>NC_061865.1:45070362-46270362 GCF_907164915.1 Impatiens glandulifera | reverse complement strand
CAAACTGTATGACACAACTTTAAGTAAAATCTTTAGATCGATTTATAATAACTAACAAGATAAATGGGGTTGACTTGATTCTTACAAAGAAGAAATCTACCTTTCTTTTAAGTGTTTTTCAAACTCAAAATTTTTTTTTTTTTGAAATTTAGATATTTATTGAATTTTAAAATATATGTTAACATTAAAATTTTAAATGAACTTAATTTTTACAAACTAAAACTAATTTTAAATTAAATTTGAATAATATTAATTTTATTTAAATTATTTATAGATAAATAATATTTTCTTTATATTTTTACTTGTACAAATGCACGGGATTGATGTTAGTTTATATAAAACCTCAACTTACAAAATTAATATTATAAAGTCTTTTTAATTAAGAATAACTAGCATGACACCCCATAGTCATGCCCCCGTTTCAACTCAAAGCGCTTTCATATAGAATCGAACCTGTTATATTTTGGTCTCTTAAACTAACTTTTACTACTAGACTACATTGGTGAGTAATATTATAAAGTATTATAATGATACATATGTCTTAAGACGTCAATAATATGGCTATAAAAAACTAGTATCTAGAAAAAAAAATTACAATAGGACATAAATGATTGTCGAGAGTTAATTGTAATCTTCTAAAATAATAGATAAAAGTTTTGATCAACCCTTATACCATTTTCTTAATAATATCTTTAAAATACACTAATTTTTATAAATATAAAATTGTAAACTTGTTATTTAACTATATATCATGGCTTATATGACCTTATCACAAAATTGTTATCGAAAGCTATTTATATTCTCTTAGAATAAACACTCATTAAGATAACTTAAGTGTCGAGAGTCATATATAGATCAAATGACACGGTTTTGATTCATAATTAAAATGTTTTAAGTTGAATTTTGATCATAACTATAAGGAGTCATGCTAACTTTTTTTAATTAAAAAAAAGCATTCCTTACAAAATAAAAGATAAAAAAATGGTCAACTCTTATGTAATTTCTTAAATATGTCTCTTAAATACATGAGTTTTAATAAACACAAAATAAAATAAAATAACTGGTTATTTAACACAATAACATGATTTATATGTTGGTATCAACCAATTATATATTGAATTAAATATATATATAAAAGAAGAGAGAGATTTTTTTAATTTTTAATCCACTCAATAAATAAAACATTATTCTTGTCAATTTTCTCGTTATCTATCCTTTTTCAATTTTATGTATAGATGTATATTTTGTAAGCTTTTAGTATACAAGGATTGATCCGTATATTGACTTATGTGTTCTCATACCTCGTTTACACTAACATGAATATTCAAATAGTTGTGACCGTATGACTAGATAACTCTCATTAACCATTAATAATTTATTTATAATATGCTTGTGCCAATCAATGCATCTATTTTAAATTTTTATTTTTAAAACTATAAAATTTATTTATAAATAAAATACTAACATTTTGAAGAAAAAATTGATATAATTTATTAATAACACTTCACTCTTTGAAACTCATTCTCAATTATAAAAAAAATATTAATTAAATATCATGTTAAATTCACATTAAAAAATATATAAAAAATCAAAATAAACTCATAAACCCATATATGTCATCATAAATCCCCATTCATATATTATAATTTCTCAAATGTATTACCTCCTCATATTCAAACTCTTTTGTTAGTTTATTTTATAACTTGTAATTATTTATATTTTGATATATATTTTAAATTATTATTTGTATAAACTAAATTATTTATATAATATAATAAATATTCCTTTAGCATTTTAATAAATAATTAATAAATATTAATAATTTTAAAATATTTTAAACATAACAATATAATAATTAAATATTCATAATTTTTTTTAAATTTATTAATTATTTATTAAATATAATAACAAAATTACCATATTTCTATGATTAAAATATAATAAACTTGTTATTATATTTAATTAAAAATATTATTATATTTAATAAATAATTAATAATTAAAAATATTTTTATAAATATTTAATTATTATATTATTATAGTTAAAATATTTTAAATTTATTAATATTTATAAATTATTTATTAAAATGCTAAAGGAAATATTTATTACACTATATAAAAAAATTTAGTTTATACAAATAATAATTTAAAATATATATCAAAATATAAATAATTTAATTTATATAAATAATAATTTAAAATTTATATCAAAATATAAATAATTTAGTTTATATAAATAATAATTTAAAATATATATCAAAATTTAAATAATTTAATTTATATATAATGAATTTTAAATATTAAAAAAAAATTGAATAGTAAATTAAAT
This sequence comes from Impatiens glandulifera, assembly GCF_907164915.1. NCBI lineage: Eukaryota > Viridiplantae > Streptophyta > Magnoliopsida > Ericales > Balsaminaceae > Impatiens > Impatiens glandulifera. The sequence goes on along the minus strand of NC_061865.1, from coordinate 46,268,034 downwards.
TAGTTTGAGAATAAATCAACAAATTAGGTTTTAATTTAAGAAAGTGAACGCCAAACAGTGTTACTTTAAAAAAAAAAAACTATCCCTCTGTACCCTATTATAGACATTGGAATTTTCCTTATATAACAATGTAATTCTAAATCACAAGTTCCATAAAAAGTAATGTAGAATGGAATTATTAAAAAGATGATAGATAATGAAATGAAGTTCATAATTAAGGGAAAAGGAAGAAAGCAATAACTAAGCAAACATTACACAGGTTCCTCTTGTGTCCATATGTTGTTTGAGGTATTATTATATGATGAGATGGGGAAATAGAGAATTGAACATGTATAAAGACAATAATATAAATAACAAATACTGGAAAACCACAAATACAACCTATACAACACCCTCTATACACCACTCTCACCAAAATCTCATTTATATAACATAATATAATATACTACATGAAATGCAATTAATTTTTCAAGTTGAAAGAGAAGAAGAAGCATCACTCCTTGAAAATAAAATAAAAAATGGCTCATGCTACAGATCATATTTGCCACACGATGATCGGAATGGAAAATCGAGATCTATTTTTCCTTGGCAAATAACTTAACTTAACACACTTCAAGTCACCACTCCCTTTGATCAAGAATTACACTACTGGAAATAACAATGTCTGTGAGAGTGTGGAAGAGCCAATTTCTCTTTTACTGTTGTTGCCTTGTATAGTAGAGAAGCTCCTCCATCGATATAAAATTATATCCCCGACAAAACAAATGATTCTTCTAGGACGGATCTTCTAATTGTAGATTTTCACAGGTTTCTCAAATGTATGTCGGTTCTACAAATGATTAATACTTGTCTCAAGTTTATCGCACAATGAAGACTTTTGAAACAGATGATGATTTTAACTTTGAAACAATAAATGAAACATTGGGGGTGGTCAGGATGTACCTGATTAGCTGCATATGATCTCTTAGGAGCACTGTCAGCATGCTCTAACCCAAGGTACTGTTCCCAGGCACCATAAACATTTCTCTATGAAAAAGGAAAAAATAAAATTAAGTAAATTGAAAAGGGGTTGGTTGGTTGGTTATTAACTGAATAAGATGGATAACAGAAAATGAATGGAGGATGAAATACCTGAAATCGACTTCCAACAATGTCGGAATCTTGAAGGTATTCTGGGCGGCCCAATGATAAAAATGCAAACTTCCACTGAAAAAAAGGGGGATAAAATATTTCAGAAATGCAAGAGGTTGCCTATCGAAGTATTATCACCACCTAAGGGGAAAGAAAATACTATATGTACCTTAGAGAATTCCTCATCTTGGAGCTGCAATTTCTTTTGAATTCTTAATTTAACTTCAGCCAATGTTTCACCCTCATGGATAACCAAAAAAAATGGATCTCCAAAATTTTGGACTTGCTGCTGGGGATGAGAAAATAAATATATATATATATGTATATATGAAATAAATAATGTAAATTAAAAAGAACATCTCGTGAACAAATCTCAATTTTGTGGGTTTATAATAGAAAAAATGGCACAAGAATATGTCACAATCTCTAGAATAACAATCTCATCGAAAATCACCATCAAAGTTAAAATTGAAAATTATTTCTTTTTGTTTGGTACATTGTTTTCTGAATCATGATAGAGATTATTTTACAGATTATGATCCACATTATAGTGTATTTTTTGCTTTATTTGGAGTAAAGATTTTGTCAACAAATTATTAGGAACAAATTAATTTCTGGATTGTTTTTTATTTTTGGCTAACATACAAATGTAGAATTTTTTCGGATAATGATCTCAATCATAAAATGTGATAACATATAGGCTCATTATACATGTTTGATGTTGACGCATCATAGTAAATGCAGAATATTCCCTAGAATAACTTACCGCCTGGTTCTGAGCAGTATCTTTCATGAAATGATAGACATGGATCAAACGATCATGAGGACCAATATTTTTCTCCTCTTCCGGTATCTATCACAAGAAGCAAACACATTCTATTACAGTTACCAGTAGCCCAATGATTAAATAACTTTTTTTCTCAATCAGCATGGTCCAAATAATTGCATCTTGTGAAATAACAGATATTTAACAAAGTGGGGCTTTAGATCAGGAAAATTTCAGTTTGATGATCAACAAAACAGCAATTACATTTTCGTTAACAATATGACATCTACTTACAAATTCATTTGAAGTTCTTCATTCCAGACCATTTAAAAAACTAATTCATTTGAAGCATAAAAGTGACCTATGTGAAACAGCAAAGAACAGAGACGAAATACCTCTTCTGCCCGTAATGTCCAGTATTGATCATTGATGTTCTCTATTTTCTCATTAAGAGGGAAGACCTATCAAGAAAAAAATAGAATATCAATTTATTGACTTCCACTTACATGTTTATAGAAATTTTATGGATAAATCATCTCATCAGGATTCGGAAACATAAATTGTAAGCGTACCAAATGGGGACAATATATTATTTGTTTGCTAGATTAGTCCATCTATCAATGATTTCTAAATGCAAGCTATACATCAATCCATATGCTCAATAGACTCAACAATCCTAGTTACATGCCACTAAGGATAAATTCTTGTTGTGTCTCAAGGTCAGAAAATTATAATAGCATTTATCACTCTTCTTATGACATTCTTGTAATTTCTTCAAATATATCACAGGGTCACTCTTCTTGTTTACTTGTCCGTTGGTCATCTTTATCGGCTGTAACGGGGTTGTTTCATATTAATGAAATGCAACTTTGACACAAAAAATAATAATAATAATGGACAACATAAGTCTAGGTCTGTTTTTTGCTTTTTGTTTTCCGTTTTTTCTCCCCACCCCCACATATAATCTTGACCTCCCCTCACATTCTTTCATTTTAGTGAAAGTTGACCTTCTTAAAAAATATCTAAATAGATTTTCAATGTACCTTTTGTTCACATTCATCCTTGGTTTATCACTCTAGAAAATTGATATCATCAGGAGTTATTATGGGCTACTGAAACCAAAACATACCCTACTATAGAAACTGGCAACCATAAAAACAGATTCATCTCATACCTTGTAGATTTTGTGATAGAACACTTCAAGCAATCTGATTTCTGCAGTTGGATGAGATAACTCAACCTGTTTCATGAGATAACAAAATTGAATGCTAGAAACACTACTTGTGAGAAACAATTATTATTTGAAACGTCATATATGTACAAGAAGCAAAATGCAAATCCAGAAAACAATTAGATAGCAAGCCTATTGGGAAACGTGTAATTAGACTCAACCAATATCTCATTGTAAAATCAACAAAGATAAATTGAAAGCCCTTTTTTTTTGTATGGTGTAAAATTGTTTACATCAAGATATGTTTTAGATCGTGACACAGCATATAGTGTATTTTAGGCTTCATTTGGTATAAAAGATCCAAATTATTTGATGTATCATGATCCACATTTTTTATAGATAAAGAAAAACACATCAAATGTGATCTTGATAACAAATAGGCCCACCCAGTATGTATAACATCAAACTGGTAGAATGAAACAATATAGAAATAAATTTAAACATGCCTAGTATGAAAGAACAGTATCAGAGAAGTACCTTTGTCCTAAGGTCATTAATGACATCCCCAACAGTGCTTTGTTTTGGTAATCTAATAATATGAACTGCTACCTGATATTCAAGACAATATTAGTGAAGGGAAATACACAAACAAGATTCCTACTGAAACAGCTATAATAATTTCGGAACTAACTTCATCCTTGGTTGCGTGATGGAAAGCAACTTTTAGTGTTTTCAAACCTTGAAGCTCTGGTAGTGGAATATCCAACACCTCATAGTAGAGAATATCTGAAGTCTGTAGAGGAGTATCAGCCATGAGATTACCATACTTTATAAATGGTATTTAATATGAGGAAATGCTATGGAAAAACCTGATTGTAATGGACTAGCATGTCTACTAGATGATCCACTCCTCTATACTTGGTTGGCTGAGGTTTAGGTTGCTGTGAGTAGCAATTATGTGATGTAAGCCTTATTTTTGATTGTTCATTCACACCCAAATGATGGGCCACTCTTTCAACAACATCATCATAAGTATGAAGCTTTGACCTACAAATTTTCATAGGCACAACCAGATTCATTTTTTTACGCACAAAGAACCATATAATAAGTAAATCATGCAAAACTCTTTTATGAAGTAGAAGTAAAAAGGAATTCAGGATGAATATTGAAGACGGTATAAGATGAATAATGGAAGAACTTACAACTCAAGACAAAATTCATCCTCTTTAGGTTTCTCCAAAGATCGGAAACGGACAACCTGCAAATTAAGAGACATGATGAAATTATTAACATCCATCAAAAAATGGTTTTTAATCTCCGTCAATCCTCAATTGATGTCTAGACTGGCCCCATTTGAAAATTAAACTTAGTCACACAGATATTCTGAAATGTATTGGATAATATCTTTAACCCTAGAAACTGATGTCAATAAGAAGCATCCAAAACTTCCATTAGATAATATAGAAATCAAATTATTAGCAGTAGATTTTTTTGGTAACCTAATTACAGTAGAAATTGCTACTGTATATGTGCATGATGATTCAGTAAAAAACATGTTTCCTCTCCATTTCCTGGAGTCAATCTGTCACGATTAATTCAAGAAATGCATAGAGTTACTATATAGGGTCGTGTGTAGAGAATTATATCTCTTGTAACTGTGGCATAACAACCTCAGGACCAGCTGGCCTATTTCATTAGATTCTTTTAAAAGTTGTTATATGACCTGGCATTAATTTGTAATGACCAGGCTATTTAGGAGTGGTAGCTCACTGCTCATTGGTTATGATTTGAATAGTGTGAAATCTGTATCATCCTCCTATCAATCTAAGGTCTCTTGATTACATTGTCATCTTTTCATCCCCTAAATTCTTCCTTGTTACCCAATCTCTAATTTGCAGTGAATATTTTGAGAATTATATGTGGATATTCTTAGCTCATAGCATATAAATACACAACAGATGAGCTGTTTTCACATGATGCTAACATATCTCATTTGTGCTCATGACTTACTTGACGATTATGAACATATTCCAAGAATGAAGGAACATCAGGATAGCGGCACGGCTGACTACTTTCAACATGAGGTTTCTGGAAGCAAATGATGTCACCATCTTCAAGCTGCATCAGATAGGAAGCTAATGTAAAATTTCTTGTAGTGGTCAATATGCATTCCTAAGAATGTTGAAAATTACAGGATTGGCAGGATAAAATAGCGAAAAATAATACCTGACTACTGCGAAAAGTAAGCTTCCTGTCTATGTGTTCGCACATCACATTAGGTTCAAACTTTATTTCCTACATTGTAAGGGACAAATATGTAAAGATGTTCCTGATCACAATACTCATTGGACAAGCAACAAATAAAGTAAGAATGTTTAGAGACCTCAAAGAGTTCAATTTCTTCATCAGGTGCATATCCAGCTAATTCATTCAGCTTTGTCAAAATGTCAGCTGGCTTTTCACTGGCCTTCACAAAGTGACGTCCTACATATCTGACAGAACAAACAGGAAAACAAATGTCCTGACTATGAAGAAAACTTGATATTGTGGGTAAAGAAAGAGTAGGTCCTAACGATCAAATAGAATTTTCATCATCAAGAAACTAACATACCGCAGCTCCTCTTTAAATGAATCATATAGCTTGAAAAATAGAAGAATCTCCTCTTTAGTCTTTGGAGAAGGGGGAATTGGCTGCACTCCCTGCATAGTTCCGCAAGATCATGTTCGAATTCAAGAATCAACGTTGAATTATATAAACATAAATCATGATCAAGTTGAACACCCAAAGGGAAATTAAGAGTCAAATTTAAATCAATTACCTGTCCAAGTTCTACATCTAGAAACAGCTTTAGCTCTGCATTGTTTGCTTTATTAGATACCTCTCTTACTTGGCCAACCTGAAGTTGAGGACAAATTATGTCATTTCATATATCACATACATAATAAGATCAAGATGTATGTGTTGCATATAAGGAATGAACCCATGTTACTGAAAAATGTGAGCTTAAGAGCTCCACAGGCACCATATCATAGAAACTCGTGGATAGTGCAATCAATTTCTCATCTTTCTGAAGGTTCCATAACAAAACAATTAAATGGTAACAATATGGTGAGCATTATTCCTACAAACGGCTCCCATTGGTTTCACGATCTCATCCAATGTACAACTCTCACCATAATACATGACCTTCATATATGCAAAGTTAAAATATAGTGAACTCTTAATGCAACTTATCCATTATATAAAACCAGAATCCTTCTTAAGGAGTTTGAGAATTCAATTCAGAAACTTAAGAGATTTGATACACAATAAGAAGGTTATATCCAGAAAGGATCCTAAAAGTGGTTATTAGCTTTACATTGTTGTCCAGATCAATCCCTTGAAGTTTGCTGTTTTATTTGAGCTGTCAACTTATCACGGAAGGGTTGTAAATTCATGAGATAGTTCAAACCTATTTACTGGTTTGTAGTCCCCTGGGATCTAGAGTGTACTCTGTTCTATAGGTTCATTTCATTACCACATCAGTTTATATTTTATTTTAGTCCGAACATGCCACTTTTTATGATTGTTGTTACATGCATCCTCCTTTCTATGTACAGCTTCAGATCATGTCGTCAAAGTTCTTTCTTATTTCTCTGAAGGTTTTCTAGGAAACTACGAAAATCACCCTTTTCGAGAATATGAATGATGTGTGATACATAAGTCAAAATCATTATTCAAAATAACTAAGAGGAGAGATGATAAGTTATTAGAAAGCAACAAAAATTATCAGAGCACCCGGACCCATGGGTTGTAAGAAACACGCAATGAGCCTATCTGGAAATCCAGATTACTTTCTAGATCATGATCCAAAATTATAGTATAATCTTTGCTTCATTTGGTATAGAGATTTCTTTCTCGACCCTGATCAGATTATTTTTTGGATCACAATCATATTATATTTCACTTCATTGTGATTTTTAGCAACCATAACAAATGTAGATTTTTCTGGACGATATCAGCATGAATTTTTTTTATGACAAAAAAGCCCAATAAATGTTAAAGCAAAGGAAAAAGGTCATTTACAGATTGAGCTTCCTCCTGAGGTGTCAATGGACGATTGGGGCGATACGTATGGTTTTGTCGCTTTGCCCACAACCAAAAACGTTGAAATTGGACAGGGATACCAAACTCCTTGGCAACTTCATCCTGCAGAAAACCTTAATATTAGAACATAATCATAGTTGTGGTTTCTTCCTGATTTCAGGTATAGGAGATATCTTACATAATATACAACATTACAAACAATTCTTCTTGCATTAGCACCACAATGAGAAGAGAGCATGAAACCAGCAATAGACTTGTTTTATTTCTTTACGATCAAATATGAAACTTTAAGTGAAGCAGAAGAATAAGAATAATTTTGATGCCATTAGACAAGTAATTTTCTTTAGTATCAGATATGAATCTTCACGTTAAGCAGCTGATCAAAACCAAGTTTCATGGCCAGGCATAAGACAACCAAATAATAAACAAGGCATTATACACCACATATTGCAGCTATTACAAGTCACGGCCCAAATCAAAACAAGTGCCACAGCGGCAGAGATACCTTGAACATACTAAAAGGCATTTGTTTCTGGATGCGAAAATGGCGAACTTTGTCATGATCAACGAGATCAAAAAATATGTCCCTACCAATCTGCATCCGAATATCCTCGTCTCGAGCAACCTTAAGGAAAGGAAAACCAAGTAAACAATGGAACCATATGATACCTTCGGGAAATTTCAGAAAGAATAAATAAGATCAGTGCACATTCTGAGAAAGATCGGAAAAGTTTTACCTTTATTACTGTATAAAGATGAGCCTCCGATTTTTCTTTTCTCTTTTGTTCCTTCTCTTCTTGTTCTTTCTTCAGCCTAACCTGGAAAGTTGATGAGAAGATAGCCATGGTAACTAACTTTACATAACACTATTAGGAAGAAGAGAAATCAACAAAATAAATATTGTACCCTAAGGTGCTCCGCTATATCCTTTTCCTCAATATTACATAAAATTTTGTCTTTGTCACTTTCACGTATATACACGAGCATATAAGCATTTGAATATTTTGTGAACTTGAATGGTGAGTTGTTGAATCCAGGATTTGTCTGCGGCAACTGTTGCATAAAAGAAGAAAAATTAAGCATTGTAGTATTAAATACACAAAAATTAGATACAACACGTTTACCTCCTCCTCGCCACCAAACTGTTCTTCCAATGCCTTTCTTGTATCTTCTTTTGTCACACGTTCATCATCAAATTTGTACCTGAAAGCAACAGATACAGTGAATGTGAATATAACAAAAGAAGCTAAAGCACATGATACCATCATAAATGGAAATGCTTTCTATATTCTTAGCCAATCATTCAGATGCATAATGAACTGAGATTTAATAAACAAGTAAGCGCAAAATATGATAAAAAATATATTTCTTACAACAGTGATGCATACCATTGATCTGAAAGAGTTGGTCTTATATAAGCATAGTAATGTCCACCATGCACCCCACCACTGTGAACCAAAACACTGCAAACAAATCAAAGCATATGTTACAATTATAGGACACCCCTGCCTTAAATATTATGCAGAAAGGAATTAGAGAAGATATACATCACATCATGTAAAATTTAGCTTGGGAAAATATAGATACAATAGCGAGACAAATATACATTGTATCTAATAGTATTATAGCTGCAACAATATAAGAGTAGTTTAATCCAAATATTATATTTTGGTGCTGCTTTCTCTACAAGGAATATGTGCATTAATATCTTGCATATGCCTAAAGAAATAAATGCAAGCCATTTGTGGATACAAACTCTCTAAACAAAGTGAGAATTGCACATGGAAATGAAGATCAGGCCTAAATTCATGGAAAGATAATGGTCTGTATCCGGTTTGGTATTGCAATTCTCGAAATGGTTTTGTAGAATTATGTCTAACTCTCTCTCTAGCTCATCATTATGTCATCTTCACTCTCTCCAAGATGATGTTTGGTACCTCATGTATATCCCCGCCATTGAACACCTTGGAGTTCCACACTTTCTTTTCTTCTCTCTTTTCTCTTTGTATTTATGTAACTCTCATGTATCATCCATCATGATCAATAACAGAAAAGTCTTACTGTTTACATTCTACAGGTCTATTATTGAAATTTGCAAAAGTAAAATAAATGAAAAAGAAAAACCTCATTCGTATTAACATACAACAAAGGATCAAGGGGAAGTACACGAGAACTTCACAAAGAGTAAAAAAAATAAGGATTGTGAATAACTTGGCAAAGAAGAGAGTTGTTTCAAGCAACATAGATTGAAATATGCAGTACCTGTGTAGGGTATAAAGGTTACGTACACTCTTATCTGCTTCAGGCGATAAATACTTCCCATTATCTCTATCAAGATCAAGTTGTAATGGGAACTCATATCGATCATTGATCTGTATTGAAAATGATGAAAGGTTACTATCTTACACATGCCATCAAGGTAAAGTTGTAATGGGAACTCATATCTATTATAGATCTGTATTATACATGAAAATATGGTTACTATCATATCTTACACATGCCACAAATTTCCGTAAATGTTCAGAGCCGTAACGTAAAACATTTGATCCAAAATCATGTCCAACTTAGGAATACTAATTCAGAAAGGAGTATAGAGAAATGAGGTAACTAGTTTATGTCTTACAAAGGACACTAAACAAAATATACTGACATGGTCATGCACGATAAGAAAAATCGTATATAATGAAGACAAGAAAATACCAACCTTAACCATTGTATCCCTCATAAAATCATATTCAAAACGCTTTAACTGAAGTTGGAGAACAGGAGGAAAGTCAAGGAACAAAACACCTTTCTTTGCATCCTGAATTGGCAAAATTAAAAGCAGTTACTAGTAAGTGGATCACAAAATCAAAATCGTGCCTCAAGAAATAGAAACACTTGTGTGTTTTCTGTAGCTAGCTATGGCATACATCAAATAATTATAAGAGTATTATGAATAAAACTAATACAATGCTTAGGTATTCAAATCATGGTGATATTGTGTTTGTGTAAGAAAAAAAATTCCCATGTTAACAACAAGATGTGGCTTGTAAAGAAACAAAGTATTTTGTACATTCACACTTTTGATAGGATCTGACTAAGATAATTGAGTCCAGGATTGAAGACCTGGTCTCAAAGGTTCTGACCTGTAAACCGTATTGTTCTGCATGGTATTTGTTGTCACCTTCAAGGCGTTCAACTTCCACATACTTGTCAAAGGAAGAATAAACATCTTTACATCCTTTAACATCAAGTTGTAGATCTATACAGACAATAAATTTAAATTAGCAAGAATTATTTGGTCACATTTCAGGAAGAATTGGTCCATTAAGTGAAAAGTACCATAGAAGGATTCCTTTCTCGTGGACTTGTAATCCACATTTATGCACTCTATATAGTTCATGTGGTGCCCTTCAAAAAGTTGTTGAATCGTGCCTTCAACAACAGTACCCTGAGCATGAAAATATATAATGTAATACTCTTCCTGAAGAAAAAGAAAAACCTGGATTGGCATACTTAGATCAGAATACCTTCATTTTATCCTCAAGTTTCTCACACAGTACTCTATTCAACTCTTGTACATCATGCTGCATGAAAGAATCATATGTATCCCACCCAAATGACTTAGTTAACTCTTTGGTAGCTACACTACAGTCACTGTACTGAAGTTTATAGAATAAGCTCTGCAGGGCTAGGGGGATGCTCCCTGATGGCATATCATTCTCAGTTGTCGGCATATGGTACACAGCCTGAATTCAGTTATTGTAAATGAGAACATTTTTCATGAATTAATAATCAACAAATGCGTATATATAGTGCCATACTTTTCTGAAATATGGAATATGGTACAATGTCTGAAGAAGAGAATTCATGTAACAAGTAGCCCCCTGGTTTTTTAGTCCAACATAACCTGTCTCCTTTTTTGAGTCATGTGAAAAGTAATCAACAACCCTTCTCACAGCAACATCAGCTTCAATGATGACAGTATCATTCACAAGAAAACCTCTACTTGGGTCGTATAATTCACTAAGTGGCATGAAAGAAGTAAAACCCCAGTCACTTTCTCTTGCATTGAATTGATGTTGTGTATCTGCAGTAAGAAAAGTATGATAAAACAACATGAAGTTTTAACACTACTTCAAGCACCCAAATGGGATGTAAGACAATTCCACAAGTATAATCACACTCAAAAATTGACCTCAACATCCTCATCTTTAACTAGACAGTGTAGGTGTAGCAGATTTCTGCCATCATCAGTCTTAGTGAGGACATACCAATAAGTGAGGCATCAAGAATTAGAAGGAACTAATATTTTATCTTGTCAAGAGATAATAATGATCAAAAAATAAATATATTCTTCTATAAAATACTGAGGCTGACAGAAATAGCCCACAAACCAACTAACAAAATGATGACCAAGCCATATGATAAAAAGGAATCATATCCCTCACAACTTAAGATTCTAAGTCACTTCTGATTGAGAAGCACCAAAAAAACATGCAATATTTTTTAATTAGAGTGCATAGTAGAGAATTTCTGGAAATCACTAAATTCTTGAACATATAAGGTGTGAAATTAAAATTGAATGTCCTAAGAAAATCATACGGGGGAAACAAGTCAATTGAGTAAAGTGAAACATGCTCAAGTTTTCTAATAGATAAAAGAAAATTTAAAGCATCCAAGAATTGTTGAAAATCAACCACCTACATGCATGTTGCTAGTTGTTTGATTAATTTAGTCATTGTGATGACTTAAGGACAACACAGAGCTGATGAGCAACGAAAAAGACAAATGAAGGATGCAAAAGGCCAATACATTGGAATATCATACGAGGATAATAACAGTTATAGAAAGAAACAAAACCAAGTATCAATAATTCATTGGAAGAGTGGCCAATAAGATATTGACTAATGAAAATTACCTTACTGGAGCATCTTCTTAACGTAGGTAGATGGTAGTTAATGAAATAAATAATTAAGATACTACCCTACTTCAATCTGCCTAATACCAAGATGCAAGAAGAAGAAAGGTGAAAGACCCATACAAAAGTTCTTTGATATAAAGATCTCAGTGGGGGACTGCATAACACTAAAATAGCACAACTGCTGTTTTTTGTTTGCAATTGTCAGATTTTCAAAGTGATTTCACTTATGCTATGCAGTCCACAAGAAACTCAGTCTATTACTTAAATAACAATTATGAAGTGACATAAAGATTCCGTACAGCAGACTACTATATTATCTGATTGTAGTTTTGATTCTAGATAGATACAAATAATTACCAAAAGAAAACCATATAAAAAAAACTATCTTTATAATTTATATGTTCACCTTGATCATATAAGCATAAAGGGTTGTTTAGTTATTTGTTCATTATGATCATGATCTGAAAAATCTACATTTGTTATGTTTGTCAAAATCACAATGATCAAAAACATAATATGATCGTGATCCAAAAATTAATCTTTTCATGATTGATAAAACAAACTTTTTATACCAAATGAAGCAAAAAATATAACACTATAATTTGAATCATTATCAAGAAAAATTCATTTGTATACCAAATGAAGCAACCCAAATTACATTATAATCTGGATCATGACTGAAAAAAATCACTTTCAATTTTAACTTTGGCAATTTTCCAATGAGAGTGTGATTGTGACACATATTGTGACAAAGTACTAGTTTCCAAATAGGCTCATACTTTAAGCAAATTCAATATTGTATTTACTTTGGACTTCCAAAATCATGTACAATCAAGTATCACTTACCGTTTAATTAAAGTTAATCCACATATCTGACTATCTGATACATTTACCATTTAATTCAAATTCACTACTAACAAGTAGTTATTCTATTGTTCCATAACAGAACTTTCAATTATACTATATAAAGAAAATAAAACGATAGTCTGAGAAAAAGAAATTTAATTATGGGAGCTAATTAGCTGCATAATGAAATGCACAACACCTTCTTCATACAACAGAAGAGTCCAACATTACATCAACATGTGCATTCAATAGCATAAATGGATTACCAAGAAATTGTTTTAATATAAAATAACTCTTGCTTGTATTCTCACACCAGCATCTTATACACTGGAAAACAGTACCTTTTCTTATTGTGAATTTATTGTGAACTTGGTTTATCACAGCCAAATTGAACTGAGCATGTCTGCTCCATCCGTATGGCAAGGTAGAAGAATCTGCAACATCTAGGTACATCGACAAATGGTCCACATTGTTCCCCTTTGGAAATATAAGTGCCCGCCTGTCCATATAAAACAAAATGGAAAAAGAATAATACACTGGACAAAATGTAGAAAGAAATTAAGGAAGAGAAATAACCAAGATGTAAATATGTACCACTTGTATCCTCCAACATAGAAAATCTCTGAATACAGCTTCTTGGTGTTCACCCTAGTGAAGTTATCAATTGTCCAAGTGAACCGTGCAGATGGGGTTTCATCTGATTGAACCTCAGCTGCATTACCTGTTTCTGCTGGAACAACTTTTAAAAATAGGAAACAATGAATCAGAATAAAGAAGACAAAGATAAAGACAAAGACAAAAACAAAAACCCTACAACTGAATCATATCTAGTACCAACAAATAACATGAATTAAGAATTATGGATCCAATTAGGTTCAACAAAGTGGAGATGAGATACCTTCCATGGGTTGAGGACCCTCCACAACTAAATCCGAGTGTGGCACAAGCATCTCATCATCTTCTTGCTACAAACATAAGTAAAATTCAGAACTTGGATCTAAAATATGAACCCCAATCGCAAATAAAAGCCCTAGAAAAAGATCAGCTTTAGTTCCATGAAACATCGAAATTCAAGTCGGATTCATGATAAAACAAAAAACCCAAGATCAAATTCCCTCTAAGATCATAATTGAACACAAATCATAATAGAAGCTGTAAACAAGCACAGTCACCGTCCTACGATACACATGTGAATGCGCGCATCTTTGAGGGTGGATACAAAAGATGCATGTCATCTAAATGATCGAGATAGTGAGTAATTACATCTAGAGGGGGAGGAGTCATTAGAGTCATTTGCAAAGCTGAGTTGATTTCTTTCCCGATCAGCAAATCGTAGAAGAAGCCGCTGAGAATTGCTAGCTATAGGAGAGAGAAAGTTGGGTCTCTGCAACGTATATAGCACGATCGATGAAAGAGACTGTTTGGGTTTTAACAAGGGAGGACAGTTTCGGTATATTTAAATTGTTGAAAAAAATTCGCTGAAATTTACGAAGGTAAAAACGAAAATTTACAATAGCACGTGCATGGAGAAATTTGATGAAATGGCCCTCATAAGTGCCTTAATTTCAAAAAAGGCCCGCGCCTACTAATGTTTGCAAAATGGGCTTTTTTGCCCTGCGAAATGTCCATTTTACCCCTGTAATTGCACTTACTCGAATTACACTTACGCGTAATACACTTACGCGAATTACACTTACGCGTATTACATTTACGCGAATTACACTTACGCGTATTACACTTACGCGAATTACACTTACGCGTAATATGTAATATGCGTACATTGAAAGACGCATATTATATATACGCGCATTATGTAATATGCGTCTTTCATACTATATAAAGCGCCTAATTTTGATCCTCATTTTAAATTTCCAATTTTTAGGGTTCCGACTCTCTCTCAAACCCTATCCCCTTCGATCCCGCTGCTCCTCTAAGGTAAGACATTCCCATCTCAATGCATTCTTATGTATTTTAGGGTTTTGAATATTATCCAAGTGCTATTATGTTGGATGAGGATTTAGGATTTTAAGTAAATCTTACAAGTTAATCTATATAAATGACAATCAACAACACATGGGTTTGTACTTCATTGATCTATGGAAGTAGAAGTTAAACATTTTGACGGATATGGAAATTGAAGAGGAGAATCCGACGGAGCTTAACACTCTCAACATCGGTAGAGGATTCGCTAGCGTAGGCAGATTGATGGATGGAGTAGGCAGAAAGTCAGATATGGACGATGAACCATGAATTCAATGCTCATTTATATTAAAAACATGCTCTTTCATTTTGTCTTCCATCTTCCATTGATGATAAACCTATTCCTATTTTGATCTTTTAGAAGGTGCATCCATATATTTTCTGCCAAATTTTCCTTTTGCTGCAATTAAGTAAATAAGTTAACATATGGATTAATTATTATGATACACAATTTCCATTTCCTGGTTTTTTGAAATAAACATAATTTTCAATTTGTTTGAACATTATTTTCCATTATTGCAGGAGATTCTTGATGGAATTGAGTTTGCTAGGGGTGACTCCAAATCAACATGGGGTTCTATGCGTGCAGCAATGGGGCACCCATAACCTTTTGACTTGAAATATGTTGCTATTGGGAATGAAGACTTTGTTATTATTCAATGATATTTTTTATTGAAAAAGATCCATATTTTATGAATAGTAATAAAATATGTTAGTATTCAATGATCTGCGAATGTGAAACCATCAAATGACAAAATTCTGAAATGAAATGCATGATTTATTTGAAATTGCGAAAACCTATGTTGTTTCAGGGAATTACCTCCAGTCTTATTCTGCCATAAAACACGCCTATCCAGACATCCAGATAATCACAATCTGTGACGGTTCTTCTCAACCATTGGATCATCCAGATGATTTTTATGATTTTCATGTAAGATAAGTAATTTTGTATAGATTAGAATTTGAACGGAATATTCTTACAATCTTCCTTCCTATTATTAGATTTTTTTTGTTAATAGATTGATTTTCTCAACAAATTTATAACAATGCAGATGATGTTTTCTCTAAGACTTATAAGTTTGATCAAACATCACGAAATGGCCCAAAGGTACGCGCTAAATCTTGTCTTATATTTACTTAATTCCATAAATATATATTAACAAAAAGATAACTGTTGCAAGAAACATTTAGATGGTTCTGAGGCCGACTCTATTATTTCAGGCTTTCGTTAGTGAATACGCCGTGACAGGAAAAGATGTTGGTCAAGGAAGCCTTCTAGCAGCATTAGCTGAAGCTGGATTCCTTATTGGTGTAGAAAAGAACAGTTTTTTTTATATAATTCTAAAAAAATATCATTAAAAGTTTGCCTATAGATGATAATACTTGGTTATATGTAAATATAGTTTTTTTCCACTAATATGCAAAAAATGAACAAGGAGGCAATTATATATCTTCTTTGCTTTTTCGGATTTTTAACCTTTCTTTGCTCGCCTTTGATACTTGAATGCAATGATGTTGTGTCAATGGTCAGTTATGCACCTCTGTTTGTTAACTCCAATGATAAAAGGTACATATGTTTTATTTGATGGTGTTTTATTTGATGGTCAGTTATGCACCTCTTGTCTACTATAATACTATTACACTAATGATGGTGTTTATATCAAAGTGATACTCTATTTTTTTATATGATCCCAATGAAGAGTCAACATATTTTGTGAAGGTGGTACATAATGGAACACATAATCTGGAACAACAGATTTAAGGAGGATTTCACCCATATATAAGTTCGTTGCAATGTGCAGTTGGCTCCAATCCAGAGTGTGTTTGATAACATAGACACGAAAATAGATGTAACGATCTCCCCGCATCCGTTTTCATGTTTAGACTTGACAATTGATCAGTTTAACCATCTGCATACAATATCAGACAACGCCACTGCAGTCAATGCTTTCAACATGAGAAAGACTCAATCTATCTTACTCAAAATACAGTAATAAAATTGTGGGGGATGTATAACTATGATCACTACAAAGTAGTTAATTAATTATATATATGTTTGACTTCTTTATTATTGATTGTGCCTCTTGGACTGCACTGCACAGATGCATGTTTATTTTATTCTATGGTTGTTGTTTATGTTTGAATTTGAGAAAAATATCTCATACTAATTTAAGGGTCAAAATTAATCTGGTTTCTTTTAGTACTTCCACTTAAAAGGCAAAAAATATGTAGAAATGATCTCAAACCAGTCATTCTGGAAAATATAAAGGCAAACAAGAAAATAGAATTAAGCCACAAGCTTAAAGAAAAGATATCACTGTCATAGTAACATTTTAAACAAAAGATCACAAACCAGATGACCATTATCACACATTATGATTGTCTAATGTAACATTTTTAACAATGTTATTATTACAAATATCATATGACAGAAATTACTTGGTCGGTCGGTGTCTTATGAGTTCACACAGCTAATAAGTAACTTCATAAAGTCTTAGCCTGGTGGCCAGTTCATTTGACGCCCCCCAAGGAGATGGACATGAAGGTGTTGATTTACATTCTGCTAGTCCATCATTAATCACAACTTTAAAGCCATCTTCAAGGCCTTCCTGCTTGGCAACAATTTTGGCAGTGCACATTAGTCGGCCAAGAATCTCACAGTGCCTCTCTTCAACCTGACAATAATATTAAGCAGCTATCTATTAGTTTTTCGTAGACTTCTGTTATTATGCGGTTTCGAAAAAATTCCTTTTTTCTTATATAAAAATACAATTTTTTAGCTTGTCCAAGTTATATGCCCATTTATTCTTCTGAATTTCTTTGGGAGTGAATGAAGCAACTATGTTCAAAAGAAAATATAGTCAACCAAACCAATCCTTGGATTTGCACTGAAAAATGAGAATTCCCCATCAAATAATTGGTTTAGTTTAGTTATGTTGTCATAGGACCACAAATGGAAAGTTCTCAGGGTCATGTGGGCTAGCCTAAAAGACCCCAAAAAACTAACAAAATAGTTAGTTCAGTAAATTTATGAATTTTTTAACCAAAATAGTTAGTACCTGAAGCAAAAACGACTTCATCACATTAACATCATAGACGTTCTCAGCAATCAGCCCCTCGATAAAAAGCCACGCCAAGGCTTTGGAACCTTTCTTGTCCTGTTGTGTTCCATATCTGCAGAGATTGATTACTATACTAAGAATATTGAGAAATTAAATATATAACAACTTGTGTAATGAAAATTGGAAGTAGAAGTGAGACATTTAGTCCATCACCAAACTGACATTTCCATGTTCAACTTATTAAAGAATGAAAAATGAATATAAATTATCATCTAGCCATTATATCAAGTATATAGGACCATATTGGCATATTCAACATAAACATTTTGTTCATTGCAAATCATTAGGTGTTTGAATCCCGTTGTTAAACCCTAAAGAAAATGGCACAAAATTTAACCTCATTATCCTTTTGTGACCACCAAATACATTTTTTTAATGTGTTTAAGGATCTTGAAAAAAAGAATCTAGTGCTGACATTACATACCAATTAAATAATCCAATCAAAATCTAATAGTGAAGAAAGCTGACCTGCAAAGTGAAGGCTCTGACTTCAAACTTTAAATTGCTGAACTTCTTTACTAAGGAAATCAGCTTCAATGGTAGCCTTATACTGATTGCTAAACTTACGATTCACATACTTACAGAGTCGAAGCAATAAATAAAACACTAGACAAAGAAATACATCAAAGAACTTCAACAAAAGAAATCATTATCAGAATGTAGGGTACCACATGATTCTTATTGATTCATCAATGACGTCTTCCCGAACTACCAGAAGAAGATGAAAGATATATCTATGTCAGCAAATCAAAACCTCGAACCTTAATATACAAACGAAATCAAAAGTTGAAATTCTACAGAAGGACATATTTTGACCAAATTCAGAAAATAATGTTTCAGATCTACGAGCAGCCAACATGATATCTCAAGTAAATGATTCGAATAGCAACATATTTCAAGTCAAAAGGTTATGGGTGCCCCATTACTGCACGCATAGAACCCCAGGTTGATTTGGAGTCACCCCTAGCAAACTCAATTCCATCAAGAATCTCCTGCAATAATGGAAAATAATGTTCAAACAAACTAAAAATTATATTTATTTCAAAAAACCAGGAAATGGAAAATGTGTACCATAGTAATTAATCCATATGTTAAGTTATTTACTTAATTGCAGCAAAAGGGAAATTTGACAGAAAATATATGGATGCACCTTCTAGAAGATCAAAATATGAATAGGTTCATCATCAATAGAAGATGGAAGACAAAATGAAAGAGCATGTTTTTAATATAAATGAGCATTGAATTCATGATTCATCGTCCAATCTGACTTTCTGCCTACTCCATCCATCAATCTGCCTACGCTAGCGAATCCTCTACCGATGTTGAGAGTGTTAAGCTCCGTCGGATTCTCCTCTTCAATTTCCATATCCGTCGAAATGTTTAACTTCTACTTCCATAGATCAATGAAGTACAAACCCATGTGTTGTTGATTGTCATTTACATAGATAAACTTGTAAGATTTACTTAAAACCCTAAATCCTCATCCAACATAATAGCACTTGGATAATATTCAAAATTCTAGAATACATAAGAAGGCATTGAGACGAGAATGTCTTACCTTAGCGGAGCAGCGGGATCGAATGGGATAGGGTTTGAGAGAGAGTCGGAACCCTAAAAATTGGAGATTTAAAATGAGGATCAAAATTAGACGCTTTATATAGTATGAAAGACGCATATTACATCATGCGCGTATATGTAATATGCGTCTTTCAATGTACGCATATTACATATTACGCGTAAGTGTAATTCGCGTAAGTATAATACGCGTAAGTGTAATTCGCGTAAGTGTAATTCGCGTAAGTGTAATACGCGTAAGTGTAATTCGCGTAAGTGCAATTACAGGGATAAAATGAACATTTCGCATGGTAAAAAGGCCCATTTTGCAAACATTAGCAGACGCGGGCCTTTTTTGGAATTAAGCCACTTATGAGGGCCATTTCATCAAATTTCCCTCATAAACTGTAAATTACTTTTTTCATGGAAGTCCCTCAACTTTTCTACCTTCATTATTCTCATCCTAAAATTTCTAATTTTCTGTAAATTTAAATGTTTCTTGATGATAAGTGATAACCTCATTGAAACACTTGATCATTGGATTTTTGTAATAAAATTGGAAAAAAAAATTGTTAAGAAAACTTTAATTTGATGTTTTTAATAGAAAGGATAAGATATATAGGATAAAATTTTACAAAAAGATTCATGATTTTACGAAAATTTGATAAACACATCCATAATAAGGTAAAATAAATATTTATCAATTTTAAATTTTGACATTTTTAACTTGTCTAATAAAAAACATAAATTTAATTAGTTTATTTTTTAATATTCAATTGCCAACATTTTTTGACTTTTTTTTTATATTTTTGTATGTTAATTTTAAATAATTTATTAAAATATTAAAAAAATAATATTATAAATTCATCCAAATTATATAGTTTTTCCAGTTTATTTGTAATGTCACATATATTAGATGAAAAATTAATGTGAATGTATCAAAGAATAGAAACTCTATTATATACAGGGCGGCTTTGGGTAAGCCCGGCAAGTTCTCGGGCTAGAGTAGTCCATTTGTTAAAAATAACAAAATATTTAGTTATATTTATTGTAATTTTAAACATAAATGGTTGTAGTTTGGTGGTTTAAGATATGCATTTAAAGTTTAAATATGATTATGGGTTCAAATTAGGGGTGTCAAAAATGAACTCGACCCGCCAACCCAACACGAGTCGACACGAAGAATATTGAGTTAGGGTTGGGGGTTTTCGGGTTTGAATCATTTTGGGTCAGACCCAAAATATAACCTGAAAAAGAAAATTGGGTTGGGTTGGGTTGGGTTGGGTTGGGTTCGGGTCAACCCGGGTTGACTTGAATTAAAAAATCAGGTCACTCATCAACCCGAACCCACCCAACTGACCCACCTAATATATTAATAAAAAAAATAACTTGCCTACTATACAAAAAAACCCTAACACTAACGGGCCTAACTCATATCCTTAATTTTTATTCCTTTTCTTCCTTCCGTCTTTCTCACTATTCATTTTCTTCCATCTTTCTCACTTCTCTAAAATATATACATTCTTTCTCTAATTTTATAATGATATCATAATTTCATTGTGTAATATTTGTTTTTTGAAAATTTTGAATTTTCTAAACATAATTATTATGTTTATGCCAATTTTATTATTTTGTATTTAAATTAAAGTATTATTATTAAGCAAAAAACTTATTTTGGGTTAGTCGGGTTAGTCGGGTTGGTCAGGTTGGTCTGGGTTCGGGTTCGGGTTTGTTGTTTTCAGGTTGGTTCAGGTTTGGGTCGGATTCGGGTTGAAAATTTTGTTATAATGCACCTCCTTCAACCCGACTCGAACCCACCCGACCCACCTGAATTGACACCCATAGTTCAAATCTCATTAAAAACGAATTTTTTTTTATCAATTTTTAAAACTAGACTTAGGGCAACAAAGAATATGTCGAACTTTTTCTACCGAGGCTAAGGCAACCCAAACCTCAGGGCCAGCTCTAATTATATATAACTTGTGCTATAAGAACTTTTATAATATTTTTATACTTTTAGTAATTAATTAAAAAAAACTTTTATTGCTTAATAGACTAAATTAAATGATTTAACTTTTTATAAAAATATAATACTTTTTTCAAAACACATCCATTATAATAAATTATATATTTTTTTTATGGGTTTTGAAAAAGTAATTATATTTTTATATGAAAAAAAAGTTAAATCATTTAATTTAGTCTTTATTTCTAAGTAATATATTTTTTTTAATTAAATACTAAAATGTATAAAAAAATAATTATATAAGTTGTTGCCTAGACTTTTTTGAAATGTTTGACTTTAAAATATATATTTAAAAATTCTAATATTACTTAAAAATTAATGGACTAAATTAAATAATTTAACTTTTTTTATAAAAATATAATTACTTTTTTACAACCCATCCAAAATATATAATTTATTATGTTGGATAAAAGTTTTTTTAATTAATTACTAAAAAGTATAAAGAAAAATTATATAAGTTGTTATATTACTGGAGACTTTTTTTTTATTGTTTGATTTTAAAATTTATATTTATAAGTATATATTATATATAGAAAATTAATAAATATATTTAAAAATAAAAATTTCATTAAAAATTATTAATTATTAATAAGTTTCTAGTTTGATGAGATGCACATAACATAATATATATATATATATCATTTTTTTTTATTACAAAAATAAAATAATAATAATAATTTTGGTACAATTCTAGTATATTTGTTACTCTATCACACATTTCTTGTAAGTTTTCGATGGGATAAATATGTATGTCAGTTGTTGCATTAAGCTACGCTGATTCTCGAGACATGAAAAACAATATTGAGTTGAACACGGAGTACCCTTATTTGATTGAATCAAGTTGGAGACTGAGGATTATAACATGATAAACCAAAATCCCCTAAAGAATACCTGTAACAAATCATCAAAAATAAAATTTGAGATTATACAATAATTTGTGAAAAATTGTTAACATAGAAAAATATTAAAAAATCAACATTAAAACCATAGAACTCTCATTTTTCCTTAACTAATCTTTTAAACGTTAACTAAAGAGTACATAACAATTTATACCTTCTATCCCTTGATGTAGTCTTAATATAAACTCTTAAATTTCAATAGATTTTCAAGAAACGGCGATGTGTTCAAACAACTCGTGAACCTATCATATCTCAGATTTATCATCAAAACCATGATACATCTAACCGTATACATGTGAAACCTCAAGTATCAAACATTAATACTTGAGAATCTCGCTAGCATAACGTGATAACTAGTGGTAAAAAAGTAGGCAACACCTTAAGGTGTACAACCAACGCCGTGGTGGGTGATTGTAGTTAGCGTAAGTTAAACATATTTATATAGAATAGTAGGGTTTTCTTTCCCAATCTGCGTATGAGCCTATTTCGGCCCAACTCTAAGCGCATGGGCCTTCTCGGCCCAAGTTTTGGGTTTAAATTTCATTAATAATTTTTCCCTATTATATTTGGTTTACCATATATAAAGTGTTTTACTGTCCATATATTTAATCTCATTTAAATGGAAGAAATTGCGTACCACTAACTTAAAATATGTCCAGTAAGAGAGGCTACATGTTTAATGGGTCTAAGTCATATTTTTAATGTTTGTTGCCTAATCAGGTTGTTATATAAATATTTTCAATAAAAAAAGTAATAGAAGAATAGTATCAAATTTGTTCTCTAAATTTTTTCAATACAAAAAAGGAATAGTATAAAATTATTTTATAATTTATTTTGATGAATACATTCAGTAGTAAGGAGATTATAATTTAAATATTTCTTATAGAACACTTAGGTGTGTTTGATAACCCTAGAATTGGTATTGGAATTGGAGGGTCAAATTCAAATTCTTTTATTTGTTAGACACTTTAATATTTAGAATTGGAATTAGAATTTCAATGAAATTTAATATAGTGTAATTTAATAGTTCTCAATTCCAATCTTTTTAGGTCGGAATTGTAATTCCAAATTAACACGTTTTTTACATTTTTGACATATTTAACACGTTTAACATGTTTTCATGTTTTTGGCACGTTTAACACGTTTTTGACACAGTTAATACATTTTTTCATGTCATTTACACGTTTAACACGTTTTTGACACGTTTAACACGTTTTTGACACGTTTAACACGTTTTTCACGATTATCACGTTTTTAACACATTTTGACACGTTTAACACGTTTTTCACATTTTGGCACATTTTGTACGTTTTGGCCCGTTTAACAAGCTTTTCACATATTTGGCACGTTTAACACGTTTTTGACACGTTTTAACACGTTCAATACGTTTTTGACACATTTAACACGTTTTTAACATATTAAACACGTTTATCATGTTTTTGGCACGTTTAACACATTTTTGACACGTTTAACACATTTTTTTACCTTTTTGACACGTTTACCACATTTTGACACGTTTAACACGTTTTGACATATTTTGCACGTTTTGGCACGTTTAACAAGTTTCTTACATATTTGGCACAATTTACACGTTTTTGACACATTTAACATGTTTTCACGTTTTTGACACATTTAACGCGTTTTTAACACATTAAACGCGTTTATCATGCTTTTGGCACGTTTAACACATTTTTGATACGTTTAATATGTTTTTTTTACGTTTTTACACATTTACCACATTTTTGACACGTTTAACACATTTTTTACGTTTTGGCACGTTTAACAAGTATTTCACATATTTGACATGTTTAACACGTTTTTGACACATTCTCATGTTTTTAACCCATTTATAACGTTTTGTAACACATTAAACACGTTGTTGACACGTTTTACATGTTTTTTTACGTTTTTGACGCGTTTGATACATTTTTACACATTTAACACGTTTTTGACACGTTTAACACGTTTTTAACACGTTTAACACGTTTTTAACACGTTTAACATGTTTTTCACGTTTTGACCCGTTTAACAAGTTTTTCACTTATTTGGCACGTTTAACACATTTTTGATATGTTTAACACGTTTTTACGTTTTTGACACGTTTAACACGTTTTTCACGTTTTTGGCACGTTTAACACATTTTGGTATGTTTAACACATTTTTGGCATGTTTAACACGTTTGATAAATGTTGACATATTTACCACATTTTGACATATTTAATACGTTTTGGCCGTTTAACACACTTGTGACATGTTCAAAACGTGTTAAATATGCCAAAAATGTGTTAAATATGCCAAAAACGTGTAAAATGTGTTAAATGTGCCAAAAATGTGTTAAACTTGTCAAAATGTGTTAAACGTACCAAAAACGTGTTAAACATGTTATAAACGTGTAAAACATGCCAAAAACGTGTTAAACGTATCAAATGTGTGAAAAAACATGTTAAACGTGTTAAACATGTCAAAAACGTGTTAAACGTGCAAAAAACATGTTAAACTTATCAAAACGTGTGAAAAACATGTTAAACGTATTAAAAATGTCAAAAATGTGTTAAATGTGCCAAAAACGTGTTAAATGTGAAAAACGTGAAAAAAGAGTCAAACGTGTCAAAATGTGTAATATGTGTGAAAAACGTGTTAAAAATGCTAAAAATGTGTTTAACTTATCAAAACATGACAAAAACGTGAAAAACGTGTGAAACTTATCTAAATGTGTGAAAAACATGTTAAACGTATTGGAAATGTTAAAAACGTGTTAAATGTGCCAAAAATGTGAAAAACGTGTGAAAACGTGTTAAACTTGAAAAACGTGTTAAACGTGCCAAAACGTGAAAAATATGTTAAACGTGTCTAAATGTGTTACATGTGTGAAAAACATGTTAAACATATCAAAAATGTGTTTAACTTATCAAAACGTGTGAAGTGTTAAACGTGCCAAAAACGTGAAAAACGTGTTAAATGTATGAAAAATGTCAAAAATGTGTTAATTGTTCCAAAAATGTGAAAAACGTGTGAAAACGTGTTAAACGTGAAAAACGTGTGAAAAACATGTTAAACATGAAAAACGTGTGAACAACGTGTTAAACGTGCTAAAACGTGAAAATGTGTTAAACGTGTCAAAAATGTGTAAAACGTGTGAAAAACGTGTTAAATTTGCCAAAAACGTGAAAAACATGTTAAACGTGTTAAATATGTTAAACATGTTAAACATGTCAAAAACGTGCCAAAAATGTGAAAACGTGTTAAACTTGTCAAAACATGTGAAACATGTTAAACGTATTAAAAATGTCAAAAACGTGTTAAACATACCAAAAACGTGGAAAACATGTTAAACATGTGAAATATATTTTAAGTGTGAAAACGTGTTAAACATGTCAAAAACGTGTTTAAACGTGTCAAAAACGTGTTAAAGTGTAAAAAACGTGTTAAACATGTCAAAAATGTGTTAAACATGTCAAAAACATGTTAAATGTGTTAAACATGTCAAAAACGTATTAAATGTGTTAAACATGTCAAAAACGTATTAAATGTGCCAAAAACGTGAAAATATATTTAAGAAGTTAACATTTTGAACCGATATTTTATTTTACAAACATATGAATTGAAATTAAATTACAATTCTATCATTTTCCCTAACATAGGAATTAGAATTGAATTACAATTCTATAATTTTTTCAAACATAGGAATTAAATTATAATTCAATGCCAATTCTCATGGAATTGGAATTAGAATTCCAATTCCAATTCCAATTCTCCCTCATCAAACACCTTTAAAGAGATCTAGTTTGATTTCTGACACTCACACTTTTGGGATTTTAATGAAATGGTTGTAACACTTAAAGATATCTAAAATAAAAATTTCAATGATAATTTATGGTTATCGGTAGAATAGTTCTTATTTTAAGAAATAAAAACTACTATATCTATTTTTATAACTAAAAATATGAAGTTGCTAACATTATATCTAGGTTTATGACTTTTTTCTAAGAAAAATCTACATTTTGTGTTATGTTTTAAGCAAAGGTAAAATTTTAAGTTACATAATAAAACTATTAATTATTTTGTGATGTAGTACAAATTATTTGTATAATTGATTTTTTCACTTTTTTTTCTTCTTTTCATCCATCTTGTCAAATATTAAATATTTTTGCTCAAATTTTTATTATTTTTGAAAAGACTTATACAATATTGAGTTATTATAGGAAATTTGACGAAATGACCCTAATAATGACACTGATAAAGTTTATAAAAATGACTATTTCAGACGAAAATACCCCTCTAAGTCACGCGACGCATGATGTTCGTGACGCGACGCATGATGTTCGTGACACGACGCTAGGTTTCGTTATATATATATATATTCACTTGTTTTCTCTCTCTTATCCCTAAATTCCCTCTCTTCTTGGTCTTCTCTCTAAACCCTAAGCAATGAACTTAACGACGAACTCAACGACGAACACAATGACGAAAAAACGACACACAACGACTTGTACGCGAGGAAGACGAAGAGGCTCGTCACTGCTACTGCCTCGACTCTACTCATTCGGATCTGGAAACAGGTTATAAATCCTAATTCTGGCAATATTCTTCTCTAGGTTGAAGTTATAAGTGAATCTTCTTTTCAGACAATAGAGTCTCTCCAACCACCACCGAGTAGACCAAAGCTTCCAATTTAGAACAATACCCATCGACCTCCATTTCTTGGAACCATTACGCGGTCGCGTCACGTCAAGGCATTGGAAGTGGGAGGTCATGGGCAGTTAACTAAAGTCGATATGAATACTAATTTGATTTGATGTGTTGGTGCTCTAGTCTTGGCTGAAGTTGTAGTTGACAAGACCGATTTCAAATTGTTGAACCTAAATGGTAATTTCATATCAGATGAAGGGATCGACGAGCTAAAGGAGATATTTAAGAATTATCCAGCTATACTGAGGGAGTTATACGAGAATGATCTTGAAGGGAAAGAAGATCTGGAAGAAGAAATTGAAGATGGACTAAATCCAACCTCAAGGGTCTTAAGATTGAGCAAAACAACGACTGAGATCTACTAGTTTCTTAATTCTCTAGTAATTTCCCTTGAATATGTTTATAATTAGTTTATATTGAACAATGAGTTTGGTTGACGTTTTTGGAAGCATATTGAAGATTATATAAAATGCAATACAAATTATTGGGTCAAATTATTTTGACTAAGGGTCAAAGTATTTTGACTATTGGAATTTTGATGATGAGTGTGTATAAAACTTAAACTAAGCCATCTAATTGTTTTTGGTGCAAGTGTATCGAAAACATGTTATATTAGACTAAGTCTGAATGAGGTTCATTAGACTGATTGGCTATTAGACGCATTGAGTTAGACGTGCAGTTTAACAAATACGTAGTTAGACGTGTAGTCTAACAGACGTAGTTAGACGTGCAATCTAACAGACGTAGTTAGACGTGCAGTCTAACAGACGTAGTTAGACGTGCAGTTTAACAGACGTAGTTAGACGTGTAGTCTAACTGATACGTAGTTAGACGTGCAGTCTAATAGACGTACTTAGACGTGTAGTCTAACAGACGTAGTTAGACGTACAGTCTAACAGACGTAGTTAGACATACAGTCTAACAGATATGTAGTTAGATGTGCAGTCTAACAGACGTAGTTAAACGTGCACTCTAACAGATATGTAGTTAGATGTGTAGTCTAATAAATATGTAGTTAGACGTGCAATATAACAGATACGTAGTTAGACGTACAGTCTAACAGATGAGAGTTAGACGTGTAGTCTAACTGATGCGTAGTTAGACGTGCAGTCTAATAGATGAGAGTTAGACGTGCAGTCTAACTCCTTCAGATTAGTCTGAAGGGAGACGTAGTTAGACGTGTCATCTAACAGATGAGAGTTAGACGTGCAGTCTAACTCCTTCAGATTAGTCTTAAGGGAGACGTAGTTAGACGTGCCGTCTAACAGATGAGAGTTAGACATGCAGTCTAACTCCTTCAGATTAGTATGAAGGGAGACGTAGTTAGACGTGTCGTCTAACAGATGAGAGTTAGACGTGCAGTCTAACTCCTTCAGATTAGTTTGAAGGGAACCGTAATTAGACATGTCGTCTAATCCCATTAGACCATGTGGTCTAATGGATCCTGCTATTAGACGGGGGTGTATAATTTCATTAGATGAGGTCGTCTAAGTGAAAAACGTCTAATGCCATGTTTAAGCAGTTGCTTGAAGCTAGCATTCGTCTACCCACGATCAATTAGCTGTATGCTACTCCTGCTCCACTTTCCAGTGCAGATCAGTACGACAGCCAGTTGAAACCAATCATCTAATGCCACATAAGCAAATATTCTTCCCACTACTTGTTTTTGCAGGAATATCCTAGAAGAATATTTGGCGCACTACCAGATTGGTACGGCCACAATCCTGGTGCACAGAGTCTGCTGTGTACTATGGAGGTGTTCCAATGGAAGTTTTCCACGTGTCATTATAAAAGATTCGACCATTGGTACCTGTTCTCTCTATTTAAAGATCTTCAAGGACAACGGATGAATCATCGATCTATCGATACTCAGGGAATCATACGCGAACATACAAGATGATATACGTAAGAGCTACTTTCTTGCTTTACTATGTGTTTATCAAGAGAGAGAGAGAGAATCAAAGTATTTTCTAGCTGAGTGATATTCTTAAATATACTGTAAGTTGAACAGAGCTTGTTCTTTTCAACAGTGAGCTAGTCGTGCAACTGTATTTGATTCTAAGAAACGTATAGTGAATCCTTCCGGTGGTTGGAAGAAGGGGTGACGTAGGAGAGTTTGCTCCGAACATCTATAAACAAACTGCTGTGTTATTTACATTCTGTCATCTTCTCATTCTTTGGTTCTTAGCTTCAAACCTAAGCAAATGTTTCCGCACTTGAATCTTTCAAGAGTTTGCAAGGGTTTGTGAAGAATAGAAAGTGATTTAAATACCTAACATGATTTTTATCAAACCATTTATTCGAAGCCGTCATCAATAGCCAGACCCCCGTCTATATCGATTACGCTGATCCTATCAATTGGTATTAGAGCTCTATTTCTATTCTCAAGCTTTCACTAAGAATGTCAACCATAACCAAAGATGTCAGTGCTACCGCTATCCCCACATTCTCTAGAGAAAACTATATCGTTTGGAAGAAGAGAGTTCGTGCTCATCTCTCTTCTCTTCATGACGATATGTGGAGTGTTATCACAGATGGTCCTATCAAGATTGATAAGGAGAAATCTGAATGGACCAGTGAAGACAAGAGGAAGAAAAACCTCAACAACATGGCATTAGACGTTTTGTACAGATCTCTCGACGACATCATGTTCAAATACATCATCGAGTGTGATACTGCTAAGGATATCTGGGACAGACTTACTCAACTGTGTGAGGGCAATGAGAAAACCAAGGAGAACAAGATTATGGTCTCCACTCAACAGTTTGATTGTTTCAAAATGCGTCCCGGAGAAACAATGAACGAGTTCGACATAAGGTTCAGCCAAATTGTCTCCACTCTATCTATTCTTGTCAAGACTTATAGCAATAGGGAGCTTGCCATCAATTTCATGCGTGCTCTTTTAAGAGAATGGGACATAAAGACGATGGCCATGATGGAATCCAAAGACCTCAACAAGATCTCGCTCTTTGATTTGTTCGTTGATCTCAAGGCCTATGAGTTCGAGTTGAACTCTGGGATTGAAGAAGATCAATCCATATCCATTATCATTGCCAAAACGCTGGTGACCTATGAAGAGCCTCCTGCCGCTCCTGATGTGCAGACATCAGCTCAGCAGCTTAGCAGCGATGTTATGTCTCTCTTCGTGAAGAAGTTTGGCGACTTCATGAAGAAGAGCAACTCTAACTCAAGCTCTTCAAATTCTAATGATAATAAGAAATCCAAAGATAATGTTAAGTGTTATAACTGTGGCATTTTAGGTCATTACCAATCAGAATGTCGGAAGCCGAAGCGTGAAGAGAAGAAAAATGACAATGAAAAGGAGCTGAAGGCTCTTATGGCAGGGGACGGAAAGAACAAATGAAACCACTGTGACTCATACTTCTCATCCAGTGACAGTGATGAATATAAGGTGGCTTGCTTCATGGAAAGAGAAGAAGAAACTCAAGAAACTGAGGTGATGCAGGAGAGCTGTAGGGAGGAAGCATGAATCATACTCTTCTGAATATACATTTTAGAAGATCAACAATGGCATTTTCCATTCTATAGGACTAAGTCTTTTATGTCTTAAAAATATTTTTGGTCTTAAGGACCTCAAAACATTTGTTCATTCATTTTGTACATGCACAAAATGAGAGGGGAAATTTATTTTGGAAATAAAGATACACTCAGACAAAAGGCCTTAATCGGTCTATTAGACGAGGTCGTCTAAGAGAAAAAGCATGTACTTAGACGTATTTTTGCTCACAATATATGCATATAAGTCTATGTGTCTTGGTTAATAACCTGCGCGGTTAGACGTATACGTCTAATAGACGTTAGACGTTTTTATGACAAGAGCAAGCGGATGCTCACGTCTAACCAAACACACGTCTAATACGTGATGTTCATGCGTAATTAGATGTCGACGTCTAATAGACGTTAGACATTTATAAGACACGTGATTAGATGCTTGAGTCTAATAGACCCATGAGTCTAATAGACGTTTAGTTTCATAGATGGGTGCAGTAAGAAAAACGTCTAACTACGTGTGTATTAGACTGATCAAGGACAGTTGTCCCACGTGATGTGATATCTAATTTTCCAGCTCAAACATAAACATAGTCATCTCCGTATAACATGAAGACACGTGTCTTTCAAGTTAAGAGAAAATGACTAATATACCCTCAAAATAATGATGACTGTTTGGAAAGGACGTCTAATATTCATGATGGGTCCTACCCCTAAGAAAATATGTCGGTTATCTCATGCGACTCTTGGGAGTCTATATAAGGACATTCTGCATGAGATTGATAAAGATTTTTCTCTCTCAAATCTTCTAAGAACCCTAGATTTCTTCGATTTTGCCCTCTAAAAAACCCTTGTTCATCTTGTGTTTGTTCGTATTCTTTCAAAGATGGGAAACAAGACAATCACACTTGGTCATTGTACTCTGCAGGTCGATTTTCCCTCCGTCTACACGTTCGATCAGCTAGAAGTAGTCGATATGTTTCGATCCCTTGAATATTCCGGTCTCGGGAAATACCTTGGCGGGTCGTTCATATTCCATGAAAAAGAAGTTAGGGAGTTCTTCAAATCGGCGACGATGGTCGACGACTCCATCAATGCAACGGTGAATGATACAAAAGTCTCTTTCAACGAAGCTTCTTATGCTGAGTTCTTCGAACTTCCATCGAAGGGGCACACTTTCAACTTGAATTAGCCTTTTGCAGTCATGACATAAATGAGGACTATTTTCTCCACCGATGGCTCGGAGATTCGACTAAACGGGAGTAAGAAGGCTCTTAAACCCCAGTTTATGTTGAATGATGTGGTGGCTAAAGCGCTTCAAGGGAAGGCAGTTTCTTTTCATCTATATAGTCATGATCGATTTGACTATATGTCGGCTATTTCCAAAGAGATTCAGGTCAACTGTGCCTCAACTTTGAACTAGAATCTATGCTTTACAATCAATCAGGAGAACAAGGAAAGTGTGAACTTTGCTGCTCAACTGAGTCGTTTGTTGGAACATTTAGGGGTCCCCATGGGGGATTCAGAGTCAATCAACTCGACCCGGGTGTTCACTGTCTTTATTGTTGCCAACACCCTCGTTTGAATGAAGAATAAAAAAGAATCGTTCTCGGGAGCATCAAGCCAACAGACAGGAGGAAGGTATGTTACTCGCTCCAAGCAATCAGCGGCCTCTATTCTGTCGACATGAGCCAAGAGAATGAAAACCGTCAACGAATCAGAAGCTAGCTCTACCAATCTTAAGAGTGAAGGACTCTGGAATAGTTGATTCCAGAGTTAGGCAAGGTCCAGTCGAACTTGCTGTTATTCCCATGTCTCCTTTGTCTCTAGTCGTGAGTCAGTTGAGAAAGCCCTCCAGGTCCTTTGTTTCAAGAGGAGATAAATCAAAGGCGCCCAGGGCGTCTAAGTCTGAAAAAGTGTCATCAAAGGTAACCCCTTCCCAATCTCAGGCCAAAGTGCCTAAATTTAATGTTCCTGTGTTGGAACATGACAAGTCTCTTTTTATTCCTACCGAGGAATCTACTGTCGGGCCAACTGTTGAGCCAGTTGGTCCAAATACTGAAAATCTTGATAGGGTTCTGTCTCCTGTCCGTCAACCCGATCTTGTAGCTGTTGATGCTATAATGTCTCTTAAACCAGAACAAGGTGCAGTTCTTACCCTTATTGCTGGTGATGTATCTGAAAAGGCTCTTTCTATGTCAGTCATAAAGCCTTCTGCTTCAAATCCTGTCCCAACAGAGTCCATAGTGACTGGAAAGATTGTTCCTGCATAACCCACGCCAGGACTATTTATCAAACCCCTTTCTGCTCACGAAATTATGCGTTCCACAAGAAAGGCGGCTAGAATAACAATTGGGGAACCAAGACCTGCTCCAAAGCCTATTGAGGTTATTGGAAATGGGAAGGATGTTGCAACCGATCTTAATGAGGAAGTCTCTGAAGCAACATGCATTGTCAATCTTATGATGGATCAGGCCAACATAATTGCTGCTGAAAAGATCAAGATCTTTGATACTTGGGTCTTGAACAGAATGTCTATCAAATATGATGAGGTCATCAAGGGCAAAAGCATAAGCAGTCAATGGTTGAAGCTAGTAAGAAATGAAAAGAGAGTCTTGAAATGGGCCAAGACATCGGAGGTTTATGAATCTCTTAAAAGAAAAGAGCTAGTTGAAGCAAATCTGAGAGGAAGAGCCCTCTTTCCAATTCTTCAAGCCAGAAGAGCCAATTTCAACCCTCTTGAGAAGAGTGTTAAGGTAGAGGAAAAAGCTCTGAAAAGATTGGACGAGATTATGGAAGATTATATTTCTACAGTCACCAGGTATGTTCATGGAGCAAATTGCTCAGGGGCTATTCCATTTGGAAGTTCTTCATGTGAAAGAGAACTTATGGATCTGTCCGATGATCTTATTGAAGATGAGCAAGCTGCTACTCTTCTTGTAGAATTAGGAAGTTTTTCAGCTGAGAAAAACGTCTAATAGCTCAATCTAGAATTGAGCAAACTGTGAAACCTGTTCAAACCAACCCAATTATCGAAGAAGAAGTCGTTAAGGAACCCGCTCAAGTTGTTATTAACCAGGAAGAGGAAGTGGTGGAGTCCCCTGTTCTCGAGGCAGAGGCATCTCCAGAGAAGGAGGCTGAAGTAAGTCAGCCTGATGTTGCTAGATTTGAGGAAGAACCCTCAAAAGACAAGGAATCAGAAAATAGTTCCTCATCTGAGGGGGAATAAGCCAAAAATGATGGATCTTCCAAGCCTCTACCATTTCCTGGTATCACTATTGCAAATATTCATGATAATATTCTCAACCCTTATCATCAGTCAGGAGATTTGTCTGATAAGGTTCACAAGGTATGTGAAGAAATTTTGGAAGATAAAGAAGAAGAAAAGTCTGAAAGTGAGTCAGAGAAGGATGGACCATGCAAGTTTTCATCCATATTAGTCCCATTCAGACCGCTCCAGCATATTCTCAAGAGATTTCATCTAATGAAGGATCATCTTCTGACGGTACAAAGCTTATGAAGTCCATGACAGCATTGATGGCAACTCTTTAGAGGAATATGGCTGTAATGGAATCCAATATGGTGAAGATTATGAAGACTCAGAAAGCAAACAAAGAGGAATTTTCCGATCTTCTTAAGACCCATAATGAGATGGAGCAGACACTAAAGAAGAAAACGTACGAGGTTCATATCGTCAATAAGTCATACTCTAAATTTGAAAAGAATTTCTTCAAACGAAAAACCGAGTTGCTCGACTGCGAAAGGGAAAACAATGTTGAAATGCATAATGAAGTTATGGATGAAATTAGCTTAATTCGAGATCAGATGGTTGAGATTCAAGGTAATATGAACTGAGCTGATGCTGAAAGGTTAGAACAAGCTGATTCCTTTGCAAGGAAGATTCAGGCTGAAGAAGATGCTAAGGTTGCTGCCGAGAAAGAGAAGAATCTCATTACTCAAGTTGAGGACAATAGCGGTAGAAGAGGTGGTGGTGTTTCTGCAAGCACCAGGTCAAAGCGAAAGCCAACCGGTGATGATAACAACAGGCCAATCAAGAGAGGCGGAGGTCGCAACGGCGATCGCGGTGGAAGAAGTATTGGAGGTTATCGGGGTGGGCGAAGTGGTGGAAGTGGTCGTGGTGACCGTTCTCTCCCTCTGTTTCACAACCTTCTGACTAGTGAAGAAATCAGCGGTCAATGATTCACCTACCCAATCGATCCACTCGTGAAAAGGGAAGAACAGTAATCTCTCTTCTCTTAAACTATCTTCTGTTAGTTTATGAACTTGGTTATTTAAATTTGGTTTCTGAATATTGGTTTTTGGGAAAGTGTTTCTGTAAGATTGATGAACAAGTTTGATTCTTTATTTTATATGATGGATTCTTATCTTGTTATCTATGCAAAGTTTTAACTTCATCATCAAAAAAGGGAAATTGTTGGGTCAAATTATTTTGACTAAGGGTCAAAGTATTCTGACTATTGTAATTTTGATGATGAGTGTGTATAAAACTTAAACTAAGCCGTCTAATTGTTTTTGGTGCAAGTGTATCAAAAACATGTTATATTAGACTAAGTTTGAATGAGGTTAATTAGACTAATTGACTATTAGAAGCATTGAGTTAGACGTGCAATTTAACGAATACGTAGTTAGATGTACAGTCTAACAGACGTAGTTA
Organism: Impatiens glandulifera; assembly: GCF_907164915.1. NCBI lineage: Eukaryota > Viridiplantae > Streptophyta > Magnoliopsida > Ericales > Balsaminaceae > Impatiens > Impatiens glandulifera. The sequence continues at coordinate 46,232,675 of NC_061865.1, read as the reverse complement.
GACGTGCAGTCTAACAGACGTAGTTAGACGTGCAGTCTAACAGACGTAGTTAGACGTGCAGTCTAACAGACGTAGTTAGACGTGCAGTCTAATAGATACGTAGTTAGACGTGCAGTCTAACATACATAGTTAGACGTGCAGTCTAACATACATAGTTAGACGTGCAGTCTAACAGAAATAGTTAGACGTGTAGTCTAACAGACGTAGTTAGACATGCAGTCTAACAGATACGTTGTTAGACGTGCAGTCTAACGGACGTAGTTAGACGTATAGTCTAACGGATACGTAGTTAGACGTGCAGTCTAACTAATACGTAGTTAGACGTGTAGTCTAACAGATACGTAGTTACATGTGCAGTCTAACAGATGAGAGTTAGACGTGCAATTTAACTAATACGTAGTTAGACGTGCAGTCTAACTGATACGTAGTTAGACGTGCAGTCTAACAGATAAGAGTCAGACGTGCAGTCTAACTCCTTCAGATTAGTCTAAAGGGAGATGTAGTTAGACGTGTCGTCTAATAGATGAGAGTTAGACGTGTAGTCTAACTCCTTCAGATTAGTCTGAAGGGAGACGTAGTTAGACGTGCCGTCTAACAGATGAGAGTTAGACGTGCAGTCTAACTCTTTTAGATTAGTCTAAAGGGAGACGTAGTTAGACGTGCCGTCCAACAGATGAGAGTTAGACGTGTAGTCTAACTCCTTCAGATTAGTCTAAAGGGAACCGTAATTAGACGTGTCGTTTAATCCCATTAGACCAGGTGGTCTAATGGATCCTGCTATTAGACGGGGGTGTATAATTTCATTAGACAAGGTCGTCTAAGTGAAAAACGTCTAATGCCATGCTTAAGTAGTTGCTTGAAGCTAGTATCCGTCTACCCACGATCAACTAGCTGTATGCTACTTGTGCTCCACTTTCCAGTGCAGATCAGTACGACAGCTAGTTGCAACTAATCATCTAATGTCACGTAAGAAAATATTCTTCTCACTACTTGTTTTTGCAGGAATATCCTAGAAGAATATTTAGCGCACTACTAGATTGGTACGGGCACGATCCTGGTGCTTAGAGTCTGCTGTGTACTACGGAGGCGTTCCAATGGAAGTTTGCCACGTGTTATTATAGAAGATTCGACCGTTGGTACCTGCTCTCTATTTAAAGATTTTCAAGGACAACGAAGGAATCATCGATCTATCGATACTTAAAGAATCATACGCAAACATACAAGCTGATATACGAAAGAGCTGCTTTATTGCTTTACTGTGTGTTTATCAAGAGAGAGAGATAAAATCAAAGTATTGTCTAGCTGAGTGATATTCTTAAATATACTGTGTTAGGATTTAGGTCGAGACTGGGGAACCGGGGTCTGGTCGGTTATCACCTTTTACTCAACGGTTGGTGCTTAATCCGGTTAGAGATTAACACCAAGTTTCAATACTACACAGGCTGTCACAAACCCTTGAACCGAGTTCAAGTGCGGAAGTGGTTTGTTTCAGACTGAAGCAACACGCACATGGGATGAATATGGACGGATTTGGATAAAGTCGGTTTGGAGTTTGGTGGGTCGGTTTGGGATTCAGTAAATCGGTTTAGGTAATGCTTAATTAGTTAGGGCAGAATGAGTCGGTTAGTATGAATCGGTTAGAATGTAAAGCCGGCAGAAAGTAAAGAACAAGACAGATTTTTATGGATGTTCGGAGATAAAGCCTAAACCGGTTTGACCTACGTACTGGAAGCCTAAACTGCCAGGTCTGAAACACTGAACCACTGCTCAACCAATCATATTCAAGGAGAAGAAATGTGACCGTTAGCACATTTCACCTATAAAAGAAGGAGCTGAAGAGGAGTAAATGCAGTTACAAGTTACAAGAAACAATAATTAAGAGTTACAACAACCCAAGTTATAAGTTGCGTTTATCTCTCTAAGATAAAAGAGCTTAAGTGTGTATTTGAAGTGAGATTACAATTTCGGTGAGAATTATACGAGTCTTTATCGAGCAGCAAATAAGTCTCGATCGGATATTGTGTTTGTGTATTCCTTAGTGAATATCCTTCTCGCGGTTTCGAGAGGAAGGGGTGACGTAGGAGCTTTATCTTCGAACATCCATAAAAACCTGTCATGTTCTTTACTTTTTGCCGGCTTTACATTCTAACCGATTCATACTAACCGACTCATTCTGCCCTAACTGATTAAGCATTACCTAAACCGATTTACTGAATCCTAAACTGACCCACCAAACTCCAAACCGACTTTATCCAAATCCGGCCTTATTCATCCCGTGTGCATGTTGCTTCAGTCTGAACAAACCACTTCCGCACTTGAACTCGGTTCAAGGGTTTGTGACAGTCTGTGTAGTATTGAAACCCGGTGTTAATCTCTAACCGGATTAAGCACCAACCGTTGAGTAAAAGGTGATAACCAACTAGACCCCGATTCCCCAGCCTCGACTTAGATCCTAACATACTGTAAGTTGAACAGAGCTTTTTTTGTTCAACAGTGAGCTAGTCGTGCAACTGTATTTGATTCTAAGAAACGTATAGTGAATCCTTCCGGTGGTTGGAATAAGGGGTGACGTAGGAGAGTTTGCTCCGAACATCCATAAACAAACTGCTGTGTTATTTACATTTTGTCGTCTTCTCATTCTTAGGTTCTTAACTTCAAACCTAAGCAAACGTTTCCGCACTTGAATCGTTCAAGAGTTTGCAAGGGTTTGTGAAGAATAGAAAGTAATTTAAATCCCTAACAGAATTTCTATCAAACCGGTTATCCGAAGTCGTCATCAATAGTCAGATCCCCGTCTCTATCGATTACGCCGATCCTATCACAAATTATTTTCAAACAACTTATACACACTCTATTTTGAATATAACTCTTTTTACGACTATTGTTTGCTCACAGAAATATTATTCATTAAAACTGACAATCTCATATTGTTTAACAAACTAACAATTTCAAATTGATGACGATAGAGAGCTTCATCTCATAATCATATCATCTTCAAGAGTAATGGATTCTGGATAAAAGAATACTACATCAATCATAATCAATATGAACATTCTCTGATTGGTTTTGTTCCTGTGATGTACTAGCGCTGGTGGACTTGAGATTCAAGTCAACCATATCCTCTTGCTTTGTCGATGAAAGTATTTCCATTCCGGGCAATGTAGCAACAATTTCCTAAACAATGCCTTTAATCGATGCCATAAACTCTATTATAGTCAAATTAAAAACCAAATCGATGGCATGAAAGTATCGCGTCATGCCTTCCACGCTTCGTGTAACGTGACCGCGTGATAGTTCCAAGAAATGGAGGTCGATAGGTTTTGTTCTAAATTGTCAACTTCGGTCTGCTCGGTGGTGGTCGTGGAGACTCTATTGTCTACACAAAGGTTTCACTTGTAACTTCAACCTGCATAAGAATATTGCTAGAATTAGGGTTATAATCCAGAAATCAGCTTCTAAATTCAATCAATCAATCAATTCTTCTACACGTACAAACAGTTTGCTTCTAAACCAAATGTCAAATTGAGTGATTGATTTTGAACTGTTTTGCAAGGAATTTCAGCTTTGAGAATCCACTTTGGAAAATTGTCCTGTTTATATTGAAAAGAATGTCACTAACCTAATCCTACTATTTACATCCTAACAATGATTTTTGACATAAAAATGGCACATTACAGAAATACATCCAGTCAGAGTAGTCAAGACAGAGTCTTGGTCCATAATGCAACTTTATCCTGTCTCGGGCGAACACTTGCTTTTTATAACATGTTTCATAGATTTGGATGAGTAGTGTCGAGCCGGTAGTAGAGTCGAGGCAGCATCAGTGACGAGCCTCTTCACTTTTCTCTCGTACAAGTCGTTGTGTGTCAGATTTCTAGTGCTTTCTCACATCCGAGGGTGCTGGTTCCACTTCCACTGGAGGTTCGCCCGATTAAGGTTTCGAGAGAAGGGGAAAAGATATGGTCATTTTTGCAAACTTTATTAGGGCTGAGTTATTATTCAAAATGATGTAATTATTAAGGTCATTTCGTCAAATTTCCTATTATTATTGGTAAGATTTATATATTTTAATTTAACGTTTGAATATAATCTTAAAAAAATGGGACAAAGTATCCATGTTTTATTGCTGAGCTAGAAGAGTGGATTAATATAATTTAGACCTAACTTATTAATGGAAATTATTTTTTAAGAAGAGACAATTAAGAGAATTTCTTGTTATTAACTATTTTAGTAAAATATATTAATAAATACATAAAAAAAATATATTACTCTTTTTTCACATAGGGAAATTAAGAGATCTCCTTATTGATATTTTTTATGTGAATTTTGCTTAAATTATTATATTACTATTTAAAATACTAATTGTTCAATTAAATGTTAGCTCTAACATTTTAAAAAAAAAATTAATTGACTCATATAATCTATATTATACATCTTTTAAGTGAATTTTATCTTATTTCAAGTTTTTTTAAACCCTAAAAAAAAACGTACTAATCATTAATGTAGAAGAATGCAAATCATTAATTAATTAAACAATTAGATTTATTAGGATGTTGTAACCAAAACTTTGTTTACCTATTATTTCATTATAAAGGAATTAAGTTGCATGTTATTCATTAATTTCAGACAAGATGAAGCAATTATGGGGGCTAATAACAATTAGTTTAGTTCTATATGGTTACGGCAAAGACGGAGAACAATTATCAATCTCAATCGACTTCTTATCTCGTAACCTCACACTTTCATACTTACATATCTCTGATACATCGACAAACCAACTACAAATCCCAATCGACATTTAATCTCGTGACTTTATGATCATTTGTTACCGATCAACCATCAATCTTAATTGACCTCTAATCTCATCACCTCGTGATATTTTATTACTGATCTCTTATCCCTTGGAAAACCACATTACAATCACACTTTCTCAAATCTCTTATCCCTCGACAAATCGATGTTACCAACCTCTTATCCCTCGAAAAACCAACCTTCAATCTCAATCATACTTTCACACGTCTCTTATCTCTCAATAAACTAACCGCAAATCTCAATCATATTTTCACACATCTCTTATCCCTCGGTAAACTAACCACCAATCCTAATCACATTTTTACACGCCTCTTATCCCTCGATAACTAACCACCAATCTTAATCAAATTTCCAATCACACTTTCACATGTCTCTTAATTCTTAGAGAAACCAACCACCAATCTCCATCGATATTTAACCTCATGACCTCACACTTTGGTTCATCAAATATTTGATTCATATTTTTTAACCACTATAATTTGTTACTAGCATCTTATCCCTCGACAAACCACATCTTATTCACATTTGGTTAAATGGTTGTACTTTTTTTATGTTACAAGTTCGAAATATAAATATAACATTTTTATTTTATTTTTAACCGTTTTAAGATTATGGGCGAGTCAATCCACGATCCGACCTAAGTATCCATTTACTCTCAAATATATATCCAAATTAACCAAAAATCTCGAATTAGAAAGCCAATCAAATTCAAATTAAGCATTATTATACATATTTATATATTAGGAATACAGCACGTTCATCAAATTTTGTGTTAAATTTAAAATACAAAGTCTTATTAGCCTAGTTGATTAAAATGTTGTATTTGTTTGTGTTAGGTTGCAAGTTCAAAATATACATATAGCATTTTTTAATTTTATTTTTAACCGTTTAAAGATTATGGGTTGGTCAACCTACGATCCGATCCAAGTATCCATGTACTCTCACATATATATTCAAATTAATCACAGCTCTCGACCCGGAAAACCAAACAAATTAAAATTAAACATTATTATTATATACTAGAATTGATCACGTGCATTTATACGGGTAAGAATATAAATAAAATATCATTCATATATAATTATTTAAAATAAAAATAATATTATTCAAATATTTGACCTTGTCACTCTAGAAAACCCTTGGTCCCTGGAAATGCTCAAGGTTCGAGAATTTTAACATCGCTTTGCGTGTTAGAAATCTTTTTAAAATAATATATTATTTTAAAAGATTTTAAATCATCTCTGACAACTTTTTAAATTAATTATTAAAATAAATTTGGGTTAAAGTTTAAATAATCTTTAGATTTTCTATAATCAAAATAAAATTTAATTATTTGAAAATTCGTGTTTAAATAATTAAAAATAATTAATTTAAAAGATTATTTATCTGAAAATAGAGTCTCCAATTGTTTTGAAAATCCATAAAAAGTGTACGTATACAAACATACTTTTCATTAGAGATTCGTTTTTGTAAGGGTACCTCCCGGTCTATGTCTCATTTTATATCTTATCATGTATCAAGAGAAACATGGTAATATAGAGGGACTACCACGAAGAAGCTCAAAGTTCGATGCGTTTCTACCTTTTTTTGCGTGCTAGACATCTTTTAAAATGAAACATTTAGTTTTTAAAAGATTTTGAAAATACCTGGAGCAGTAAAAAATTAATTATGTAAAAATAATTAATCCTTTGTTCAAATTTTAAATAATCTGTGAGACTAAATAATAATTTAACCTGAACCTGATTTAAAAGAATTAAACATAATCAATTTAAAGATTTTTTATTTGAAAATCAGAGTCGCCAAGGGGTTTTATGAAAATCAATAAAATGATGCGTATATAAACGTATTTATACCAGAGTTTCTAAAAAGAAAAGAAAAAGGTGGTTCGTTGTCTGTTTAGGTTCGGGAAAGGGGCTTTCGCGCTATGTCCTCTACGCCTGCCTAAGGACGGTTTTAAAATTCTTCTAAAATAAACAAAGTTTGGCTTTCATAAATCTAATTATAATATTCTTTATCTTTAATTAGTAGTCTAGGGGTCCTAAACGAGGATAGACTTTAAATAATTGTACAAAATTAATTAAAAGAGGAATGTGTACATATTGCGTCGATATTCAAATTTAACAAAACTTGAAAATATCAAAGGAGAATATCATAATTTAAAAAATAAATTCCAAATGGGTCCTTATCCAAAACATTGATTTAGGAAATATCCCAAATATATAAAAGATATCATTTTCTAACCTTTCGGAATTATTTGAAAAGGGGTTCGGGTTCCAAAATTAAAAAAAATAATTTAGAATTTTGAAAAGTGGAACCAAACAGACCTTAGGACCAGAGTCCGAATGTCTGGATTCGGTTTGGCCGATCTAGGCTTGGTTAGGCTCGATCGAGATACTTGCTGAAGAGTAGCTTTCATCTCAGCAAACTCAGTTGGAGATACCATGTTCTTACCGTTCTTTGGAGTTCCTTCGGCCATGTCTTGGCACACAAAACGTCCAATTCTTGGATCTCTTCTTCGTGGAGCCGTACTTGTTTATAAGTGACTAACACACTATTAGAATATAATTTATGAAAAGGTTTTAATAATGAATGGATAAAACTAAGTTTAATTAAATATATAAGTTAAATTGTATATATATAACTACTAAGTCATATCAAGTATATTAATTGTTTTAAAGATAATAACAAGGTGTTGTAGTATAGTCGTAAATACTTTCGTCTGTTACACGGGTGATCAAGGTTCGAATCTCTCCATCTGCAAATAATAATTTGAGTTTTATTACCGAAATGGCCACGTATGCAAGTCAGTAGTTTGCAAGGGCCCGACCAGTCGATTATTTGCTTCGGTATTTAATGATGTGTATCCGGTTATTTGGACTTCGCTATTAAATGAGGTGTGGCTTCGGCATTATATGAGACTCCGGTATTAAATGAGGCGTGAATTAATGTTTTTCTCTACCTAATCAATCTCGGTTCCAAATTAATCTTTCGCAGCAAGTTTACGAAATATATGTTGGCTAATATTCAAAACATAGTATGTATCCCATCAATGTTATAAGCATATCCGGTAATTGTTAGCCTAATCCAGACTACCAAATCATTAGAAGACAAAAATGTATGTTGCTTGCTCCTTGGAAATCATTAAATCAATTAATGATTTCTTGACTTATTATTATCAAAGTACAGAAAAGATCAAAGAATATTTTATCCATTGTACCATTCTGAAGCCAAGCAAATCAAAAGAGGATTGGTGTCTTCTAAAGCAAATATGACAGTTGCTATTCTTTGAATATATAAGAAGATAAAAGGAAGAACAAAAGTAGACTTAATTATCTGGGCTCTCTTGTTAATAAAACTCTCTACAAGATCTTGTCTTAGCATATTTTCTGTAAAAGAGTGTTTTCATACCGAAAATCGTTGTATCACTTTTCCATTATTGTGAGTTCTTTGTAAGTTGATAGAGTGTCTATCAACAAGTGTTGTGTGTTCTAGGAGTTCGAAAACAGGCAATAACTAAGTCATGGTTGTTCGATTGGGTTTGTATACGTGTTGTAATCAAACCAAATCTTCTAGTGAATATTCTTCTCAAGGTTGAGAAGAATATCATTCTCTAGGTCGAGAAGAAGGGGTGACGTAGGAGAGTTTACTCCGAACATCCATAAACATCTTTTGTGTCTTGTGTTATTTACTTTCTGTATCTTTCAAACCGATTTTCGTTTCTTCAAGTTGAAACAAACACTTCCGCACTTGAACTCGGTTCAAGAGTTTGTGACAACTTGCAAAGAATAGAGATCGATATTATCCTCTAATAGGGTTATTATAAACCGGCATGTGTGTAAGCGTTTACCTTTGTGAGACCTCAGTCTCCTTTGGCGATCCCGATCCTAACAAGTGGTATCAGAGCGAGAATTTCTATTCTCAAGCAACGTCAATCTTTCGAATCATGCCTCGATTAAACATGATTCATATGCTTATAGAGGAAGACTATGATGAATGGAAGATTAGAATGTAGGCACATATGGCTTCTCTTGATGATGATATGTGGTATGTCATCGCCGACGGCCCGATAAAAATCGAAAAAGAAAGAAGTGAGTGGACAGTTGAAGATAGGAGAATAGACAACCTCGACAACGTGGCTAAATAAACTTTATATAAGACGCTGAATACGGATATGTGCAACAAAATAAAGTCATGCTCCACTACTAAAGAAATCTGGGAGGAGCTGACTCAGCTTTTTGAGAGGTCATCTAGTGACAGCTCATCAAGTGAAAGTGATGAAGGAGTTGTCAACGGTTTCAAGGCAGGCAACATTGAGGTATGTGACTTCAAATCTGACAGTACAAAATCTTTCTTTCAAAACAATGAAAATGATGTTTTGAAGAGTAAAATAAGTGAGATCTCATCTGAGAATGAGAAACTCAAGGAAGAAATTAAAACTCTTTTTAATGAAAATCAATGTTCTAACTATGTGATTAGTACTTGGACAAAGTCTAGAAAAGCACTCAACAACATGCTTGAGCAGCAAAAGTCTGTCGGATATAAATCCGGTTTAGGACTTGTTGAGAGTGATCCTTATGAGTTCAAAACAAAGTTAAAACTAGTAAAAGACAAGTTTAAGTCAATAAACTTTGTCAAGGAAAATTCAACTGATATTGGAGCTAATCAAAACAGTGATAACTTGAGTTTTCAAAATAAAATTAAATATGTTCAGCTGACATACTAGACGTCAAGATGGCTAAATAGAAGAGTAAACTGGTTTGGTCAGCAAAAACATGGCAGAATGAACTATGCCAGGTCTAACACACACACAAATATCGGGAAATCTATAAAAAATAATCAAAGTATGGATTCCCAAGGGATTAATAAGCCACGGAACCAGAGAAAATTGGGTACCAAAGTTGTCAATACTTACATGTGCAAGTAAATCAAGATAGAAGTTTGTAAGAGTCAGCATTGCATCTGGACAGTCGGCTGCTGACAAACATAACATATGAAGGCAACAAGCATGAAGTGGCTAACATCTTCACGAAGCCACTTCTCGAATCTAAGTTTTCTTACCTTACAAATATTTTAGGATTATTATACTACAATAATGTCTAAACTGATTTAATTATAAACTCGCCCGATATGGTCATTTTTGCAAACTTTATTAGGACTGAGTTATTATTCAAAATGATGTAATTATTAGGGTCATTTCGTCAAATTTCCTATTATTATTGGTATGATTTATATATTTTAATTTAACGTTTGAATATAATCTTAAAAAAATGGGACAAAGTATCCATATTTTATTGCTGCTAAGCTAGAAGAGTGAATTAATATAATTTAGACCTAACTTATTAATGGAAATTATTTTTTAAGAAAAGACAATTAAGAGAATTTCTTGTTATTAACTATTTTAGTAAAATATATTAATAAATACATTAAAAAAATATATATTACTCTTTTTTTCACATAGGGAAATTAAGAGATCTCCTTGTTGATATTTTTTATGTGAATTTTGCTTAAATTATTATATTACTATTTAAAATACTAATTGTTCAATTAAATGTTAGCTCTAACATTTTTTTAAAAAAATTAGTTGACTCATATAATCTACATTATACATCTTTTAAGTGAATTTTATCTTATTTCAAGTTTTTTTAAACCCTAAAAAAAACGTACTAATCATTAATGTAGAAGAATGCAAATCATTAATTAATTAGACAATTAGATTTATTAGGATGTTGTAACCAAAACTTTGTTTACCTATTATTTCATTATAAAGGAATTAAGTTGCATGTTATTCATTAATTTCAGACAAGATGAAGCAATTATGGGGGCTAATAACAATTAGTTTAGTTCTATATGGTTACGGCAAAGACGGAGAACAATTATCAATCTCAATCAACTTCTTATCTCGTAACCTCACACTTTCATACTTACATATCTCTGATCCATCGACAAACCAACTACAAATCCCAATCGACATTTAATCTCATGACTTTATGATCATTTGTTACCGATCAACCATCAATCTTAATTGACCTCTAATCTCATCACCTCGTGATATTTTATTACTGATCTTTTATCCCTTGGAAAATCACATTACAATCACACTTTCTCAAATCTCTTATCCCTCGACAAATCGATGTTACCAACCTCTTATCCCTCGAAAAACCAACCTTCAATCTCAATCATACTTTCACACGTCTCTTATCTCTCAATAAACTAACCGCAAATCTCAATCATTGAGTCCCCTTATGTTCCATGTCACTATATTCATGAATGAATATAAGTGTTGGTTTCCTGACTTTCCAGACTGTCCTGGACCTCATCATTAGAGAAATCATAAGCATCACTTGCCTCACTATCCTCAATGTCTACAGTTTGATTACATGGAATACTATTGTCATTGAGTGAGGGTTGCCTCATGTAGATCTCATCTTCTCCCGTGATAGATTTAGTGGCTTCTAGATCCAAGATCTTTCTGCTTTGTCTTCGATTTTCATCTTGTTCTGCTTTAGTAGGTCTTTTCTGACTTTGAACCTCTTCACTACTGGATTCATGTTTGTTATCGGTTTTAATTTGCCCTACTTCAGAACTAAGGCTCACTGCCTTATTCAAGACCAAATTGTCTTCTTCAGCACTTGATCTTTTGATTTCACAAAACCCAAAATTTCCCAGTCCATTCTCAAGAGCTTCTTTATTACTTATTCCAAGATTCTCCTGTTCATCATCTCGAAAGGTGGCTCTGAGCCCAAGGATCAGGTCATTTCGAATTTTGATGACATTGTTTTTTAGAACTGTGAAGAGTAGACTCACGACCTGTTGGAGTGCCTTCAGATCCAATTTTGCTTGTTTCATATGGGCCAAGTATTCCCCATCCCATAGATCTTTGAATTTCAGAAACTTTAGAACCATGACATGTAGTTACATCAAGACCAGTTCTTTGATCAGTATTGAGATCGGTGGAGTTAGGACCAACAATAGTATCATCCACAATAATAGGACTTGTGCCAGAATCAGGACCAATATAGTCGGGATCAGCAATGGTTGCACATTTTTCATCAGGACCTGTAGTAGTAAGTCCGGTAGCTTGAGTAGTTTCATGATCAACAAGTCCAGGACCAGGCTTAATATGGTCAATATGGCTAGGAACAGTAGCTTTATGAGAAGCTCTAGGACCGATGTGTCTATGTCCAGCTTTATCAGGACCGATACCCTGACCAGGACTGATATTTTGAACAGGACCTATTCTTGAGAAAACAGAATCCCTAGGACCGGTGCCCTGAACATGACCAATATGATCAACGTTAGTAGGGCCAACTTGTACCCTTACCCACTTCATTCTTTTTCCTATCTTCTTCCTTACCCTTATTTGTTCTTGCTTTTGGTTGCCCATCTTATCATCCTCAGTGCGTTCATTGTTGTTAAGTTCAGACCTGTTCACATTTCTCTCAACCTGAGCCTGGTTAGAGTCATTGATATCGCTTACTTGAGTGTTGTTATTGGCCTTCGATTTTAGATTATTATTGACTGGACATTTATTCGTAGCTTGTGTGAAAGTGCTACACCATATATATCGAATTGGTTTCCATTCGTATTGTACTCCAATGTCAAATAAATTTCCCAGTCTATCTTTAAGTTCAAGCTTGATTGGAAGAGAGCTACTTGGATGGATTTCGACACTAACTCTGGCCACAGATGCACGCTCGTAGCCTTCCATTGCTGGGTCAAACATAATTGGTTTGCCTATAATGCTTGAAATATAGGCCACGCCCATCGGGTTGCACATGTGTGGTGGAACATTCTTGAGATTCACCTAGATTTGTTCAAGTTCAGGCGGTCTATGATTAGTATTAAGTTCCTCGCTCCACTTGTACAACTTGAATCTTTTTCCCCTGATAAAAGTATATTCGCTCTCTATGACTGACTTTATTTCACTTCCATTCCTGAAGGATAGAAAGTAGAATCCGTGATCATTGATTGTGATCCTCTCTAGACCAGAGGATTCCCACTGACCCATCAACGTTCTTTTAACCTCAACAAATGGTGCCTTCATGTTTCCCATAAAATGACCAACTATGACAAACTCCCATGCCTTGACACATTTTTCTTCAATTTCTGGTGGGAGCTCAAACCAATGCGGATGATCAAGTGTAATTACCTTTGGGAATAAGGTGTCTATCTGAAATTTTCCCTTTTCTAGATCGCTCATGGCATTTCCATTCCACACCTTTCCTTCTTTCCAGGTTTTGTTTGGGTTGCTCATGATTGTGTACACCTTTGTTTTATTACATTTCGAAATTTCCTTCATGGCGTCAACCGTCCACTTGATCACTTCATCATATTGGTCTTTGTTGAAGAGATTCCAATTCTTTAGATAGTGACTGTTGAACTGAGCTTTCAACTGATCATTTCTTTCTTGGGGCATCGTAATCTCTTGTTTATTAATTTGGAAAAATAGCTTCTTCATCTGGTTTCTCAGTCCTGCCAAATTTGCTATTTCGTTTTTCCTCATTGACCACGTTGGACCAGCAGTAGGATCCTTGTTATCAGCCTGAGTATTTTCTTTGCCAGGAATTGCAGCAGTAGGAGGAGCAGAGGAGATGACTATTTCAGGGATGTTATCTTTCCTGACTTGTTTGTTTTTTTCGGCCCATCTAACCCTTATATTTCCCACAAAATCGTTCCCTTCAATTGTTCCGATCTTCTGTAGAATATCCCCTTTAGTGCTATTCTCTTGTGTATCAGTTTTCCTCTTTTGAATGCTATCAATTGGCATTTCAGGATCCATATTACCGAGTGGAGAAAACGCACCCAAGTTCAATATCTCAGGGTTAGCCTCGGGTGTCACAGTTTCCTTGGGATTTACTTCAGCATTCTTCTTAGAACTTAAGTTATTTGCCTTCATGTTTTTCCTTTCTTTGATTTTTGATCCACTCTTACCCTTCTTAGCTGTTTTAGAATTATTCGATCCGGTTTCTTGATCGATCTTTTCAATTTCAGCACTTGTTTTGGAAGAATTATGCCTCTTTTCTTTTGGTTTGATCTTTGTTGCCGATATCTTCTTCATGGACTTATGATATTCGAGGTCGCATATTATTGTTTCATCATAGTCAGTGCTATCGACTGATTCCAAATCAACATCTATGCTTTGGTTCTTTTGATTCGGCCTGTGGCTCATAGCTTTGTTAGTAGATTTATTATCTTGGCGATTAGGACCGGTAGAAGGTGGATATGTGATGTCAGGACCGACATTAGAAGAGCTAGGACTGGCATTAGAAGATCTAGGACTGGCATTAAAAGAGCTAGGACCAGCATTTGAAGAGCTATGACCGGCGTTTGAAGAGCTAGGACCGGCATTTGAATAGCTAGGACCGGCATTTGAATAGATATGACCAATGTCATGAGTAGTTTTAGTGTGTCCAGGACCGGCGTGTTCAGGATCAATGACTTGAATATTCATGTTATCCGTCCTTGTTAGACCCAACTTTTTTGCAACCAAATTATCTTTTACAGACCCAGCCAAGCGAAAATCGTTGGCTAACCCCATATTAGACCCGACCAAGCAAAAACCGTTGGCTAACCCCTCATCAGACCCGGCCAAGCGAAAACCGTTGGCTAATTCTTCCAGTTTCATACATTCTTCACCTCTTATACCCTGACTTATATTCTGACCCAACTTATTTGTAGCTTCCATGAGATCCATACCCAGACCCAGATTTTCAATCAGATTGTCATTCATGATGTCATTAATCAACGAATCAATATAATTTTCATCCAAGCTTTCACCATTGGCTATACCAATCAAGTTTAGTTCATCATCCTTTAGATCTGTATTATTAGGCTTTTTTAATTTAGCTGAATTTATTTCCATGAATAGCTCTAACTCAGATCCAATTTCTTCAGTATTTCCATATTTTGTTAGACTATGCCCTTTAGCAGTTTCAGCTAGATGTGCAGGCTGTTTAGAAGATCCTGCAATTTTAGCCTCAGTTTCAGAATCATGGGCGCATTTATTGTCTTCTGTCCAACCTTTTTCAAGCCTAGTACATAGTCTAGATATCTGACTTTCCATTTGATCCTTAGCATGACAGGTAGACTTAGCATTCTGATCATTAATGGAACCCGAGACTTTTAGATTTGCAAGATTTCCCATTGCAGAACAAGACTCTGAAAATATATCCTTCTTTGGACCTAATGGACTCTGAATAGCTGATATCTCCAACCCTGTAGAGACAATTTCAAAATGATCTATTTTGCCCAGTTTAGCATCCTCTCTAGTAGGACCGGTAAAATTTGTTTTATGATCTTTCTCTGCATCTGAATTACCAAAACTGTCATATTTTCCTGCTTCTGAAACTGACCCCGGCCTTGTAATATTCTTTGAACCTATTAATTCTCGATCAACAGTCTTATTCAGCTCTGTCATACTTATCTCAATAGGAACACCAGTACCAACTTCAGTAGGATCATTCAAAACAGACATAAATCTCAGCATAATGTTTTCACCCGATTCAGAAACAGACCCCAATTTTGAGCTTTCAATAGGACCCAATAAACCTGTACAATTTATGACATTTTCCTACATTACCTTAGAGCCTTTTTGACAGATTATCTCCAACATTGGGACCGAATTTTCAGCAGAAGCGATCCGATTATCATCAATTTCAACAAGACAAGATTTCAAATCCAATTTCCCAACAGAATGACCGGTCAGGTCTAGGGTACCAACCAGCGACTCTAACGGTCCATTCTGTGCAGCAAGTTCAGTAACAATAGAATTTTCTGGAATGAAAGTCCTATCATTTCTATATGCAGTACTATCTTTTCCTATCAATTCAATCCTATCATTTCTATTATGAACATGCATATTGTTACAGTATGAATCCCCAATAGAACTATTCTCATATAATTCATCAGCATGTGGAAACACTAGTGTAAAAGAGCTCAATAGCGACGGAAAATACTGTCACTATTGCACATTTACCTGTCGCTAAAGGTCAATAGCCACAGTAAATGAACCAGTCACCAACTGACGCTATTGGTTCCGTAGCTAAAAATTAGCTACATGAAGAAGTACTGTCGCTAAAAGAATGGCTGCAGGAATAAATTACTGTCGCTAAAGGGTGGCTACGGGAGAAAATTACTGTTACTAAAAGGCTGAATACATAAATTAAAATTGTTGATTAATGTACCTATTATTAATTAAAAAGAATGTTAAAACTGAAATACAATTTTCTAATATTAAAATTAAATATTTATATTACTCAAATAACAAATCTTATAAAGTGAGTATAAAATACATCAAATTTAAATTTGAACTTTCTAACAAGTCCATTCAATTTGCTTTTTAAAAATCTCCTTTTACTATTGTAATCCATATAGTCATCAAAGTAATTCCTGTCAAAAAAAAAAATATTAATAGAATCAAACATGATTAGGTGTCATTCATTGTTCAATCTAAAGGACGAAAGACAAAAGAAGGTTAATTAAATTACCAATTTCTTTGATACTTCTCTTCTAAGTACTGCCAAAAAAACCAAAAAATTTTTGATATCAGAATTCAGTTTAATTAAATGATCTTTATCTAAAATAATGAATGAACAAAAAAAATTAATTACGAACCAAAAGAACCGTAAGAGAGTCAGTCAAAACAATGTCTCCGTCAATTAGTATTGATACAACACAAAGATAATTCAGTTTCTCAAATTCTACATGACAACAATAAAATGGCATATTCAAAATAATCACCTTAGGACACATCTATCTCGAGTCTCGACATGAACAACGGGAAATAAATCATTATTTTGATTTCATTAAAACCATTGAAACCTCCCTCTAATCTTTCTCAAGGTTAACAATGCTCACATAAGCTTCTTGCCCCCAAATACCACGAATCAAGGCTCTCCGAACGAATATTTCACATTCCAAGGTTATTAAGATAAACTAAAATGGTTGTCTATGCTCCTAGGTACACCTATCATTTTATATAAATTAAAATTTTCCAAACTTTAACTTAGTTTTCAAATCTGACTAAAATGGTATTTTACCTAGATCGTGCTACGAGCAATTACATCACATTTATTGTAAGTTCCTCTACTATTCTTCGTCCATACCCCATAATCCATTCTGCACAAAAGAGTTCAAACACATTAGAACTTTCAAAATTCTTCAAAAACACTCACACAATAACAAATAATGCATAACCCTCCATGTGATAGGTCTGGATATTTTTGTATCATTATTCTAAAATATTATTTCCATGAAAGCCTTGTAAGTTCCATTTATGACAGATGTATAAACTTTCGGAGTTCTTCCCATGAATCTGTTTGAGAAATCGAGCTTGTAAATCTATTTTCACAAGTAACAGGTTATAATTTTGGATTCTTAAATTCAAGCTAGTGGAGATGCTTATGAACTATGAAATGGTAGTTCTTTCCTGGTTCAATAAATATTCTCTCATAAACATTACATTTAGGAACAAGTGATTGATCATAGCGATAAGAACCTAATTCGTTAAAAAGAATGTGATAAGAAGATCCAAGATTGCTAATCTTGTCAATATACTTCCTAAGCTATTGTAATTTCAAATAAATAAGACTGGGTTACTAACTTGTACTGAAGAATTAATTAACAAATAATATGCTTCTTCTTTACTATCTTCACCATCTCATGTAAGATATCTCACTCAACAATTTGTTGAAAAACATGCTCCCGCAATTTTTACTCAGGTCTCCGATACCTAATCAAAATATTTAAAATTTTACCACACTAGCTTCATGTATCTTTATTTAGGAGGAAAAAAATATTGTATAAAAGATGTTCACAAAAAGAGCAAGGAATTGGGTTTTAGGACTCTTACTACCCAACCATTTCTTTAGCAGCTTCAGGTATCTTTTGCTTTCCTACAAGCAAGAACAAACAGACAGAGTAACAAGGTACATAAATCGTACCATTTTCACAAATAAAATGAAACTAAGAGAATACATGATGCATACTTAGTGAAAAAAGAAAGAGGCAAAGAAGAGTACCCAGGAATATGATCCATGTTTATGATGCCATATTGTTCAATGTTGATTGCCAATTCTGGACCAATCAACATATCACTCATTACCCTTTCAACACAGGTGACTACATTATTAACCACATATGCCCTATCACTGATCTTCCTAAAATTAAGCAAAATCCAATTCACAGCTTAATTCTCTAAATTACGAACTCATAAGCTCATACAAACAACAATTACCAAGGAAAAGGATGATCCACCGGAAGTGCTACGCTTTAACCTAAATTGAACCTAGAATCTAACAATAACTCAAATCCTAAGTTGATGAAATGATCCTTAACCACACCAATAACAAGAAAGAGGAACTCCTTCGACTAAGCCAATCAATAAAGAAGATGATCAAATCAACAAAGATGATTAGTTCTGTCCAAAATACCAATTGCAGTTTGTAATTTATGAATGTGACCAATAAACCCCCCAGCACCCATGAACACAGGTGAAAGTGATCGAAGAATTGTGATTTCTTCATTCTTTCTGAAGATATAATTGGATAACCAAACAATTTTCTAATGTGAATAATTAAAGAAGATGATCACAACCTTAGAGATTAGTTAAATTAGTTGGATGAACAATCTAAATCAAATGAATTTGACTAGAAAATTTTCCCTTCTTCAAATCCAAGCGAATTCAGCAACTACACAACTAAATAATCGAATATGGGATACCCCACATCAATATATTCATCTAGCTCATCCGTCTTCAATTTCAGTCAAAAAAATTCTAACTACTGAGTTGTTTGTAATTGTAGCAGATTTTATTTCTATAAACACGAAAAAAACATTAGAAGAACTCCAATAAATATATTATAGTTTAGATTAAAAATTATAGTTTATATCACCTCTCAAAGATGGCTAGTATTTTTCGTTCATTGTCATTAGAAAACCCTTATTCCCTCTTCACACTAGAAGAATAAAAAAATAATACAAAACTAATACAATGAGTCTTGTTCTTCATCATGTTATTACACTTTTGGTTCATTTGTGAAGAATTAATGTACACATAAAACAAGTATCATAATGAACTCAGGCATTTTGATTACTATCACAAGCATCCACAAGTTGAGCAAACTCTTTTATTAATCTAGTATCTTTGTTTTTTAATAACCAAATGTATAAAAAATAAGAAATATTGGAAATATACTGTATTATTAGTATGGTGGTCTTTTAAAGAGTCTGCACTTAATGTAAGAAGATGTTAAAAGTTGATTCATTGTGAAGATTTTTCATTATCAAATACATTAAAACCTCTGTTTTCAAAGATATACTTTTAACATTGAAATTGATTGAATAAAAAATGAAATACCAATACTTAAGACAACAAAAACCATGTCAACAGGAAAGTGTATAAGAAATTATTTGTATTTATAATGACAAATTATCAAAGACTTTTTATCAAACACTTGGCGCACATACTTAAATATTTCAAAAAATTGATATTTGTTACCTAACAAGGAGCAAGTTGGTGCTCTGTGATAAAATTTAGAAGGAATATGAAGTCCTCTTCAAACTGAAAATGTGAAAGACCTTAGAAATAAATAGATGAGAAAGATGATTCAAGGAAGAAGAACGTAACTAATGATGGTTGATGTGATCAATAATGTTGCATAACAAGAAGCCGATGTGGTCACCAATGTCGACGGATGTTGGCTAAGGAAGCCGTTCGAGATCAAAGACTGTGGAAGAATCCATTGCGAGTTGCGACAATGAAACATGCGAGAAGAACATTCGATGTGCAAGACGATGTCAATGTGTGAGTCGACTTGGGAAAGTATGAGGAGTTCTCCGTCACAAAGAGAAACGACCAATCTGTAAACGATGATGTGGGAGAAGATCAAATTATTTTAAGTAAATTTACTCTGTAGGTTGCCGCTTGGGAGGAAGCCCTGTATGAATATGAAGTGTCTGTATATATATAATTAATATTAAAAAAAAAAAAGTATGGTCACAGTATAAAAGTATGGTGGCTATTTAAGTTAGTATTTTTTTTATTCCAGTTTTCTTTCAATAAATGGCGGCGGGCAATAAGAAATTGTCGCCAATTTCGTCGCTATTAAACACTTTTTTACTAGTGAAAAGAACTCATACCCGATGATGTATATGGCATAGAATCAATAGGCGCATCTTCTCCGTTGTTTAGGACTTCATCCATGATTTCTGGCTTCTGCTTCTTGGGATTGTTAAGAGACCTGCGAGTTCGTTTATCAGACCTAGCCTTGCTGCTTGTCGACGGCCCCTTCGGCTCCTTCTTAGGATCATCAGGGTGGACTTGAAGGACGCCCCTTGCCCGAGTAACTACACTGGACGGGCGCGTACCAGTCATTGGAAAGATCAAGCGCAAAATGCCTAATCTTCAAAGGAGCCACAGAGGTTGGAATTCTGCAGAAAGGGTGGGCGCAAACAGCACGATTGGAAACCAATCGCACCGGAACAGGGGCTCGAAAATAATTGCTCAAACAAGAAAGGGTTTAAATAATTTTGGAACAGTCTGTAGCTACGAAAGCTTCCTCCAGACCGAACACTTGATTCAAACGGCGAGAAAGAAGTTCAATGGAGACCTACCCGCGCCTCGCGGTCTGGTTTGATGTCCCGACCGAGGTCCGAATTAACCTGTAAATGAAAAGTGAGAAGAGGAGGGCGACCTACGTCGATTCGACGTCAAGTCTCTAGAGAAGGGGGTTTGACGAAATGCTCCGGTCAACGGTAAGAGAAGATGACCACGACCGTTCTTTGCACAACAAAACACGTTCTAGAGGGCGCACGACAACCGATCGAAGGTGCTGGAGGATGGCGGCCGACTTCCGATTTAGAAACGCGGTCGCGGCGAGAATCCGTGTCGTTTGTGTTGTTCGTGTCGATCGTGTCGATCGTGCCAAATGTGTCAATCGTGCCAAATGTGCCGATCGTGCCGATTGTGCCGATTGTGCCGATCGTGCCGAAAACGACCTAAATATCCGATCCATAAACTATAATCGTGATTTCTCCCGATTCCTCCGTTCAAATTGAAATTCCTTTGGTCAGATTGTAAGGGGGAAAGAGACGCACCTGCTGGAGAAATTTGAGATCATTCCGACGTCAAAAGCTCCGGCGGCGTTGATGTGCCGGTCGTGCCCGATGTGAGAAAAAAATCTCCAGAGAAAATTTCTCTCTCTAGGTGCGTTTTTGATTTTTTTTCGCAAATAATAATTTGAGTTTTATTATTTCAGGGAAGTTGCGCATCCGGCTGAGAAAATACCGAAATTGCCACGTAGGCAAGTCAGTAGTTTGCAAGGGCGTATCCGGTACTATGTGTGTCCAGTAGTTTATAAGGGCGTATCCTGTTGGTTAATTGAAGTCCGGTATTTAATGATGCGCGGTCGGTCGGTTATTTGAAGTTCGATATTTAATGATGCGCGACCGGTCATTTGAACTTTGGTATTTAATGAGGCATCCGACATTATAAAAAATTATTTGGACTTCAGTATTAATTAAGGTGTGACTTCGACATTATATGAGGCTCCGGTATTAAATGAATTCAGTATTTAATGTGTTCTAGTATTAAATGAGATCGATATTTAAGACTTCGGTATTAAATGATTCTGGTATTAAATGGCTTCGGTATTTAAATTATGACCAATTATTGATCAAATATAGCATCTGAATAAATAATTTCCTTTACCTGATCAATCTCAACTCCAAATTAATCTTTTGGAGAAAGTTTACGAAATATATATTGGTTAATATTCAAAACATAATATTTATCCCAGCAATGTTATAAGCATATCCGGTAATTGCATAAAGCAACTTTTATATCTCCAAACTGATTTATTACCATTTTAGTGCAAGTCTGATGAACACTCCTTGGTAGCAGATGTCTGCCAGCCTAATCCAAACTGCCAAATCATTAGAAGACAAAAATGTATGTTACATGCTCCTCGGAAATCATTAAACCAATTAATGATTTCTTGTCTTATTATTATCAAAGTACAGAAAAGATCAAAGAAGATCTTCTCCATTGTACCATTCTGAAGCCAAGCAAATCAAAAGAGGACCGGTGTCTTCTAAAGCAAATATGATCGTTGTTGTGCTTTGAATATATAAGAAGATAAAAGGAAGAACAAAAGCAGACTTGATCATCTGGGCTCTCCTGGTAATAAAGCTCTCTACAAGATCTAATTGTTTTAGCATATTTTTTGTGAAAGAGTGTTATCATACCGAAAATTATTGTATCACTTTTCCATTATTGTGAGTTCTTTGTAAGTTGATAGAGTGTCTATCAATAAGTGTTGTGTGTGCTAGGAGTTCGAAAACAGACAGTAACTAAGTCATGGTTGTTCGACTGGGTTTGTATACGTGTTATAATCAAACCAAATCTTTTAGTGAATATTCTTCTCAAAGTTGAGAAGAATATCCTTCTCAAGGTCGAGAAGAAGGGTGACATAGGAGAGTTTACTCCGAACATCCATAAACATCTCTTGTGTCTTGTGTTCTTTACTTTCTGTATCTTCAAAACTAATTATTCATTGCTTCAAGTTAAAACAAACACTTTCGCACTTGAACTCGGTTTAAGAGTTTGTGACAACTTGCGAAGAATAAATATTGATATTAACCTCTAACATTGTTATTATCAATCGGCGTGTGTGTAAGCGTTCACTTTTGTGAGACCCTAGTCTCCTTTGGCGATCCCGATCCTAACATGCACTATTCAGAAGAGAGAGATGAAGCTTTAGCATATGTAAACATACAAATGCAAGATATGAGACATGAATTTAAGAGAACAAAGATCTTATTCATGCTTTTAGATATATAGAGAAACATAGAGTTGCATATAAACATACTTGCAGCATTTGTTAAAGAGAAACTCTTTTAACGATATTTTCAAAATAGTCCAAATGGGAAAAAGTCTCAGATGAAAGTGAAAACTTCCTAAGTCCATACATATTCTGGTTTGATATTAGTATTCGCCTCTGCTTCAGCTGGTGAGCTCTCTCATACTGTTTGGTGATAAGATCCTGGTACTTTACGTGAAGCCTTCGGGTTATGGGCTTATCGGTTGCAACAACAGGTTTGATATGGCTATGTACAAACTTCTTGAACAATTCATGGGTATAGTAGTAGGTGATTCAATTTAAACCTAAGAATAGGACAAGTTCCTTGTCGTTCATCATGAAGGTCATCTTCTTGATGGGTACTAAGGATGAATGTCTAAGGTTTTATTATCATCCAGTATCGAGATTTCATGCAAAACTTCCCTCCTCCTTTGGTATTGAACAAATGGGATAGGGTGTTACCAAATAGAACTGGATGTAGACGCTTAAGCTTGTCAAGCAGCCATATGTAGAGTATTAGGGGAGATCCCCTCCTACTCATGGTGGGAGATTGATAGGAGTTTTTTTTAGACCCATGAGTGTTTCTTCCAATACAATGCTAGGAGGATCTTTGTTGCCTTTCTGCAACTGATGTGCTACCTCGATAATCCTTGAAGAAGGATTGTCGTTTGTTGACCTAACAAATAGTGAGCGAGTAGGACGGACGTCGTGATTATGGATGATCCTGCTTTTATCAGGACTTCTATATCCTTGATTTCCAGTTCGTCCCAAGCTAGAAAGTTGATGCTCATGCTGGAGATGATGGCATCAAAGGTTTCTTTGGAGTATTTGTACTCCTTTTGTAGAATTCTTCCGATAGATATCGAGTCTAGGAATGGCTTTAGATGTATAACATTCTTATTATCTATCATTAGAATATCTCGGAATTCTACTATGGTGGGGCACATGATCTTGTTACCAAGGACGTAAGCTCTTTGATTAGGATTCCATCTTTGTTACATTTCCATCATGAAGTTAGGGTTGACTTCGTATTTTAGAAACTTTAAGATGGGGTTGAGACAGTATCCTTCAAAGTACCACTGGTTTACACGAAAGTGCTTCGTCCAAAGGAGTAGTTCAACATCCTTCAACATCCCCATCGTGGCTGATTATGACAGTGGAAGAGTATGTATTGAAATTGTAACAATAAAAGCAAATGCATATGCAAATAACATGACCTATAGATAAACATCTCGTAAGGTTTTATACATATTTGCTTTCAAAAGAAAGAAATTTCGATGTTACATTTCAAAATTTCAAATTTCTTTAGGGTTTGTCTAGTTGACTATACTAAGCTTTTATGCTTTTGTCGCTTTGTACAAAAAGGGTAAAATTAGGGCTACTCTTTAGGAGGAGCGAGTTCGACTATAGCAAGTGGAGGTGACAGAGTCTACACTTTCTTTTTCTTCTTGTTGGCGGTGGAATTCGTCCATGATTTGGTCGATGTAGTCTTTACAATACGTGGGGATTCCTATCTTGATGCAATCATTCTAGACCTTCAGATAGTTAGAAAAGTCATTGTGTTGGATTGGCCTGTCTATGGACACCATACAGTCATGGTAAGGGGGCATGTAGTCGCGCCCGAACTATTTGAATAGTTCATTGGTGTAGTACGCAATAATCCATTCGAGGCTCATGCATATAATTATGGGTTGGTCGCTCATCAGATGGACCATCTTTTTGATACCGTACAATGGTAGAAGCTCTCGAATGGTATCGTCTTCGTGGACAGAGAGCTCTGGTGTTATATGCCTGAAGCGTCAATTCTAAAGGGCAGCGTCCATCACATTGCCAGGAAGTGGAGGAGGAATGCGCTTCATCTTCTTTAGAAGTCAGACGTAGAAGATGATAGCTCATCTTTGATTGAGAGAGTAGGAAAAGTATGACTCGTTGAGACCCATCAGTGTCTTTGCTAGAATTGATCCTAGTATGATCCTTATTTCTGCCTCTAAGATTATAGACTACCTCCAAGATTCTTGAGGATGGAGGGCGGTTGCTCGAGGGAGCTAGAAGGAAATGAGCTACCATAATGGTCATGGTGAGCAGAGAAGCGCCGAAATTGAGTGGAGGGATTCCAAGTGAGTTCTGGCGAGGATCTTGTACACCATAGTTCTCGTGTAGCCAAGCTCATCTTGGAGGAGTTGTTTGAGAGACAAGTATTAGGTGAAGGTTTTGAGCCTTAGGATGTTCTTGCTCTAGATCATCATTATGGCTTTGAACTCTTCAATAATTGGACAGATCTAGCGATCTCTTAACATAAAGGCGCAGTGCACCGGATCTCATTTGTGTTGAATCTGCATCATGAAGCCATGATGGAGGCGGTGATTAGTGTAGTTGAGAGCGGTGTTGAGCCCAAAGGAGTTATAATACCATGGTGACTCATTGAAGTGGTGAGTCCACATGAACATATCCTCGTTGTCTAACAATGTCATTCTACGAGCATAATCAACTTTGAAAAACATGTCGAGTGATTTTGATGAAATCAAACATGCTTATAGATATTTAGTATATCTATTATAAACGTATGCATGTATAATAAATAAGCACGTACTGAATTGACTTGTCAAAGCCTTGTTGTTTAGGTACGTTCAAACAACGGTTGGATAAAGTAACCAGGTTTTGTGTGCTAAGGTTTCTATCAAGATTTGGGTAAGAATCTCTCCCCGCCATCGCTAAGATCGCATCCCCGAGGATGTATCAAAGTCGACAGAAGGGATATATATAAGATTAAATATAATGTATTTAGTTTTATTATTTGAATATATATATTATTTATTTATTATATTTTATAGATTTTTTACATATATATAAAATTAATTAATAGTTTTAATATAATAAAACTAAAATACAATTGTAAGTTAAATATATTAGTTTTTTTAAGTAAATATTTATTAAATAATTAATTTAAAATATTATTTTATTTAATAATTCTTTATTATAAAATATCTTACTATTAAAAAATAATTTTAATAATCGTTAAAAATAAATTGTTAAAATTTTTATTTAAAAAAATATTAATATTAGTTATATAAGCACTAATAATCTAAACAAAATAAATAAATAAAATTATTGAATGAATGTTGTACTCATTTTATCTCAAAATAATTTTAGAAGAGTCAAAAGGATAAAAATAAATAATTTTAGGTAAAATGTGGTACCCATTTTATCCCCAAAAATTATTTATTTAATCCAAAAATATAAATATAAATAATTGACAAAAAAAAATGTCATATTTATTTTAAATATTTTGTGAATTTCGAAGATTTAAAAGTAAAACCAAAAGGGTGATAGAAAATCAATTTCAAATAAATCTTTAAGGTTTTAAAATAAAAATAAAATTTGTAATTTTGTGTGGCCGAAATTCCAAAGAATGGCTACAGCAAGAATTAAAATCATCGAATGAGCACTAGATTGTCATGCAACACTCACAAGCCGCCTGCGTCGCCCGTGCAATAAAAGAAGTGTGCATCTGCGAAGTAAGCAATCGACAAATACGTGACTCAACGACGTTAGTCGAAACGAGCCGAAACGCCCAAAACACTACATAATCCTAACAGAACGCTCTGCGTCTACATTTTCACCCGAAATGATGCTATTTCGTTCCCCGATCATTGTCTTCGTCGCGATGACGGATGGATAACCATCTACAGCCATCTTTGATTTTCAAAGATAGAATTTCGTCGTTTCTAGACGGATTGACTATGTTCAAAAGGTGAAATTGTCACCCTACCACGGTGATCATTTCCCCTGCATCTATAGGTATCAATGATGCCTATTCCGACAACTGGCCTGAAGAAAAACCAAAATGTCATTAATGACTTTTGACTCATTCAAGCACACTTGTTTCCTCAACCGACTTCGGGAGGCTATAAATAGCCTCCCTTAACAATTTTGAAGCCAATAGATCCGATTTCAAGTCTTAAATCGGGATTTATAGGAAATCTTCCATTAAAGTTCAAGCTTTCGGATTTTTCGAAATCCTTGCATAAGGTCTTAAAACTTGAATTCAGACATCCAGAAAGCTTCCTCAAGATCTAAGGAGTGTTCTTTAACACTTGGTAACATCCAATAATCCTTTAATTCATACATCCACTTTTAAATTGAAATTTTTATATTTCAGTTTTCATAAGCTTGTATGATGTCTGGTTGTTGAATTTTTTGATTGAAAATCGATCTAAGGATCATTTACAAACTTTTTGTGAAAGATAGGATCGATCAATCGTTCCCAAACGAAAAAAACTCAAATTAAATTTGGAAAAATTAAAAATGGGTGTATGTTCTTGGGTTAATTATCAAGAAGAGGAGCTTAAAATTTTCCCAACATGTTTTTAATGATGTTGGACAACTATTTGAATCATGTTTAATCAAAATTAAAATTTTCAAAATAATTAAAATTTTTCAGCTCTTGAATTGGTAAAAATGAACAACCAGTGTTCATGTTTTGGTACCAATCAAGTATATGAAATATAAGGAAGTTCGAAGATTACGGCGAACTGGTTTTTGTCAAAACCTGTTCCAACAATCTAAGCCTCAATCTAGGCCTTTGAATAACTGCCAACACACCTAGGAGTGTTCTCTCACTATTGGTATGCATCCATATCGTTTGTATCACGATTTGTGATTTAAAATTTTGAATTTTACGGCACGATCAGCACGAACGACACGATCGGCACGATCAACACGAACAGAAAGAACAACACGAACAGAAAGAACAACACGATCGACACGGTATCAAGGTCACGGTGTCTAGTCGCTTAGAGTCGCTTGTCAAATTAAGAACGTGCGCACAATCGGCACGAACGATACGGTATCGACTCAAATAACTCCGTCGTTCATTCATCTACAAAGTTTGGTTAGAATATTAGGGTTTCTAGTTTACCCTGTTATATAATAGTTAGGCTTTCTAGTTTACCATATTATGTTATTGCTCGATTTTGTTGTTGTGTTCTACTATTCATCAAAATGGGAAGAAAGAAAAACAATAAGAATAAGGAAGTTAGAGAATTTGTGATGGAAGGTTTAAGGGAGGTAGCTGAAAAAGAAATCGATAGGATTGCTAAAGAAATTATCCATGAAAAACAAGAAAGCAACAAAGGTAAAAAAACCAATTACTGATATAAATTTTGAAGAAAGTGTAGTAGGAAAATAGGGGGAAAATGAATGAATATGGAAGGTTGTGTATAATGAAAGAGCAAACCTCTTTAAACTTAAAAATCAAATCACAAAGCTACTGATGCATGCAAAGAAATGAGAGATTGTGCTTAATAAATAGAAAATACATCAAACAAATGTCCACTTGAATATACATTGTCTTTAAGATTGGAACCTACTGAACAAGGAATAATACGAAAAGATAGTAAACTGGTCAGTGGAAACAATGAGGGAGCTAATGAAGTTCCCAAAATCAAAGACTTGTACTATCAAGAGCAATTCTAACTAGAAGTTAAATGAAATCTGGAAAAAGAATGCAAAAAAGAAAGCAGAAGATCATGCATACAAAGGTCAAATCTACTTAGGTGAGTTTAAAACAAAAGTTGAGATTCTCAACTCTCCTTTTGAATTTAAATTGTCCACTGAAGTGAAGAAGAAATACGTCAAAGAATGGGAAAATGTAGTTATTGAGAACTACATAAAAATAACCGTGTATCTTTTCCAGACACTAAGGAATCACTAATGAAATAATGGGAGCAGAAGGGACTGGAGAAGGTTTCTACAAACATCCAGGATCCCTATTTTCTACAATTCAAAAAGGGAACGAACTTGGATAATATTCTAAAAATTGGGCATACTTATATTATATCCAACTATATGAAGTTGAAAAGATGGTTTGAAGAATTGAGCATTCTAAGCAAACCAAAGGAAACAACCCAAATATGGTTCAAACTTAGGAACATCACAACACACACGTATAATGTAGAAACTCTAAGTCACTTTGCTAGTCTATTGGGAAAACCATTATATATGGACTCAATTATAGATGGAGGAGAGAACCTTATGTTTTCTAGAATAAGCATTGAAGTGCATCCTCAAAGTACACTGCCAAAGAACAAGATAGTTGTTGATAGGAAGGGAAATCCCACAGTCATGAAAATCTCATATGAATGTAGGCCAAATAGGTGTGCTTTATGCAATATTTTCCAACATGTTAGTACTTAATATGCAAAAGAAATTGAGGAAGAACAGAAAATCATGAAAGCCCAGGAAGCAAAAAAGCGGGAAAATGAAATGGAAGAATCAAGAATGGACTTAGCATATCATGGAAGTCTATTAGGATTTGTATCTCCCAAATCCGACCTGCTTGAAACAATTTGTAAAAATACAAGAAAGAAGAAAACAAGAAGACACAAGTTTATAGTGGTTCTCTCAAATTGAGCTACGTCCACTTCAGCCGTCACTAGATTTAACTATAAAGAAGAAGAAGGAATACAGAGTTTTTGCCTCACATTTTATCTCTCTAGAATTCTGTCTTGTTTTTGTAAACCCTTAATAATCATATATTTATAGGGTAAACATTCAAGTAATAAACATAAATAACTATTGGTCAGGCTCAAACCCAATAAACTATAATTAACAATGTAGAGTTTATTATAAGTGTAGGTTCAATAACTCAACAATCTCCCACTTGGAGACTAACTTCATCATCTCTCGATCGGTAGCGGCTTTCCATATGGTGTCTTAACGAAGAAGATTAATTGAAGTTGCACACAACTTCAATTTCTCATTTGTCATAGCTTTCGTCAACATATCATTTGGATTCTCACTCCTAGGAATCTTCTTAAGAGCTAATACTCCATCTTTTAAAGTTGACCGGATGAAATGATAACGAACCTGTATATGCTTCGTCCTACCATGATAAACATGATTCTTTTCCAAATGAATGGCACTCTGACTGTCGCATCGCAACACACTTCCCTTATACTCTTGACCCAATTCTCGGAAAAAGGGTTGTAAACATATCATCTCCTTAGTAGCCTCTGTCACAACAACATACCAAGCCGTACAACTAGAAAGAGCAACAATCTTCTACAATTTTGAAACCCAACTGATTGTAGTACCTCCTAGAGTATCAATGTACCATGTTGTTCTCTTCTTACTATCAACATCACCACCATTTTCAGCATCAACATATCCTTCCAAACCCATATTAGACTTTCGAAAATACAAAGCGAGACTCGTACTTCCTCTTAAGTATCGTAGTATCCATTTTACTACTTCTCAATATTGTTCACCCGGGTTACTCATGAACCTACTAATAATTCCCACTACATGTGATATGTCTGGTCTTGTGCAAACCATCACATATATAATACAACCAATGATTTTTCTCCTCCTCTGTTGAAGGCGACTGATCTTTAGATAGCCTGAAGTGACTAGCTAAGAGGGTAGTAACTGGTTTTGCATCATACAAGTTGAACCTGCTAAGAACTTTCTTCACATATTCTTCTTGTGAAATCTTGAGAACTTCTCCATCCTTGAAAATTCTTATCCTTAGGATTTATTTTGCAGCACCCAAATCCTTCATTGTAAACTTTTCAGACAACTCTTTCTTAAGCTTGTTAATCTCATACAAGTTTGCTCCAGCAATCAACATGTCATCAACGTAGAGGAGCAGAATAATATATGATCTATCAAATCTCTTGATATAGCAGCAATGATCAGATTCACACCTCATAAATTGTTACTTTTTATGAAGCTATCAAACTTCGTGTACCATTGCATTGGAGCCTGTTTTCAAACTATACAGACTCTTCTAAAGCTTACACACAAGCTCATCTTTTCGTTTAATTTCAAATCCTTCTGGTTGTCGCATGTAAATATCTTCATCTAAATCACCATGAAGAAAAACATTTTTGACATCCATTTGTTGAAGATGAATGTCTTCTTTCACAACTAAACTCAAAATAGTTCTTATTGTCATTAGTTTAACTACTAGAGAGAAGATCTCATTGTAGTCAATACCTTCTTTCTGTAGAATCCTTTCACAACCAATATTGTCTTGTACTTCATGGTTTTATCATGTTCTTCTTTAATCCTGAAGATCTATTTGTTGTGAAATGTGTTATTTCCCTTTGGTAGCTCAGTGACCTCCCAAGTCTGATTCAACATCAAAGAGTTCATCTCATCTTTCATCGCAGACTCTTATTTAACCGATTCATCAGATTGTATTGATTCCTCATAACATTCAGTTTCACCTCTATCTGTCAACAAGATACAGTTCAGAGATGGAGATCACCTCTCGACTAGTTTCCAATTCCTTGACGATATTCTCAACTGTATAACTGTTGTTTGCTGATTTACCTCTAGTCCACGTTCTCAACAATTTCATCTTCAACAACACATTGATCTTCTTCGACGGGCGGTATATATTCAACTGAAAAATCTCTCAAATTAACTGTACCAGTCTCTTTAAGATTGGAATCACCATATGATGTATTCTCAATACAATCTTTATAGAGAACTTATTCATTGAAGATAACATTTCTGCTACGAATGATCTTCCGATTTTGATTATCCCAAAAACGATAACCAAACTCGATATCACCATAACCAATGAAAAATCATTTATTAGACTTTGGATCAAGCTTGCTCCTATCACATTAATTAATATAAACATATTATAAACAAACACTTTCAAATAAGAAATGTTTACCTTTTATTTCTCTAGACTTCTTCAGGTATTCTGAATCCAAGAGGAATAGAGTGTCCCCTATTTATCAAGTAGGCATCAGTCTTGATAGCTTATGTCTAGAAGGTTTTAGGAAGCCCTACATGTAATCTCATGCTCCCAGCACATTCGTTCAATATTCGATTCATCTGTTCAACTACTCCATTCTCTTGAGGTATTCAGGGAATAGTCTTCACCATACTGATCTCATTCACAGCACAATACTCTTTGAAATCTGAATTGATATATTCACCTTCGTTGTGGGATCTCAAACACTTAACTTTTTGATTTGTTTCATTTTCAACCAAAGTCTTCCATTTCTTTAAAATAGCAAATACTTTAGACTTGTGCTTCATAAAATATACACATACCTTTCTTGTCGAATCATTTATAAATGTCACGTAGTATTGTGATCCGCCAATAGAAAAAACAGGTGCAGGTACTCATAGATTAGTGTGTACCAACTCTAGTCTTTCTTTCTTGAGTTCCTTCCTAATCTTTAAGAAACTCACTCGTTTCTGTTTTCCAAGAATGCAATTTTCACATAACTGATGTTCAACATACTTCAGTTCTGGAATCTGTCCATTCTTCAAAAAAAAAGCATCTATTTTTCGCTCATATGGCCAAACCTGTAATGACATAACTCACTTTTCTTCGAGTCAACAACTACAGAATCAATTATTTCTCTACAAGTTGAAGCCGTGTATAACGTTCCAATTTTGTGACCTCAAGCAACAATTATTGCTCATTTGTTCACCTTCTACGCACCATTTCCACAAATGAAATTGTGACCTTCTTCATCAAGTTGTGTAATAGAAATCAGATAGCGTATTAAACCTGAAATGTGTCTCACCTTATTAATCTTCCAAACAGAACCATTTGCCATCTTCAATTGGATGTCCCCCATGCCAACAATATCTAGTGGCTCACCATCTGCAAGATAAACTACAAGAAATCAGATCATCGTTTTCAATAAAACAAACTGGCTTTGATAATTTATTCTAAACTATCAAAGAGGGAGAAACGGTTAGAATCAAAATTAACTTAATATAAGTGGCCAACGATTACAATGTTTTGAATATTTAGATTAAATAATCAAAAAGTGAGAAATTGTTAGATAAATTAGATAATTAATTAGTAGTAATTAATTATCTAAGAACTTAACCAAGTTAATTTTGTTCAGGATAAAGAAAATCGGAAAATAAAGCTGTTCAGTTTTTCCTTAAAAATGGCTACAAAATTCGGCAAACCGATATAAAGAAGCGGAACTGGTTTTATCTCTTCGGTTTTATAAAGACAGCGAAACCAGTAGTATAATCGGTTATCTGCTCGGTTATTTACTTAAAGAAGCGGAACCGATTTTATCTCTTCGGTTTTAAAAAGACGGCAAAACCGGTAGTATGATTGGTTCGGTAGTAGAAATCGGCTCTACCGCTCAGCAAGTTGATCGGTAGACTTATCGATTATATGTTTTAAAGCGCAACCGGTAGACTGTTCGGTAGTTTGTCCGGTAGTATCTTCGGTTTCTTAAACATGAAGCGCAATCGGTAGAATGATCGGCTTTTTACTCCAAGAAGCGGAACCGGTAGTATCCTTAAATCGGTATTATTATATGAGAAATCAGTAGTATCCATCCAACGGTAGTCTAACCGGTTATTCACAAGAAGCAAAACCGGTTATATGATAAAATAGTTTTATACGAAGCGCATCTGGCAGTTTCCTATTTAGTGTTATGCAAAACAATTTTGGTAATTGTAGAGAACGGTTTTCACATGTCCAGAGTCCAGACTTTATTATTGCCATTTTAATACAAGTCTGATAAAACCTTCTCGGGAGCAGAAGTCTGCCAAATCAACTCAAACTACCATTTCGGTATAAGTCCAATATAGTCCATTTAGAGCAGTTGTTTATCACATTATTCCAGATAGCCAAATCATTAGAAAACAAATATGCATGCTGATTGCTTCTTGGAAATCATTAATCCAATTAATGTCATGTTGACTTATTATCAAACAAAATCAAAGGATATCCCAAAGATGTACTACACCGATCTTCAACCAATCAAATTCAAGAAACGAAGTACTATCAAGGAAATATATCCGTTGAAGTTGAAGAATATGACCGTTGTCGTATTTCTATTTAAGAGAATAAAGCACAACCAGATTGTTCACCTTTTGACCTTCTTACAACCTTTTTGCTCAAGTTATCTGTCTAACAAGTTAATCAATATTTACAAGTGTTAAAACCTTAAAAGTTTGTATTACAATTTTATCTATTCTGTGTGATTGGTGAGTATTGTAAATTGACATAATCTGTTTCTATTCAATAGAGTGAAATTATTGAGAGGTCGAAAACGAGCAATCACTAAGTCTTGGGTGTTCAACGTAAGTGTTGTAAACGGTTTGAATATTCTAGTGAATATCCTTCTCAAAGGTTTGAGAAGAAGGGGTGACGTAGGAGCTTTATCTCCAAACATTCATAAGTCATGTTTTGCATTCGTTTACTACTTTGTGTCCTCTTATTGCTTCCTAAACTGTGTTTTTTTGTTGCTTCAAGTTGAAACAAACACTTTCGCACTTGAACTCGGTTCAAAAATTTGAGACAACTTGCGAAGAATAGAGACCGATTATAACCTCTAATAGGGTTATTATCAATCGGCGTCTGTGTAAGCGTTCACCTTTGTGAGACCCTAGTCTCCTTTGGCGATGCCGATCCTAACATAAATTTTCCCATAGTTTCCAGCCACATAATTCTCCATTAATTCTTTGTGGGTAGTGGTGTGGAAAGACGCTCCCGAGTCCAAAACTCATGAATCTATTGGGCTATCAACAGACAGATGTAACGCATCAATGATAGTATCTATAACAACATTGACTGTATCATTTTTATCATCGCCGTTTCTCTTCGGTGCTTTGCAGTTCCTCTTCAAATGAACCTGTTTACCACAATTCCAGTACTCAAATGTCCGCTCAGACTTGGACTGACTCCTCCCGCTTCTCGACATAGATCTGCTCTTACCTCTATTGAAATTTTTATCATTACCTCTGCCCTTGTTTTTCACATTCAGAGCCGAACCTTTGAACGTTTCACCAGATTCAATATTACGAACCTCTTCAACAAGAATACGATTTATATCTTCAACAAATTTCAGTTTAGCATTTCCAACTGAATTACTAATTGTTGCTCTCATAGGTTCTCAACTATTTGGTAGAGATGCTAACAAAATCAGGGTACTAACTTCATCCTCAAAATCAATCTCAACAAATAGAAATTGATTCACAATTGTATTGAATTCATTCAAATGAGTAGTGACAAAAGTACCATCAACCATTCTTAAGTAAAAATGTCTTTTCATTAAAAGTACTTTATTGTTAGCAGATGGTTTCTCATACATATCAGAAAGAGCTTTCATCAGACCCATGGTGGTTTTATCCTTACTACATTGTGAGCAACCGTCTTGGCTAGTGTCAATCGGACAACTCTCAAAACCTGTATATCAAGGAGTTTCCATTCAGCTTCATCCATCTTCTCTGGTTTCTCACTCAAAGGAACATGAAGCTTCTTTCTATAGAGATAATTTTCAATCTGCATTCTCCATAAGGAATAATCTGTCCCATCGAATCTTTTAATCCCTTGTCATATACTGCTCTCGCTTGCCATCATTTCCAATGCTTAGATCTAGCCTAACTACTTTGATACCAGTTGTTAGGATTTGTATCTCCCAAATCCGACTTGTTTGAAATAATCTGTAAAAACGCAAGTAAGAAGAACATAAGAAGACACGGATTTAGAGTGATTCACTTAAATTGAGCTACGTCCACTTTAGCCGCCGCCAGATTTCACTATGAAGAAGAAGGAGGAATACAGAGTTTTTGCCTCATACTTTATCTCTCTAGAATTCTGTCTTGTTTTTGTAAACCCTTAATAATCACATATTTATAGGGTAAACATTGAGGTAATAAACCTAAATAACTCTTGGTTATGCTCAAGCCCAAAACCAAATACAAACCCAATAAACTCTAATTAACAATGTACAGTTTATTATAAGTGTAGACTTCATAACTCAATAAAGTCAAGGATAGTGATAAAAAAGACAAAATGAGAAAAATGCAGAGGAAGAAAGCAAGAAGGATTCTGAGAAAAATGAAAGCAACGAAAGAAAGAAAATAAAGGGAATCAAGGTGAAGAGGAAAAAAAATTTATAATGCAAAGGATTAGGATGAAAATGGAAGATGAACCTTAAGTTGTTGTTGAGGAAACTTAAGAGGAAAATACCCAGAATTTCAAAGCTGAAACAAAGAATTCTAAAACCGATAAAGAAGATTCCAAAACCAATGTGGACTCTGAAGCTGAAGATAAGGAAGACAAGAATACAGAGATTCAAGTTGAAGATAACAAAGATAAAAGCCTTGAAATTCTCAGAAACATTCTTTCTATCAAATCAGAACGGGCTCATACAAAGAGGGAATTCAAAATGAGAAACAAAAATACGCATATTTCTCTTCAATACAATCTCATTTTATTGTTAGAGGAAGAAGAAGAGGAAGGGGGAGAGAAAGAATTTATCTTAATGAAAATAGATGGCATGCGAAAATCCCAGGCTGGGATAGTTAGGTTTTAATGTAGTCTTTTATGTTTGTAATCTCTATTTTTTAGAATATATGAATGCTACTAATTAGTTTTTTAAGGTCTTTTGATTATCATCCTTAATCATAGCTAGGGTTTGTCTAGATTTGATTTTTGACTCTCCCACTTTTAGAATTTTAATGAAATGGTTTTAATCGTTTTCCAAAAAAAATATAAGGAATCTATTGTCAAGCTCCTAACACTTTATTAAACTCTAAAACCGAAAACACGATTTTTGGCCTTCAAATTGTTTTGAACAAATTGATCATCATCCAGGTCGAATGATACATTGGGATGATAATTTTAATATTCCTGTGAGCTTTATGAAACTACCCAAGATCTTGGATCAAATGATATAAGCCTCCATCAAAATTGCAAAACCTACAATTTTGATGTTCTTGAAGACCGATAGGTCTAACTAGGACCAAGAGGTCCGACCAAGAGGTCCGACCAAGAAAACTCGATCATGACCGAGGATTTTTAGCTAGGACCAAGAAGTCTGACCAAGAATTTTCAGCTAGGACCGAGAGGTCCGATTGATGTTCATTATCTAGGACCGAGAAGTCCGACCGAGAATTTTTACATCCAACAAAGAAATCGAACATAGGACCGAGGAGTCTCACAGGCGAACGAACTCCTAAACCCAGGACTGATGATCTCCACTTAGGACTGAGACATACTACCGAGAAGTTAGACCAAGACCGTGGAGTCTCGCACCCAATCAAGAACTCACAAACCTAGGACTAATGACTTCCACCTAAGACTGAGGCGTCCGACTGAGAATTCTAGCACTTAACCAAGAATTTTGGCACCCGACCGAGAATTTTAGCCAAGGACCGAGAGGCCTTAGCACCTCATTGAGGGACTTCCGCACCCCGACTGAGGATCATGAACCCGAAATGAGGGGTCCTCGACCAGGACCGAGGGGTTCTTAGCCCCGACCAGGAAAATATCCAATTTCAAATTCTAAAAGTATTTTTATAATTTTGGAACTCCAAATCATTTTCTAAAAATCTCAAAAAAATTATAAAATAATTTCAAAATATTTTTGGGATATTTCCAAAAAAAGAATATTTTGACAAAAGGCTCGTTTATGATTTATTTTTAAGCCTTAATACCTTTTAAACTGATGTTCTTCAGGTATTATCCCCTAGTCATCAACAATAATAGGTACCAACATTTAAATAATTGTTGTTATAATTATTTAAATACGGAAAAACTTATGCATGTCTAGCACTGGAAGAATAATTAGCTAAATAAAATATTATACAACTAATTTTCAAAAGCCATGACTTTATAAAGTATATATTGTTTTTAAAACGAGTAAAGAAGATGAAGCACGAAATTCCTTTCCCAGGTATAACAAACTTCGAACTAAAATGAATCTCTAGTAAAAATATGTTTTTACACTTACACTTTTTATTGATTTTTCAAATAATCAATTTGCGTCTCATATTCAAATAATAATCTTTTAAATTAATTGTTTTTAATTAATTTAAAGACATATTTTCAAACAATCAAATCTTAATTTGATTATAACAAATCTAAAAATTATTTAAACTTGAACCCAAATTAATTAATTTTAAAAGTTGTTAGGGATTATTTAAAATCTTTTAAAATAATTTTTTATTTTAAAAATATTCCTAACATGCAAACTAATGTTTAAATTCTCGAACCTCGAACTTTTCCAAGAACCAGGTGTTTTCTGAGGGTTACAAGTTACCTTAAATATTAAAGTGCATCCTTTTTTTCGAGCATTTTTTACAATTGATAAATCAACTTATTGAATTTGCATATTTTAATCACCAAGCTAAGAAAAATTAATTAAAAAAGAGAAATATATATAGTAGGAGTTAATCATTATTATTATTATATATTAGGATAAAATACCAAGCTTGCAAAGGCACATAAATATAAAAATATATTTTAATAAAAATTTATAATTATTTGACTCATTCTATGTTTAAAATAAAATTAATTAAGAAATTGAAAAATCCCCTTACCATTTAAAGGTCTAGTTAATATTAGACATTATTATATTTTGTTTAATATGTGTCTTAATTAGCATTACTTCTGACCTTATGGAGGTTTTAAAAATTGAAGAGTTTTTCTAGTATAAATAGAATAGTTGTATTTGCATAAATAAGATAGACTGAAATAAAATCTTTTCCCCTTTTTTTAATCTTATTATCTTGAGTTTGTGAGAGAATACGTCGATTGCCCACTAACGTTTCCAACAAAGTGGTATCAACGTAAGGATGTTTTTGATGTTCCAATATCCACGTCTTACGAATGACAACTATGATAGTTGGTCTATTCGAGCAAAGAAGTTACTTTGTTCCCTTTGTTTAAGTTTGTACAAGGTATGACAAAGTCAAACACGATAAGTGATAAAGATTGAAAAATTATGAATTTGAAAGTAGTTGTTACGATCAGATAGTGGGTTGACAAAAATATTTGCCACGTGCAGACTCTTTGGAAGAAGTTAGAGTTGATGTTCGAGAAGGGTTATTTTAGGAACAAGGCAATGATAATTTGGAGACTCATGAATTTGAAGTACAAAGACAGTGGGAGTATGATCGAGCACACTAGCAATTTTATTGGTTTGATAAATCAAATAAAATTGATGAGATGACTCACGATTATGAGCTACATGATCTACTAATTCTTAGCTCATTACTGGATAATTATGAAACATTGGTGATTTTGTTGAGCAATTCAGCGAAAGATGGTATTTTAACCATGTACATGGTTAAAGATAGTCTTTCCAATGAAGAGGATAGAAGAAGAGATAAAGTGAACTAGTTTCAGAAGCCCTAGTAGGTGAAACTTCATAGTCGCACGGAAGGAGTAAGAAAATATCTTCACATGACAGTAATGAAAATAATGACTCGAACAAAGGAAGATCGAAGTATTGTGGTGGTCTTAAGTGTTTTCATTACAATAAACTAGGGCACATTAAGAGATAATGTTAAATATGGATGCGAGAGAAAAATGAAGGTTGAAATTGTGAAAAAAAACCAATGTGGTTGCATAGGGCGACGCTACCGTTGTGTGCGATGATAGTTGTGTTAATCACATGAGTCAAGTTAGTGATTAGATGATTGATTATGGTGCTTCTTTTCACGTTATTTCTAATGGCGGTTTTTCTCTTCATATTCGAGAAAAGATTTTGGAAATCTACAAATGGGTAACAACAGTTCATCGAAGATAGTGGGTATCAATGACATTTGCTTAAAAACTACTGTCAGCTACAAATTGATACTAAAAAACATGAGGCACGTTCTAGACATTCTCCTCAACTTTATTTCTACGAACAAACTCGACGATGAAGGATTCAGGAACTATTTTGGTGAAGGTAAGTGGAATCTCACCAAAGGTCCGCTCGTGATGGCTAAATGAATGAAGATGAACACATTGTACGTAATGCAAGTTCAAATGTACAAGGGAGATATAAACTTAATCTGAAAATATGTGGATATTGATTTGTGGTACAAGATGCTCGGACACGGTAGTGAGAAAGGACTTCAAGCTCTTTCCAGGAAAACATTTATTCCTGGTTTGCAATGTAAGTATCTAAAAACCTGTGATGTTTATTTAGCTGGAAAAACACACAAAGATGCATTTTATACACTCCATCTACATAGAAAATAAAATACTCTTGATTTGATTCATACAAATGTTTGTTTTATGTAAGAAAAATCTCTCGGTGGAACATATTATTTTATAACTTTTATTGATGACCACTCTAGAAATGTTTGGTTTTATGCTCTAAAAATTAAAGATCATGTGTTAGAGGTTTTTAAATATTTTCATGCCAAAGTTGAGAGAGAAACAAGTAGAAAATTGAAATGCGTGAAGCTAGACAACGACGATGAATATAGGGGATGTTTGAACGATATTATAGATATCACTATATTAGATTGGATAAAACACATTCAAAGACACCTCATCACAACGGTGTGGCTGAAAGAATAAACTGAACGATTGAAGAAAGAGTGTAGTATATGTTGTCTCATGCGAAATTTCCCCATGTCCTTTTGGGGGAGGCATCGAGAACCGCAATTGACTTGATAAACTTTTCTTCTACAACAACATTGAAGAATAACATTACGAATAGGATTTAGACATGAAAATATATCTCTTACAAGCATTTGAGAGTTTTTGGTTGTAGGTCGTTCGATCATATACCAAAAGATGAAAGGTCGAAATTTTATGCTAAGTCAAAATCATGTCTTCATGAGTTATGGTCACGAAGAGTTCGGGTATATGTTATGGGATCTGGTGATGAAGAAGATCGTGAGAAGTAGAAAAGTTGTTTTTTTGAAGATCAAGTTACAAGTGATAGTCACATAGTTGAAGAAGCTAGTTCCTCTACTTATATTTATGTTAGTTTGGATGCAACTCCACTTGCCATTAGTTTTGATCATGGGGGAGCCACACCATAAGGCAACAGTGATGATGTTAACGACGATGAGCCAATTAAACACATTAAGGAAGAAACTACAACGACGGTATTTGAACAACTTTTGAGAAGATCTAATAGGGAGAACAACCCTCTATTATATTTATTACTCATGGGTGGAGGAGAACCGTAATTTTACCAAGAAGTATTCAAAGTTGATGACAAAAACAAGTAGTTGAAAACAATGCAAAATATATGCAATTCGTACATGATAACCACATGACTAAAAATAATAGCCCACAGCTTTAGTACAAGACTCGGTTAGTTGTGAAGGGTTTTGATCAAAAAACTATGATCAATTTTGAAGAATTCTTCTCTTTGATGGTAAAGATTTTCTCAATTCGAGTTGTAATAAGGTTGAATGCACGCTTGAACATAGAGGTGGAACAAATTGACGTAAAAATAACTTTTCTTTATGGTGAATTAGAAGAAGAGATTTATATGGAGCCGTCTGAGGCATTCAAAGTCATAAGGTAAGGAACAACTTGTGTGTAAATTAAAAAATAGATTGTACAAAGTTAAACAAGCTCTAAGGTAGTGATATAAGAAATTTGACTCATTTATGATGAGTCATGGATATAGCAAGACCACATCAGATCACTACGTGTTTATTAAAAAGTACTCAAATGACGACTTCATCATTCTATTATTGTATGTCGACGACATGTTGGTCATTGATCGTGATGTTTCTAAGATTAACAAACTGAAAATAGAGTTGAATAGGCCTTTTGTAATGAAATACTTAGAGTTAGCGAAGAAAATACCCTGAAATGAAGATATCCCGTGACAAAAAATTGAGAAATTGTGGATATCTTAAGAAAGCTACATTAAGAAAGTTTTTGAACGGTTTAACACGAGTAATCGAAAGCAAATAACTCTCCACTTGTGGATCACTTCAAGCTTTCTACAAAGCAATGTCCAATAAGTGGTACAGAAGAAGTGGAGATGAGGAAAGTTCCATACACATCTGTAGTTGGGAGTTTGATGTATCATATGGCCTACACCAGATCGGACATCACTCATGTAATTGACGTTGTTAGCAGATTTTTCTCAAATTCGGGAAAAGAGCACTATGAAGCAATCAAGTGGATATTAAGGTATCTGAAAGGCACTTCAAATGTGTGTTTATGTTTTGTTAGTGGCAAGCTTATTCTAGTTGAGTACATTGACTCATATATGGTTGGTGACGTTGATTCTATAAATTCCGTTTTAGGATTTCTAATGACCTTCATATTAGGTGTTGTCTCTTGGCAGTTCAAGTAATAGAAATTTGTTGCTCTATCAACTACGGAGGCAGAGTATATCACAAATACTAAGGGCTGTAAGGAAGCGTTGTGGATGAGAAGGTTCTTAGAAAAACAGGGTCTGTTACAAAAAAAGGTACATAGTGTACAGTGATATCTAGATCACTATTCATCTCTCCAAAAACTCTACATTTCCTTTGAGATCCAAACATATTAAATTGAGGTACCACTGGATTCGAGATGTGCTCGATACGGAAAAATTAAACTTAGAGAAAGTTCATACTAGTGAATCTGATATGATGACAAAACCTTTGTCGAAAGAGAAGCTTGAAGTTTATCAACAAAAAAACGGGCCTGTTTGAGTCCACCATATGAGCCGAAGGGGAATTTGTTAGGTGTCCGGCACATTGGGATTAACTAATACTATATTATATATTATTCTATATTATATAATAGGAAGAAAGGATTTCTAGTTAGATACAACAAACAGACATAAAGAGAAAATAAACAAAAGGAGAGTTCGATATTCATATTTCAATAAGACGAACGAGTAGTCAAACGGTGTCAGTTTTGACTCGAATCATAGGTAGTGAATCTTTGTAGAGTTCTCTACAATATAATTAGTCTAAATCTTTTTTTTACTTCTCTCAGATACTCATTTGAGTATTCCACTTTACTGAAATATTTTATTGTCATTAATGTTCTTATAATCCACCATTAAGGGTGAAGACTTTATAATAGTAAACTTCTAAGGTGCTAAAAACGACTTTAATGTAATTCACTACAATATAGTGAATGTGTTTTAAGAGGCCTTTAGATCCCGTGGTTTTTATTCTTATTAATTTTTCACACTAAAAATTGATTTGTCTATGTATACTTAATTTTACCACTTACTATCTCTCGTTTAGTTCTAGTGATTATCTCATTGGAGCATATAAAGAAGGAAATAATTATTATTCTTTAATTGTTATTAGGTAATTTCCCAACAAAAAAACTTCAAGATATTCAAAATCAACACAACTTAAAAATAATCAAAACTTTGTAACCCTGGAAAACCCTTTGGTTCGGAGAAAGCACAAGGTTCGAGCGTTTAAACCTCGGTTTGCGTGTAAGGAATTTATTTAAAATAAAACATTATTTAAAATAATCTCGGATAGCTTTTGAAATTAATTATAAAAATAATTAATTTGGATTCAAATTTGAACAATCTTCATATTTGTTATAATCAAATTAAAATTTGTTTTTGATTTTTAAAAATTAATATAAGGTCTACGCGTACAAACGTATTTTTCACTAGAGATTCGTTTTAGTTCGAATTTTGGTGATACTTGTGAAAGGGCTTTCGCGTTTTATCCTCTATACTAGTTTTAAAAACGATCTCTACTTTATAAAATCTTGGCTTTTGAAAATTAGTAGTATAACGCTTTATTTAACCGAATATTCTTCTGCTCCTAGACATGCATAGATTTTTGCGTATTTAAATCATTATAACAACAATTATTTAAATATTGGTACCTATTGATGTTGATAACTAGGGAAGAAAATACCTAAAGAATATCAGTATTTAAGGCATTAGGGTTCAAACATAAATCCTAAACAAGCCTTTATCAATAAATATTTTATGAAAATATCACAAAAAATATTTTGAAATTATTTTCTAATTTTTCGAGATTTTTAGAAAA
This sequence comes from Impatiens glandulifera, assembly GCF_907164915.1. Classification (NCBI taxonomy): domain Eukaryota; kingdom Viridiplantae; phylum Streptophyta; class Magnoliopsida; order Ericales; family Balsaminaceae; genus Impatiens; species Impatiens glandulifera. Next base: position 46,189,284 of record NC_061865.1, on the reverse strand, counting down.
TGGTTTGGAGTTCCAAAATTATAAAAAGAATTTTGGAAATTTTAAAATTGGAACCAAATAGGCATTAGGACTGGTGTCCTAGTTCTTGGGTTTGTTTTATTGGTCGGAGCTAAAAAAAGCCCTCGGTCCTGATCGGGGATCCCTTGGTTTGCGTTTAGGATCCTCGGTTAGAGAGTAGAAGCCCCTCGGTTGGGATGCTATAACCTCTAGGTCCTTGGCTAGAATTTTTGGTCGGGTGCTAGAATTCTTGGTCAGACACCTCGGTCCTAGGTGGAAGTCATTGGTCCTGGGTTATAGAGTTCTCGGTCGGATGCGAGACTCCTCGGTCCTAGGTTTGACTTCTTAGTAGGACTCTTCGGTCTTGAGTAGAAGTCATCAATAATGGGTTAAGGAGTTATGGGTCAGGTGCGAGACTCCTCGGTCCTAGGTTCGACCTTTTGGTCGGATGTAAAAATCATTAGTCGGACCTCTCGGTCCTAGATGAAGAACATAGATCGGACCTCTCGGTCCTAGATGAAAAACATCGATCGGACCTCTCGTTCCTAGATGAAAAGCTTCGGTCGGACCTCTTGATTCTGGCTAAAAATTATCGGTTGGACCTCTCGGTCCGGACCGAAAATCCTCGGTCGGATCTATCGGTCCTAATCGGTTTTACAGAACATCAAAATTACAGGTTTTGCAATTTTGATGGAGACATGAATCCTTTGATTCAAGAGTTTGGGTAGCTTCACATAGCTCCCAAGAACATTAGAAATATCATCCTTAGGTATCATTCGACCTGAGTGAAGATCAATTTGTTCAAAACAGTTTAAATGCCAAAAATCGTGATTTTGGTTTTAGAGTTTAATAAAGTGTAAGGAGCTTGCCAATAGATTTCTTATACTTAAAATAAATATTGATAACAAAATTTGAATATTGGTTATTCATTTGGACCAATTCAAGAACTGAAAATTTTCAATTATTTTCAAAATTTTAAATTTGATCAAGCATTATCGAGATGAATTAAATATGATCCAAATAGTTACCCAACATCATTATAAACATTTTGGGAAGCTTTTTAAGCTGATGTTCTTGAAGATTTTCCCAAGAACAAAAAACCCGCTTTTAAACTTTTCCAAATTCAAACTTGTTTTTTGTTTAAGACCGATTGATCAGTTCTGGCTTTCACATAAAGCTTTTAAATGATCCTTAGATCGATTTTCAATCAATTAATTCAAGAACCATGCAACATACAACAAGCTTATGAAAGCTAAAATACAAAAATTTTAATTTTAAACTATAAGTATGAATTAAATGATGATTGAGATCATATCAAAGATTGGAGAACACTTCTTAGGCTTTGGGTGGCTTTTGGGATGCTTGGATCCAAGCTTTAAAACCTTATACATAATTTCGAAAATTTCAGAAGCTTTGAGCTTCAATGACGGATTTTTGATTTTTTGTGATTGAGGGCAGAAGATGATCTCTTTAGCTTCATAATTATTAAAGGAGACTATTTATAGCCTCCCAAAGTCGGTTGAGGAAGTCAAATGTCTTGAATTAGTCAAACACCATTTATGGTGTTTTGTCTGTTCTTTAGGCTAGTTGTCAAAATAGGCATCACTGATGCCTGTAAATTAGGAGAAATGATCATCGTGGTAGGGTGAACATTTCACCTTTTGAATTAGCAGAAATAGTGGACTATCGACGAAGTTTTATCTTTGAAAAATCAAAGATGGATGTCGTTCATATCCTTCTAGTGATCGCGATGAAGACGACGGCCGCATGAGAAATGGCGTCGTTTTGGGCATATTTTGCGAACGCGGAGCATTCCGTTAGCGCTACGTTGTGTTTCAGCTAGCGGGGCATTAACTGATCTAGTGTGACGCGGGCACGCGTTCCTTCCGCGGGAAACATACACATCTCATGGGCATTTGATGATAATCCAGCGCTCATTTGATGGTTGCGGTTTCAGATATAGCCACTCTCCCGAATTTCTACTACACCCGATTACAGATTTAATTTTTATTTTAAAACCTTATGGGTTTATTTAAAATTGATTTTCTCTTTCACCCTTTTGCCTTTATTTTTACATATTTAAAATACACAAAATATTTAAAATAAATATGACAAATACTTTTCCAATTTATTTTATTTTGTTATGTATTTTTGGGTTAAATAAATATTTTTTTAGATAAAATGGGTACCACATTTCATCTTAAATTATTTATTTTAATCCTTTTAATTTTTCTAAAATTATTTTGAGATAAAATGAGTATAACATTTATCCCAAATATTTTTATTTATTTTATTTGACCATTATCCTTAATTAATTATGTTTTAATTATCATAATAATTAATCTAATTAATTGTTTGATTAGGGTATGGCCTTGAGGTTAATTATTTTGATTTTTTATTAAAAAATAATCAAAATAATTATTTTAAATTTTATAAATTAGATATATAGATTCTTAGTGCTTACACACTCCATACTTAAAACTATTAAAATTCAAACTAAGATTTGCTAATCCCGAAAACTTAAACAATAAATCAAATTGCGAGGACAAAATATAAAAAGCTCTATTCTTATTTCCTTTCTTTTTCTCATATTCTTCTTAAAAAACACATAAATTAACACTCAAATTGTCATAGGTGGGTAATTTTATATCGTAACAATTGCACACAAATATTATATCAATACAACAAAATGATAATAGAAAGAAAAAATACAATAAATTAGTAAATAAAATGAAGAAAAATCTTCTCGTTAGCTCCAAGGTCTGTGAAATCACAGTTCCCTTAAAACAGTTTCACCGTCTCCCGTTTGTGCTAGAGAATTTCGTTTATGGTTGCTTTCCAATATACAACAGAACATGAAATGGTTTAGCATAGAAAAAACACTACAACAACGAACTTTATAAAAATACCTAAATCACAATTATCGGGTTTCGGATAGAAATGGTCGAGTCAATAAACTCGAAGAATACTCACAAAGATAAGGAGAGGTTTTTGGAATTCTAGAGTGTAAAAATGATAAGATTATTTATTGAAGAAATTAAGATCGAGGAATATATATAACTGGAAAGTAAATCATCAAAATGAATCCAACAATTATCAATCCATCATCTAATGACTAACATTTCTTACATCTTCATACAATTAACAATATTGAATGTATTCAATATTTGTTAATTGGCTTATTCAAGAAATTAATGTTAATTAAACAATTAAAAAATTAAAAAATTCATTTTTATTTGAAATAAATTTCACTTTAATTAATATTTGAATTTGGTGTGAATTTTATTTGAATTAAATTTTACCTTAATTCATGTTTGAATTAGTGTGAATTTCATTTGAATTAAATTTATCCAAATTTTCATTTCTATTTAATTAATAAAATTAGTTTAATTTTAAAACCATATACACCCCTTACTTAGTAGATTATGTTTCAAACCGGTAAATGTGCATGTAAATGAACTAAGTATTCGAAGTCACCCATTATAACGTCCCAACACTTCTCTAAAACTCTAGAACGCAAACTATAAGACTTGTTTACTAAAATAAAATAAGTTGATTTTTTTCTTTATTTGTTAAAATTAAATTAAATGACAGCTCTAAAACAAGATACATGAACATTGAAAATAATAATCTATCATAAATAAATTCTTCTCTTAAAATTGATTAGGTCAGACTTTTAAAACCACACAATTTCTTACATTTGTTTTGCGAGAGATATGGAAAGTAAAAGATTTAAAAGATAATTAAGGATAGAAAATATAAACATGTTAGATGTTACATTGTATGTTGTTAATTCACAAACATCCGAACATTTTTCTTAATTTAAAAAAAAATAAAAATAAAAATAAAATCTTGTTGACGATGTCTTATTGTCTTTTGAAATGATCATAAAGTTGATTTCTCTTCAAGTTTCATTTGAAATGTCCACAAAGAACTTAAAATGAAAATGATAAGCATGATGCTTATTATATAGTTTAGTGACTTCAAATAGGGTCCAATGCCTTTTACTTATTTCTATTATGATGTAAATTATATCTTTCTTACTCCTCCCATGTAAATTATCTAAGAGTAAATTAGATTTGATGTACAAATAAAAGAACATGAAAATTGAGAGACTAGTCATAATAAGATATAAGAAATTGAATGACTAATTCTTTTAGCTCAACCATAAATCAAGAGGTTGAGTATAAATAAAATCCATAACTATATATAATATATCATGTTTATACACTTTGTATCAAATAATAGGCACTAGTCCATATGAATATACACCATGAAATCTATAAAAGTTATTAAAATCTTCAATTACTATGATCAGCAACAAAGTTCTCATTCGTGTTTTTGGTTGTTATGCACCATGCCTAATGTCGACCCCTAGCCCGATCCCATTTTTTTTGTCTAACTTAAAACTGGTAATTTTATAAATCAAACTAGTCACCTTAAGATAAAAATTGGGAGACTTGTTAGTCTGTCTAAGTTTGAGGACTCGTTGAACTTACCCTAAGGTTGACCTTGATCATGCCAAAATCAACACGACAAATAATCTAAACATGGAGCCTTATTAGGGGTCCACTTTTAAATGGAATTGTTTGTCATGGTTCAAATCTATATCATAGTAAAGAGAAGGTAAAAAGAGACGTTGGTGGGTATTGTGTATGATAATAATACATATGGGTCAAGAAGTTGACATCTCATCAAAATATTGGTGTGATAACCATACCTTTTGAACAAGATAGTAATAGGCATGCCTTAAGTTGTAGATTTTCAAAAGGAATATGGCATGAGAGAGCCCTTCACATTATCTCTGGGATTTTGAGTAAAGGCCTAGATTCTTGGAATAAAATAGTTGGAGTCATATTTAAACATTTAAACTTTCTTAATTATCTGATTTTATTTCAAATTATATTGAACACCATAAATTTGTCTTCTTTAATGGCACTTGGGATCCCGGTTACCAAGGGCTCTTGTGTCGGTGCCCTTTATGGTTTATGGAAGGGGAATGATGAAAAATATATATAAATATATATTACATTTTTACTCCATCATATATACCAGGCATGAGACTATTTAGTAACAGAGAATCTCAAATGTTTTAATGAAAATTCAAGATCAAAATATTTAAATTGACAGATATTTGAGAAGATTGGATTGTTCGTTTGGTGACCATCCTACCTAGAGGATAAAAATGGGTATCAATTATTGACTTATAATAATTATGATAATATTTTTTTAACATAAATACAGTCAAAATAAAAAATTTACTTAAAATTGTTAAAATATTTGTAACTAGTATAATTGAAAAATAGTTTACTTTATAAAATTATTAGTTACATTTAATTAAATATAAAATTAATTAAAAACAATAATAATAAAAATATGTCATAATTTATTTTTTTGAAATTATTAATATAAATTTATTTTATTTAAGTAAAATCATAAAATTAAAATAATTTATAAAATCATGAAACCTTAAAATCATCTATTTAAAATCATAAACATTTATGTAAACTAGATTAGGGTTAACTTTAATTAAAAAAAAATATAAAAATATTACAGTTTTAGAAGTTTAGACTTTCTGAGAATTTGTACATATATTTTCAAATTTAGCAAAACAAACAATTCAAATGATTTAGCAGTCCAGCTTAATCTTAGGCCGTGATTTCCAGCCAATCTAGCCCAGGAATCTTGAATTATATTAGTTGGCCCAAGCACAACTGGACCGCTAACTTAACAGCACCATTTTTTTGAGAGAAAAAAAGTTTAACCTAAATCAACTGAGCCCTGACACATTTTTATACACCAAATCAGAGAGAATACAATATTTTAAATATTTTAAAGTTTCATTTATTATTTTATCCACAGTAAACTCTAATAATAATATAAATATATAAAGGTTTAGTTTAGGGTGATTAGTTCAAAACTCCACCACAATAATAAGGGAGCTAAGTGTGAGTTAAACTTGGAGTTGGAAGTCTTTTTTTTTCGTTTCTTGACTGTGAAGTGAGATCTTAGAGCCATAAGTGAGATATTACTCCGGAAGAACTAGAATTCTTAACTCGAGTAGGGAACATGAAAATTTTTGTGATACATCCGAAATCTGATTCAAATCCAATATAGCACCTATAGGCACAGAAATATATTGAATCGATTCTTTTTTTGGATTCAAAGAAATCAGAATACTGAGAATCATAGAACTATGTCAACGTTCTTGTTTGTGCCCGTCCTCTTGAAATAATTTAAAATAATGATTAAATTTTTTTTTTAATCATTTTATTTGTGAGGGTAACATACCAAAAACGGTAATAGAAGAAGTTAACTCATATTATAAATGGTGCATATTACATTACTAGAGAAACACACAAATAAAATATTATAATATATTTTTTTGATTTTATAAGTTTTATTTATTTTTGTATAACTAAGATTAGAGATGGGCTAGGGACCGACATGACAAGGTTGGGGCAGGATCATTGGTCATTTTGTTGTTTGTTCATTTTATTTTATTTTATTTCATATTATGGACCTAGTTAATTTAATCCATTTAAAACATTACTAATAATTGACTAATTATTATAAGATTTTTTCTTCTAAAGTTCAAAATTTAGGCTATAAACTCAAATAAATCAAGAATTCCACATCTAGAAAGGGGCATATTTACCTCTTTATATCTTCCATACTTATGTTTTGAATATGAATTCTATAATGAACATTTTAATAAAAATAACACAAAGATTGCATAGCAAAAACATAAAAAGAATACACAACAGGACAACAAAATAAATGACAAAATTTGAACAAAAAAAAAATTGAAACCAAACTTTTCTATTCTCAAGCAGTCCACATTGAACCCTATATATAATGGTTATGAAATTACATCTCAGAAGTCACTATTTAGAAACTTTATCTTTAACCTTATTTTTCATTGAAAGAAATATACATAAGATCGTATTCGACCGATAGTTTTATCTACGACGCTATTATTATAACATTTTGTAAGATTCATTCTAATAATTTTGTGGAGTCGGTTGAGGAACTTATCGTCTTTCTTCATGGCCTTTGTACTCATTAATTTTTTATTTTTCTTTTATTAATTTTAAATTCTATTATGGCATGCTTATTTTTATTGTGTTTAAACTATTCTAATTTTTCATACAACATTCACCGATATTATAAAATAAAAATAGACTGTTTAAAAACTTTATTTTAGCTCGAAGAACTATCCAATTCAAAAATTGTTCACATATATGTACATCCATATATAAACCTACTGAAAACATTGTTGTAAAACTGGTTAGGTTAAGAAAACAAAAACTGAATATACTTTGAATTTCAAATATTGATATATTTGAAAAGTTTAGAGGTTAAATAAAATAAAAGGTATTAAATATAGCATCCCAAATATGACAACTGTCCTTGAATTGGAATTGACTCTTCCATTGTCCTACATGTATGGAAATGACCCCATCCATTAAATGGGTCAAAGCTATAGCTCAAAGGGTAGGACACAGCACATCACAGCCTATATGAAGATTGAAGGGTCCCCCCTTTGAAAGTCACATGGAAAACTGCAGAGGCAGGCTAGAAATCCAAAAGTGGACAAACAATTTACATCCCTCTCTCTTGACCCAATTTTGCCATAGTACTGTACATCACATGAGAAGGAAACTTGTCATCAGTCACAATTCATACCATCATATAATTATTATCAATTATATGAATAAAAGATAGAGAACTTAAATCTTTGTCACAAAAATAAATAAATATTTTGCAGTGCAATCTCATTTTATTTGTTTAATTATATCTGAAATGGTGTATTTGAATAAGGTATGTGTGGATATATATAGTTTGTATGAATTTGAAATATTTTAAAATATAATAATGCAGTTCACCTTATAAAAATATATTATCTCTCTTTATAAATATTATTATTATATGCTATGCAAATTCATTTGGTTGGATTTATCTAGTTACAAAGTACAAACTTGCTATTAATAAATTTATTTTATTATACATAATATGAAATATAAACTTATATAAACATGCAACTTACCAACAATAAAGAAATATATTTAGATAGCTCAATCATATTTAGATCTTATAATATTTGAATATGATATATTTATTAAATTTAAAAAGTAACTTTACTTTTAAATATGTTAAATAATATTATTTTAATAAATTAATTTGAATACACACTATTTGCTGGCACCCATGTCCATTAGCTCCCGTTTCCCAACCTCACAGTGGATTTTGGAGCCCACTTTTCTCACAAGTCATTCATCATTCATTTTCTTTCCTTTGTATTTATTATTCTAGGAACTTGTTTGATTTGATATGGGTTATTTTGTTTAAACCAAAAAATATTCAAATAACAATATTATAATATTCCATTATTTCATTAAATTATAATCTTCTAACATTATAAAATATATTTATATAGAACATTTAATTAAACCATTAATAGTTCAATTAAATAGTGTATGTTCTCACTAAACAATATTTAAAATTTTAAAATAATAAAATTTATTAAATATTCTTAAAATGAATGAATAAGAAACATCATAGGAAAACATTGTCATACTATAATGATGGTCATGAGGCCCATGACATATGCATGCGAAAAGAGAGAGAGAAAGACAGAGATAAGGAAAGACGTGAAGGGGATCAAATGTACGTACTAAGATAGATGAGAGAGAAACAAACCCTAACTACCCAACATGTTAGAACAGATGGGAGCATCTCCATTCACCAAAGCTTGATGATTTCATGTTTGATTTTTTTTTTTTAATGAAAAGGTCATTTTATAAAGGTAATGGAGATAATGAAACGAAAAATATCTAAAAAAAATCTGTAAACAACATAAAGTAAAAGTGAAAGTGAAACTTCAAAAAAGATGGATGTTCTTGTTGAAAAAAAATTAATTATTATTTTTATTTTATTTTTATGTTATATTAAAAATATATAATAAATTTGTATTAAAATTAACAAAAATATAATCAAATCTAATTGGTTAAATGTTTTAATATCATTACTAAAGTCGCAAATTCAAATAATTTTTAATTTTTTAAAGGAGCATCGTATCGGGGTAGCTCGCCTCACAATAGGGTATAGAGGTGAGAGTTCATGGAGGTAGTAAGTAATAATCTTCATGTTGTTTCACACTCTAATCTACCTAGATAAGATAATCATCTTAGAATGCAAAGTCAGAAACAATGTTAGATTATGGCAACTCACTTTCTAAATGAGATATATCATCTAATTTGGTTAATGTAGTTTTTTAATATATTACTTGGTATTGCTTAATAGATATTGATCATTCTTTATGTAAAGGATCATGAAACAAAAAAAAAATCTCCATTAAAATCTCTTTTTTTTACTTCAAGTTTTAGATGATAGGTATTTGTAAAATGGATGCATTGTTGTAAAGATCTTATGTGGTTTTAATGATAGAAAATTCACTACATATCTTTAGTTTTATTGTCACGAGGTGACTATTGAAATTTGTTAAGAAGCTCAACCAATATTTATTGGTTCATGCCTTAAAATTGTTGGAGAATGTTGGGATGCTTAAATTGGAGCGGTTAGTGTTGGACTCGAAAAAACAATTAATGAACCATCATCACATTATTTGTTGGTGTCTCATTTCACTAGAACGAAATTATCGAACTTTTAATAATTTAAAAAGACTTATTAAGTTTATCTATAGCGCAATTCTCGTGACTTTAGGTATATAGGAACTTTAACATATGTATATAGAAGATGATTTAACTAGTTCAATACTAGTTCAATAGCCAAACTTGATGGCAGGAAAGTTTATATTTGTTTTTTATGTTTTTTTTTTGTTAAGTTTTTATAAATTTAATAGTTATGTTTAAATGATAATTCATTATAAGGGAGTCAATGTCCAATTTCTAAGGCTGTCTTTATGTCCAACCGAATATCATCTCCATATCATATTTAAGCTTGGTTGATGTGAATTATTTATATTAATTTAATTATTCAAATCAACTCTGTAAAATTAAATTATTTTTATCAAATTATTCATGTCATTATTATATATTAAATTGAAATTTTTAATAATATTTGTGTAATTCTATCTAGATAAAATTAAGAATATTTTGATAATTTTTTAAAAATAATTAGATCTAAGCAATGCCAGACAATACTATTTGAAAAACAAATAACTAATTATCTTCCAGTAATCCTAAATCATACAAGCCCTATTTTGAAAATATGTTGTCCCATGCCATACCCATCCATGAATTGATTGCATTTGCATTTTTAATATATAAAATATTGTCTTTCATATATATATATAATATTGTTATTTGTTAACATTTATATTACTATATATAGGTTATATATTTCTTTCAAATTTGTACCAATTTATATGCATTTTCAAGAACATTACGGGTTAAAAATAACAAGTTTTTATTAAAACTATAATAAACAAATGGTAAAGATTGCATTGAGTATTTCATAACAAAATAAAGTTCAAAATGAAAACAAAAACCAATAAGTATAAGGAAGTAAAACACAGTTGTACGTGGAAAGTATGGATCGATCTTGATCGTGCTTTGAAGCTGCCACTTTTTATGTTGTATTTGAAATATTTATAAATTCGTATTGATCAATTCTTCATTTTAGCTATGATGTGAAGATTCTAATTCCATAGTTTTGATTTTTTAGCTATTCAGAATGATTATATTCAAAATTTCCACTTCACACAAAACATAAAAGGTGTATTTCAACTTTTGTACATTTTGAACTTTGAAATCGATTATTAATTTTGTTTTCATTTCAATTACACGGGGATAGTCTCGTTAAAATGTAAGTTTATATACTTTACTTTTAATATTTGGGCTCTCATGCATAATATTATAGGTATTAAGGAAATTATGTCTAACTTTTGTACAAGATTGTAAGAGTCTTGGACTAAATTATGCAATACATCCAATTTGAGAAGAAAAAAAATTTTCAATCTTGATTTTTCGTGTCGTGAGCAATATGTTGGGGGCGGAATTGTAGATTTTTTCAAATGTTCACGCTATTATATATAGCTCTTTTGTTCAACAACTTCCTTTGTTACGTTAATTTTTGTAAAAAAACATAAAAAATTTACCTTTTTGTTTAAGAAAGTATTATAAAGAATTTGAAAGATAGAAATTTACATAGAAGAACATTGGATTAATCAGATAATAAATAATTTAAATGAGATAGTTATTAAATATAATATAAATAAAAACAAGTCTATTTTCCTGGTCTCGATGGGGACTGAACGTATGTGAATGTGATGCTCTACAGTGACATGTCCTTTTATCCCAAATAAAGGAAAAGGGAAAATAAGATGCTCGACATTATTAATATACACTACCATACACTTGTTTCACATGCATATATATTATCCAAAGAATAATAAACCCGTGAATAATTTCTCAAAGTATTTCTCAATTTTATATGTTTATATAATTTCAACAAATGAAACAATTTTATTATGAGACCTTTTTAAACAACAACTTTTAACATAATTTTTAAGTGAAATTCAAGATATAAAACTCGATTAGTGCATGGTTACAAATATATTATAAGCCTATAACATGTAGATATCGATAAACTCTGTCTTTAGTCATTTAGATTTGTTAACTATTTCAAATTTGGACAGTATATGTGACTGATATATTTGAACTATTAAATTCACTACCTAAGGTATGATGATTGGACATATGGGTAATTTGCATATAAGATATTGGAGATAAGAGGATGAATCTTGTTGAAACTTTTCTCATTTATATTTATGGTTGTAGTATGAGTTTTATGTTTAGGATTGAATGAAGTTAGCATTTTGTGACAATGGAATAATATCCAACAAAATTGAATATAAAATAACCACACTTAGACAAGTAAGTAAAATGCATGAACTAACAAGAAAAGTGACACAATAATAGTTGTTGACAAATTAGACTAAATGTTATAGTTAAGCAATATTTTACTTATTATTTGGTGAATAACTTGTTTTTGAGAAAAATAAAAGAATATTTGACAGAATACACCGGTTAAATCTCTTAATTAAGAGTATTTTGTTGACTAGTTTAGCTGAAATTCGGTTGAGAAATATAGTTACAAGGATCTTTTGATTTTTTTTATGAGATTAGGGTTAAACAATAGTCTGACATGTTTTTATTTAGTTCAAGCCAACACTTAAAAGATCTTTGAATGAGTATTTGGTCACTAATATCTTTTACAATGGGTGGATATGCATTTTGGATTTTATTTGGCTATAAATGCCCTCACTTCCTAGGCCCTACAAAATTTTAAAACTACACTATCAAAATTTGAATTTAAGAGCATAATAAATATTATCTTAGTATTTAATCAACTAAACTAATCACTTTTATTAATTATAATACAAACCTATTATATGTATTTAATATAATATAAAATATATAATTTTAAATAAAAAAAATAAGAATTGATTTTTTTTATACCATTTATAATCCATACAAAATATTTAAAATAAGTAAAAGTCACAATTAAAATTATTATTTGTTATTTGTTATGAATTTTAAGATACATTTCAAATTTTTTTATTATTAATAATTAAGTTTAACCATTATCTCTTTTTTATCATAAGTGATTTTTTTTTTCTAATGCTATCTAATAAAGTCATATAGAATCTATACAATTGACTATGCGTCTTCATTGATTATGTTTATTCATTGCAAATAAACTAAACTAAATAAATTTAATAATTTTCCTTTTATACTATCAGAGCATCTAACTGTAATGAATTATAACTTCTTATAAGTTGAACACTAGTTACTTAAAGACAAGTTTTTATGCCTAAATAATTTAAAATAAAAATTTTAAAATTATATATCTCTATTAACTCTTTCAAAAGAAAATAAAACATTTTTTATTTTAAAAAATGTTTATTTTCTTCTTATACTATTCTTTTAATTAATGAGAACTTGAATGATACTCATAAACTCAAAACGCTTCTATTACATTTTTATTTTTTAAACTGATTCTTACCAACTACTTTAATTTCTTTACTAAATTTATACTTGTAACCATATTTTCTAATACTTTTAATACCAACTACCTTAATTTTTTTATTTATATATATTTTTTTAATTAATGAGAACTTAAATGACACTCATCAACTAAAAAATGTTTTTAAATGAAATTAAACTAGATCTTTTAACTTTTTTAACTAATTCTTACCGTTTCTTTACTATACATGTAACCATCTTTTCTATTTGAAAAAATAAAATTTATAGTATGTACCATTCATTTTCCTTATTACTTTTAGCCATTTAATGGAATTTATTTAAGATTGGATGGAGTTTATTTACCAAAACCCTTTTCCCCTCTCTTGAAGAAGATATCTTTATATATATATATATCTCCTATATATTATTCCACACACACATAAACGTAGTAGTGTGTGAAGTACTGTTATTGCTACTGTTACACTGTCCTCACTGTGGCTAGTGTCTCTCAACATTGTTTAACTCAATTTGAGAGAAAGAGAAAGGAGGGAGAGAGAGAGAGAGAACCGGGCAAAGCAAAAAGGAACCGGCAGCCCTTTACAGTTCCTGTTTTCTCAGCTCTGTGTTAGATATCAAAACCTGTTAGAAGAAGATAGTGTTTAGAGAGGAGAGGAGAGGAGAGGAGAGGAAATCACGTTTATAGAAGAGAAATATAAAAGGGCAAAGCACACAGATATGCAGCAGCAACAACAGCAGCAGCAGCAGCAGCAGCAGCACCTGATGCAGATGCAGCCCATGATGGCAGCATCAGCAGCCTACTATCCCAACAACGTGACCACTGATCACATTCAACAGGTCCTTCTTCCCTTTTGCCCTACTTTTCTTTTCTCATTCTGGGTGAGTGGGAAGACTTTTTCTCTTTTCTTCATCTCTTCTTCTTCTTTCATTCTGTCAGAAATCGAAGATTTTACCAAATGGGTTATGTCTTCCTTTAGATCTACGGTTTAATGAAAAGAAGAAAAAAAAATAAAGGGTTTTATCATTGGGTGTTTTTGTCTGTCTTAGGTTTTTTCCTTTTCCTTTTTCTAGTCTGGGTTTCTTTGTTTCTATGTTCTTTTTTTTTTTTTTTTTTATCTTTTGTACATCATTTGTTTATTGCTTTGTATTGAGGATTCCAAGTATTCCTTTTGTGGATTTCGTTGCTAGATTATTCAATGATATCTGTTTTGAGACTTGATTTGTGTTGTTTATTCATAGCTTTGTCTTTGCTTACTACTTTGGGTTTTGTGATTATTCTTTATTGGGTTTGGTTTGGTGTTTAGTCTGTGAAGAATATATTCTTTTGATTTATCCCTTTTATTTGGGGATTTCTTTCAAATGTTTTTTTAAACTAATATATCAACTTGGTAGGTAGATCATAGATGCTCTCTTTATGGTTTTCTTTGCTTATTTTAACCCATCTGGTGTACATCTTTCTGAAATGTTTTTTTTTTTTTTATTATTGTTTGAAACCTAACCTAACCTTGAACATAGTAAATGAACTTTAAGGTACAGAAAAATGTAGATCTTTTTTCCTGGTTGTTTTTTTTTAAGAATCTTCTAACTAAGTGGATACAACTGGAAATAGTGTTTTAACTTTCCAACTATCATGATATTTAGACAGTTTGTAGATCTTTATTTAGCAAATACCAACACTTCCTCTATCTGGATGTAGATCTGGGTGAGGCTAAGTTCAGTTACATCATGTTTTCCAATGTGATTCTATGTAGATTCACACATGAATGAGAAATTTGGTTGATACATGGTCTTGGATAATTTGGTTTGGTTCTTAGTAGTGGTTTCATTCTAGATCAAATTTCTTGTTTAAGTTACCCTTGTTTCTATGAATTGTGACAAAATATTAAGACAAGTATGGCTACTATACATAAGTTCATGTATATTTTTCACATTTTATTGGCTTATAATTAAGTGTTTGATTTTGTTGAAACTTTTGCAGTCTCTCATTGATTTATGCATGCTTAAATAAATTAATAAATTTGTCAATTTGTACTATCAGTTTGAAATCTTATGTTGGATTTATGATTTAATAGTGCTATTTCAAATCTTTGCATTCATTGTTATTTGAGCTAATGCTGTTTTTTAATCAATTCTCATTGTGTGCAGTATTTGGACGAGAACAAGTCGCTGATCCTCAAAATCGTGGAGAGCCAGAATTCTGGAAAACTGAATGAATGCGCAGAGTAAGAACGTGCCATTGTCTATTTCTCTAGTAAAAACACAAAAATAACGACATATGAAAACAACATCTACTATGATTGTGTATCTTAATTTGTCTATTCATCATCGATGACAGAAACCAAGCGAGGCTCCAGCGAAATCTTATGTATCTAGCTGCAATTGCGGATTCCCAGCCTCAGCCTCCACCAAGCATGCATTCTCAAGTAAGTAAAATTCATTAAAAACATTTGTCATTGTAAAAACAAGAATAAAAAACTGAAGAAAATAATCGAATTGCTTCTACAGTTTCCTCCAGGTGGGATTTTACAGGGAGGAGGATCTGGTCACTATATGCAGCAGCAGCAGCAGCAACAGATGACTCCTCAATCACTTATGGCTGCTCGATCTTCAATGGTCTACAGCCAGCAGCAGCAAGCCATGCATGCCCAGCTGGGTATGAGCTCGGTTGGGGCGAGTGGGCTCCACATGATGCAAACCGAGGCTAATAGCTCCGGTTATGCTGATTATGGTCGTGCTGGGGAAAATATGCAGGGATTGGGATTGGGAAGGGGAATTGGAATCGGAATGGGTAACAAAATGGAGATTGGGTCTGGTGAAGGAAGAGGAGGAGAAAACCTTTATTTGAAATCTGGGGAAGATGGATCAAACTGAAGTTATCATCATCATCCATCAAACTTGCTATGTGGTTTGGTTGTTTTAACATTCTGAAGAAAACCAAAACATAGGTCACTTTAATTTAGCTTTCTGTTGTTAGATCATGTGTTGTTAGCAAAACAAATCAGATGGAAGATTCTGAATGTCTTAAAAATATTCCCCACTAGTAGTAGTAGCCTAGTAGGTGTATCTTGTATCACGAGTTTTGATCTTAACTATCTTCGTGGTGCCGGCAATGGCGAAAAAAATATTTTCTTTTGCATATATCATTGTTTTGAGCTTGTTCTAGGAATTTAATATTTTGGAAGAAAACTTAGTTTTTATGAAAAAAAAAAGATAGGGTTATTTTGAGTTATTTAATATTTTAATTGTTATACATTTAGTTTAAGAGATAATTAATTGAATAGCACATGCTAGATTTTCTTATCTAGGAGGACAAATAAAGTTATTTTAGGCATGTGAATATTATTAATGTTTACAAAAGCAAACCAAGTTCCAAAAGCTTGGGAGGCTTACCATATTTACAATTATGTTACTATATTTACAACTTATTTTTTAACTCCACTTTAATATTTGACAATGAAATTTTCAAGATGATTACCATGTGGAATGAGAATGCTGATGAGGGTAAAATAGTGATAAAAAAGTTTTCAAATATAAAAAAGTACTAAAAGTAGAATCCATATTATGTCCCTCAGAATAGTGTATAATAAAATATAGTCCATAATAATAAAAAAAACAATTTGTGAATGGTGATAAATAATATCTTTGTATTTCTTAGTGGGGTTCCAAACAAAATGAAGGAAAAAGTCCAATTTATTAGTGTGACATGAACTATTTTAAACCAAAGTTCTTTTGAATGAGAATTGATTTATTAAAATATTAAAACCTTTGTTTTCTTAGGGTTGTACTAATTACAATTTCCAAAATTGATCTTATTTTTTAATTGTTTCAAAATTTTAGAAAATCATTTGGAAATGTCAAGAATTAGTTTTGTTTGAAATGCTCAATAATTTTATGTGTTTTGAGACTCATTATTGAACTTTAAGATTCAGGTACTACAATTATGTTTTCCTCCATTTTCTACAAACCGAAAGAAAAATGATGCCCTAACTTAAAAAGCTAGTTAGACCTCCATTTTCGATCATCAAAAGCTCTTATTCAGTAGAGCCCCAAACAGACAAGAAACAGACATCCCAAAGTAGTAGAAAAGACCTAATTTCATCATCATCTGTTAAATCTGAATAGCAATGGGTAGTAGCAATGTTTTTAATTCATCATCGCTTGAGACCACCATGTTTGGACTCCTTAACTAACACCCGACGAACTACTGTCACAATTTCTTCCTTAACCATGAATAGTATAGCAGCGGCAAGAACACTTTGGACGATCTTCGTGTTCATCCCTTTATAGAACCCGTACAACCCTTCATAATGTATCATCTTCATTATCGCATCAAGCGTACCTATCAACATGAAAAGTTATGATTTTCTTTTTTCCATCAGAATATAATACAAAAATCAAATGATTAAATATAATTACCCTTATAATGACGCGTTTTGTCTCCACCAGTTGTTTGCTTTGCTTGAAGTCGTGACTGCACGAAAATAAACATCAAGTTCTCTTATGAAGCCCAGAAGCTACCAATACGATAAACATCAATACTCCAACTACTAAAGCTTGCAAGTGTTTGAAGCTTTTCAAAGATGTTGTGCAACAAAAATTATTTTGTGTTTCTACGGAACCTAACTTCTTTACAGATGATTTTCTAATTTATTTCCAAATGTGATCTCATATGAATCCACATCCAGATAGATATCAGACAGAAAAATGTTATCTCAAATGGGTCCTTCCTCCACTAAAGGGATCATCAACAAAGGGAGAGTATTTTCACTCATAAGTGTACACAGGTAGATGACCATAATGGCACATGCAATATCCGATAAATTCATGATTATAAGAAATACAATTTGAAAGGCATTAACATCATGAACTAGAGCATCTCCTTAATATATTTATAAATGTTTAGAAGAAATGTGTCAGAATATGATCATTTTTTAAAGTTCTCGTTAAATAGCTAAAATGCACATCCATAGTCAGTTTTACCTTGACAACAAGAAGGGGGTATGTTACAACAGTTGCTCCCAGTTTGGCCAAAGCTCCAAGGAGAAAAATCTGGAGAAAAATGAAAATAAAGGGAAAGGTGTGGTAAATCCATCAAAATAACGAGAATGACCTGAAAAGGAAGATATATTATAACATTGAATGAACTAAACTTGCCTCCAGAGCAGTTATTGTGACACCACTTTTCTTATTCAAGGAACGCCTTTCCTTCAGTTTCTTCAACATAGTTTCATATAGCATGAACTGTATTGAGGGGTTACTGACCTGTAAACAACAATGAGAATGATTAGTATCATCATGGGGAACCCCCAATTAAGAGACTTGTGACCTACCATTATTAATGTTGGGAAGACACCTTTCCAGAATCCCCATAGTCCAGCTTCATCATAGATTTCTTGAATCTGAAACATAGCATGCAATAGATTGTCACCATGATATAACAAAAATATCTCATAAAATAGTTATAAAATACCCCATAAATTGCAAAATATAGATAATAAAATGACATAAGTACCCTCCACATACAGCATTGCTAGTTCCGAAGGGCAACTGCTCCTTCTTGACTAGAACAGCACCTTCTGAGTCAATAGTTGGAGCATTTCCAGGTTGAGTTTTTTTTGTATGAGTCTGCATGAACAGACTTTTTAGTGATTCAGTGACAAAAGAGCTCAAAGGATGACAGTACTTTGAACACTATCACTTCAAAATATATGTAAGAGTGTAGAATGGAATAATCAATTATTTGATACACCAGTCAATGTAAATTATGTGTCTTTTAATCATATGATTACCACCATAATATATCTCAGCCATTTCACTCACTAGGAGTACTATTATGCAATGGGCACAAAAGATAAGAGACAATATCAAATATAGGCCTGAAAATACAATGAAAAGGTTACGTTGAAAATCATGATTGGTTTGAATTTCATTTAGGATTCACTATTGAATAAGATGCTTGTCCTCATTTCAACTGAAAGAAATAGAAATGACATACCATAGTGCACACACATTACATTACATTGCAAGCAAATATTTTTTTTTTTGAGAAACAATGCTTGTTTCTATGAAGGAGGTTAGCATAACATCCTGCCACCAACCACCACCACCGCCACCCTGCCCAACATACACACTTTAGTTTAAGGTGCTTTCATTGGGAACCTTAGTTCAACACTCTTATCACTAAGGTACACTGGGTGGGTCAAATTAGTACTCTTAACGTCTTATATCACCCTTCAACATAGAAAAGACAGTCCACAATCTTTATTTCTAAATCTTGATCAACCCTTTTAAGAGACACTAGTTTTGGATAGATGATGAAGTAGCTCCTTGAACTTGTTGACAAAGATCAAATAAGCCCCTAAACTTTAAACAAAATTATTTAAACCCTTGACAAATACACCACCAATGCCCATACGCCTAAACAAAATTATTTAAACCCTATGTACACAGACGAAGAACATGTGTCACATACGTGAATGACATGGAGACATCTTCTAAAAAGGCACAAGAAACAATGCATATATTTGAATTATCACAAAATGCAAATGATCACATATATGACATCGTTAGGAACAAGCAAAATCCAATGAGGAAAATTTGTAAAGAGAAGTCTCTACAATATGGGCATTTAACTTCCTATGAAGACAAAGAAATAATAAATAATAAACAAAGCGACCCAAAAATCAACTTCAATCGGTCATGGTCCTTCTTCGTCCGCACTGTATGCTCCAAAACAATCGTTAGGATGCCCTCTCAATAAGTGAGACCGAAAGCTCACAAAACAGAACCCCAGGATCACCATACTTCTAGATAACCAATATGTGCAACCATCGAATATATTGGTTGATATTTTAGTGATTATTTTTTGAAAAAGGTCAAATTTTCATTGAAAGTAAAACGCAAGATGCGTTTAGTGAATTAAAGTTGGGAGAAAGAAGAGAAACAAAAATAAAAGAACAGAAGGAGAAGAATAAGACTTAATGCCAATAATTTCAAAAAAAATCCAACCCGTATAAAATCCCCTTTTACGAATAAAAGCAAACGCGTGGAACATAAAACCTTTGATTCTTTCAGCTCCAAAACTTTTCTCTTGGAATGTTCTTCTATTCATTTCTTTCCAAATTGTCCACCACATTATGAGGGGTATAAGCTTCCAATCATCACTGATGTTATTTTGCTCCCCACATGAACCATCTTCCCTGTCTCTATGCACACCTTCTATCCCCATTCTTCCAACTTTCTCAAACTCTCTTCCAAATTACACCACCAATGCCCATACGCCTTTCACACTCACAAACCAAACAATACCAACGTCTCCAAACCCATGACACAAATCCCGAATAACCCACCTCGTTATACCACTTCATCTTCAGCCGCTTTCTCTTACTCAAGATCTGGTAAAGTCGCCCAGATCTGGTAAAGTCTATCTACCATAAACATACTCCAACGTCTTCTCGAGTAAGTCTATCTACCATAAACATACTCCAACGTCTTCTCGAAGGAAACTCGACGTCATCATAAGAGTCTCCCTCAGTCGAGCATCATCACCATTGAGATCCGGTTGCTCTAGCCATTGACACAACATACCTCACCTACTACAGAGAAGTCAATCTTCGTCTCTTCCTTATTCACAAGTTGATGGTTTTGGCGACATGACGACATCAAAGTAAATATGTTTTGGGCCTAGGGTTGGTTTGTATTTTTAGTATTTATTTTATTCCTAACATTAAAAAAACTCATTCCCTCTATTTCATCACTTAACAGATTCAAAGCAAGCCAAGTTTTGAGCTATCATTTATTTTTAAATTAACAACCCTATTCAGTCTCCGGTCAACTTATTAACAACTAAGATTGGTATCATCTCCACCATCGTACCTCTGCAACTCTTTAGTGTTGACTATGTCAATCTTGGGGACGCCGCTCTACGGACACTCCACAACGCGTCTCTGCGAAAGTCTCGACACCGACTTTCTGTTTGACGATTGACTTCATATCCACTCGTTTAATTTTGGCATCACCAACACAGAAACTCCATTGTCGCACCCCTGAAAATACTTCAGCCCCCACTACGTCAATCTAGCGGAGGCCACCATGCAGACCACTCATTTTTAGTTGAACTAAGTACTTTTGAGCATCTTCATTTGGGTTGAATCAAGTCACTCACTAGTCTTCTTAGTTTGAAGAATATGTTGCTTAGTTTGAGGGGAGTGGAAATAGTCAAATTAGGTTTATTTTATTTATTCTAATAAATGTTGAGATATTCTAGGATTGTAATTTACCTTAATTGAGGAAATTAGAATATATTAGTTGAGATATTTTAGGGATTCTATTTATCCTAATTAAGGAAAATCAGCTATTACACTTGTATAAATAGGTTTAACCTATTATGACAAAAATATATCAAAAACATCTCTTTCTCTCTACATTAAAAAATTCCATAGATGGTAATACCAAACTTATCAACAATCAAGGTGATTCTTTTAAACTTCATGTCATAACTAACTGAGCACTGAAGTTTCTTAAGTGCATTCTCAATATTTAATTTCCCCTTCTTCCTCCTGATTCTCTTGTTGTTAAGGAAATAATCAGAAAAGGCTTGAGAAACAACATTGTTCCCTTTATACACTCATCTCCCATTACTCCAGATAAGGGGTTATTTTTAAAATTCTCTTGGACTAGGTTTCTTATAAATAAATTATTTTTAGTTATATGTTTCAGATATTATTGCTTTGGGAATAGAAATGGTCAGAGTATTTTTTGTATCTAACTTAATTCAATACGTTTAATCAGCCAAAGCTCATAAAAGATGTCTGCTCAATACACCCTTCACTGATTGTCAAAAAGATCAACATCAGTGGATGTGAATTTGAGTAACCTATTGGGAACTAGAGAACAGAAGGGTTAGTTTAGTCAATATCACATGTCTACATGGTGGTTGATCCTGGGGAGTCCTGAAAGTATTGACCTAAATTACATCCATCTCACACCCGCCCTTGTGGTATCATAGATACATACAGGAGAAATTCTGATTCATAAAGACTACTTATTTATTAGACTGCAGTATTTAATGAAATCTATTGTACAAAGCTTTAAAGAAAGAATAAATAAGATTTGTACCTGCATGCGAGTGACCACTACCCATATTGGATTAGTCAGCAGAACATTTGTACACCTATGGAGGAAAATTGTATGTCAACCCATGAAAATGAGCTTATATGCATCAGAGGAAATGGAAAAGATTAACCAATAAATAGAACAATGTTATAACAAAAGAGATGGATAGTAGACTAATGTTGTAACAGAAACTATTTCTTTCACGCGGCATATTTTGTCCTATCATTTTCAGTTTCACAAATGGAAAAGATAAAATTCACAAAATCCATCAAAATAGGTGTATCCACATACACAGACAAAAATTCATTGAATAATTCGAAACTAACTGATAAAAACCGTAATGATTAATAATAACTAGTGAAAACAAACAGAAAATTTAGTATTTCCCCTAGTTGAAGTAGCAAAACAATATCCTTAAAGACCAATCTTAAATTGTTAGAATGACGCACTATCGTAGTTGCAACTCATTCAACACACCCACTGAATGCCAAGATTAGTCATTACAACTTAAGTATAACAGACAAAATGTGGATTCTAATTTAAGAAAATTACCCAGCTAGTGCAGCCACGGCAAGCGAGGAGAGCATCCCCACAGATCCATCACCAATACCCCTTATTTTACGTTCAAGGGCAGTGGCCTCCACTCTGTTTCTGAATATTTGATAGAAGTAATAGTAGACACCCTGTTACCATGAAAATTACAAAAGTGTAACCGTCAGGAGAATTGTTTTTTGAGAAAAGCATCAGGAGAACTTGGCAAGAAGGTCATCAACATAATGTGGACATAAGATCCTACATGTTTTCCTTATCAGGAAGAACTAACAAATTTCCCCAATTCAGCAAACAGAGAAACACCATGACATTTTATATTTGTTTCAAAATGAACTAACTTTTGGGCCACAATCAAGCATGTCTTATCTAGGAAAAAAAGGTTATACTTAGACAAGAATTTTCTTAATTGGGGCAAATATACTTTTGATGTCCTGCCATCTCGGGAACCACAAGAAATGAGAACGAGTTTGGTTATCTTCCTAGACACCTTTTGAGCTTGGTTTTGTTGGCCCAGTTATCTGATATACTAGCTATATGAATTGACAACAAAACCTAGCTCAATTGTAGAATAATACCTTGAATTGAATGATGAACAATAAAATTTGATATGAGAAGAAAATTGAGAATTAATGGGCAAAGATAGTACCCTAAATGATAGGGAGAATACAATTGGGACGAGAGAGATAAACTCTACAAGAGTTTTGAACTAATTCAGAAATCTCAATATAATAATGACTAATTTATTTATATTATTCTTATTTGTAACCTTCACTATCCTCCATTTCAATCATAGGGCATTAGCACTAACCCTTCCCCTTGTAACATTGTCTTTCCTACTACATCTATAATTTATATTCAAACACGTGGGTCCATGATGGTGTTACAAAGGGTAACACAGTCGACCCGGTGATGAAACAAAGTGTCATGGGACCACCTCTTGAATCATATTGCAACAAAGTGTCATGTGGGTCACATTTAAGTCCTAACCGAGGATGAGGCTCGGACATGTATTGGAACGTGATGTATCAAGCTATAGGCTATAATTACCTTCTTATGTATCTTTTGGGTTTGTTTGTGGTGACCCGATTGTTTTGCCTAAGGCTATCGTGTATAATCTAACATGTTTCTCAGCCCATCCAGAGCATTACCTTTTGAGCTTGGTTCATCAATCATGAGATGATAATTCTAGTTTTTTTGATTATTTACTATTATAAATAAATTCTAGTGTAGAGTATATAAGCTTGATGTTAATTGAGCTTTAGTTAATCTTAAGAAATGAGACGATGTGAAATAAAATCACAGAATTGCATACAAAAAGAATGATATAATTTAGAATGTGGGGAAGATTGGACTACTAAAAATGCTCTGAACTAAATGTTAGTTATGACTGTGGAGTCATGCTAGTCACTCCCGGAAATAAACCCAGATCAAAAAAACGATTGGATAAGATACTAGTTTTGGAGTGAAGAATGTAGTGTATTGAATATGTACTAGTAATGGCTCTACTATGCACTTTTGTTTCGACACTAACAACTTTGAATATGCATTAATGCTTCGGTTGTAACTGCTCTTATTATGCAATACTACTTTAGTGAGAATGACTATTATTATGCATTACTACTTTAGTGAGAATGACACTCATAATGCATTACTGCTTTAATGACAATAACACTCATAATGCATTACTGCTTTGCTTTGGTGGTAACTGCTTTGATTATGCATTAGTGTTTTGATGTTAACAACACTATGCATTACTCATTTAGCGATAACAATTTGTGATTGCCTTACTACTCTGGTGGTAACGACTTATTATGCATTGCCGAGTAACTTAGTCTTGGCTGAATACCTAACTGCCAAAAGGTTTCGTAAATTCTTTATGTGATTACTTGATTTGGAAGCTTAGAAGGTATAGATTATGTATTAGTCGTCTAGCTCATTCCTTCCTTCCATGATTATTTATTTTTGAGATGATGACTTAGTTAGTTGAGAATGACAACTATGAGTCTCGTATCAAGGGGTGACAATGTCTTTCCTTTAACAGAAAACATTAAATATTGGTTATGATACCAAAATTATATTTTAGAGACCTAAAGAAGTAGTGTTTTCTTTTAATAGCATAGAAGTTTAATAGTGTTGGCAGGAAGGAAGATTAAGAGGGACATGGTTTGTCTTCCCAAGCAAGAAGCTGGCTTTGGAATCAGAAAGTGCAAAGAATGGAACATGAACATATTCAGAAACGCATTTTGGCGTTAGCTAAGGAGGACTCGCTGTGGGTTAAATGAATTCACTATAATTTCATACAAGCCAACAAAAAAGAAAAACTCATCATATGTTCTTATTGCCCGCATTTTACAGAAGGCATTTTCATGTTTAATGGTACAACTTTTCCATAGACTTGTGGAAATGGACTACTAAGTTTGAAAAATCGCCAACTCATATACTTAATATCAAGTAATCTTAAACTAATTGAAGGCCTAGGATCAGAAATCCCAGAGTGTTCATTTGCACTCCCTCTAAGCAGCAGCCTGAGTTCTGTGAAAGAACTTTATGATTGTTTAACATAGTTTTATCTCTTCCTATAGAAATTCACAATTGAACCATGATGTCTATCAAACTTTATCTATTCCATTTCCTTTGGATATACAAAGCTTGAACAATAACATCAAACATAATAGGGTTTATAATGCTTAAGAAAAACCACAAGTACAAGGACAAACAAATGAACTCAATCACTCACTCACTCACTCACCTGAGATACAGCTGTACCAACTAATGACGGTGTTAAGCCACCATATAGCCGATTCCAACCTTCTCTCTTTACAACCTGTCAAATGATCACAGTTCCAATTCAATTCAAACTTCCAATAATAGAAAGCCTAAGATCAAAATCAAACTAAACATCAATTCACAGGAGAGACATGAAGACAAGACCTGATACATTTGCTCTATAGTTCCTTCATTCCTCCTCTCATCTCTTTCTGTTTGCTGCCTTGTATTCACCTGGATCATCACGAAACATATCGATGCAGGTTACAACACAACATCTTGAACGAGGTAAATGAAGAAAGATAGAGAGGTCTT
The DNA here is from genome assembly GCF_907164915.1 of Impatiens glandulifera. Classification (NCBI taxonomy): domain Eukaryota; kingdom Viridiplantae; phylum Streptophyta; class Magnoliopsida; order Ericales; family Balsaminaceae; genus Impatiens; species Impatiens glandulifera. Next base: position 46,163,530 of record NC_061865.1, on the reverse strand, counting down.
AGTTTGTACTGTTTGAAGAGGAAAAGTGATCGTCTGAGCTATTATTCCACCGCCGGCGCCAGCAAGTCCATTGATCAGAGCGTCTGACATGATCGCTGGCTGTAAAACGGTGAGGAGGAACAAGGTCGGTTTCGGGTCAAAGAGAGAGAGAGAGAGAGTTTTAGATTTGTAGAGATGCCGACATGCCCGGAGAAGACAATCTCTGACCTTGGCTGTAACTGCAAAACAATCCTAATATTACAAGATCAAGGCCATTTCATTCCTGTCGCCGTCGACATAAGGCGGGTCCATAACGTAAGTGTCTTGGATAAATAATAATAATGTATTTCTAAAATTAAACTCTCTTTTTTTTTGTATTAAGATTTGATTTAATTAATTAAATTTTATCTAAATATGAATAATATATTAATAAAAAAAGTAAAAAATATTGGTAAACCCTGTTCTAATCAACTTATATCCTAATCCAACATTTTTATTATAAAGTGTTTGTAATATTCTGTTCTAGCATAATAGTAACCAAATATGAATATTCCGATTTTTCTCATATCCTAAGTTTGAGTCCAACATTTTTATTATAAAGTGTTTGTAATATTCTGTTCTAGCTTAATAGTAACAAGGGATGAATATCTCAGTTTTCTTGAGGTCCTAAGTTTGAGTCGGTCAAACGAAGATGTTCTGTGTACAATTAAATGGTTAAGTGTTCGTGGACAATGAGTTTAAGTTGTGAGATTAGTCAAATTTAAAAAAAAATAAAAATAAAATACGTTTATTTTTGTCTCCTAATTTACCTGTAAAAATAAAATGGGTATCTCTTTATTTAAAAATATCACATTACATATTTATATACAATTAAATAATTATAAAGTATTATTTTATTTAAGAAAATGTTTAAAGTGCATAAGAAAAGAAGAATAGAACGTCAATTTGGACATTTTTAACTCTACTAGGGCATTGTTCGTTATAGGTTTTTATTTGACTTTTTTAAAATTAATTTTTAAATCAATCACTTCTCACCAATCACATCACTCATTTCATTAACCAAAATACTAAAATATCATTTATTTTAAATTATTATTTTATATTTTATTTATATATATCAATACCCTTTAAGTCTTTTTACCAAAAATAATTATCACCTCCTCAAAATTATCACCCATATTCAATTTTTCTCTTCTTGATTTTTAAAAAAACCCATAAACGAACAAGGCCTAAGGATTGTTAAGTCTAAGATATATAATTTATTTACTATTTTATAATTTGAACTCCAAAAAAATTAGATTAAAAACATTTAGAGGGTAACAAGTTACTTCTCATCTTTATAATTTGAAAAAATAATCAAAACCTATAAACTTTTTTTTATTAAACAGATTTGGAATAGTCATTGTTCACGTTTCATAAACAAAACATTAAATCATTTTAAAAAGAAAAAAGGATTTTTCAACGGTGTTCCGTTAGGAAGTAGTCTGGACGTGTTTGTTTATGCCTAATAATTTACTTGATTTGAAAATTTTATTATTATTTGATTTAACTTTAATAATAGATGTAAAAAAATCTAAATCATATTAAAAATAATAATTATATACCAAATAAAACAAATCAATAACCATCTAAATAATAATCTTTTATACAAAAAAATAAATAAATTACTTTTAAATTTTTATTTTAATAATTTTTTATTGAGAAGATATAGGTAAGATAGATGGTAATAAACCAATTTTAAAGGCTCATAAGATAATTTTTTTTTTGTTAAAAATATTTAATTCATTTATTTACTTAGAACAGTGAGAAAATTTGATAAATTTTCATATATATATTTTATATTATAAAAATTCAATCACGTTTCTTTTATATAAATTTAAATAAAATATTTTGTATTTTTCTAATTTTTCTAATTGTGATTAAAATTTCATGGTGATAAAATACATTCTTTTAAAAAAAAAAAACCCAAACTTGTTAAATAAATAAATATATTTTTAATTTTAGTATTGCTATATTAAAAGTAAAAATAATTTGTAATAAAAAAATAATTCTAAAAATTATATCCTCTAATTTAATGATACCTAATTTTTTTTATCGATTCTTTTCACAAGATCATTTTGGTGGTACCTGTATCATCTAAATTAATTAAGGTTTGACACTATTGATTTATATATAAAATGTTATAGGAATAAATATAAAAAATATTTCAATAATTTAAGGGAAAAAAATTAATATGTTAAACAATTAAGGATTTGGAGTAGACTTCAAACAAGGCATAACATTTTCATGACTCCACAAAAGGTGTCGTTCAATTTTGTTGTGGGGCCATTTCGGTCCTTTTCCATGACGTTAGAGTTTGGACAGATTTCTCCTCGGTCCAATGAGAATATTCCAATGATGCGAATTGTGCTGCAGTGTATAATTTTTTTTTTTAATTTTTAGGTTCTATTTTTTCTTCTTCTTTAGATGTTTTTTTTTTAAATAATTCAAACAATGCACAAATTAGATAAGTTATTTCGATAAGGAAAATGGTTAGATTAGATTTCTATTTATTGATCCCAGTTTATTTTTGAGGGGACTAACATCAATACATCATCTCCAAAGTTATTAATGTTTACCGATTTTAATATTTTATTATGTCTAATATTTTTTTTTTTTTTTTGAGAATATTGAAAAATAAATAATGAGATAATTTTTTTTACTATATTTATATTATATATTAAAAAATAAATTAAGAGTTAATTTTTTCTTTAATTAAAAGAAGAGATCTAATAATTAATTATATATATATATATATATATATATATATATATATATATATAATTGTGTGCGATAAAAAGGTCAAGTTTGGTTTTTGTGAGGAAAATTAATTTTACTTGATATTAAAAATTTAAGCGTTAAAAGTAAGGCTTTATGTAAGCACTAAAAATATACACTAATTTATAAGATTAAAATAGTTATTTTAATTTATTTTCGAATAAATAAAATTAAAATAATCAACCTATGGCTAAAACACATTTCAAACAATTAATTAGACTAATTATTGTGATAATTAAAAGCTTAATTAATTAAGAAAAATAGTAAAATAAAAAATAAAAATTATTTGAGATAAATGTTGTACTCATTTATCTTATAATTTTAGAAAAAATCAAGAGATTAAAATAAATAATTTAGGATGAGATGAGTTACCCATTTCATCCCAAAAATTTATTTAATTAACCTAAAATATGAAAAAAATAAATAAATAAATTGGTAAATTATGTGCCATATTTAATTTAATATTTTGTGTATTTAAAAAAGATCAAAATTAAAGCCAAAAGAGTGAAAGAAAAATCAATTTCAAACAAACCCTTAAGGTTTTAAAATAAAAATAAATTTGCGATCCAGTGTAACTGAAATCTAGAAAAAATTCTACAGTCGGAACTACGTCCATTGGCTGAGCACTAGATTCTTATCCAACGCTCCAAACGCGCCCGCATAGCCCGTTGTAGACGAATGAGCGCGCACCCGAGAAACACAAGATCGACTAACGTCTGTTAGCTGAATCGCTAATGGAATGCCCAAACGCCAACGACGTTGGACGGACCACTAATAGAACGCGCAAAAGCGCATGAAACGACGTCGTTTCATGCGCCACCTTCGTCTTCATCATGATCGCCGGAGAAGATAAGATCAAAGACCCGTCTTTGATTTTGCGAATTTGGAACTTAGTCGATAGTCCACCTTTTCGACTGATTCGAAAGCTGAGGTGATTATTTCTACTACTTTCATAGGGATGATTCATCCAATTTCTTCAAATGGTCGGAAGAACGACCAAACCACTATTAGTGGCTTTTTGTTGATTCGATCCACCTAAAGCCTCCACCAACTCAGGGATGCTATAAATACATCTCCTGAATCATTCCAAAGGAAAGAGATAACATCATAAGACCCGAATCAAAAGTTTTCAAAAATCCGTCATTGAAGCTCAAAGCTTCTAATTTTTCAAAAAATTTGTACAAGGCATTAAAGCTTGGATCTAAGCATCCCAAAAACTTCCCTAAGGATCAAAGAGTGTTTTCGAATCCTTGGTAATATTTCAATCAGCCTTTAATTCATATTTATAATTTGAAATTTTTATATTTCAAATTGTATAAGTTTATATGCTTGCTGTTTATGTTGTTTTATGGTTGGAAATCGATCCTAAGATCATTTATAAACTTTCTGGATAGGTTGAGGCAATCAATCAACCTAAAACAGAAAATCCCAAATTTGAATTTTCAAAATAAAAAATTTTTTGTTCTTGGGCTAATTTTCTTGATGTTTTATCCATCCTAATCATGTTTGATCGAAATCAAAAATTTCAAAATAATTAAAAATTTTGAGTTCTTGATTTGATCAAAACGATCCGACAATGTTCTTGTTTTGGTACCAATAAAGTATATATGAGATATAATGAAGATATTAGATAGCTCATTTCTCCTAAAACAACTTTAAAATAAAAAAATCTAAACTTTGATCACCAACTGTTTTGAACGATTTGATCATCATTCAGGCTGATTGATACCTTAAAATGATGATCAACATGTTCTTGAGAGCTTTGTGAAGTTACTCAATCCATTGGATAGAAGAATCCAAGCTTCAATCAAAAATACAAAATCTGCATTTTTGTGTTCTTGAGGACCAATTGGTCTCGACCTAGGACCGAAAGGTCCGACTGATGATCATCAGTCCAGACAGAGACTTAGGACCGATAAATTCGAACCTAGGACCAAGAATTTCAATAGAATCGAGAGGTCCGGCCGATGTTTTTGAGTTAGGACCGAGAAGTCCAACCGATGTTCTTAAGCTAGGATCAAGAGATTCGATCGAGGATTTTCATCTAGGACTAAGATGTCCAACCCATGACTGAGAAATCCTAGAACCTAGGATCGAGAATTCTAGAACCTTGGACCAAGAGGTCGAAACCTAAGACCAAGGAATCTTGACTCAAGATCAAGAATTTCTAAACTTGAGATTAAGGACTTAGCCTAGGACTAACCTATGACTGATGGGTTTATACACTTAGACTGATAATCTCAGCCAAAGACTAAGAGTCCTTAACACCTAGATTGAGGATTTTTAGACCCCGACCCATAAAATCGAACCCAAGGCCTAGGACTCCGATCCTAAGGCCTGTTTGGTTCCAATTTTTTTTATTTTATTTTGGGACCCGAAACTATTTTTTTAAAAATTCCAAAAAATTAGAAAATGATTTCAAAATATTTTTGGGATATTTCCATAAAAAATATTTTGACTAAGGCCTGTTTGGTGTTTATTTCTAAATTTTAATACCTTTAAAAATGATTGATATTCTTCAGGTATAATCCTCCCTTGTTATCAACATCAACAAGTATCAGCATTTAAATATTGTTGTTTCAATATTTTAAATAACGCTAAAACCTAGAAACATAATTAGGACAAAAAAATAATCGGTAAAAATAAAACGTTAAACAACCGATTTTCAAAAGACAACTTTATAAGTAGAGACCGTTTTTAAAATGGGTACGGAGATGAAGCGTGAAAGCTCTTTCCCAAGTATCATCAAATTATGAACTAAAAAAACTATGGTCAATACCTTTGTATACATATGCCAACTTTTATTGATTTAAAAAAAAAATCAATTGGAGACTCTGTTTCAAAACAAATTATCTTTAAAATTAATTACGTTTAATTAATTTAAACTAAGGGATTTCCAAAAATCAAATTGTAATTTGGTTACCGTAAATCCCTGGATTATTTAAAGTTAAACCCGAAATTAATTATTTTTAATTAGTTTTAAAAACTGTCAAGAATTCTTAAAAATAATATTTTATTTTAAAAGAAAAATCTGACATGCAAACCGAAGTTGAAATTCTCAAATCTCAAACTTTTTCGCAAAACCTAAATTAAAAAGGTTTTTTCTGGGGGTTACATAACCCATAACTTACGTTTTCTTCGAATCTGTGAGAGATTAAAATTTTAATGGGAGGTTACCATAAGTCTATTAAAAGTTTTTCGATTTTACAACCTCACGACTATAGAGTCGTCACCTAATTTTTCATAACTAGGAAAATAATTTAGTTGTATGCACACCACATGTTCCACAATGCCCTTAGGTATTTACTAATTCAATTTTTGGCCTTTTAAAACATATTTTTTATTTATCATAAAGCTTATGGTGATTTGTCCACTTTTAAATGGATCTTGTGTTTTGTGTACAACAAGTATAGACAATAAGTGAAATGTAAAAATAAAATAAAAAATGAGAGCAACCTAAAGCTTACAAAATAAATCATCACATAAGTTAAACTAAAATTAATAGTTTAGATTTTGCAAATGTTAGAATTATTCTAAGTCTACTAATTTTAGGATTTTATGTGAGTGTTTAGAATTTAGGCAAAATCTTACAAAATTATATATTTATATATATATATTTATATTTTTTTTATTTTTTATTTTATATTTTTTATTTGGTTTTTGAGTTTTTATATTTTATATTTGTTTTTAGTTAGAGTTTAATATTCTGTTTTCATTTACACAAAACTCAAACTTACAACATACAAACCAAAAACAAAAAATAAACCTAAGAGCCTAAGAGTGATCGAAAAAATAAAAATGAAAACTAAAAAAACTCGGTCGGGACCGAGAAAACTCGGTCGCATGTCAAGCTACTTGATTGCTGACTGAAACGGGTGGAAAACTATGGTTGTGGATCATTTCCCTCGGTCGGAAGACGAGTAACAACAAAGGGGCTCGATTCCTTGGTCGTCTAGTGCAACAATAGCAAGTATCGACTTTCCTAGGTCGTTGACTAAATTCTCGGTCAGGTGCAAGCACGACGTTAGAAAGTAGGTTGCAAGCTTCGGGAAGAGGTTGTCCATCTTCTTCTCGGTTGGATGTGAAGTGGAAGAGAAATAAGGACAACATCTTGATTCCTCGGTCGCTTGGCGAGGAACGTTTGGAGTCCTTGCCGAAACACTATAAAAATTTAGGAATAGTAGCTCTTTCCCTCTCGTGTGCTGCAATAACCAACGCTAGGGAATCCTCATTTGGGGGTTGAGTTTCTCGATCGGACAACTGAGCAACTAGGGGAAGCAAAACAAGCAACTGAACTCAGCCCGGCTACCGAGAAGCATCCGTCTCCAACCGAGCAGCAATCCCTCCCGACTGAGCAGCAACTACTTCCGGCTAATCTAGTCACTCTATAGCAGCAACTAGTATCATCAAAGACATTTGTGCAGAGATTCAGGAGTTTGACTTCTCATCTCAAGCACTGTTACATGTGCCTTCTCCACAATCATCCCTATCTCCTAAAGAACCAAATCCAACTGCCACTTAGAAAAGTGCACAGGCTATTCTCTTGAGATTCTACCAACCGTTTCCCAACATGAACAGTCGACTCTTCATTCTCCAAAAGAATCATCATTAGGAACGGTGGATCTCCGCAGCCTCATTCAGGACACCATTGCTCCTCTGCAACAGAGTATTGCAACCATCTTTGGTGAAATGGAATTCTTTAAGGAGCAAATCTCTTCTAACTCAAAAGCATCGGCCTCAACAGCATCGACGTAGGACAAAATCCTAAGCCAAGTCACGAAGGGCAGTGTTGAGGTTGCGATTATCAGGGAATCCATGAGCAGGCTGAAAACAATATTGTACAACTCCATTGGCGGTTATAATAGAAATCTCTCCGCGAAGATTGATACTATCGGTATGCAAATTGCTAAAGTAACGGACTTCCTTAAGCATGTAGCAAATAATCGATTAGAGGATTCTGATGTTAAAAAGGGGAGAAAGTGGTAGAGGAGGCAGAGCAGTAAGGGGAAAGCCTGAAAGAGGAAAGTAGCAGAGGAAGCCAACTGAAGGCTCAAGCTACAAAGGAGGAAAAACGAAAAAGGGGAACCTATATTTTAAATATTTTGCTCTCTTATGTTCATATATATATATATTTAATTTATCCTTAGTTCCATGCTCTTATAACTTAGTTTTAATATCATCAAAAAGGGGGAATTGTTAGATTAAGTTAAAGAAAGAAAAATGGGAAAAATTATTAAGTTAAGATTAAAGGAGAAATTGTTAATTAAGTTTAAATATGAAAAACGCTTTAATTGATTAAAATAAACTTATGATGATTAAAATAATACGACATAATTTTGATGATGCGTTGATAAATAAATAAAACTAAGCTCTACAAATGTTTTAATGTGCATGTAAATTTAAAGAAGCGTTGGCAGTAGACTTCCTCTACCAGCTGAGCTGACATCAGTAGAGTCGCGCTATCAACAGAACTGACATCATGCGCTAATAGCTGGGTACCCTAACTAATGAGTTGCACTATCAGATGGGTTGTGTTATCAGATGTGTTGCGTTAACAGCCGAGTAGTCAACATTAGTCTGAAGAAGCGCTAACAATTGAGTAGCCCAACATCAGAGTTGTGCTTAATAGAAGGCAAAGAAGTGCTAATAGCAGACTGAAGAAGCGCCAACAACTGTGTTGCACTAACAATCGAGTAGGCAACAATAGTGTTGCATCAATAGTTGTGTTGCGCTAACAGCCGAGTAGCCAACAACAACGTTGAGCCAATAGTAGTGTTGCGCGAATAGCAGCGTTGCGTCAACAACTGTGTTGCGCTAACAACCAAGTAGGCAACATAAGTGTTGCGTCAACAGATGTGTTGCGCTAACAACCGAGTAGCCAACAACAGTGTTGCGTCAATAGTAGTGTTGCGTCAACAACTGTGTTCGCTATTAGTAGACTTCTACATCATCTTAATACGCCAAAATGTACAACTATCACGTATAAGAATATTCCATTAGTCCGCGCACTATTATCCTGTACGCCATGTTTTACCGAATATTCCATCAGTACGCGCACTACAATCCTGTACGCCACGCACCAACGAATATTATTCTTATGCGCACTACCTCGTAGGTCAGACGTACGACAAACGAAAATTTTCCACGTATCTATGTAATAGATTCGACCGTTGCCATGCATCAAATATATAAAGGCATCAAAGTACAACAGCGACTCCCTCGGCTTTTTGATTACTCTCTCTAGATCGTTTTTCACTAGTGAATACGTCAAGTCACTACATCACGTTGAGAGATAATATTTTGTATTACCTGATAGTAATTTCAGTATTGTAAGTTAGACAGAACGTTGTTTGTTCAACAGAGAGTGTGATAGCTAGAATTTTAAAACAGACAAGTGTTAAGACCTGTGATCTGAGTGGGTTTGTGTAGAGGCTATACAAATTAAAGTCTTCTAGTGGAATCCTTCTGGAAACAAAAGAAGGGATGACGTAGGAGTTTTATCTTCGAACATCCATAAAATTTTGTGTTGTCCTTTCATTGCATCATTCACTTCGTACATCTGCTGTTTCAAATCTAGCAATCATTTTCTACAATTGAAACCGTTCAAGAGCTTGTTAAGATTTGTTAAAAAATATAAATAGATTTTCAATCTCTAACAAGATTAAAATCGCATTTAAAGTGAAAAATTAAACAACAATATTCAACCCCCTTCTATTATTGTAGTAGATTCTAACAACAATCCAGTTTATGCTTTAATTAATTTACTAACATGAAGAGACTGGTGAAGTGATGATGCAGAAGATCAGACGGCGACAACGGAAGTAACTGTACGGAAGAAAATTTATGTAGAAGTTGGAATTAGGCGGGATGGAAATAGAAAAGGGCGTTAGAGAAGATTTTCGAAGTAGAGAATAAAAGATGGAACCTATTTAAAATGTGAAGCTTGCATAGGAGCGTAAGTTGTCCGTTTGGTTTTAGAACCACTAGTTTAGGGTGGAAGACAAAAGAGCTTGAAGAGGTTTATATGATTAAAGTATGTTTGAAATGATATATATATATATATGTGTGTGTGAATATGATGAGGCAATGTCATGTCAACAAAATTTTAACGTCGTTAAATAATTCTGCTAAGAATAATAAATTTGACATTTGTCAAGTTTATATACATATATTACAACTTTAATAATAATTTTGACATTTTCGTCGAACTTTGTAAATAAAATTGACATTCTTTCCAATATATATATATTAATGATATTTATATGATGAGAAATATATATATATAAATATATATATATAAATATATATTTATATATATGACAACATGAACAACATGATATGGCACTTTTAAGTCAACAGTGATCTAGGTATGACTCTAAATCCTAGCCCCAAGAATTGTAATAATTCTTTTGAAATTCCAATTGGATACGTTACTCGTAAGTTCGTGTTATATTTCATTGATAACTTTAATAAATTCTTTGAATATTCTCATTGTCGATACGGCTGGACGACTTAAATGCCTCATCCTAAAGGAGTTGATCAATAATGAAAATAAATGTGAGATCATGAATTCTGAGTATGTCACTTGGAGAAGAAAATGGAAAAATGTTTGTAGGAGAGTAGTGGTCTAGGAAGGAAGTGGGTTGTGAGAGAAAGTCTTACGATCCAACTATTTGTGGTACCCCTAAGATCTTTGGCGTAGAGGAGTCTAAATCTTGGCATCCATTGCAACTCCCCACGCTGGTAAGTTGCGGGTTGCTCTGATCACTCATCTTTCACCCTAGTTATCATCCAACATGTAACATCATTTAAATATTGATGTTTCAATACTTTAAATAACGTTAAACCTATAAGCATTACTAGAACCGAAAAAATAATTTGTTGAAACTTAAACGTTATATAATCGATTTTCAAAAGACAACTTTATAAGTAGAGACCGTTTTAAAAATAGATACGGAGGATAAAGCGCGAAAGCCCTTTCTCGAGTATCACCAAACTTTAAACTAAACAAAACTATAATGTAAAATACGTTTTTACCCGTACACCTTTTTATTAATTTTTCTAAAATCAATTGGCGACTCTGTCTTCAAATAAATATCCACCTCTTAAATTAATTATGTTTAATTAATTTAAATCGAATTTTATAAAAAAAATTAAATCGTCATTTGATTATAACAATCTCTAGATTATTAAAATTTGAATAAAATTAATTATTTTTAAATAATTAATTTTAAAAGGGTATAAGGTATTGTCAAAATCTTTTTAAAATAATATTTTATTTTAAAAGATATCTTGCATGTAAATTAAGGTTGAAACTATCAAACCTTCCTTAAGCCACCCCTGACATGCATTGCCACGTCCACCCACATGTGCTAAACTACGAGATTCTTGGGGTTACATCCCTATCCACAAAAATATGATTTTTTTCTCATACAATAATAACTAATTTTTCTTTCCTAATTAATTTATTTTCTCTCAATATATATATATATATATATAATATATATAATATATATATATAATTTTATCAATTTGGATTTATAATAAATAATTTTGAAGTTTTAACTATGTTTTATAATATATATATATATATATATATAATTTTATCAATTTGGATTTTATAATAAATAATCTTGAAGTTTTAACTATGTTTTATAATAATATTATATGGATAATGAAAAATGCAATGAAAGGAGTACTAGTATTCAAGAAGTTGGGCTTCAATCTCAATCTACTACTGTTAATGTTGAAGTTTGAAATATATGATAATGATGTTTCTAAATCTCTTAAAGATAACAAGAGTAGGAAAATATCTAAATTTTGGTTTCATTTTATCAAAGAATATAAATCCTGTCATTATATGTGGTAAGACTATGCATGCGCATGGCATCACATCAGATACTAGTGGGATAAACAATATGTGAAATCATTTAAAACACAATATAAGAAATCACCCATTAGAGATTAATGACAACCACCAAATTATGTGTTTTATAGAAATTTATTTTCGCTCCCAATTTATAATTTATAATTATAAATAATTTTGAGTCTATAAAATTATTTTCTAAAAATTCTTACACAGGCTCATTGTCTAGGATTAAAAATAAATAATTATTCTGAAAAATAGTGTGGTCGAATGAACCCAAAATAATTAAGTGCCAAACAATTTTCGAATAAAATCCAAATATATAAAATAAATAAATAAAATAACTAATAAATTAATTAAATTAAATATGTCTATTATTAATATTATTGTGTCTATTTGGAAGGAGTTAATGAAAAAAATGTTGATCAAAGAAAGTGTCGCGCCGAAGACAGTTAGGCATCATGACCAGGGCCGGCCTTAGGGTAAGCCCGACAAGCCTTCGGCTCCTCAGGGCAGCCCACTTGTTAAAAATATTAAAGTATTTAAAAATTTTTATTGTAATTTTAAATGTAAAATGGTGTAGCTTAGTGGTTCATCGTACCGATTTTGAACCTCGGGGCCGACTCTGATCATGACCACAACATGACTCATCGACAGAACCAACAACCCAGTAAAATAGACACATGTGCAGAGTCCAGGTCCAACCCAGGATGAACGCGGAACGCCGGACGTAAGACTCCTTGACACTGATCGCCATCGTGGACCCGACAAAGAAGGTGGAAAAACCGTGAGTTTTGGAAAATCCCAAAATCCTATTGGCTCCACCAAATTGCGATTCAAAAGAAGCTAAATAACCATGTCAATGCGAAGCTTGATATAAAAAAAAATCCCATTATAGCTCTGAAATTAGGCAGCCAAATAATCCGATAAATCAACCAACAACTAATAAAAAGAAAATGATTTTATTTTTTAATTAATCAAATTAAATCATTTAATCTAATTAAATAAAAACCAACAACTAAATTAATTATTTAAAATAACTAATATAACATAATTAAATAAACAAATTATCAAAAAAAATATAATTAATGAATTTTTAAAATATTATAAAAACGTTAATATATTTTTTTATATTTTTTAATATTCTTTTTTTATTTTTAAAATATTAAGGTAATTAATTATTTAAATGAAACCGAATACGTTATAACTTTCTTAAGTGTTATAATTTAGACAAATTAATACATTAACTTATTAAGAATTCAAAATCAATTATTTTTTAAAAACTCAATTGTTCTATACATAATTGTCTTTAAAATAAAATGTGCAATGAGTCCGTGAATGGATTTAAAAAATTTGTATAGACTCGGATTTATTAAAAGTATAAACTATAAAATTGGGGTGAAAAAAATAGGTGTCTATAACGTAAATCATACATGAAGAAGTTAATTTCATGCTCTTCATTTGGGCAAATATGGCTTGAAGAAAACCAAGACCATACACCAATTTCAATGATTCCGACCTCAATACTTTTGGATGATTCCGGATGATTTAGAAAGTTAAGAGAGTGTTCTACAAAAACCTCTCATCTCGATCTTGGTTTGAAGCCATCAAACGCGAAATAGCTTTGAAACAATGTAAGGTGCCCAAAATCGAACCATAATCAACTTACCCTCGGTTAAAAATCTATAACTTGAGCCACAACACTTTAAAAAGTGATTTCTACCCACATGTGGAAAGTTGAGGATCCAAGCTCTAGGAGTGAATTGGTGATATGCTGCACTTTGAAAATTCATAGCTCATGTTCTACCCAACCATTTAGGGTGAATGGGCTACCATTGAAAAGTTCTTGGAGTCATCTTTCGATTGACACAAAGTAACGTTTGTGGTTCAGTCTACAATCCACGCTAGATCGTCCGTAAGTCAAGATACACAATTCTGGGTCATTGACGTTCCATCGAAAATTTGAGGTCCTATGGTTTGTCTTGTCTAAAACATACAACACGAAAGGTGTAGCTTCGGAACACACATTTCCAATAAGCTCAAGCTCAATCCTTAACATGGCCTGAGTTATCCAGAAGTCCTCGACAAAGTTTCTATCCGAACAATGCATGCTAAAGAAGAAACCAAAAGAGGATCGACTTTAAAAAATCATAACTTGAGCTACACTAAACGAATTGGGCTGATTCAAGTTGGTGAATGCAGTTTAATGAGTTACTTGTCTAGACCACTTGGTCATGAATCATTCAAGCTAGAGACGTGGCCCAACTAATTCACTGAGGTGGTAACCGGTTAAAACCAGGAAAACTCTCCATTTACCCCCATTGCTTTGGGTAAGGCATTAACCCTCATTTTTTTTGGCAAGCATAGCTACACTTGAGAGAACTAACTCCCGAAGGCCAGTTCTCCTATGTTGCTTATGTCTATCTTTGTAAGGTAAGTTCTAATCCTTTGATAAACATATTTTATTGAAATCATGTTAGTTAATCAATTAGATCATTCATCAGTTTGAATTTCGGCTTTGAATGGTTCATATAATTCTGATTATTTGATTTATGAATAATTTATGTTGGATTGATTCAATGCTTGGTTAAAATCTTAGCTGCTAGATCCTATGTTACATTTTCATGTGGTTAGCTTAGGATTAGATATGAAGCTAGTTTAAGCCTAAAGCTCCTTCAACATCCAATTTTGACCTAAAGCTTCCAATTTGAATTATTTAATAATCCCGAAATTAATTTAGCCCTAGACTTCCTGATCACGTCCAGATCGACTTTGAACTAAATTTAAGTTCAATGTTGACCTCAAACTCTTTCAAAGTATTTTTCATAATTCCAAAATATTTCAACCCCTAAACTAGTTGTTCACGTCCAGATTGGCCCTGAAACTTTATAAAAATACAATTTTGGCTTTAAAGTTCCATTTAACACCAAACAAACTCTTTTCATGTATTAAAGTCTCTCAATCATCTTAGAAAAATTTTAAAAATACATGATGGTTAAAAATATTATTTTTAACATTAATAAAAAAAATTCCATCATTTTTAGGACTTGTTTGACTTTATATATTTAAAGGCTCCTATCTTGAGTTCTATTATAAAATTTATTTAGCAGTTTCATAAAAATATTTTTGACTTCCACAAAAAGTTTTAAATTTTGGGGTATATTTGAAAAAATGTTTTTCTTTGCCGTCACATAACCGGATATCTATCACTTCGAAAATTTCAAACTCGATTGCAATGTGCTCTTAAAATTATTGTTGACATTTATACAAATTTCCAGAATTTTTAAAATAATTTTGGAAAAATACTTGATTTTTGTAATGTCATAAACGGGGCTCTAATACTCTGAAATTCTTAATGCAGATTTTCTTACCCTCATGGACTCCTTTCTTACATGGATCTATAGCTAGAACTCATGTGTAACAATCCTTTCAAATATCCAATGACCAACTATATTCGAGTAGCGATTGTTCATCTAGATAAGCGTGTGGGACTTAGTGTCGTAGGCCATTTCCTAACATGTAACCAAACACCAAACCCTTAAAACTAAATATCTGATTTTCTTTCTTTAGTTTCTTTGAGAAGTAACTAAAGTGGCAACTCTTTAAAATCAATTAAGTTAATACGTCCCAATACGTATTAATCTAGTTTGTACAGGCCAAACAAAAATGTTCGTGCTATAGAACTTTATATTTAGTTCCTCATCTCCAAAGACAAGACAACTTCCGCAAGGATAGTCTTCTTGTCTGAATTTTATGAGATTTGAGAGGAATGTAAGTCAATGAGTTTTATAATATAACATGTTAACATATTTTTTTTTTCCTAGAATGCGTACTCGAGGTCGAGTGTACCATCAAAGTCATTCGTTGCGTCCCCTCCAAAGGCGAATCACACGAAAGAAAAGGTAAGACATGAGACTCCGATCAATTTTTGAATTGTATGAACTTCCATAAAGACGGAGAATTCGAATGTAAAACCCGGTAATAAAGAGATCCTCCGAAAAAGAAATAAGAATAAAATCAAGAAGGATAAAATTATTTTATATTTTCAAATAATATATATATGGTTTAGACAGGGCCTAGGGTAAGCCCGCTTGGGCAACTCCCCAAGATAGACCATTTATTAAAAAACAATATGATTTTAGTTGAATTTTTTTTTTTTTTTATCATATTAGTGTGTAACTTAATGGTTTAAGATAAAAAATAGTTAATTTTAATTAGTTATGGTTCAAATCTCATCCATAATTAAAATTAAGGCATTAAATATTTTTTCCACGTTAATAAAAAAGAATAATAACTTTAATGAAAGAAAAGAATACAAAAGAGAGACAAATAAAAAAAATATTAGATGCGTCTCGGTCTAATATTAGAATAATTAAAATTTCTATCTAATTGTTTTTATTTTGGTGATATTATGTAGTTAATAAAAAAAACCTCTAATAATATTAGAAACTTTAATAATTTATTTGATTTAAGAAAAAAAAAAACCTCGTTATGCGTCTCGGTCGTGCCTATAATATAGTAGATAAAAAAGAAAAAAGGAAGGGGGTATAACTGTCAATTCCTGAACAATATAACGCGGCATCAATTCTTTTTCTCTTCCTTTTCCAATTTCCTTTCTCTCTCCTCCGGTGAACAACACATTTGACCAACCAACCGCCGCCTATGGCAACCTCCAGACCACCGCCGCCTCCTTTGAAGCTTTACGATCTCGAGATCACAATCGTTTCCGCTAAGCATCTAAAGAATGTTAACTGGAGAAACGGCGATCTCAAACCCTACGCCATCTTCTGGCTCGATCCCGACCGTAGACTCGCCACCAAATCTGACGATTCCGGCTCAATTCATCCTGTCTGGAACGAACGTTTCATCCTCCCTCTCAATCTCCCCCTCCACGACTCTATTCTCACTTCAGAGATTTTCCATTCCAAACCCTCTGAAGTATCCAAGCCACTCGTCGGAACCCTTCGTATCGAACTTAGGGATTTACAAGATCTAGATGATCCCACCCGGTTACGTACCTTCGAACTCAGACGACCTTCAGGCCGTCCTCATGGTAAGATCCGACTGAAACTCGCAGTTCAGGAACGCCCTTCTCCTCCTGATTACCGAATTCCACAACAATCAAACTATTATTACTCCACTGCTCCTCCACCTCCTCCTCCTCCTCGTCCTCTTCCTCCGCCAACTCGAGATTATAGAGGTTATTCTCCACCGCCTCCTCACCCATCTCATGGAAACCCTTATGGGTCTTATTCGGATCCTTATTCTAGCTACTACCCAGGTTATTATTCTCAGCAACCACCACACCCACCTCCACCTGCAAGGCCGTTTTTTGATCGACAGTCTAGTTATGGTGGACCGAGTGCTCCTGTTGATTATGCTCCGTATGATCAGAATACTAGAAGTAGTAGTGGGAAGATGGGATTTGGAAGTGGATTGGCTGTTGGAGCTGCGGCTGGGGCTCTTGGTGGATTGGCATTGGATGAAGGATTGAAGTATGAGGATGAGAAGATTGCAGCTGAGAATGATTTGGCTTCTAGGGCTGATTACAGTAATGATTATCGTCGGGATTATTAATAACATGAGGTAATTGAATTTGGTGTATGATTTTTTCCTTCAAGTTGTCTGATTCTGTTAATTATGTCTTGTCTGATCTGGTCTGGTCTGATATGATCATGTATATATATATATATGTTATGTTGTTGGATGTTTCTTACCTTTCACTGAAGTTTGTGTATTGAATATTCTGAATGGTGGATACAATTATTATCACCCAATTGAAAGTGCAATGTTATGGTAATTAATGATGTCTGTGTTTCTTGAATTTCTTGTTTCAAGTAATATGGATGCATCTTTTCAGTGGCATGAACAAGAAGAAGAATATGTTTAGACCAAAATTCTTGGGTTTTTTCTCTTCTTGTTTGATGCTTTAATCTACTCTGATTTGAGATTTAGAGAACATTTTGTTTCCTTCAACTTCCCAAATTTGTCTTTAACCCACTACTAGCTCAATTTGTTAGGATCTTGTCTAAGAAATCAAAGGTTTCATGTGCGATTCTATAGCCACCCCTGACCCTATAGCCACCCCCGACCGGTATTGAGATTCTATAGCCACCCCCGACCGGTATTGAGATTCTATAGCCACCCCCGACCGGTATTGAGATTCTATAGCCACCCCCGACCGGTATTGAGATTCTATAGCCACCCCCGACCGGTATTGAGATTCTATAGCCACCCCCGACCGGTATTGAGATTCTATAGCCACCCCCGACCGGTATTGAACTCAAAGAAAAGAGTTGTTTAATAATTTTTTTTTCAAGTTATGAAAGGATAATTTTTTGCCCATGTCCTATAGTCTTGATTTGGATTGAAAAAGTTAATAAATTTTTATTTCTCTAATTAAACTATGTTCTAAATAGGTTATTCCATTAAATTATCTTTCAAACCAGATTCAAATCCAAAAAGTATTTATGGTTTACTTTCTACCATACTTTACAAACTTGTATATGGATTTATGGGTCTGTTTAGATGATTGAAAGTGGTTTTGATGAGCTATTACTTGTAGTTTTGTTGGATTTTTGAGGTTATACAATGATATTTTATTAATATATTTGAACTTTATAAATACAAATATATTAAAATTAAAATTTATAACCAACTGTATTAAATATTATTTAATTTAAATATGAAAAATGAAAATATAATTTGGTAAATTTTTAATATATTGGAACTTGTTTTATGTCAATTTTTTTAGGCATTTCATTTGTTCATTTTATATAAATAATTTAACTTCCTCAACCTTTTTTTTTTCAAATGGTCCGCATATAATACCACCATTCCCAGTCTATATGATATCCTAGGTTCGCAACAAATTATGGATAATACTACCATTCTCTCGTTTATGAGTTATATGTTTAATCCGCGGTATTAGCCTGATTTAAGTATGTTTATGAGTTATATACTTAATCCGCGGTATGTATGTAGAGAGTTAAGTCGATAATACAAACATAACAGTAACTATATTATTATTATTATTATTATTATTTTTTCTTATCCAATTTTTTTTTTAATATTTCTAATGTTATTTCTATTTAATGTGTTATTAATTTTATCATTAAGTTATGTTATTTCTCCTTACCACTAAATTAATGATTTCTACTACTAAATTATGAATTTTTATATTTTTTTAAATAATTAATACAATAATTTTTCTAATTAATAAAAATATTATAAGTATATTTCGAAAGTTACAATTTAACAAAAATAAGTTTAACATTTTAACCAACTAAGTTAATAAGTCTTTATATTTTAAATAACACCAAATTTGATTAACGCGGGACTAAGTTCGACTTTTTAATTAACTAATTTATATATATAATGATTCTTAATTTTTAAAGTGTTCGGATTGCCGTTAACGATTGTTGTTAATGATTTCAACTTTCTACCGTTAATTTTTAAAGTGTCCCATTAATGATTTCTACCACTAAATTATAAAATTTTACATTATTTTACTTAACTAATACAATAATTTTTCTAATTATAAAATAATATATATGATAAAACTTAAAAAATTAACAAATGTCTTAAGCTAAATAATAATATTTTTTTAATTTAAAAAACTAACCAATTATTCATGAATTTTTATCTCTTAAACATCATTCTTATTACTTAAATTATTAAGTTAAATAAATAATTGATGAAAATATTTTATTTATTTTTTAATTTAAAAGTTTGTTCATTAACATTAACTTGTACTTTTTCTAGTTAATTTTTATTTTATTTTAATAATTGATGATTATCAAGTTTTTTTCTAGATGATAAATGTGGCAATATCTGGTTTCTATTAAACAGGCACAATGATCTAGAGAGAGCCAGCTTAGTTGAATCTCGCCATAACCCTAACCAGAGATATAAAAGCAATTTGCTAATTGGATGGAATCAGTCTTCTTCCTCACCAATTAACCTCAAATCCCAAAGCTTATCAATGAAGAGAAGAAGAAATCTCTTCTTCAAAACCCCGATTGCCATCATTTCCACAGTTATCTCTCTACTTTGCTTCCTAATTCTCATCCTCTCGATCTTCAAGCTCCCAGAGATCTCCGCCAAACGCAGCTCTACCCATCTGATGAATTCTAACAACCCACCAGAAAAAAGAGAGATCTTGAGTACAGGAGGAAGATTTGCGGAGACAATACTCGAAATGTTACCAGAAAATCTAGTATTCACGATCTTCATGCCATCAGATAGAGCATTCGAAAGAGATCTAGGTCTCAAAGCAAATGAAAGCTTAGAGGAGGAGAAATCCGGTAATACCTATGCGATATTGACTCGCGTATTGGGATTTTCGGCGTTGCCTAGGGCGATCTATTCAGATTCGGTTCCGATTCAAGGGGAAGTATGTTACGATTCAATATCGGGATTCAATTTGTGTATGTATAGGGAGTTGGATGGGATGTTGAGAGTGAATGGAGTGAGATCTGAGAAAGTGGATGTGAAGATGGGGGAGAAGGTTGTGGTGCATATAATGAATGGTGCGATTATGGATTCTGAATTTCAGCAGTCTGTTCAGCCTGATGAAGAAGACGACTCCATTACTGATGATGGATGATTTACAATATTGTTTTTTTAACTTATGATTATATTTTAGCTTATTTTGGGAATATTATTTGTCTCATAAATCTTTAAATGAAAACTAATTGGTGTTTTTTTTTTGATTTGGTTCTCAAAGTATGGGGAAATTTGAATTTTATACACAAATTAGTGTCAAATGAACAAACTTTTAAAATTAAAAAATTAATTTTGGTTTTATAGCACTTAAAATTTGTCATG
The DNA here is from genome assembly GCF_907164915.1 of Impatiens glandulifera. Classification (NCBI taxonomy): domain Eukaryota; kingdom Viridiplantae; phylum Streptophyta; class Magnoliopsida; order Ericales; family Balsaminaceae; genus Impatiens; species Impatiens glandulifera. Next base: position 46,143,039 of record NC_061865.1, on the reverse strand, counting down.
CATCATATAAATTATTAATATTTGATTAATTAATTTTTTTATATTTATTTTCTTTAACAATATCATAAACCTATCACAAATACTTAGAAGTAAGGCTCAATGTTATTGATACAAAATTAGCGTAATAATTTCAAAATTTTACCTTTAACAACCTAAAACTTAGTTTAACGACACAAAATTCTAACGTATTTGTTGGGTATTGGTTGACCCAACATTGTGGTTCAATCTTTAGTAACTATTTACTATATTTGACTTTATAATATAAATAGATACTATTCTTTTGGTGGGAGACATATATCAAGCTCCTTTGTGGTGTTGGATGTTAGTGAGAAGTCAAGCTCCTTTGTGGTGTTTGGATACTAGAGAAAGAATTGTCTCCTTTGCGTGAGATAGTGGTGCAACGGAATTGATAAACAAGAGGACTGAGTTTGAGGATATGAGTTATCTTCACCAATAAGGGCATACTGTTCTTTTTGGGGACTACTTTTTTTTTTTTCTCTCTTTCCTTTCTCTTTTGCTGACTGATTTAATCATTGGGTTTTAGTGGGAGATTCTCTTTGAAAGAACCCAACCCAACCCATCCTGTTTAGAGAGAGAGAGTTTGTCGGCTGAAACCTGCTCCGATCTCATCCGCTTCCCCGTACTGATCGTTTGCTCCGACGAAAATCTATCTCTCTGGTTTCCTTCTGTTTTTTCTTTCATCGTGCTGTTTTTATTTTCTGCTTCAGCTGCTACTGGAGGAAGAAGAAAGTCGTCGCCGCCTCTAGAGAAGAAGTTGTTGTTGTCTTGTTCAACCGTTATCGGTGTCGGGTTTGTCGCAACCGCTGAGAATCAAAGTCGTCGTCGTGCCGCTGTTGAGAAGATAATATAGTCCTGTCCGCCACAAGTGTATTTCCATTATTGGAAAGTTGATGTACTTTAATAGTTCAGACATGACACACACTTTAATGAAGGTGGCAAACTAGAAAATGTAAATAGTTTAACTTTCATTTCAGTGGTCGGGTTAATGATCACAAAAGTTTGATTGAATTGGGTTTCGTCTTGACTATTTTACAAAAAAAATATCACCTCTTGATACGAGTAGTTGACGGTCTCTCAAAAACTCTCAAAAACTCCATAGAATGTGGTTGAATGACCCTACTTAATTCTAGGCCGGTAAGAACCAAAAGTTTGATTATGTTCTCGCTGGCAAAATGTCAAACATTGTACTACACTTAGCCAACGAGAACTCTAGAGTTTTTGAGAGATGATTATCTATTCGTATCGAGAGGTGATCTTCTATTTTGTAGAACACTCGAAACAAGACCTAATTCTATCAAACATTTTGTGATCATTAATCCAGCCATTGAAATGAAGGTTGAAGTACATTTTCATTTGTTAAACCGCATAAAAGATAATTGTTTGATGGTTGTTCAATTATAATAAAATTTATGATTCGTCTTTTATGATTATTATGGAAGATATTGATAATTGAAATCCAATATATAACTGCATTATATAATCTCTTAATGAGAGGAGAAGAGTTAATGTATCAATGTTGGAGAAAAAAGTTTAACTGTGGAAAATCATTTGTTTTTCGGTGGTTAAGTTTTTTTTTTCCAGATTTGATAGTTATTTCACGCGTATAAGTGAAAATTATTTCCTGTATATTTTGTGTTACAACATAGAAAACGAGAAATCACAAATTTTGAGATTACCAAGACGTGCAAACAAATGGCAAAATCATAGTACTTGTCAACTCAAAATTTTCTTATAAAACAAGTGCAAGACAATTCCTTGTTAGGTTCCTGAAAAGTTTATTCAAGATATGAGTTTAAAATAAAATTATTAAAACGGGTTCAAATTATGAGGATGACACTATCCGATATTAAATTTCTAGATCTTGTGCCATTAGATGTTGTTGGTTTTAAAATAATAAATGGAAAGACGTTACTTATTGCAACAAAAAATAAAAGATGGTCACTCTAATATGCGAGAACTATGAATGCTCCGGACAAAATTCTCATGATCCAGACACAAATTTATAATGTATTCGAACTTTAACACATTGGGTCAAATTTCAAAGGATGTGCCCCTTTTCCAAAAAGTATAGATTAGATATAAGTAAGAAATATAAAATTTGGATTCATTTAAGAAAATTGTTACATTGAACATATAATATTATTTTGTAATGAAAAATGACTACTCATCTTACTATTGTAATATATTACAATAGTCCAATTTGTTCTATTATAATTTTTGAATGGGGCCTATTATTAATTTATATTTTTACTAAATTTGATCTTTAAAAGAAATAGTCATGTGTCTTGTAATATCTATATTTGCAAGTATGAAAATATATTGGAGTTGTAGAAGCTTTTGAAAAGGTCAACAAAAGTTGATATGGGTTCTACTGAGGAGAAGTATAGCCTGAACTTAGTTAATTAGGATAACATATGTCGAGAAGTATAGTCTGAACATAGTTAATTAGGATAACATATGTCGACAATTCTTTTGAGAATTTTGAAATACTAATCTTGTTAATTATTTGATTCTAACTATCAATTCAGAAACACTATTATCTTAAATCAAATACATTATTATTTTCCTATGAAAATATTGTTAAAAAATTATTTATACGAAAACACCTATTAAGTTGAATTTCGATTAATTTAATTACAATTTTTTTAATCAAAATTAAGCCTTTGAATGTCTTTGTTATAAAAAAAAAAATTCAAAAGCATATTTTTTTTATAAAATTTGTAACTAAATTAATCTAAACTCAACAATGATAATTAATATGTTTTCATAAAAATTGAATCTAGATCAAAATAATAGGGTTTTCTTAAAAATGTATATATACGGATGCTTCTAGGGTTTGAAGTAAGGAAGATATTATTGGTGTAGTTGATTTTGAACCAGTTTTAACTAAATATAATTAGAGAGAAGTGATCTTCTTGTTGTGTATTCTCTAGTCTTCCTTAAGCACTTAGGCTTGTACTGTCTTATTTGGATTAGTGTTATAGTTTATGGCATTATTATGATTTTTTTCTTGACATGTTACATTATTATGAAGACTTGCTTTTCCTCCAAAGCATTTTTGTTTACTGTAACTTATCACAAATTATGTCATAAATTATGTACAGATTGTTTTGTTGAGTTGTATTTCATCATAATTTTGCAATATTCACAAAAATGTGGATTATTGAAATGGTTCCATTCTTTAAAAAAAATGATATGATTGAGAGCCTTGATCAAAGTCCTTAACTCATTTCTCCCACATGATCAAGAAATCATGATTAGTTTTAATCATAATTTTTTTACATAATTTCATTGAAGATATTTGCATTGATACTTGCAAAATTCATCTTCAAACTCCAAAAATGATAAGTGTGCCTAAATATTTTGTTTAAGTGTAACTTCTCATTAATTACTCAGTTGAGAAGATCTCAATTTCTTAAAACGAAATTTCAAAACTCAAGTACAATGAAGTGTAACAATGATAAAATCCTCCTCCCCTCCCTCAACATATGATGATTCACACTTAAGTTCACAATAAATTAACCTAAAACTTAATTAGTATATAAGAGATAATAAAGAAAGAGATATGATCAATTTATAATAATAGCCAAAGAATTCATTCTCAATTACAAATTAAGAACACTAATCATAGTTAGAATATTTATTTAAATTCTCCCAAAACATTTTTTTTCCTTATTTATGTTTTGGCACCATTTTTAAACATTTATAATCACAGTATCTTTTCAGTCATTAACTGTGTGTCTTTCATGCTTGAAAGTTCATCATTTTAACCCAACATAATATTGACTATGAACAATAGTTCTATACATTTATAAAGCTAAAACTATTTTAGCTAAGGTCGAACCTGTGTCCAGACTGATATATAAAAAATTATATTCACCAAGGCTTCTCAATTATCGTTTTCAATGTTCTTGATTTTATTTTATAATAGAAATATTATTTTTATATAATAAAAAAATCAGTTAATCATAAAATTTGTATCAATTATCACTAGTCAGTAAAAATAAGGGTAATAGCGAGCATTACTACCGATTGGTATAAAGGCCCATCGCTATTATTAAGTTAATATCGATTGGTTTTAATTCCAATCACTACTACCTTCCTAATAGCGATTGGTCTTTACACCAATCACTATTATACTATATATAACGCCGATTGGTTACAAACCAATCGGAATACCCGCATTACAAGACTGCGGGAAAAAAGTGTCAGGTTTTTACCATGTTTTTGGAAGTATTAGTACTTATTGGTATATCAACCAATCAGTGATATCACCTTAATAGCGATTGAAAAGAGACCAATCGGTGATACCTTAAGTCATATTACCTATTGGTACTTATACCAATTGTTATCGATTGATACTTATATCAATCATTATTACCTATAAAAACTCTAATTAACTCGAGTCTCCCCTGCTCCCGATCTATCAAACTCTTTCTTCCTCCTGCGCGTCGACGTCCAAGATCCGTCTTCAAATCCGTCCAAGTTTCCGGTAAGATCTTCTTCCTTCCCTGCACATCTAGATTAACTAGATAGAAAGATTTATCCAAGATTCTTATTTTGGACATTGATCTTTGTTTAAGTTTTTTTATTTTGAACGCTGCTCTTCGCCATCTTTTGCACGTATTCGCCTCAAGTCTTCAAGTAAGTCTTATTAAAAAAACATAATACTTTTAAAATTTATAAATCAAAAAATCTATAAATAAAAAAATCTCAATAAAACAAAGTTATGTATTGTGATCCGTCAAACTTACCGTAGGTTTATGAGATAAAAGACCCACAATTAGGTTGCTGGTAAAACTTACAATGTTGAAATTAAACTAATTTCATTAATTAAATGGAAATGATATTTGGATAAATAAAATTTACATAAAATTCAAATGTAAATTAATGAAGAAATTTAATCCAAATGAAATTTAAACAAAATTCAAATGTGAATCAACTGTGAAATTTAATTCAAATAAAATTTACACCAAAGTCAAATATGAATTAAAGTGAAATTAATCCAAATGAAATTCACACCAAATTCAAATGTGAATTAAAGTAAAATTAATTTAAATGAAATTCACATCAAATTCAAATGTGAATTAAAGTTAAATTAATTTAAATGAAATTCACATCAAATTCAAATGTGAATTAAAGTTAAATTAATTTAAATGAAATTTACGTCAAATTCAAATGTGAATTATGGTGAAATTTAATTCAAATAAAAATGAATTTGTTAATTGTTATAATTAACATTAATTCCATGAATTAGGCAATTAACAAATCTATATATATAATGATGCTTAATTTTTAAAGTGTCCGGATTGGCGGGTCGAGAGCTGTGGTTAATTTGGATACTTGGGTCGGATTGTGGGTTGACCCGTTTTTAAATTTAAAACGGTTAAAAATAAAATTAAAAATGCTAGAGGTATGTTCCGAACTTGCAACCTAACAAAACAAGTATAACTCTTTAACCAACTAGGCTACAAAGACTTTATATTTTAAATTCAACACCAAATTTGATAAACGCGGGACGTTTTAATATTAATATAAGTTCAACTTTTTAACTAACTAATCTATATATATATAATGATGCTTATTTTTTAAAGTGTCCGAATTGGCGGGTCGAGAGCTGTGGTTAATTTGGATACTTGGGTCGGATTGTGGGTTGACCCGTTTTTAAATTTAAAACGGTTAAAAATAAAATTAAAAATGCTAGAGGTATGTTTCGAACTTGCAACCTAATAAAACAAGTACAACTCTTTAACCAACTAGGCTACAAAGATTTTATATTTTAAATTCAACACCAAATTTGATAAACGCGAGACGTTTTAATATTAATATAAGTTCAACTTTTTAACTAACTAATCTATATATATATAATGATGCTTAGTTTTAAAGTGTCTGGATTGGCGGGTCGAGAGCTGTGGTTAATTTGGATACTTGGGTCGGATTGTGGGTTGACCCGTTTTTAAATTTAAAACGGTTAAAAATAAAATTAAAAATGCTAGAGGTATGTTTCGAACTTGCAACCTAACAAAACAAGTACAACTCTTTAACCAACTAGGCTACAAAGACTTTATATTTTAAATTCAACACCAAATTTGATAAACGCGGGACGTTTTAATATTAATATAAGTTCAACTTTTTAACTAACTAATCTATATATATATAATGATGCTTAATTTTTAAAGTGTCCGGATTGGCGGGTCGAGAGCTGTGGTTAATTTGGATACTTGGGTCGGATTGTGGGTTGACCCGTTTTTAAATTTAAAACGGTTAAAAATAAAATTAAAAATGCTAGAGGTATGTTTCGAACTTGCAACCTAATAAAACAAGTACAACTCTTTAACCAACTAGGCTACAAAGATTTTATATTTTAAATTCAACACCAAATTTGATAAACGCGGGACGTTTTAATATTAATATAAGTTCAACTTTTTAACTAACTAATCTATATATATATATATAATGATGCTTAATTTTTAAAGTGTCCGGATTGGCGGGTCGAGAGCTGTGGTTAATTTGGATACTTGGGTCGGATTGTGGGTTGACCCGTTTTTAAATTTAAAACGGTTAAAAATAAAATTAAAAATGCTAGAGGTATGTTTCGAACTTACAACCTAACAAAATAAGTACAACTTTTTAACCAACTAGGCTACAGAGACTTTATATTTTAAATTCAACACCAAATTTGATAAACGCGAGACGTTTTAATATTAATATAAGTTCAACTTTTTAACTAACTAATCTATATATATAATGATGCTTAATTTTTAAAGTGTCCGGATTGGCGGGTCGAGAGCTGTGGTTAATTTGGATACTTGGGTCGGATTGTGAGTTGACCCGTTTTTAAATTTAAAACGGTTAAAAATAAAATTAAAAATGCTAGAGGTATGTTCCGAATTTCGTCCCCGGAATTCGATAATAAAGGCAGTACTAAAAATTGTGATTTTGAAAATAGTTTCATGCAAAACCTTACTTAAAAATCATTTTGAAAACAATTTCATGTCATGCAAAATTTTAACGAAAACTATTTACAGACATGAAGGCCTTGGAGGTGCATATGCAGGAGCATATGTGTGAAAGTGCTAAGATTCGGAACCGTTGCTCTGATACCAAGTTGTTACACCCTAATTTCCTACTTTCATGCACATAAATCAACGTGATTTCGAACATAAATGCGGAAGCTCTAGGGTGCTTATTTGACCCAATCATTGAAAATGTTGATATAAAAGTCGGTCCTACGGTCTCGGTCCCTCCTTCCACACACATCTCCGACACCACGCTTCTGCTCCAACTCTTCCTTCACCTGTCATAAAATCCGTTGGCTGGATTCCTACACCACACAAGCATAGTGAGTCTAGGGACCCAACAAGCATTTATAAGAACACTTTAAAGACATTGCATCCATGAGGGTTTTTAAGGGTATCTCATCAGCCAATCATGTATAGTTGCATACTGAGCACATATTCGGGATCCTTAGCCCGGAGAGCTGATCCTCCAGGGTGGGCATCCCTTCGTCAATTCCACCAGCCATATTTTGAGAGCATCGGACCACCAGAGCTCATCCTGGTAGCCATCCTCTCATATTCATCAATTCCTCCATGATTATCTCTTAGATTCCATAGCCCTTAACTTAAAACCATCATTCTTTAGAAAATCATGGACTTGCAATGAAAACATGTTTTGAAATCATATGCATCGTATATATAAAATACATGAATAAATAGCACTATGTGGGTTTTAGAAAACGTATAGAAAAGTACTTGCCTGATAATTCCTTGTTTGCGGAATCATCGGTCGGACCACTCGGCCCTGGGTGCCAGCATCCACGGTCATAGATCTCTGTCACGACCGCAGATTCCTCGGTCAAGAAAAGTGTGATTTTAGGACGTGACAAACTACCACCCTTATAATGAATTTCGTCCCCGAAATTCGATAATAAAGGCAGTACTAAAAATTGTGATTTTGAAAATAGTTTCATGCAAAACCTTACTTAAAAATCATTTTGAAAACAATTTCATGTCATGCAAAATTTTAACGAAAACTATTTACAGACATGAAGACCTTGGAGGTGCATATACAGGAGCATATGTATGAAAGTGCTAAGGTTCGGAACCGTTGCTCTGATACCAAGTTGTTACACCCTAATTTCCTACTTTCATGTACATAAATCAACGTGATTTCGAACATAAATGCGGAAGCTCTAGGGTGCTTATTTGACCCAATCATTGAAAATGTTGATATAAAAGTCGGTCCTACGGTCTCGGTCCCTCCTTCCACACACATCTCCGACACCACGCTTCTGCTCCAACTCTTCCTTCACCTGTCATAAAATCCGTTGGCTGGATTCCTACACCACACAAGCATAGTGAGTCTAGGGACCCAACAAGCATTTATAAGAACACTTTAAAGACATTGCATCCATGAGGGTTTTTAAGGGTATCTCATCAGCCAATCATGTATAGTTGCATACTGAGCACATATTCGGGATCCTTAGCCCGGAGAGCTGATCCTCCAGGGTGGGCATCCCTTCGTCAATTCCACCAGCCATATTTTGAGAGCATCGGACCACCAGAGCTCATCCTGGTAGCCATCCTCTCATATTCATCAATTCCTCCATGATTATCTCTTAGATTCCATAGCCCTTAACTTAAAACCATCATTCTTTAGAAAATCATGGACTTGCAATGAAAACATGTTTTGAAATCATATGCATCGTATATATAAAATACATGAATAAATAGCATTGAGTGGGTTTTAGAAAACGTATAGAAAAGTACTTGCCTGATAATTCCTTGTTTGCGGAATCATCGGTCGGACCACTCGGCCCTGGGTGCCAGCATCCACGGTCATAGATCTCTGTCACGACCGCAGATTCCTCGGTCAAGAAAAGTGTGATTTTAGGACGTGACAAACTACCACCCTTATAATGAATTTCGTCCCCGAAATTCGATAATAAAGGCAGTACTAAAAATTGTGATTTTGAAAATAGTTTCATGCAAAACCTTACTTAAAAATCATTTTGAAAACAATTTCATGTCATGCAAAATTTTAACGAAAACTATTTACAGACATGAAGACCTTGGAGGTGCATATACAGGAGCATATGTATGAAAGTGCTAAGGTTCGGAACCGTTGCTCTGATACCAAGTTGTTACACCCTAATTTCCTACTTTCATGTACATAAATCAACGTGATTTCGAACATAAATGCGGAAGCTCTAGGGTGCTTATTTGACCCAATCATTGAAAATGTTGATATAAAAGTCGGTCCTACGGTCTCGGTCCCTCCTTCCACACACATCTCCGACACCACGCTTCTGCTCCAACTCTTCCTTCACCTGTCATAAAATCCGTTGGCTGGATTCCTACACCACACAAGCATAGTGAGTCTAGGGACCCAACAAGCATTTATAAGAACACTTTAAAGACATTGCATCCATGAGGGTTTTTAAGGGTATCTCATCAGCCAATCATGTATAGTTGCATACTGAGCACATATTCGGGATCCTTAGCCCGGAGAGCTGATCCTCCAGGGTGGGCATCCCTTCGTCAATTCCACCAGCCATATTTTGAGAGCATCGGACCACCAGAGCTCATCCTGGTAGCCATCCTCTCATATTCATCAATTCCTCCATGATTATCTCTTAGATTCCATAGCCCTTAACTTAAAACCATCATTCTTTAGAAACCATGGACTTGCAATGAAAACATTCTTTGAAATCATATGCATCGTTTATATAAAATACATGAATAAATAGCATTGAGTGGGTTTTAGAAAACGTATAGAAAAGTATTTGCCTGATAATTCCTTGTTTGCGAAATTATCGGTCGGACCACTTGACCCTGGATGCCAGCATCCACGGTCATAGATCTCTGTCACGACCGCAGATTCCTCGGTCAAGAAAAGTGTGATTTTAGGACGTGACAGAGGGTGTCATTCATGCTATAGATGCCCTTATATTAAGCGATCCCAGATAAATAAACACAATAAAAATTCGACAAAAATAAACATAATCATCGAAAGACACGTGATTTCCGCAGATAATTTTTTTCGCCGATATTGAAACGTGGTTGACTTTTCTTTCTCTTATTTTCTTTGAGATAGTATATCATGCACTTATATATATGATTCACATTGTTATTATCTTCCATAATAATTAAAGAAAAATTATTATAATTGAAAACAACCTCAAACAATTATATCTTTCTCTATTTTTGACAAACTAGAAAATGTAAATAGTTTAACTTTCATTTCAGTGGTCGGGTTAATGATCACAATAGTTTGATTGAATTGGGTTTCGTTTTGACTATTTTACAAAAAAAAAGAATATCACCTCTTGATACGAGTTGTTGACGGTCTCTCAAAAACTCCATAGAATGTGGTTGAATGACCCTACTTAATTCTAGGCCGGTAAGAACCAAAAGTTTGATTATGTTCTCGCTTGCAAAATGTCAAACATTGTACTACACTTCGCCAACGAGAACTCTAGAGTTTTTGAGAGATGATTATCTATTCGTACGGAGAGGCGATCTTCTATTTTGTAGAACACTCGAAACAAGACCTAATTCTATCAAACATTTTGTGATCATTAATCCAACCATTGAAATGAAGGTTGAAGTACACTTTCATTTGTTAAACCGCATAAAAATAATTGTTTGATGGTTGTTCAATTATAATAAAATTTACTATTCGTCTTTTATGATTATTATGGAAGATAATGATAACTGAAATCTAATATATAAGTGAATTATATAATCTCTTAATGAGAGGAGAAGAGTTAATGTATCAATGTTGGAGAAAGAAGTTTAACTGTGGAAAATCATTTGTTTTTCGGTGGTTATGTTTATTTATTTTTTTCGGATTTTATAGTTATTTCACGCGTATAAGTGAAAATTATTTCCTGTATATTTTGTGTTACAACATAGAAAATGAGAAAACACAAATTTTGAGATTACCAAGACGTGCAAACAAATGGCAAAATCATAGTACATGTCAACTCAAAATTTTCTTATGAAACAAGTGCAAGACAATGCTCTGTTAGGTTCCTGAAAAGTTTATTCAAGATATGAGTTTAGAATAAAATTATTAAAACGGGTTCAAATTATGAGGAAGACACTATCCGATATTGAATTTCTAGAGCTTGTGCCATTAGATGTTGTTGGTTTTAAAATAATAAATGTAAAGACGTTACTTATTGCAACGAAAAACAAAAGATGGTCAGTCTAATATGCGAGAACTATGAATGCTCCGGACAAAATACTCATGATCCAGACAAAAAATTATAATGTATTCGAACTTTAACACATTGGGTCAAATTTCAAAGGATGTGCCCCTTTTCCAAGAAGTATAAATTAGATATAAATAAGAAATATAAAATTTGAATTCATTTAAGAAAATTGTTATGTTGAACATATATTATTATTTTGTAATGAAAAATGACTACTCATCTTACTATTGTAATATAATAGTCCAATTTGTGTTATTATAATTTTTGAATGGAGCCTATTATTAATTTATATTTTTACTAAATTTGATCTTTAAAAGAAATAGTCATGTGTCCTGTAATATCTATATTTGCAAGTATGAAAATATATTGGAGTTGTTGATGCCATAGAGAAGGCCAACAGAAGGTTGATATGGGGTTCTATTGAGGAGAAGTATAGCCTAAATTTAGTTAATTAGGATAACAACATATGTCGAGAAGTATAGCCTGAACTTAGTTAATTAGGATAACATATGTCGACAATTCTTTTGAGAATTTTGAAATACTAATTTTGTTAATTATTTATTTTTGACTATCAATTCATAAACACTATTATCTTAAATCAAATACATTATTATTTTCCTATGAAAATATTGTTAAAAGATTATTTATACGAAAACACCTGTTAAGTTGAATTTCGATTAATTTAATTACATTTTTTTTATCAAAATTAAGCCTTTGAATGTCTTTGTTATAAAAAAAAGAAATTCAAAAGCATATTTTTTTATAAAATTTGTAACTAAATAATCTAAACTCAACTATGATAATTAATGTGTTTTCATTAGTTAGTAAAAATAAGGGTAATAGCGAGCATTACCACCGATTGGTGTAAAGACCCATCGCTATTATCAAGTTAATAGCGATTGGTTTTAATTCCAATCACTACTACCTTGCTAATAACGATTGGTCCTTACACCAATCACTATTATACTATATAACATTGATTGGTTACAAGCCAATCGGTATACCCCCATTACAAGACTGCGAAAAAAAAGTTTCAGGTTTTTTCCGCGTTTTGGATGCATTAGTACTGATTGGTATAGCAACCAATTAGTGATATCACCTTAATAGCGATTGATAAGAGATCAATCGACGATACCTTAAGTCATATTACCGATTGGTACTTATACCAATCGTTATTACTTATAAAAACGCTAATTAACCCGAAAGTCTCCCCGACTCCCGATCTATCAAACTCTTTCTTCCTCCTGCGCGCCGACGTCTAAGATTCGTCTCCAAATCCGTCCAAGCTTCCGATAATATCTTCTTCCCTGCACATTTGTTGCGAAAAAAAAGTCTCAGATTTTTTCCGCGTTTTGGATGCATTAATACTAATTGGTATAGCAACCAATTAGTGATATCACCTTAATAGCGATTGATAAGAGATCAATCGACGATACCTTAAGTCATATTACCGATTGGTACTTATACCAATCGTTATTATTTATAAAAACGCTAATTAACCTGAAAGTCTCCCCGACTCCCGATCTATCAAACTCTTTCTTCCTCCTGCGCGCCGACGTCCAAGATTCGTCTCCAAATCCGTCCAAGCTTCCGATAATATCTTCTTCTCTGCACATCTGTTGGGAAAAACCCTGACAGAAACAGAAAAGAAGAAAACAAACTGAAAGAACACTAACAGAATTTGATAACGGAGTTCGACCAAAATATTGCCTACGTCTCCGAGCACTAAGGCTATCAATTAATAAAGAATAAGATATACAAATTTGGGTGCAATAAACCAATGAGGGGAGAGTTTCTTTTATACACTAAGAAACTTTCCCAACTCCCATCATCTTCCGATGTGAGATTTATTCTAATCGTGAATATAGTTTCTTTTATATACTAAGAAACTTCTTTCACTCCCATCATCTTCCGACGTGGGATTCTAATTGTGTGAAAAACAACAAATCTTCACCTTGGAACAATATCCAAATACTAATCTTCAATATTAAAAATAAACCTTCAGTGCTTCCAATTGGCGCTTTTCAGCGCCGACTCAAACGCGGAAGATGTTTACCAAATCTAAACAATTAGATTTGGTTTTCCACATGTCTTTCATCACGAACTCTTTACCCAATTGAGCCTTCAATTTGTCAACTTCATATTGGCTCTTTGATGCTATCAACATATCATCAACGTACAATAGTAGATAGATGTAAGACTCATCTTTAAATTTGCACAAATACACACATGAACTGAATCTGCTTCTTGTGTACTTGTGCTCCATCATAACTTGTCAAGTCGCTTGTACCATTGTCTCAACGATTGCTTTAACCTATAAATGATCTGTTCAACTTGCAAACCCAATTTTCTTTATCAGCAACTTTGAATCCATCTAGTTGATAAATGTAGATTTCCTCGTTCAAATGACCGTGTATGTCTGCGGTCTTCACATCTAGTTGAACTAGCTCCAAATTCATCTGCGCTACCAAGGCCAACAAAATTCTAATGAAAGAGTGTTTAACAACAGGAGAAAGTACCTCATTATAAACACCTCCTTCCTTCCGAGCGTAGTTTTAGCTACCAATTTTGCCTTGTAACGGACGTCAAATTTTTCGGAAAATCCTTATTTCTTAGCAAAGATCCATTTACCACCAATAGCCTTCTTCCCTTTTCGTAGATGCGTCAACTTGCATGTCTCATTCTTCTGAATAGATTGCATCTCATCTTCCATAACACCTCTCCTTTTTCTATTTTCAGTACTTTGACTGACATCTGAAAAAGTGGATGGAACATCATCTACGACTTGAAGTGTATAGGCCACCATGTCAACAAACCGACCTGGTTTTTGAGTAACTCGTCTTGGCCTGTTTACAGCAATTGATTCACGTTGTTCTGAAGGTTCATGGGTCAGAACCTCTTCCACATTTAACTCTTCGTCTGTCGTCGGAGAGTCACTTCTAGTTGGGCTTATCTTTATATGCTCAAACTCCACCTGTTGCGGAGTACAATCAATCTTGTTTGGTGTTACCTTATTCAACATTGAATAATCATCAAAAGTGATATCTTTTCTGATAATGGTTTTCTTTGCATCCAAACACCAGAGACGATATTCTTTAACTCCCGTATTAAATCCCATAAAAAGAGCCTTCTTTCCTCGTGGATCCAACTTTGATTCAACTACATGATAATATGTAGTAGAACCAAAAATATGCAAAAAATCATAATTAGTTGCAGGTTTTCCAGACGATACCTCTAATGGAGTCTTTCCACCAAGTATAGATGATAGTAGGCAATTTACCAAATGTTTAGCGTATGACACAACTTCTGCCCAAAATTTCCCGTATAACCCAGCATTAGACAACATACATCGAACTTTCTCCACCAATGACATGTTCATACGTTCCGATACTCCATTCTGTTGTGGTGTTTTTCTGACTGTGAAGTGTCGAACTATGCCACACTCTTGGCATAACTTCTGGAATGGATCACTCTTGTATTCTCCACTGTTATCAGTCTGGAAAACTTTGATCTTTTTTCCTGTCTCGTCTTCAACTTGAGTTTTTCATTTAAGAAAAATCTCAAACACTTCATCTTTGTTCTTCATAGTAAACACCCAAACTCTTCTGGAAAAATCATCAATAAAAGTAACAAAATAATGTCTACCTCCAAGAGAAGGAGTCTTGGCAGGTCCCCAGACATCTGAGTGCACATAGTCCAAAATACCATTGGTATTATGCATAACAGTGCCAAATTTTACTCGCTTTTGTTTTCCCAGAATACAATGTTCGCAAAAATCTAATTTACAAACGTTTTTACCTTTCAACAATCCTTGCTTGACAAGAGTTTGTATAGATTTCTCACCAGCATGCCCCAATCGCATATGTCATATCTTTGTTGCCTCTAACTCCTTACTGCTCCCGGAAGTTGATACATCTGTTGTCCAATTAACTATACTACATTGATAATAATACAAATTATTACTTTTCCTAATAGCTTTCAACATCACTAGCGCTCAAGAGATTACCTTAAGAATTCCCTTTTCTAATTTCACCTGTAGGCCTTTTGACTCCAAGGTCCCCAAAGAAATGAGATTCTTTTTCATATTCGGTATGTACCGAACATCTCTGATAATTATGGTGGATCCGTCATCATTTCTCAGCTTGATTGAACATATCTCCTTTATTTTACATGTATTAGCATCTCCCATGTAAACAACTCCACCATCTAGCTCCTTAAAGTCAAAGAACCACTCTCAAACTGGTGTCATATGATAAGTGCAGGCTGAGTCCAATATCCACGCATCAGGATGTGATGTATGTGATATCAATAAAGAGTATTCTGAATCTGCATCACCTTTGTTTTCTGCAACATTCGCATCTTCAGAATCTTTCTCTTTCTTCTTCAACTTTGGGCAGTTAATCTTCCAATGTCCTTTCTCACGACAGAAAGCACATTCATCTTTGGCAACTCTACTTTCAGATCTTATTCCTTTCCCTTTTGATTTGCTCTGCTGACGACCCCTGACCATCAATGCTTCATCTGCTGTACCTACTTTTCTTTTCCTTTTATCCTGCTTTCTCAATTCATGACTATATAAAGCAGAACTTACAGCATCAAGAGAAACATTTCCCTTCCCATGAAGTAACGTTGTTTCTAAGTGTTCAAATTCATTAGGAAGGGACGATATCAACATCAACGCAAGATCTTCATCCTCAAACTTAACGTCAAGGTTTAACAGATCTGCTACCAATTCATTAAACTTAGTAATATGTTCATTCATAGTAGTACCTGATTGGTAATCAAACCGGAACAATCTCTTCTTCATAAGGAGCTTATTCTGACCACTCTTCTTCAGAAATTTGTCCTCTAATGCTTGCCACAGTTTCTGTGCAGAAGTTTCATTCTTCACAGCATACTTCTACTCTCTAGACATGCACGATCGAATTGTTCCGCACGCCAACCGATTCATGATACTCCACTCTTTTTCTTATATACCATCTGACTTTCCGACCTCAATAGCAACATCTAGACCCTGCTGAAAAAGACAATCTAGAACCTCACTTTGCCACATGCCGAAATGCCCAGTTCCATCAAAGATCTCTACCGCAAACTTCGAATTCGACATCGGTGTCCTCGTCCAGGATGACGAAGGAGTTGACGCCCCTTTTGAAGACTCCACCATGCCAAGGACGAACCTTCGGCTCTGATACCACTTGTTGGGAAAAACCCTGATAGAAACAGAAAAGAAGAAAACAAACTGAAAGAACACTAACAGAATTTGATAACGGAGTTCAGCCAAAATATTGCCTACGTCTCCGAGCACTAAGGCTATCAATTAATAAGGAAGAAGAAATACAAATTTGGGTGCAATAAACCAAAGAGGGGAGAGTTTCTTTTATACACTAAGAAACTTCCCCAACTCCCATCATCTTCTGATGTGGGATTTATTCTAATCGTGAATATAGTTTCTTTTATATACTAAGAAACTTCTTTCACTCCCATCATCTTCCGATATGGGATTCTAATTGTGCCAAAAATAACAACATCTATATTAACTAGATATAAAGATTTATCCAAGATTCTTATTTTGCACATTGATCTTCGTTTAAGTTTTTTATTTTGAACGTTGCCCTTCGCCATCTTTTGCACGTATTCACCTCAAGTCTTCGAGTAAGTCTTATTAAAAAAACATAGTACTTTTAAAATTTATAAATCACAAAATCTATAAATAATAAAATATCATTAAAACAAAGTTATGTATTGTGAGCAGTCAAACTTACCGTAGGTTTATGAGATAAAAGACCCACAATTAGGTTGCTTGTAAAACTACAGCAATATTAGAAATAAACTAATTTCATTAATTAAATGGAAATAATATTTGGATAAATGAAATTTACACAAAATTCAAATATAAATTAATGGTGAAATTTAATTCAAATTAAATTTAAACAAAATTCAAATGTGAAATTTAATTTAAATGAAATTTACACCAAATTCAAATGTGAATTAAAGTGAAATTAATTCAAATGAAATTCACACCAAATTCAAATGTAAATTAAAGTGAAATTAATCTAAATGAAATTCACATCAAATTAAAATGTGAATTAAAGTGAGATTAATTCAAATGAAATTCACATCAAATTCAAATGTGAATTATAGTGAAATTTAATTCAAACGAAATAGAATTTCTTAATTGTTATAATTAACATTAATGCCTTGAATGAGACAATTAACAAATGGTGTTAATTTCTATTGTAACTATAAAATACGTATTGTTGGATGTAATTTGCAAGGACGATATAAATGCAAACAATGATAACCGTTGAATGGATGAATGATGGATTAGTGGTCATTGGATTAAAGAATTGATTATGAGTTTAATTTTCAACTATAAATATCACTTTATCTTGTATTCCTCGGCACATCATCTCATCATTTCTCACTCTAGAATTTCAAAAGTTCACTCCTTATTTTGTGAGTAATCTTCAAGTTCTTTGCTCGAAATTTCCGTTGAAACCCGGTGATAGTTCAGGTACGCTTTTAGTGCAGAATCATTACTGAATTCGTTGTACCCTAAGAGACAGTCATCTGCAATAAACTCCAGCACAAACGGGAGACGATGAACTGTTTTAATAGAAATGTGTCTAACACGTGCCTCGAATCAACATTTAAATTTGGTGATATCGTTCTTTATATATTGTATTTTATTTTATTTCTTTGTAACATCGTTCTATTATATATTTTCTTGTTATTTCAAGACAAGAATTCTAACAATCTTAAAACAGTTTCGTGTGCTAAGTTATTTAATAGCTTGTGTGATCGAAATTTTTGTTTTTGATGTTTCAGAAATACGAGTTATGATATTACAAAAGAGATGATGAATGAGGTCTTAAGGATGAAGTCGATTATTAATCCTTCAAAAGGAGTGGTCAATAGTTATTGTTGAATAACACTAAAAGGGCGATATCATCACTATCTTCTTTTATATATATATATATATATATATATATATATATAATTTAATTGCTATAAGAAAGAAGTTGAAAAGTTAGTTTTCTATTTTTAAGAAATTAACATGATTATAATATGCTTAGTAGTCACATTAGCGGCGCTTGGGATGATTTTAGGCGCGGCCTATTCCCTTTGGCTATATAATCGTGTGGTTTCTTGTGGATGTAATTACGAATGAGCAAGTATTAATATTCATTAAAATTAATTATAATTAAAACATATGGTTTCAATATTAATAAAAATGCGATATGGTGTTTGTTAACTAAGGAGAAAACAAAATCTAATTATAAATATACACTGTCTTATATATATTACTTTTTATGATATTAAGATATCAATTATAAATGTAATATATTCATTTGTTGACAGAGTGAGTGAAAGAAGAAGTATATATGTTCTTCTTAATAAAGAAAACAAAGAAAGAGTACGTTGGTGCAGTGGTTTGAAGTTTGAATGTAGGGATGTGATGTGAAAGGTCCCTAGTTTAAATCTCATTTTAGCCAATAATTTCTTTTGTAGAAATTATGAGATGATTGGATAGTCAATCATTTTTTGGTAGAAATTAGACTAGTTAAAAATGACTTTAGTTATTATTGATGTTGAAACCATTCCAATTTCATTTATAAAAATTATGAGATGAATGGATAGTCAATGATTTTTTTGATAGAAATCAGACTAGTTAAAATGACTTTAGTCATTGATGTTGGAGATGAATGGGATAGTCAATTATTTTTTATAAAAGTTTGACTCCTTAAAATGACTTTAGTCATTGATGTGATAATCATTCTAATTTCTTGTGTATAAATTATGAGATGAATGAGATCGACAATGATTTCTTACAAGAAATTTGATTTATCAAAATAACATTAATCATGAATTTTGACATCATTATAATTTCTTATGTAAAAAATTATGAAATGAATTAGGGATTTAAATTATTTCTTATGTAGAAATTTAGTTTGTCAAAATGATGTTGTCATTAATATTTTGAAGCATTTTAACTTATTCTATAGAAATTATGTGATTAATCATGACAGAGAATGAATGTTATATATATAAAGAGATTAAATAAGTTGTTTATGTTAGAACTTATTCTAATCATATATTTAAAAAGACACAACTATGTTAATCGAAATTGTCTTCGCAAAATTTGTCTCGATGAGAACAATCTGCCCAGATTTATTTTTGAGCATTCATTGTCGTTTCACGTCGATTATTGTTCAAAACATGGCAATGTAAGTGTATCGATTAAGATATTAAATATATTTAGAGTTATATATTTTTTTGATTATATTGCTAGGTAACTATTTGTATATATATCATGCATATTGACTAATAATATTATGATTCGTGTTCATTCATAATAAGTATGATTATCTATCCATTTGTATACCTATATGAATAAAGATCTATTGTAAATGCATTTTGTTTTAATAGAAAATTCTTGGAAAAAAAATTCATAAAATTATGTGTCCCTTTTATGAAAAGTTAAAGTCATCTAATTAATTAAGATAGAGACGAATTGATGACATGAATAATTATTTATAATAATTAGTTAGTTTTGTATTTGAATAAAAATAATTTGTTATTAGTCTAATTAGTTGTAATAATTAGTTATTCTAATTAATTATAATAATTAGTTATTGATGTATTTTATAAAAATATTTATTTAATGATATATGAAGTAATTATAATATATATGAATATATTAAATAAAGACTTACTTAAATTGATATTTTTGAAATCAAATAATTACAAGAAAAGTCTTGTTTGATTTGAGAAAAAAATGTGGCAAACGTGCAGCCAAAAATAAATGTTTAAGCGACTTCAGTCAAAAATGCTTGAAACATTATAATTTATTTTGTATAAATCATGTGATATGGTAAATATTTATTTGATTAAATATCATAATTTCTTTTTATAAAAATTAAGTGTTGAAATAAATATTTTAATTGATTACATATTTTTAATTTTTTATGTAGAGATTATGTGAATAATGATTTATATATGAATAAACATTATAATATCTTGTATAGAAATTATGTTTTATTCAATTAAATATTTATAATATAGTTATCTTTTTCATTATGATAAGTATAATAAAATAATTTTTTAAAAGAGTTGTGTGACAATTTCTTGATTAGAAAATCATTGATTAAAATCATATAAATGTGTGATTTAAATCATAGGAGCAAATATTTTTATTGATGATAGCACAAAAATAATTATGTATATTATGTAATAAGATAGTTTATTGTTAGAGAAATATATTCTCTACAAAAAATAAAGTTGCGCAATTTTATAAAAAGAAATAAAATAGCTAAAAAAATGTCTTGTTTATATTGTAGAGTTGAGGCTCAAATCGATATTTTAAATTTAAGGATTTTGAAATCAAGAAACGTGTCATATTTTGACATTACTTTCATAAAAAAAATTAAAGAACCAATGTCTTCAAAAGTATTTTATGAAATAAATGGAAAAGAAAGTTTATAAAGTTTTGATATAACTTATAACAAATTTTATAATAATAATATGAAAAATTGATCATATTTTTTGATTAAAAACTGAATGTGACAATTATATATATATATATATATATATATATATATATATATATATATATATATATATATATATATATATATATATCAGGAAGGCATTAAAAACTATTTTATTACATGTCTTTTGTACGATATTTTTATTGTTGAAAATTACAATAAAAATGATTAAATCCATTAAAGATGTGAATTGTACTACATGAAATATCATGTTGTTATCCTATGATATATTGATATTTTTGAATGAAATATTTAACGTCAACAAGTGAATATGTTTACACTTGAAAGTACAATCTACGTATGAAAATCTTCAAAGAAAATTATGTTTGATAGATAGATTAAACGTTATAATCTATAATTTTGACTTATGTCGAAAAATAAAATATTTATATGAAAAATATGTAATCATTTACCTGAAGGAATAATAGTTCAAAGACATTTTGTCTACTAATTAGCCAAGTAAACAATATTTTCATAAAAAAAATTAAATGGTAAGCATTTACGAATGACTATGCCTCTTATTAGAAGATGTTCAAATGTTATATAAGAATGTACCAACGAGAATTTCTAATTATTGTGATAGTAATTTGAAATTGGACAAGCTTAGAGTCAATGACAAGTATAGACATGCACGTCTTAACATAATGTCATTAGATTATACTCTCTAATTAAGTTATCAAATTTGACTGTGTAAGTCAAAGATAACATTGTGGATCCATTAATCAAGTTATTAAATAGAGAGTTAGTTTGAAGTCTTTTGAGACATTAGTCTACTATAAGTTGGTATGAAGAGAAACCCAACTTATGCAGACTGGTGATCCAAGAACTAGGTTCAATGGGATTACCTAATTGTACTGACTTAGAAAGTTATTGTTAAGGATTAATCTTATAACGAAACAATATATATTTTGATGAGAATAAGCATATCGCTTTTAATGATTCTTTTTGATAAAAGAGATCACCTATGAGAGGGAGAAGTGGGGCCGCTTCGAAAGAATTGCACGACTCAATTCTAGACCCTCTCACAGAACAAGGCGCGTGTTCCATGGCCAAAAAGAACACAACCATTAGAGTTTGACATTTATAATAGAGAATTCTATGTGAAAGTGTGTAATTGTTTACAGAAATGACAGTATAGTTCAAGGACATCGAGTACACTAAATCGGCTAGTAAGTTATATACTTTCAATGTTCAAAGGGTTACACCTTCTATCCTATGTAGGATTCAACTGTTGAACCTTTCATTGGGTTAATATTTCAATTTCATTAATGTGAAAATTGTTGAAATTAAACTAATTCCATTAATTAAATAGAAATGATATTTGGATAAATGAAATTTACACCAAATTCAAATTTGAATTAATGATGAAATTTAATCCAAATGAAATTCACACAAAATTCAAATGTTAATTAAAATGAAATTAATCAAAATGAAATTCAAATGTGAATTATGGTGAAATTTAATCCAAATGAAAATGAATTTGTTAATTGTTACATTTAATATTAATGTCTTAAATGAGACAATTAACAAATGATGTTAATTGCTATTATAACTACAAAATATTTATTGTTGAATGTAATTTACAAGGATGATGAAAAGGTAAGTAAGGATAACCGTTGGATGGATTAATGATGGATTAGTGGCCGTTGGATTAAAGAATTGATTATAAGTTTAATTATCAATTATAAATATCATTTCACCTTATATTCCTCGACCCATCATTTCTCACTCTAGAATTTTAAAAGTCCTCTCCTTATTTTGTGAATAGTCTTCAAGTTATTTGCTCGAAATTTCCGTTGAAACCCGGTGATATTTCAGGTACGCTGATCAAGTTCGATGAGTAGTGATTTTAGTGTAGAATCACTATTGGATTCGTTGTACCTTGAGAGACAGCCATCTGCGATAAGCTCCAGTACAAACGGGAGACGATGAAACTGTTTTAAGATAAATGTGTTTGACACATGTTTCAAATCAATATTTTTTTGTAACATCGTTCTATTATATATATTTTTTTGATATTTCAAGATAAGAATTCTGATCATATATATAACATTGATTATAATCTCATACACCATTTTTATTAATTTATTAGTTATTTGGTATAATAAAAATTGTAATTATAAAATTATGAGAGTTGTGCTTAAAATTATAAAACGGTAAAATTGAAAAAACAACGTTTGTATGATCATTGAGGATATTTGTAAGGAGGGTGTGACTTCGCCGAAATGGTTTAAGACGAACATACCAGGCTACGTTTCATATTATAGTACAAACATAAAGACTTCACTTTCATTCATTTTGATGCATTCACTTTCGAATCGATCATGTAGCACTCATGTTTGGCCTGCATTATAAAATTTAAAATATTTTATTTTATTTATCTAAAAATATGATTATACAAAATAAAAGTCATTTATTATTTTTTAATAAAAATATAAAACATTCAATAAATCACCAATAAACTTACAAACTAGAAATATGTGATTAAGATTCACGAAAATCTTTCATATTTTTTTAAAATTTTTTTTATTATTTTATTATAATATAGGAATAGATAAAATTTATTTATAATTAATTATTTTAAATATTTTTTATTTTAATTTATAAGCTTTATATTTACATACAAAATATTAATAATAACAATAAAATAAGAAAATTATTATTGGTGTATTGATAGAAAGATTTATATAGTATTCATTTATATTTTTTCATCTATAAATTTAATAATTATAGAAAATACATGTTTTATTAATATAAAATTTATAACTTGTTATTTTTCTCTTAGTATAATGATTTAATTTTCTCAAAAGAATGATTAATGTTAAGATATATTTACATAACAACTAAAAAACAATAATTTTTTAATATTTGAAATAAAAAAAAATAAAAAAAAAAGATAAACTTTATTTTAATAACATTATCTTTATATGTATACATTAATTTTTAAAATAAAATAAATAATTTTAGCCCTATTATATGTTATTAAGATGGACCTCAAATTAAAAAATAATAATACAAATTATAATTTTAATAATATATTTATTATGTATGTTTAGATGTTATAACTTAAAAATAATTAAGTAATTAACTTAGTTAAATTCATTAAATATTTACATTAAAAATATATTATTTATAAATAATTAACATGAATAGATGTATATTTGTATCATTTTATTATTTATATGATTATAATTTATATTCTTATAACATATTATTTGTTTATCAAAATTTATATTTAAAAAAATCATAATATTTTACTAGTCCATAATCTTTTTCTATCTTTAATTTCAAGCATTTTCGAGAGGAATCTGACTAATTAATGATTGAAATTATAATATTTCAAATTCGGAAATATATTGCTGATAAATTGTATATATCTAAATAAGTTTTTCTAACCCTAGAGCCGATTTCTTTCTCACTTTTATATTAAGAAAACTTGGATCCTTTAGAAATATATGGAGCCCTACAAGAAAATTGAATTGTTCAAGTTTTTTTTCTTACAAAAAATCATACAAATCAAAAAGGTCCATTTACAACATCAAAATCTGTTTTGTGAATTTAGTTTGTGATTTAAAACTACTTAACATAATTATTTTGGATGTATAATTAAACTATTTAATAATATTTATTACACTGAAAAATTCATAAAATTGTTAATCTATAAGGGTTTAATATGCAATAAAGGACCTTAATTAAATCTAATTAAACAAAAGTCCTTTTGGATATAGAAATCAAAATGGATAAAATGAAGTTGAAATGATAAGATTATGGTTGGTTCAGTATCATCATATAATAATAACACAATCTAACAACATTAATTTGTTGTTCTAACTGAAACATCTTACTTGTTTGTGACACAAATCAACACAAAGGGGATGGATTGCTTTCCTCTAAATTGTCAAATTAATACCCAAAAGAGAAAGAAAGAAAGAAAACGAGTTCACATTCTTACTTAGCTTGCAGCAGCAGCAGGTACAGCCACTGGTTTCGAGTCCTCTGCTTTCTCGTGTTCTTTGTTGAGCATCTGGATATCAAATCACAATAAATCATTTCAGTAATAATCAATCAAACAAGGTTAATTCTTGCTTTAATGTTGATGTCTTTATTATGGGTTCTTTCGGCTGTTCGATTAGAGGTATTCATTGTTTGTCTTCTTTGATGCCTTTATATAATATAAGCTTTTATCAATCAAACAGAGTTACTTCAAATGACCCAATATCAGAATCCATGTTTTGTTAGATAGAATTCAAGGATAACTATTTGTATCATCGTTTAGGATAAGACATTAGAGAATTATATGAGTGCAAGAAAATATGTTCATCCCAAAATGTCACCTTATTATTAATCAAGTTGTGGAGAGCGATCACACTTCGGATAAGTGAAGACAGATATATAACCAACATCATGTCGTTTGTTTTCACTGTGGGAGAAACAAGTACATTATTAGCAAGCAAACATACCAAATTCATATCAAAATAATAATACAAACTAGAGTTTACCTGCAAATGCTTTAACTAGCTCAGTCACATTTAGATTTGGTAATAGATTGAACACATCCTGTAAGAGAAATTTCCAAGATTATAAGTAATACAAACTATATTAACAACCCTACAAAGATCCTTCGATTCACCCATTTTTAAATAAGGTTTGGAAACACTTTTAGAGATCACAAACAGAAGACTCATAAACAAAAAGTGTTTCCTCATAATAAAAAACTAGACAACTTGAGGACCTGTAAATGGCAAAGAATTTCATGATTCAAAGGCAGTTTCCCATCAATGACAAGTTGCAGATAACCACGGATCTCTTGAAGTCGTGCATCCAATCCCTTCAGGGCTGCAAGTTTTCCTGTCACCTATATTTAAGATACATGAAAAATTATTCCTCATTTTTGCCTATAACATCATTTTGCTTTATAATATAAAAGAATGAAGAAAGAAACCTCGGTTGCAAGGGTGCTAATCGTTGTGTCTTTCACATCCCTTAGTAAGTGTTCCACGCCTTTTTCAATTAACAGGGGTTGTTAGGAGAGAAAAAGAGAGAGAGAGGTAGGTATCAAATAAACCTATTTCTGGGACATACCTATTTCCTCAACTTCATGAGCAGCAATTTCAGAAGGAACATGCACAAAAACCTTTTGACTTTTCTGAGTCGCATTCTGCAAAGAACCAACGTTTCAAAGTTGTTCAGACATAAATAATCAGCCTATTTGGAAACTATTATATATTTTGTCACAATATTTGCACAATTAGAAAATTAACAAACTTAAAATGGATGTTTGGTACAAGATTTTTTCTAGAGAAAAATCAGATTATATTTTGGATCATAATCCATTCTATTGTGTATTGTTGCTTCATTTTGTATACAAATTATTTTCAACATCATGATCCAAATTATAGTGTAATGTTTTTGCTTCATTTTGTAATTGAGATCTTTTTCGCGATCAGCATTAGATTATTTTTATCATGGTACATAACAAATATATATTTTCAGGATCATGATCAGCATGAAATGTTTTGATAAAAAACATTCCAATATGTGCAGTCTTACGAAAAGAACAGTGAATAATTAATAAGAATATCAAATATCAAACTTGCAGGTCTAGTTACCTCTTTAACCTCCTCAATGGCATAGTAAGCTTTGGCTGGAATTCCCATCTCTTTAGGTTGTACATCAATGATGACCAAGACAGGGTTGGGAACATAACTGCATTAACAATAAAATAAACTTAATAATAAAATGGTGACAACTGATGAAATTTAGGCTTTTTCGTATATTTTTTCTAATAGGCTAATTTGGATACTATTGTATTCAACTGATGAAATTTATGATAAATTTTTGCCTTTGAAAATGAGAAGTGAGCATGTTCAGCAACTCATTTACAATTTTGTAATTTTTTTCATTACTAAAACAAGGCTTTTCCTTTTTGCAAAAGTAAAATAATAATTAAAAATAAACAAGTTTTGATGCAAGAATGCTAAGATGGTGACTAACATTAGATGCAAGTATGTTACTAAATAAGTAACTGAGAAAGAAAGGTTCCAAGTTGGATGTGATGCGTCTTCAGATGATCCGAAGCCAAACTATAGATTTTTGGCCAAATGTTTTTACAACTCTTTCTTAGAAGGATTTGGAACAAGCTGGCATTGATTGTGATAAGACCTTATCAAAAAGAAAATGAAGCCTCTTAAACCATGCAAACAAGTAGTGCTTGTGAAACCTTAAAGTGGTTTATTTTCTATATGGCTCATCTGCTAAATGAAGGAAATTATTGGACCAAATGTCTTTCCATTGAAAGCTATGAACAAAACCACCCAATGATTTTCTTGAGCTAAATGCCTTTTGTACAACATGTCACTAAATAGTGACTTGATAAATAAACGAAAATTGGGTTCTGAACAAAAACAATTTCCAGATACGAGAACATTTTCAAGCAGTTCATTGGTTCTATAACTTTGTATTTCTTGTCAAATGACAGATACTGTGGAGGAACACTACAGTTATGTAGTGAATCTCAGGCCTTATTTGATGTGGGTTATTAGAGATTAATTCAAAATAATACATCCAATCAACAATCTACTCATCTACCACATCATTCAAATCATCAACCAAAATAACCTCTAATTTTAAAATATATGTATATATACCAAAATTACCTAATTTTCAATAACCTACATCAAACAAAGTTATTTGAAAATAACGACTTAATTATTCAAATAACCCTAGATCAACCAAGGCTTCAATATATGTGGTAGGCAATAGAACTAGTTGGTCTTTAAACAGTAAGGTAATGACAACAGCCAAATAGGAAATAGAGAATGAACAAAAAAATATAAATATTAAAACTTTGAGATTGTTTGATCTTGGGTCATTTGGATTATTTCTAAATAATTCATTATCACATTACATATCATTTCTACAATCCAATCACTCAATTCATCAACAAAAAAAATACCCCTACATTCTTTCTTATAAAATTTAAATTTCAAATACAAAAGGATACTTTAGCAATTTAACCCAAATAATCTCAAATAATCTACTTTTTATCAAACATGATTTTGGATTCATAATACAGATTTCTTTTTAAATAATCTAAGATCAAAAAAGCTCTTTGCAATGGAAACAAAGTACCAAATATTTTCAGAGAGCAAACACGAGGCATAATTCAAAGAAGGCTTTGAAGCTCTATAACAAACATAAGAAAATTTGAAGCTTGATAAACAGAAAATTAAATAGTAGGAAGACTTGAAGGATAGAGAAAGCAAGGATTGATGACTCGGTGAACTTACTCATTGAATAACCCGTGGATATTTAGATCATTTTCTCGCAACTTTGGACCAGTACTATACCACCCCACAACGTGCTCCTTGGCTGAAAATTATATCAATCAAATTAAGCAACTTCATGGAAAACACAGACTCCAAAGAAACAAATGGAATTGTGGAATGTAGTATAAATAAAACTAAGTACCATTAATTCTTCTGAACATAGAAAACATTGCTTCATGGTAGTTGTGGTCAAGAAACCAGATACTAGGATCCTTGTCATCTTCTTCAAAGGGAACTGTTTAGATAGTCAAGGATGATGTCAAAGCTAATAAAACATTGTTTTATCAGAGACCCAATATAGAATTTAATGCAACAGTCAGCCTGTTTTCAAAAAATAGGGATGCCTGTTCGACGTTTTTATTTAATTGCAAAAAATATCCAGGTCAATCATTGATCTTTCATAATCATTGCAAGGTTTGGCTACACACAAACAAGAGACAGAACACAATAGTGCAAAATAGGAGAAGTCTAAATTTTTTTAATTATTTAAATATATTTTCATCTACCGTACTTCACTACTCAGATCTTAAGAAAAAACACTTCTATTACTGACTGTAGGAAAATCCCAGATGCCACATTCTTAGGCAAACAATATCAATTATGTTTGAAAAGTAAATAGTGTTGCATAAATTTGTCATGAAATGACTAATTACGCACAAACCGCTATCCAAAGAAAAGAGATGGGAGTTCAAAGAAGAAAATGAGGGTGATAATGAGAAGACCCCTCCCTAATATTGGTGAAAGCATCCTACTGACACTCAACAATAAGCACTAAAGGATAAGACATCCACAGCCACACAACAAGGATTACTCAAGCCATCATTCTACAAATAATAAAGGAAAACAACCCTACAAACCATCCTCCAAAAGTATTATCCCCATTGAACTAGCTCATAGAAGTTCAGTCCCTGATGATCTAAGACCTCCTCTGTACATAATTCAAAATTTGTTTTATCACTTGAATATCTATGTACCATTGCATGCGTTCATGTCAGAAATTAGTATAAATCTATCACCATGCTATTTTCAGTTCTTTTCTTTCTAAGAGGCTGATAAAGAATAACATATAACGAAAATTCAACGATACAATAGTAATCATTTTCATCAAAATGTAAGATTTGTACAGCTTAACTTTGACATTTTATAATATCAGAAAGTTTGACTAATTGGAGAAACTATCAACAATGCATCTACATAGTTTGGTCATGCACTGAGGCTCCTACTCTCCTTACTGTACTTTTCTTAGATAGAACAAGCATGGCAATAAGTACCCAGACATATAGTTCACTTCATATTGGGGGTAAGCATTCAATTCTAACATCATTCCAACTCTGATCTACCGCATTAGCCAGAAACAGTACAATACTTCAACATAATTGGGTAAGAAGAAAATTTAAATAAAGTTTCAGATTTAGATCAAAAAAGTTACTAAACCCTAATCCGGGTAAGATTCAGATCTAGGAAGAACCAAAACCTGCGTAGCTGTTGGTAACATCAACGGTGCCGCGTGAGGAGGATCCAAGGAGGACGCCGACAACGCGCTTCCTTGTGTCTCGTGCTACTCTATTGTAATGATCGACTATGCTAAGTAGAACTAGTGGATGAACGATGACCTTCTCCATAGTCCGAGCATATACCTGTTGCGTCTTGATCACATCCATGGCGATAATTTCAAATCTCAATCAATTTGATAATTCTGCTGATTGTTTTGCTTTGATTTGATTTGTAGCTCTCTCTGCAACAGCAATGAAGGGAGGGTTGGTTCTTGACGGTCTTTGTAGAGTTTTCTTGTGTTCTAAGTCAATCGGGTTTAGACAACGTGTAAAACCTTTGGGCCAGTTTAGGAAATCAATAATATTGAAAGGCCCAAATAGCATTTCCAATTTTAAAATATATATATATAAATTCATCTTTATTAATATTATTAATTTATTTTTATTTTTATTTTTAAAATCAACATTATGCATTTATATATTAAAAAAAAGTTAATTTCTTTTGAAATAAGTTTTAAGTTATTTTCTAAGACCCAATAATTAATGTATTTAAATCTAAAACAAAACTAAATAAATTAATCTACTAGCTAATTTACTTCAATAATTTTATCATAATCCTCAAAACATTTATCAAATCACCTAAAATAATAAACATATAAATAACTAGTTGCGCTAAATTGGGCAATGAGATTACGGTAACATCAAACTTGGGTTAGGATAACAATCATGTTTCACTCGTTGTACTCATATGTTGTACTCATATTAGCACTAGTTGCTCTAAGTTGTGCCTCCTCCCTCCTACAAAGATTATACTCCGATTTCTCCCATACGAACTCTGGTATCTTTGTTAATTTCCTTTAGTGGCTCTATTTATCTATTATTTGTAATAACTACTTATCTCGTAGAATAAATCTTCAAAAACTTTTAAAGGTTTCTAACGCAGAATTTCAGGTTCCCTCTTTAAACTTTGTGGTTCATGTACAAATTTAGACTTTGTCGAAAATACATATTTCTTCTTACACTATAATTGTAGTGCCCGATTTGAGATGATAATACAAACTGACAAGAACATGAATGATAACCAGAATCAACAAGAAATAGGGAAATTATAATAGGAGAAAAGAAATTGAGACAAGAGATATTGAATAAAAATTAGGGGCGAAAAAAAAAAAAGATGGTATGAGCCCATTGTATTAGACATAAATATATCATATTTGTCTATCTATTACACTAATGATATTACTATTTATATTACTCATCCAAGAATGGTTATATATCGGTTATTTAACTAGATATTCACTATTAACAACTTTAACTACTAACAACTTCTAGAATCTTTTACGAGGTTGGATCCCGTGTATACATTGTTCACTACATATATCTTCCCTCAAGTCATTATATTCCCTATCGGTGAAATTTTCATTATGCATCTACCTTTACTAGATGTTCTCTAAAAAATTGTTCAAAGTTTTTGACAACTCTCAATTTTAAATTATATTTTTTGAACCAAATTTATAAGAAGATCTAAAATTGAGTAATAAAGAGAGAATTTAGATAGGGCAAGCGATAAATGATAGGGCAAGCTCATATTCTCAATGACATAATTCCAATTCTAAACTAAAAGTACAAGGATATGAAGAAAATGATAGATAAAGAGAATAAGAAAACAACTCTCCTAATACCTCGATTATTATATTTGAAAAAAATCAATTAAAAAGTAGATACCAAGCTCTTTGTTACTACCATCATGAAAAGTATATTTTTTTCGTTTTTGTTTTTCCCTTAACTGTAAAACAAAGAAAAAGAGACTCGTTTTTACCTTATTCTTCCATGATACCACATAGCTCCCACTAGTAAAAAAATACCCTATACTGATCGGTAAACCGATCGGTACTAACCTCCAAACCGATCGTTATAAGCCTATAACGATTAGTCATATACCAATGTAGAAGCCTTCTCGTTGTTGCCTTAATTGGCAACGACGATTGGTAGATGACCAATCACTATAGGCCTATAACGATTGGTCTAATAACCAATAGTTATTACCTAAATCATGTAGCGATTGAGAACTCTATCTTTCAAATCGTGTATTTGTCTAAGAATATCACGTCCCGATAATAATTGAGGCGCACTTCTCGATTCCATAGTGGCATTGAACAATTCCCTTTGTCTACAAAATTTATGATTTGGTGGGAGAAATCGTCGATGACACATGTAACCCTCTTTATTACCATTTGTCAATCTCATAGAGCAAGTGTTCTTATTATAAGATGGGCATGCCAATTTTCCCTTTGTATTTCATCCAGAAAAATTTGCATAAGCAAGAAAGTCTTTTATTGTCCATATTAAGCTAGCACGCAATTTAAAATTCTGAGAAGTTGGAGACGTCATAATTTTCTACGCCGGTACTCCACAACTCACTTAATTCGTCAATTAACGACTGTAAAAATACATCAATTGCATCGCCTGGACTCTTTAGACCCGGAATTAACATGGATAGTGTTATATTAAGTTAAATAAAGAAAAAAGAAAATTAATTAATTAAGAAATAATTAATTAACTTAAAAGAATATGTACAACATAATTTTGATGATGTGGTTTGAATAAAACTAAGTTGGATAATTTTTCTTTGTGTAGTTACAGATCTAAAGAAGTATGTCTAATTAGACGTGATCTGAAGTAATGTGCGAGTAGACGTCGTTTAACTTCATTAGACGTGGTAAAAAAGTACGCGAGTAGACGTCGTCTAACTTCATCAGACGTGGTCTGAAGAAGTGCGCGATCAGACATCGTCTAATTACATCAAACATGGTCTGAAGTAATGCACGAGTAAACGTCGTTTAACTACATTAGACATGGTCTAGAGAAGTGCGCGAGTAGACGTCGTCTACATCAAACGTGGTCTGAAGAATTGCGCAAGCAGACGTCGATTAATTACATTAGATGTGTTCTGAAGTAATGTGCGAGTAGACGTCGTTTAACTTCATTAAATGCGGTCTAAAGTAGTGTGTGAGTAGACGTCGTCTAACTTCATCAAACGTGATTTGAAGAAGTGCGCGAGTAGACGTCGTCTAATTACATCAGACGTGGTCTGAAGTAATGCGCGAGTAGATGTCGTCTAACTTCATTAGACGTGGTCTAAAGAAGTACGTGAGTAGACGTCGTCTAACTTCATCAGACGTGGTCTGAAGAAGTGCACGAGCATACGTCGTCTAATTACATCAGACGTGGTCTGAAGTAATGCACGAGTAGACGTCGTCTAACTTCATTAGACGTGGTCTAAAGAAGTGCACGAGTATACGTCATCTAACTTCATCAGACATGGTCTGAAGAAGTGCGCGAACAAATGTCGTCTAATTACATCAGACGTGGTCTGAAGTAATGCGCGAGTAGACGTTGTCTAACTTCATTAGACGTGGTTTAAAGAAAGTGTGCGAGTAGACGTCATCTAACTTCATTAGACATGATCTAAAGAAGTGCGTAGTCGGACGTCATCCGACTTCATCAGACATCTGAAGAAGCATCTGATTATCTACTCAGCTCATCTGCAATTCTCGTTTTCAATAGTCTGACAAGTCAACTCAAACGACGAATGAACAACTGCCACATACATTATTATTATTCAAATTGCCTACTTCTGTACAGTTCCACTACAACACGATCTTAGAGAATATTCGACGCACTATCAGTCCGGTACGGCCACAATCCCAACAATAATATCTTTGTTGTACCATCTCGTACTATTGGCGGCCGTCCAACAGTTAGAGGACACGTTACATTAAACTTTAGTATGAATCTTAATCATGTTGATAATTTTAGTATAACTTGGATTATTGATTCTGGAGCTAATGCTCATATTTGCAATAATAGAAAACTTATGAATAATATTCATAAAATTGCTAAACTATTAGAATTATTTCTACCAGATGGCAATAAAAAAGAAATTATAGAAATAGGTACAGTTGTTTTAAATAAACATCTGCACCTCAAAAATGTTATGTTTTCTTCAGATTTTAAATACAACCTTATATCTGTTGCACAATTACTAGAATTAGATAACGTTAAATGTTGTTTTTCTTCAACATATTGTGTTTTGCAGGATCTTGAGAAAGATTTAATATTAGGAAAGGTGATTAGGGTGAACAACTTGTACTATTTTGAAAATGATCTAGATGATTTCAATGGTGATCATTTTGTTAAAAGAAAAATCAATTATTCATTTTGTAAGAAATGTAGTATGACAACTTCTATTAATGCAAATGAAAAACTTTCATTTTGTAAACTTTGTAATGAGGAGTCTATGACTACTATCAATGAAAAGTTTTCATTTTCAGTTCAAGTTGATTGTAATACATTGCATCAAAGACTTGGTCATCCTTCTCATAAGGTTTTACAAAAATATTTCCAAATATAAAACATGAACTTAAACATTGTGAAGTTTCCCCTCTTTCTAAAATGATTAGATCGCCCTTTAATACTAGTCAATCCAAAACTAACTCAATTTTTTAAATAATTCACATTGATTTATGGGGACCATACAAAGAGTATTCAATTATCAATACTCCATATATGTTAATCATTGTACACGATTATAGTACAACTACATGGACTTTTATGCTTTCTGATAAAACAATGGTTTTTAGTACAATAAAGGTTAAAACTCAACATGAAAAATCTGTTAAGATTATTCGTAGTGATAATGGATATGAATTTATTAATTCAAAATGTTTTGAACTTTTTTCTAATCTTGGCATTCAACATCAAACCTCATGTGTTTACACTCCACAATAAAATGGAGTTGTTGAGCGTAAACATAGACACCTTACTCAAATGGGAAGATCCCTAATGTTTCGATCAAAATTGCCTATTAAATTTTGGTAATTTTCTCTAGTAATGGCTACCCATCTATTTAATAAGTTACCTAGTAGTGTTCTCAATTGACAAACACCATTTTCTTTATTTACCAACAAAGAGGTTGACTATAGTTATATGCGAACATTTGGTTGTCTTTGTTACATAGCAAATATTCAACCTTATAAAGGTAAATTTGAACCTAGAGGTAAAAAAGGTATTTTGGGGGGATATCCTCTTGATAAAAAAAAGGTTATGTAGTTTATGAAATAAATTCACAAAAAATTGTAACTTCTAGAGATGTTAATTTTTTTAGAATATATTTCCATTTAATCATTTTGGAGTTTTAAAATTACAAGATAACTTTGATTCTCCAAGGCATTTCTTTAATAATAACTAGAATTCACCTTGTTTTGATTATGATGAAATTCAACTTGATGCCTCTATGGAAAATCAAGTTAATGATCCTAATATTAATTTGCCTAATCAAGAATAGGTTCAACCAACTAGTTTTGTTCCTAGAAAATGAACAATAACTCGAAATAAGCCTCACTAGTTTGATGAATGTATGATTAGTCATACCATGGCTACACAAAACACAAATCATATGCTTCCACCTACATTTCCTTTTATTTTTAATTGCATAGATACTATTTATAAACGTTTTTTTATCTAACATTTCAAATGTTTGTGAACCACAAACATACAAAGAAGCATCTTTTAATTCTGATTGAATCAAAGCTATGAATGATGAAATTCGAGCCTTGAAAGCCAATAAAACTTGGGAAATTACCACTCTTCCACATAGTAAAAAGACTATTGGCAGCAAGTGGATTTATAAAACTAAATTAAATTTGGATGGTACAATCGACAAATTTAAAGCTCGGTTATTTGCCAAATGATATAATCAAATAAATGGCAATGATTTTCATCAAAGTTTTGTTCTGGTGGTAAAACTTGTGACTATAAGATTAAGTGCTGCTAAAAATTGGTTTCTTCATCAAATTGATGTGCATAATGCTTTTCTCTATGGTCATTTAGAGGAAGACATTTATATGCAACAACCAGATGGTTATATTGAAGGTAATCCAAATCAGGTTTACAAATTAAAAAGAAGTCTTTATGGCTTCAAGTAGACTTCTAGACAATGGAATACTGAATTTTTAAATAATCTTACTAGTTTTGGTTTTGTTCAATCATCTCATGATCACTGTTTGTTCATCAAACAAATGAACTCTACTATTACTATGGTATTGATTTATGTTGATGATGCTTTAGTGGTTGGTAACAGTCTTAATGAAATTTCTAAAATAAAAGCATTCATTAACTCTAAATTTCCTATTAAAGACTTGAAGGAAGCAAAGTATTCATTGGTCTTGAAATTGGTAAAACCTCCAAAGGTTTGTTTGTCAATCAAAGAAAATACATTCTTGACATCATTGTTGATGTTGGACTCATTGAAGCTAAGCATGCTAAATCCCTAGTGCTTAAAGGCATTAAACTTGAACTAGATTTACAAAGTGTTTTTTTGAACCAGAATCATTCTGTAGACTCATTAGCCGGTTAATTACCTAAATTTTACATGGTCGGACATTGCATTCTCGGTTAAACAACTAAGTCAATACATGCACAAACCAACTAAAATTCATAGGGATGATGGTTTACAAATTGTTAGATACCTCAAAGGAACACCTTCCCTTGGAAGTTTTTTTTTCCTTTTTCTAATCATGTTGTTCTTGAAGCTTTTTCTAATGTTGACGGGAAAAGTCCTCGGATAGTCGACGATCTCTTACGGGATATTGTATCAAATTAAGGACTGTACCTATATCTTGGAAAATGAAGAAGCAAACCACATTATCTCGATCTTCTACTGAAGTAGAGTATCACAGTCTTGCATCAACTATTTTTGAATTGCAATGGATATCGTACCTAATCTCGGATATGGGCGTCAAACTACAAATTCCCATTCCTCTTTGGTGCGACAACCAGGCTGTAGTTTATATCACTCAAAACCTTGTCTTCCATGAGCGTACAAAGCACATTTACATCGATTGTCATGTAGTTCGTGACAAATACAAAACCGACTTTATTGATCTTCGACATATCTCAATCAAAAATCAAGTTGTGAATATTTTTATTAAGGCTTTGGATGGTACCCAATTTGATGATCTACGTTCCAAGCTTTATCTACAATATTTTCATCTTGAGGGAGGAGTATAAAGAATTATTATCGTTTTATTATTACTGTTTTTATCATTCTCATTTTGTATTTACCTCATAACTTGAGGGACTGATTTGTTTATTTTGTTAGTATTTATAATAAGAAAGCTCTCAAAGAGCAAGCGTGAGTTTTCTAATCTCTCAATACTTAATCTCTAAAGCTGTCAACTATTCTTCTAATCTCTCAAAACATAATCTCTAAATATCTCAACTATTCTCTATTTTTGTTTATTTACCTTATAACTTGAGGGACTGATTTGTTTATTTTGTTAGTATTTATAATAAGAAAGCTCTCAAAGAGCAAGCGTGAGTTTTCTAATCTCTCAATACTTAATCTCTAAAGCTCTCAACTATTCTTCTAATCTCTCAAAACATAATCTCTAAATATCTCAACTATATTCTCCATTTTTGTTGGTTTCTTAACAATATATATTATAATTAATTATTTTAAAACTGAACCCATATGTTTCAATTAGAATTAATTACTGTTAATAAATTATACGACTATTTTTTTGAAAATTAAAAATTAACTTTTTAGTTACTTTTTTTTATTATTAATAATAATTTTAGTAACTAATAAACCTATAATTAAAAAAAAACAAATTATTATTTTCTAATTTATTTTCTAGATAATGTTTGTATAATGAATATAGACTATTTTTCTTGAGAATATCTATATCAACATATATTAGCTTATAAAATTAAGCTTTGACAAAAAAAAATATTATTAATAATTAACATTTATATGTATACATCAAGACTCATATTTCTGAAACATTAAAGACAAAAATTTCGACGGTACAAACTACTAAATAGCTTGTCACACTAAGATTGTTAGTATTCTTATTATATAAGAGATAAATGTTATAAATAAATCAAATAAAGTAAAATCTACAAAGAATGAAATTACTGGAATACAATGTTGATTCGAGGCATGTGTTAGACACATTTCTCTTAAAACAGTTTCACCGTCTCCCGTTTGTGCAAGACCTTATTGTATATGGTTGTCTCTCATAGTACAACGAATCTAGTAGTGATTCTACACTAGAATTACTACGCAACGAACTTGACCAACGTACCTGAATTATCACTAGAATTCAACGAAAAAATATCAAGTGAAGAACTCGAAGACTCCCACAAAGAACCCTCACAAAGATGATAAAAGAACTCTTATAATTTAAGAAGTGAGAAATGATAAGATGATATGTTATAGAAATTAAAGTGAAGGGACATATATAGCTGGAAATTAAACACTAAAACCATTAATCAATTCTTTAATCAATGACCATTAATCCATCATCCAACGACTGACATTTCTTGTCTCTTCATTTTTCATCTTTACATAGTTTTAACTTGCTGTTAAAAATAATTATCAATAACAATTGATAACAACAATAAACTCTTAATTGCCTCCTTCAATGAATTAATGTTAAATAATTAACAAATTCACTTTCATTTGAATTAAATTTCTGCTTAATTCATATTTGAATTTAGTGTGAATTTCATTTGGATTAAATTTCAACTTAATTCATATTTTAATTTGGTGTGAATTTCATGTGGATTAAATTTCACCTTAATTCACATTTGAATTTGGTGTGAATTTCATTTGAATTAAATTTGTCCAAATTCTTATTTCTATTTAATTAATAAAATTAATTTAATCCAATGATTTGTTACATGTTAGAATAGGTCATGCATTTAAAATAGTAAAGATAATAGTAATTGGGAATAAACACATAAGTTTATCGAATGAAACCTATGAAATGGAAAAAATGCACACGTTACCATTTGAGACAATACTAATAGGGCGAAATAAACTTTTGAATTTAATTAACATTGACATATGTGGACCTTACAAAAAAACGTGCATTACAAACACACCCCTATAGTGGATAATCGTACAAGATCAATATGGACTTATATGTTAAAGATAAGAGCATGTGAACAAATAAAACATTTCCTAATTAAACTTGTGGAAATTTCAAAATAATTGGATCGAACAATGAGCCTAAATTTGTTAACAAAATATGTTCGAATATGTTCATAATCTTAGAATATTCACACATCAAAGAACATATAACTACACACCAACAAAGTGGTGTGGTCGAAAGAAAGTACCAACATCTTGCTGTTTCAGCAAGAGATTTGATGGTCTATTCAAATACACCTAGAAAATTTTGGCCTTTTTATTTACTAACAGTAAATTATTTGATAAACAAAATTCCCACAAAGTACTCTATGTTATACCTTAAACTTGTTTCTACATAAAACCAAATTTGATCCAAGAGCAAATATGTTTTTGTGGGATATCGGTAAACTTGAAACTCAAGAAGTCTTCACATAAAGAGATGTCAAGTTCTATGAACATGTATTTCCTTTAAAAAAAAAAAAATAACACAATACAAAAATATAAAGATAATACTAGCTAATTCTCAAAATATCTATGAAGATGATGAAATGCAAACTCAAAGTGAACAAGAAAATAATGAAAAAGACAATACACTTAACCCTAAAATAATACAACATGAAACCCATCCTAATTCTAGACCTGAAACAAGCCTATACATCAGAGATGATTTAATTTCAACTAGAAAAAGTTGCAAAAACAAAAAAAAATTAACAGGATGGATGAATGACTATGTTGTAAATAATCTATTCAATATAAAAGGAAAAGACTACACACCAAATACTTTTTCATTTGAAACTAAAATAAATGACATATAATACATAAATTTTTTGTCAAACCTAAATGATCACAAAAAACCAAACAACTTCAAAGAAGTATTTGTCATCCCAAATTGAATAAAGCAATTAATAAATATAATCAATCTAATATATTGGAGATATAAATTGTAATAATATCTTTTATATATATATATATATATATATATATATATATATATATATATATATATATATATATATATATATATATATATTATCTTTATATTATATTTCTAATATATTAGATTGATTATATTTATTAATGTTATTTCTTGTTTTTTGCTTCTACCATTTTTCTTATATGAATTTTGTATATGTTCTTATCTTATTTAACTATTATTATTATTATTTGAATATAGGAAGTTAACTATCGTCTCTTTTTTTTTTTCTTTAATGCAATGGTGACGTTTGATTTCTTAAATAATACTTTTGTCACTTAAACCATCATAGTGAATTTAATATTATCAAATTTTATTATTTGTTAGAAGAATAAGAGAAAGAGAATAATAATGTGCATCTTTATTCAATATAATAAAGGTATTTATGCTTAAGTTATATTAGAAATATAAAAAAAATATAATACAATATATTATATTATATTATTGAATATAATATAATATATTATTATAATATTATATACACTAACACCCTCCCTCAAACTCAAGGTGGAAGAGCATTGAACATCTTGAGATTGTAGACTAAATCTTGAAAACGTTGAGGAGGATGAGATTTGACAAAAATATTAGCAATCTGAGCTTGCGAAGAAATGGGAATCAATTGTAGGGTATCATTAACGATATGATGTCGTGTCAGATGACAAACTATTTCTATATGTTTGGTACGTTCATGAAAATACATCATTATGAGCAATCTGCATTGCACTATTATTATCACAGAAAAGTGGAATAGCAGCGGATGAAGGAACACCCATATTTTGAAGTAACCATTGTAGCCAGAGAAGCTCAAAGGTAGTATTTGCAAGAGCACGATATTCAGATTCTGTACTAGAACGAGAAATAATAGTTTGTTTCTTACTTCTCCATGAAATGAGAGATGTGCCAAGAAAGAAACAATAGCTAGTAGTGGATCGACAATCAGTTGGATCACCTGCCCAATTAGCGTCAGAGTATGCTCGTAACTCTAGAGGAGAAGAGTGAGCAAAATGTAGTTCATGAAATAAAGTTACTCTAATGTATTGTAATATACAAATAACGATAGAGAAATGAGTTGTACGAGGAGATGACATAAATTGACTCACGATATGGACATCATATGCAATATCTGGCCGAGTGATAGTAAGGTATATAAGACTACCAACTAGTTGTCGATAAAGTGTTTCATCACTTAGTGGAGTACCATCAGTAGTAGCCAAATGTTCTGTGGAGTCAAAGGGTGTGTTAACAACTTTTGTGTCAGTAATACCAGCCCGAGATATGAGATCAGTTGCGTACTTAGCTTGTGATAAATAGTAACCGGATTTGTAGGAAGCTATTTCAAGTTCCAAGAAATAACTTAAATGTCCAAGATCTTTCATTTCAAATTGTTGATGTAGAAAATTCTTGAGATCGCGAATTTCATTTATGTCATCACTATTAATTATCATGCCATCCAAATAAAGTAAAAGTAAGGTAATACCTTGATCTGTTTTGCGCAAAAATAATGCATGATCATAAGAACTGGATTTGAAACCAAGATTACCAATGATGTAGCTAAATTTGGCGAACAACTCCTTAGGAGCTTGTTTGAGACCATAAAGAGCTTTGCGGAGTCTACAAACTTTATTTGGAGGATGATCATACCCAGGTGGAGGTTGCATATACACTTCTTCTGTTAGTTC
The DNA here is from genome assembly GCF_907164915.1 of Impatiens glandulifera. Classification (NCBI taxonomy): domain Eukaryota; kingdom Viridiplantae; phylum Streptophyta; class Magnoliopsida; order Ericales; family Balsaminaceae; genus Impatiens; species Impatiens glandulifera. The sequence continues at coordinate 46,101,793 of NC_061865.1, read as the reverse complement.
ACCATTAAGAAATTCATTTTTGACATCCATTTGAAATAGTTTCCATCTTTTGCTAGGAGCTACTACAATGAGGCTACGAACCGAGGTCAATCGATCGACAGGAGCAAACGTTTCCTCATAATCAATACCATACTCTTGAGTATATCCCTTAGAAACAAGGCGAGCTTTATATCGTTCAACTGAACCATCTGCTCGTGTCTTAATTTTAAAAACCCATTTGCAACCAACGACTGACTTATGTGAAGGTAAATCAACCAAGTCCTAAGTTTTTGTCTTGGTAAGTGCTTGCAATTCTTCTATCATTGCTTTCTTCCATAAAGGGTTATAGTTGGCCTCGCGAAAAGTACGAGGTTCATAGAGAGAGACAATAGTTGAGTACATGAAAGTTACAAAGACGAACAAAAGGTTGACTTACATGATTGGTACGACGAAGAGGTGGTGGTGGTGGTGGTGGTCGTGATGGTGATGTTGGTGGTGGAAAATAAGAAGATTCTTGAATGATATGATCAGATGAGATATGTTCCGGAATTTGAGATGGAGAAGATGTCGATGTAGGTAATGTAGATGGAGTTGAGTCGCATGAGTTGTGAAATGGTCCTACACAAGAAATGTTAGGAAACAGAGGTATGGTAGGATCACGAAAAAATTGAGTGAGAGGTTCATTGACTCTAAATTTAGATATAGTTGAAAACATCTTATGTTCCCAAAATAATACATGACAAGAGATACGAAGACGTTGAGACAATGGATCCCAACACCTGTATCATTTGTGTTCGATTCCATAACCTAAGAAACAACATAATCGAATTCGAGGTTATAATTTATTACATTCATGAGGTTGTAATAAAAAAACACATCCAAAAACTTTGAGAGTTTGATAATTTGGAGCTCGATTAAAAAGACGTTCAAAAGAAGAGATGTTACCTATGATAGGATAAGGAATGCAATTGATAGTATAAACAGTGGTGAAAGCTACTTTTCCCAAAAAGTTATCGAGACAAGAAGACGAGATGAGAAGGACTCGAACAACATTAAGAATGTGTCTATGTTTTCGTTCTACCCGACCATTTTGTTGAGAAGTTCCAGGACAAGATCTTTAAATAATTTTGCCCTCTTGTACTAGAAACTCTATGAATTTTGTGTCTTTGTATTCCATGGCATTATCAGTGCGCAAGATTTTCATGTTGGAGGAAAATTGAGTTTGAATCATATTAGCAAACCGAATATAAATTGAGGACAATTCAGACCTATTACGCATCAAATAGATCCATGTATAACGAGAAAAATCGTCAATAAATATCGCATAATATTTTAAACCACCCATAGTATTATGTGGTAAGGACCCCAAATATTAGAGTGAATCATATCAAAAGGTGCTAAGAAAGCTCACAAGAAACATAATCAAAAGTTTCAATCTTAATAGGGCCTAAAGAACCACTAGAAATTAAAGAACTCAAACGATCTTTAGAAGGGTGACTTAATCGAGAGTGCCAAATTTGAGAAGTGATAGTTCCAACAAAATATTGTGATGGAAGAGAGAGAGAAGTGAGTTCAAACAATCGTCCAACCTTATGTCATGTTCTAATGATTTTATTTGTTTGAGGATCTTGCACAACACAACCATTACTCGAAAAAGTTAAGTTAAAACCGAGATCACATAGTTGTCCAACATAAATAAGATTTAACGAAAGTTTTAGAACAAAAAAATGTTTTAGGTAAGGACAATATAGAAGTTTGAGCGGTACCAATAGTTTGAACATTCAAAGTAGTATTATCAGCAGTATGAACAACATAAAGAATAATAGACTTTCTAGTGGATATGTGAAAAGATGATTCAGAAGTCATATGATTACAATATCCTGAATCAAAAAACTATGAGGTAGAAGTACCTGGTGTGGTAGATAACACTGAAGAAGATAGGAATGGAGAAGATGTAGTACCATGATTTGATTGAAGTGTAGTACCATAATTTGATTGATGTTTTTGTAAGAGTAATTGAATGTCTGTAAGAGAAAATTTGGGGAAAATGTTCTCTAATGAAGTATCTGTGACAGCAGCAACGGTAGAGAATGCAAACTTGGAAGATTTATCCATTATATTGAATTAATGTGAATATCAATATTCAGAAATAAATACACAAATCTTAAACGATCATAAAATTTAGAGCATAAACTATGATATCATGTTAGAAGATTAAGAGAAAGAGAAAGAGAATAATAGTGTGCATCTTTATTCAATATAATAAAGGTATTTATACTTAAGTTACATTAGTAATATAAGAAAAATATAATATATTATTATATTATATTATATACACTAACATTATTAAAAAAAATAAAATAAAAAAATACAAAATAAGAAGCACTAGGATAAAAATGTTGAATGATTTCTGAAATTTTTTATTTAAAAAGTCACACTAAACTCAAGATACTTTTAAGGTTTGGCTTTTATATTATATAGATAATAATTAATGATAATAAGTGTCAAAGCAAAGACAACAACAAAAAAAAAAAAAATGATCTTTGACAAAGGAATTGGAGGCACCATTAATACCACCTGCCATAGTAGAATATTGAATACCTCCCAATGAACAATATATATATTAGAGTTCCTTTAAGACAATGTCAATAGTCAATAGTCAATAGTCAATTTGAATGAATAGACATGCCAAATAAGGATGCTACAAAAAGTTTATTAAAGTTCATACGATGTTGAACTATCAATACTTGTGGCCTCTACAATAATTAATTAGTATTCTACCCTTATACACATATAATTATATATATTTATATATGTAACAAGTCCTTTGGGCAAAATTGAGAAAGGTGCAATTAATTATATAGTCTTGAATAATTATTTTAGGGTTTGTCAGATGGATAACATGTATCCTCCCCTCCAGTGTTCCACAAGAAATTAGCGTATGCTGAAATGTAATAAGCATTTTCCGGTTCTGCTGCGATGGCTTCTTGATATTGTTCTTCTGCCGTCCATAGGTCATTCCTCACTATCCATAAGAAGTTTGCGTATTGGTTTAAGGTAAATGCATCCGTCGGCTCCAATTGAATTGCACGTTTGTAACATTCTTCTGCCCTGAAATGTAATAAAAGTCGCACCCATAACAAATTTATTAATATACAAGAAAAATACATATGCAATAGCTTATATAGAGTTACATTGATTTATTAACATGATGATATTCAATAATGACATTGAGGTTTGGGGTTAATTCGATGTTACCAGTACAGGTAATGCGTGTATCATACTCAATGCAACACCACCTATATACAAAAGTGAAGTGTGACCCCTGATTTGCTACTTCTTTCTTCATATTATAGGTGTCGCTGGATACAAACATTGCATGTATTGGTATGATCGAACTAACTAGGTTTGAGATATTTTAAACAAAACAAAAAATGTATTCTTGTTTTTTACTTAAAAAAACTTAGTATTGTGTTTCTGGTTCAAACTTTGTTATTGCACTTCTTTTTTTCTCACGTATAGTAAAAGTAGATACGGAATAAATTTGTCAAATTATTGGTCAATTTGAAATTTTAGACTCAAAATATTAGTTATTTATATAGGTTATTTAAGTATGTAATATATAATCAATGTATTTTAAGAGGAATATAGGGAGCACGACTTTGGGAGAGCGACTCGTACAGCGAAAATGACATCGCTGTTATACGAAAATGACCTAGTTGTTATACAAAAGAGACCTCGTCCTTTTGTATAACAACGATGTCTATTTTGTATAACAGCGATATCACTTTCGTATAACAGTGGGGTCACTTTCACTGTACGAGTCGCTCCCCTAACGTCGTGCTCCCAATCATTTTTCGTAGTTTAATATGTTGGCTAAAATAATTTAATTAAAGAAGTGAAATGAAATTGAATATTACCTATCATAGTCATGTGTGACAAGTTGGAGAAATTGTGCATAATTACACAAAAGAAGTGGATTATGAGGATCTTCAAACAGATTCATTTGGTATGTAAGATCAGTCATGGAGAACTCACGATAATTATCCAATTCAATCTCCACCCTTGAAGAACAAATCATTTTTGCATCATTCGTTAATTCCTCTTGCATATAACCCGCTTCCTCCACCATCGATTTCCATAGTTCTATTTCCTCGTCGTTAATAACATTCGCATCGTCCTTGTTTGGATTCAAACTCGAAGGAAATATCGTTTTCAATTCCGCCACCTCATGATAATTGCCGCCCAATAAATCAAACCGCGGTTGTCCATGTCGGTTTTCTTCCTTGGCTGCCATTCCATTGAGTACAGAATGCACGCAGAAATCCGATAAAAGGATCATAACGTCGGTCATGAGACAGGGAGTTCGAGAAAAAACTTGTTGAAAAATGCATGCGAATGATCCGCGCATTTCTGTTTGAACTCGGTTTATGATCGCTTGATGATCTTCGGAAGAGACAGCTTCTCTCGCTTGTAAAGCGTGGTTTTGAACCGCGATAACAATAGAGGCCATAGAGAAGAATGCGTTGTTTACCGAGGAATTAGTTGACTCGGAATGATTAACCGGTTTCGAATAATAATTCGATTTATTTTCCTTCTTTTTTATCATTCTTAACGAGAATGGGAAATCCATGCAATTAGCTCGCCTTTCAATTGTTTCTCTCATGACTTCTTGCATCACTTGTTCTCTTTCGGGCCATATTGGGGGGTCGGGCATTATGCCGAGCATATTTGGTTTTAAAGATGATCCATTGAAATCAGCACTTACAGCTCTTCTTAAAGTGTAGCTTTCGGAAATTTGTTTCGCGAAGCAACGCGTTTGTAAATGTTTTTCGAAGGATTTAAGGCTGGCGGATCGGGGAATTATTCCTCTTATATTGTTGATAGGCAATGATGTTGCTCTCAACGGGGCGATTATACGTGTAGTACTAGTTGAAACGATTTCTAGCACCATATTATTGCGTAACTATCACCACCTATATGTATATATCAATTAATATTATGAAAAGCTTACTCCTTCAATATGATGATTGTTTTTCAATTTAATCTAACCTGAAAAAAAAAACACAAAAAGAAATTCATGTTTAGAAACAAAACTTTCAAAGATAACACAATTTGTCACAAAATAAAAAATACATTAGTGAACATAAAAAATGTCCCAAAAAGTGGCACAAAAGAAAAAGATTAATTGCAACATAACCAAACAAATCACGAAAACAAGATCAAACCCGACTATTGACTTCGAATCACATTTAGATAATTCCGAAATAATATCGTTTAGTGTTCTAAAATTTCATGTAACAAAGTTGTCGATATTAAGACCAAAAAAAGGGTAAAATATTGTTTGAACCTGAAGCCTATATGGTGTTTGAGAGATGAATTTGATGGTTTCTAATGGTTGATGGTGATCAACACCAATGTCCTCGGATTTAATTGATGAACCATGGGCAGGATTTGCAATGATTTTGAATTCTCTTTAATATGAATGAGAGGTAGAGAGAAAGACCAGGGAAAACCGGTAAATGAGAATTACCATGGATAGTAATAGCCATTGGCAGCTATATTTACAAATAGACAAGAGTTTAGGAAGAGATAAATCTAATCTAATTACCCAAATTCACTTATTTTTTAAAAATTGTTTATAATTTTAGTTGATTGACCTTTATAGAAAAAAGTTTCATTAATTAACTATAGTCAACCGAGTGTCAAATCTTGATTGAATTCAGTGTAAATGATACAATCAAATTTAAGCCAAGCCTTTTTCTTGGGGATGTAAAATAAATGTAACCGTGTAAATCAAATTTAACCATTATCTAAACATTTTTAAAACAAAACAAATTTTAGAATAATAATATTTTTTTAGCAATATTTGATTAAACCTAGTGAATCAATTAATAAAAAACTAACCCGAAAGTTTTAGATTTTCTCAAATCGACTTCAACGATTTGGTTGTGTATTTAAATGTACAAATCAATCCAACCAAATCGGTTATACCCCTTCATTTTTTTTTATCTAAATTTGATGGAGGTATCTCCTCTTTAGTCTAACAGCAACAAAATGTAGATATCCCCAATCTCGAGGTCCTAGGTTCCTGAGTTCGAACTCGTCAAACAACAAGTTCTGCGCATAGTTAAATGTGTATTTGCGGGTTATGTATTTAACCCTTGTGGCTACATTTTTTAATATTTCATCTTCAATTATTTTTATAAGAAATACAAAGCCCAATTGTTATTTAAGTCTTAAAATTCAGATAGTTTTCATCTAATAAATCACAAATTTCGAATTATATCATAGAATAGTTTAAAATTTTTTATGTTATTTTTATAATTAAAGAAGAATTACTATCTATTGGACCACCTCCACACCCCATACATATATATGTGTTTTAACATTTGATGGTCTTTATGCCCTAATAATTTAATAAGTAGAATGATATATATTGAATGTTATTAATAATTTAATAAGTGGAATGATATATATTGAATGTTACCTATAATATTTGTTCACTTACCAAACAAATAATTATTGTCATATTGATCTAAAGGAAAAAAATTTGATAGAGGTGACAAAATTTAAAATTAAAAACTTCAATTTTTTTTATAAAAAATACAAAGGCCCAACTGTTATTTAAATTTTAAAATGCAGGTCGTTTTCATCTAATAATCACAATTATATCATATAATAGTTGAGTTATTTGAAATTTTTTTTTTGTCTAAAATGATTAACATTATTTTTTTAATTAAAGAATAATTACATCTATTATTGGACTGTTATACAATATTTGTTCACTACCAAACAATTCATCTAACCAAAAAAATTTGATAGAGGTGACCAAATTTAAAATTAATAAGTTTAATTATTATTATAAGAAATACAAATGCCCAATTGTTATTTAAGTCTAATTCAGGTCATTTTCCTGAGTACATCGAGCTGGATCAGAACTGTTATCACAAATTCGCGCAACCTAACGACTTGTATTAATCCCTCTATCATCAGTAACTTCACCCATTACATCATTAACAGAGAGTGAGGTCGACACAACACGTCTCCTCTTGAGTGGTGTTCAAAATGTTTAGAGCAAAATACTTGAGTGGGTCCTCGTTGTGACTAACAATCTAAATTTGAATTTTATCATACAATTGTTTAATCATTTGAAATTTTTGTCTAAAATGATGAATGTTATTTTTTAATTAAAAAATAATTATTATGAATGTGGGTGTCATGTTAGATCTTTTATTCAATATATATATAAATATATATATATATATATATATTTCAACCATTTTAGGGTATTTATACCTTTAAATGATATTTTTGACCTTATAATTTAATAAGTGGAATGATATATATAACTGTTACCCAATATTTGTTCATTGCCAAACAATTTATCTAACGAAAAAATTTGATAGAGGTGACAAAATTTAAAATTAATAAGTTAAATTATTTTTATAAGAAATACAAAGGCTCAAATCTATATATATAATGATGCTTAATTTTTAAAGTGTCCGGATTACTGGGTCGAGAGTTGTGGTTAATTTGGATATATATGTGAGAGTAATAAATACTTGAGTCGGATTATAAGTTAACCCGTTCATAAACTTAAAACGGTTAAAAATAAAATAAAAAATGTTATATGTATGTTTCAAACTCGCAACCTAACAAAATAAGTACAACCTTTAACTAACTAGGCTAATAAGACTATATTTTAAATTCAACACCAAATTTGAAAAATGCGGAACGTTTTAACAATATAAGTTTAACTTTTTAACTAACTAATATATATATATATATATATATATATATAATTAATGATGTTTAATTTTTAAAATGTCTAATTGACTATAAGTTCTACTTTTTAAATAACTAATATATATATATATATATATATATATATAAAATGATGTTTAATTTTCAAAATGTTGAGATTGTCGGGTCGAGAGTTGTGGTTAATTTGAATATATATGTGAGAGTAAATTAAAAAAGCTATTACATTTTTACCGTAATTTTTTTTTCTCGTTATTATATCATTACTCGTGCAAATGTACGGACTACATGCTAGTGTTATTTAAGTCTAATTCAGGTCGTTTTCTTAAGTACATCAAGTTGGATCAGAACTAACTTCACAAGTTTGCGCAACCTGACGACATGTATTAATCCCTCTATCATCAGTAACTTCACCAATTACATCATTAATAGAGAGATAGGTAACGCAACACGTCTCCTCTTTTTCGTGGTATTCAGAACGTTTGGAGCAAAATGCATGAGTGGGTCCTCGTTAATGGACTAATAATCTAAATTTTGAATTGTATAGTCATTTGAAATTTTTGTCTAAAATGATTAACGTTATTTTTTAATTAAAAAAGAATTACTATCTATTGAATCACCTCCATACCCATATATATATATATAATCTAATCTTCTAGCCTAGCGGTAATAAGAGGTGAATATTAACCCTAAGTTCGAATATATATATATATATATATATATATATATATATATATATATATATATATATATATATATATATATATAATGGTATTTTACCTTATAATTTAATAAGTGGAATGATATATATAGACTTTTACCCAATATTTGTTCACTACCCAACATGATCTAACAAAAAAATATTGATAGAGGTGACAAAATTTAAAATTAATAAGTTCAATTATTTATATAAGAAATACGTACAAAGGCCCAATTGTTATTTAAGTCTAATTCAGGTCGTTTTCCTGAGTACATTGAGCTGGATCGAATTGTCTTCACAAGTTCGCGCAACTTGACGACTTGTATTAATCCCTCTATCATAAGTAACATCACCAATTACATCATTAACAGAGATTGAAAGGCGACGCAACACGTCTCCTCTTAGGCGTGGTTCTTAGGCGTGGTGTTCAAAAACATTTGGATCAAAATGCTTGAGTGGATCCTCGTTAATGACTAATAATCTAAGTTTTGAATTTTATCATAGAATTTTTTAGTCATTTGAATTTTTTTTTTCTAAAATGATGAACTTATTTTTTTTAATTAATATATATATATATATATATATATATATATATATATATATATTTCAACCATTTGAGGGTATTTATGCCTTTTAATGGTATTTTACCCAATATTTGTTCAATACCAAACAATTGGATGACCTCCATACCCATATATATATATATATATATATATATATATATATATATATATATATATATATAATCTAATCTTCTAGATATTTTACCTTATAATTTAATAATAGGAATGATATATAGACTGCTATCCAATATTTGTTCACTACCAAACATGATCTAACAAAAAAAATTGATAGAGGTGACAAAATTTAAAATTAATTAGTTCAATTATTTATAGAAGAAATACTTACAAAGGACCAATTGTTATTTAAGTCTAATTCAGGTCGTTTTTCTGAGTACAGATCGAATTGTCTTCACAAGTTCGCGCAACTTGACGACTGGTATTAATTCCTCTATCATAAGTAACATCACCAATTACATCATTAAGAGAGATTGAAAGGCGACGCAACACGTCTCCTCTTTGGCGTGGTGTTCAAAAACATTTGGATCAAAATGCTTGAGTGAATCCTCGTTAATGGACTAATAATCTATGTTTTGAATTGTATCATAGAATTGTTTAGTGATTTGAAATTTTTGTCTAAACTAATGAATTTATTTTTTTAATTAAAAAAGAATTATATATATATATATATATTTCAACCATTTGAGGGTATTTATGCCTTTTAATGGTATTTTTGACCTTATAATTTAATAAGCAGAATGATATATATATATATATATATATATATATATATATATATATATATATATATATATATATATACTGTTACCCAATATTGGTTCAATACCAAACAATTGATCTAACCAAATTTGTTTGGTAAAGGTGACAAAATTTAAAATTAATAAGTTCAATTATTTTTATAAGAAATACAAAGGCTTAATTGTTATTCAAATTCAGGTCGTTTTCCTAAGTAAATCGAGCTGGATCACAACTGTCATCACAAATTCGCACAAACTGACGACTTGTATTAATCCTCTCTATCATCGATAACTTTGCCAATTACATCATTAACAGAGAGTGATAGGCGACGCAACAGTCTCCTCTTTGGCGTGGTGTTCATAATGTCTGGAGCAAAATGCTTGAGTGGTCCTTGTTAATGGACTAATAATCTAAATTTTGAGTTCTATCATATAGTTGTTTAGTCATTTGAATTTTTTTTCTAAAATGATTAACGTTATTTTTTAATTAAAAAATTACTATATATTGGATCACATTCGTACTCATATATATAATTCTCTTTTCTATCTTAGCGGTAATAAGATGTGGATATTAACCATAAGTTCCTAGTTCACAAATGGTATTTATGCCTTTAATGATATTACACTAATAAAAAAATCCCTTCGCAACTAGTTTTATAATTATTACTACAAATTAAATTATAATTATATTTAATAGTTGTTAAAATATTTAAATAAATTTTCGTTATCTATTGACAATATATTCTGTATTAACCATCATATATAGATAATCTAATCGCAGTTAATTCTACAATTATATGATATTGAAAACTACATTGAATTAATATTTATTAGTTTTGAAAACATCATTTGAAATTTTAGTAATCTATTAGCAATATGTTTCACTTTAACAATTATAGATAATGTTTTCGCAATTAATTCTGCAATTCTATGATATTATATTATTGTAATCTATTTTGTAATAATATTTAATTATTTAAAAAAATGGTTCGAACTTTGGGCCTTGACTAACCTTGTAAATGGTTATCAAATAAATCTTTTCAAAAATCTCAATTATTCAAATATATATCAAACAAATGTATCCAGATCACATTGTCTATCCATAAACCAAACTTTGGGCCTTGACTAACCTTGTGATCCTAAAATATTGTTTCATGTGACCTTTTTTAAATAAACTAACATGACATTATTAATCACCTATTAAATTATTGTTATTATTTGAAATATTAAATACGAATTATTATATTTTGAGAAATGAGAATGAGAGGGAATTGGTGAGGAAATGACGTGACAATTTGAAAAAATAACAAATTTTCTCTCTCTTCTTTATCTCCTCGCCATTTTCCTCTCCCAAATTCCCCTCACTCCTCTTATATTTTATCATTTTATCCAAATAATTTATTTATTTCCGTACAACTAATTAACACATAATAATTCACTTTGTTATCAATCAAAATTTAAAAATATATATCAAACAAGTTCCAAAACATGAGTTTTTGTGAGGATCCTGCATTTATTGAATCTCAAACTTATTGTTGGAGAAGTAATGGTTATTAATATGGCTGCTAAATAAGTTGAGAACAAAATAGAAGACATGTCTGAATTGAATCTTGATTATAAGAAGTTTCATTTTCAAATTGATAACTATATTCATTATTTTAAATGGTTAGGAGGTGAAAACTCCAAAACATTGCTTTCTCCAATATATGTTAGGCTTAGGAGCTCACCCATGAAAAAAATTGACATTATCCCATGATTTATTAATTTAATATTTATTTTTTTAAATAAAAAAAATCTACATTCATTCACTTATTTTATCCATAATTTTTTTTTATTTTTTAAGTCCACCTAAATATTTTTTAAATATATGACTAATTAAATAAAATACATATATAATATTCATATTGTCTAATATAATTTTGAATAAGAACAAAATAACTGTTAATATAAAATATTTCACAATAATTTCCCTTCAATTTATGTAGTTCAATTATTATAAAAAAATCTCTACTCATTTTCCTTTAAAAACATAAAATTTAATTATAAAAATATGAAAATTAAATAATTATACTTAACAAAATTAAAATTATTTTTCTTTAGTTACTGAAATTAAATTCTATCATACTTTATCAAAATAAGAAAATTTAAGAACTCTCAAAATAATTTGAACAAAAGAGGTTGGTTGGTCATGACTACCTAGTCCATTTCTAACCTTACAAATAACCTTAGAGGAGATAGATTATGGACTGATTTAGAAATTCGAGAGTTGTGGTTATTTAAAAAATAATAATAAAGTTATGAATAAAACGAATGAATAAACGTAAATTATTTTAATTATCTATGAAATAAATAATTAAATAGTGAATTAAATTTAAAAAACTTATGAAATAAAAAGATTAGGTCACATTTGTATCCAGATAGACTACCCTAACATATATGTGAAAATAGGACGTCACATATAATAGAAATATTGACACACCTGAAAACAAAAATCTTCTCATTTATTTACAAAATGATAATAAAATAATTGTTTTCGAAACTATGAAAAGTATTAATATATTATAATGAACACTGGTACAAAAACAGCAACCTATTAAGCAGGTATGTACAATATTGTAGATATATGGTAATCTATATTAAACTAGCATTTAGCCCGTGCATTTGCACGAGTAACAATATAAAAACCGTGAAAAAAAATTACGGATAACATCATTATATATTAGTTAGTTAAAAAGTTGAACTTATATTAATATTAAAACGTCCCGCGTTTATCAAATTTGGTGTTGAATTTAAAATATAAAGTCTTTGTAACCTAGTTGGTTAAAGAGTTGTACTTGTTTTGTTAGGTTGCAAGTTCGAAACATACCTCTAGCATTTTTAATTTTATTTTTAACCGTTTTAAATTTAAAAACGGGTCAACCCACAATCCGACCCAAGTATCCAAATTAACCACAGCTCTCGACCCGGCAATCCGGACACTTTAAAAATTAAGCATCATTATATATATATAGATTAGTTAGTTAAAAAGTTGAACTTATATTAATATTAAAACGTCCCGCGTTTATCAAATTTGGTGTTGAATTTAAAATATAAAGTCTTTGTAGCCTAGTTGGTTAAAGAGTTGTACTTGTTTTGTTAGGTTGCAAGTTCGAAACATACCTCTAGCATTTTTAATTTTATTTTTAACCGTTTTAAATTTAAAAACGGGTCAACCCACAATCCGACCCAAGTATCCAAATTAACCACAGCTCTCGACCCGGCAATCCGGACACTTTAAAAATTAAGCATCATTATATATATATAGATTAGTTAGTTAAAAAGTTGAACTTATATTAATATTAAAACGTCCCGCGTTTATCAAATTTGGTGTTGAATTTAAAATATAAAGTCTTTGTAGCCTAGTTGGTTAAAGAGTTGTACTTGTTTTGTTAGGTTGTAAGTTCGAAACATACCTCTAGCATTTTTAATTTTATTTTTAACCGTTTTAAATTTAAAAACGGGTCAACCCACAATCCGACCCAAGTATCCAAATTAACCACAGCTCTCGACCCGGCAATCCGGACACTTTAAAAATTAAGCATCATTATATATATATAGATTAGTTAGTTAAAAAGTTGAACTTATATTAATATTAAAACGTCCCGCGTTTATCAAATTTGGTGTTGAATTTAAAATATAAAGTCTTTGTAGCCTAGTTGGTTAAAGAGTTGTACTTGTTTTGTTAGGTTGCAAGTTCGAAACATACCTCTAGCATTTTTAATTTTATTTTTAACCGTTTTAAATTTAAAAACGGGTCAACCCACAATCCGACCCAAGTATCCAAATTAACCACAGCTCTCGACCCGGCAATCCGGACACTTTAAAAATTAAGCATCATTATATATATATAGATTAGTTAGTTAAAAAGTTGAACTTATATTAATATTAAAACGTCCCGCGTTTATCAAATTTGGTGTTGAATTTAAAATATAAAGTCTTTGTAGCCTAGTTGGTTAAAGAGTTGTACTTGTTTTGTTAGGTTGCAAGTTCGAAACATACCTCTAGCATTTTTAATTTTATTTTTAACCGTTTTAAATTTAAAAACGAGTCAACCCACAATCCGACCCAAGTATCCAAATTAACCACAGCTCTCGACCCGGCAATCCGGACACTTTAAAAATTAAGCATCATTATATATATATAGATTAGTTAGTTAAAAAGTTGAACTTATATTAATATTAAAACGTCCCGCGTTTATCAAATTTGGTGTTGAATTTAAAATATAAAGTATTTGTAGCCTAGTTGGTTAAAGAGTTGTACTTGTTTTGTTAGGTTGCAAGTTCGAAACATACCTCTAGCATTTTTAATTTTATTTTTAACCGTTTTAAATTTAAAAACGGGTCAACCCACAATCCGACCCAAGTATCCAAATTAACCACAGCTCTCGACCCGGCAATCCGGACACTTTAAAAATTAAGCATCATTATATATATATAGATTAGTTAGTTAAAAAGTTGAACTTATATTAATATTAAAACGTCCCGCGTTTATCAAATTTGGTGTTGAATTTAAAATATAAAGTCTTTGTAGCCTAGTTGGTTAAAGAGTTGTACTTGTTTTGTTAGGTTGCAAGTTCGAAACATACCTCTAGCATTTTTAATTTTATTTTTAACCGTTTTAAATTTAAAAACGGGTCAACCCACAATCCGACCCAAGTATCCAAATTAACCACAGCTCTCGACCCGGCAATCCGGACACTTTAAAAATTAAGCATCATTATATATATATAGATTAGAAGGGTTGTTTGGTTAATTAATAAGTATATCTACAATATTATTGAAGTATAAGTTATATTTTGAAAATGGTATAATATAATACCTACTATTATCTTTTCAAGAACGTAAGAGATTTTATAAAATTTAATATTTCACATTTACCTTTTAATTTTATAAAACTATTAAAATTTTAATATCTTTATTATATTTTATAAAATGTTAACTAAAAAAGAATAGACATATATAATATTTATAATTAAGTATATAAATTAATGATATTATTATTATTATTATTATTATTAATTAATACGACATTCAGCAACAGAGCGACTTCAGGTGTTTCATGATAGAGGAAGAATATGATGTATTTGACTTCTCCTTTGACGAGTTCACAAGAGATGATCATTAAGTATAAGAAGTTGTCAGATTCTCTCAATGAGATAAGATTGAAAAATGAAACTATTAACATTTCTTCATCTCAAACTTCTAAACCGAAAGATTTTGAAAACAAGATGGTTAAGCTCCCATCTGAGAATGAGAAGCTTGTGGAAAAAAATCAAACACTTTCATCTGAGAACCAACGTTTGACATATGTGGTCAGTTCTTGGACGAAGTCTGGAGATGCAGTCAGACAATAAATAAGTATGCTGAGGCCTGTCGGATGTAAATTCGGTCTAGGATATGACAATGATAGCCAAACAAGTCAAATAAAAAGTTAAACCCGATGAAAGACAAGTTTAAGACAATAAGCTTTGTCAGGGGAAGTTTAAATGATAAAAGGACTGATCCAAGCTGTAATGATCTAACCTTAAATGATGAAGTTATTTATGTAGAGCCAACTGAAAACTGGCTGAAGCCCAAGAAGAGGGCAGCTAGTAAGTCTGGCAAACTAAAACCTGACAAAAAATCAAGGAATTTTAAACAAAAATCATCCTCTAAGGTTAATGGAACAACTGTTAGTAGGAAGACGTCTGCTAAGCCTAAATCATACGCACTACTCACAACACAACATGAGAAATCTATTAAAATAACTCAAATATGGATTCTCAAGTGACTGATCAACCGTGGACCCAATTGAATGTGGGTACTAAAAAGTTGTAAATATGTTTCTTTGTAGAGACATCAGGTTAGATGCTTGGAGGAATCCATATGGTATCTGGACAATGGTTATTCCAGACACATGATTAGAGACAAACGACTACTGACCGAAATTATAAAGTGCACTAGACCTAAAATCACCTTTGGTGACAACAACAAGGGAAGACCGTGGGTAAGTGTAAGATTATCCATGACAGTTTCACCATCAACGATATGCTACTAGTTGAAAACATGTGTTATAACTTGATCAGTATCAGCCAGATGTGTGACAATGGTTATACTGTTGATTTTCAAAAACATGTCTGTCTGGTTAAGGATCAGTAGGGTAACACCATGCTTACCGGAAGCAGAGTATGTAACTCTTACAAAATGAACTGGAAAAATAAGACGTCTAATCATTTATGCATGGTAGCCAAAAATGATCAAAATTGGCTATGACATAAAAGATTAAACCATCTTAATTTTAAAGTTATTAACATCTGTTCAAATGACTTAGTTTTTGGTATGCCAAAATTAAAGTTTTCAAAAGACAAGGTTTGTACTTATTGTCAAATGACAAACATGTCATATCAACTTTTAAAAGTAAAGGGAATTCTATTGTTAGATTAAGGTCTTAATTGATTTAGGATAATTAACATACTTGGTTTTAATGATTGATGAAATGGTTTTGATATTGAATGGTTTTGATAATGAATGGATAAAACTAAGTGTATATATATATATATATAATTATTAGTTATATCAATTATATAAATATATAATTAAATATTAATATCTTAATTGGTGTAGTGGTAAGTACATTTACCTATCACGCAAAATTAATAATTAGAGTTTTATTATTTCAGACACAGCTCAAAGTCAAAGGTGCACGAGCAAAGTAGATGAGCGTCTAGAAAGCTGACAGTAGAGCTCAATAAATGAATGACTGACACGTACGCCATAATTCAAATTGCATGCACTGAACTACCACAATCTCAAGAATATATTCCTGCTGTACTACCCAGTAGATCATGGATAGTACATTCAAGGGAAAGAGGACACGTGTCCATGAAGAAGATTTGGTCGTTGCTACAATTTAGTATAAGTCAAAGTCAAAGGTGCGCGAGCAGACGTCTGATAGTTGGGCGTCTAAGCAAAGTAGATGAGCGTCTAGATAGTTGGCAATAGAGCTCAACAAATGAATGACTGACACGTACACCATAATTCAAATTATCTGCACTATACTACCACGATCTCAAGAATATATTCTTGTTGTACTACTAAGTACATCATTGATAGTACATCCAACAGAAAGAGGACACGTGTCCATGAAGAATATTTGGCCGTTGCTACAATTCAGTATAAGTCAAAGTCAAAAGTGCGCGAGCAGACGTCTGATGGTTGGGCATCTAATCAAAGTAGATGAGCGTCTAGATAGTTGGCATTAGAGCTCAATAAATGAATGACTGACACGTACGCCATAATTCAAATTATCTGCACTGTACTACCACGATCTTAAGAATATATTCTTGCTGTACTACTCAGTACATCATGGATAGTACATCCAACGGAAAGAGGACACGTGTCCATGAAGAATATTTGTCCGTTGCTACAATTCAGTATAAGAAGCAATTAGAGTACAACGACAAATCACACAACTGAAGCTCTCTCTCTCTCTTTTGGAATCACCAGATTTATAAAAGCTTGATTTCTTGAACCAACTTACTCTATCTCTTGAAGCTGAGAGATAATTTACTAGACTACCTAATTGTCATTAACAGTGTGTTGTAAGTTGAACAGAGAGTGTTCTGTTCAATAGTGTGTGTTCTAGAAGTTTATAAAAAGCGGTCAATTAAGTAATGGGTTTCTGACTAGGTTTATGTAGCGTTCTATTCAAATCAATGTCTTCTAGTGAATATCCTTCTTATTGAGGAAGAAAGAGTGACGTAGAAGTTTTATCTCCGAACATCCATAAAATTCATTATGCTCTTTTCTTTCTGTCCATTGCATTCAGTTATTTGACACTTCAAATCTAGCTAGTTATTCCGCACTTGAACTTGTAAAGAGCTCGCGAAGATTTGTGAAAAATAGAAATAGATTTTAATCATTACATGATTAACATCGAATCGAATTTGAAAGTTGTTAGCTATAGTCTGACCCGTCTCTATTGTTAACACCGATCCAACATATATTATTAATATTATTGATTAATAAAACTTATATCTATATAATTTATTTTGAAATTAATTTATAATTATACAATTTATATTTCAAATATTATTTTATTAAAATTATTATTATTAATATTTTATTTTATACAACATCTAAAATTGTTTTAATATAAAATATTTATAATAATACATAAATTATAATTAGTATATAAATAAGATTTATTTATATAATTATATAAGTTAAATTATAAGAAAAAATATATAAAAAAATGTAAATCATATTATAATATTTTTTATTTTAAAAATACAATTATATGATAATTATATGTATATATATATTTTTTTATTAATTTCAATATAATTAATAATTTAAATTATCAATAAGATAAATATTAAATAATTTATTTAAATATAAGAGTAAATTCTTTTAATCTTACTAATATTATACCATACACTAAACACAAAATAATTAAACATATATATATATAATACATATAATCAAACAATAATAACTATATAATTTATATATTATACTACTTCCTTACAATTTATACATAATATCATGAAAGTGATAAGAAAAACCATGTTCGGGACAACTTTTTTTTGTTGGAATTTTAAACTAACTCATAAATTCCATCATTAAATGGAAATGAGATTTTGAGTAAATAAAATCAAATTAAATTCAAACGAAATTCACACGAAATTCAAAAGTGAATTAAAGTGAAATTTGATCCAAATAATTAAATTATTATAATTAATTTATTAATTATGTAGTTAACATTTAATGACTTGAAGAACAATTATCAAATTAAATATATTTAATTTTGTTAATTGTCATTGTAACCTTCACGATATTATTACTATCAATTTATTAGCAATTTAGAAAATAATGTAACATGTATTTTCTAACGAAGAGAAAATACAAAGGGCAATGAAAAGGCAATCAAGGTCATTCGTTGGATCAAAGATTAATGATTGATTTTATTTTTATGAAATTTTATCTTTTCAAAATATAAAACCCCTCATCTCTATTCTCAAACCACTTCATTCTCTTATATTTTCTCACTCTAGAATTCAAAAGCACTCTTCTTGTTTTGTGAGTGTTCTTCAGAGTCTTTGCTCGATATTTTCCGTTGAAACTCAGTGATAGTTTAGGTACATTAATCAAGTTCGATGTGTAGTGATTTCAGTGCAGAATAACTACTAAATTTTTTGTACCCTAAGATATAGACATCTACGATAAACTCCAGCACAAACGGGAGACGATAGAACTGTTTTAAGGGAAATGTATTAAACATATAACTCGAATCAACAATTTATTTAGTGATATTGTTGTTCATATATTTTATTTATTTAATTTATTTGTAACATTATTTTATATATATTTCTGTAATTTATTTTAAGACAAGATTTCAAACATTCTTTTTTCCATCGTGCTTATTTTTTTTATTTAGCTGTGATGGAGGGGTTGCTACCCTAACCTCGTTCTCTTATCATTACTTAATAGATTATATTTTATAAATTTTTAAAAATGTTAATTAACTAGTTTAATATAAATAAAATCAATTTTATTTATCACCAAAGAAAATTATTTTGAAATAATCAAAATTGAATTGTTTTGATTGGTCTTGTGGGGTTAGGGCGGGGCGAGTGTTATTTAAAGCACAATAACTACTTTCTTCACTATAATATCATCCATCATGATGCTTTAAAACAGATCAGTCAGTCAGGCAGAGAAACCGTATTCGCCGCCGGTAACTAATCACTCCGCGTTTCTGCTTCTCTATCCAAATGCTTTAACAATGCAGAGTTTACGAATCTCTCATCTCTTCCGCGCCACCGCCATTTCTCATCCTAGATCTCTTATCTTCTCTATCGAATCGCGTTCTACCGGTCTCTCTTTTCACCTTAATCTATCTTTTACTTTTCGCTTCATATACATGATTTGATTGTTAATAATCTCTCTTTGTTTAATTGCTGTGATTCAGTTACAGATGAAGCGAAATTCGTTGAGGCATCAAGGAAAGGGAACTTAATTCCACTTCATAAATGTATATTCTCCGATCATTTAACACCGGTGCTTGCTTACAGATGTTTAGTTCCAGAAGATGATAATGAGACACCGAGCTTTCTATTTGAATCTGTTGAGCCAGGATTTCGTGCTTCGAGTGTTGTGAGTTCGTTTCTGATTGTTGATTTTAATGGATCTTACTTAGATCTTTTATTTAATCTCTTTTACTATTTATTCTAGGGTCGGTATAGTGTGGTTGGTGCACAACCATCAATGGAAGTAATTGTAAAGGAGAATAACGTGACAATCATCGACCATGAGAAAGGATGCCTTATTGAAGAAGTCATTAATGATCCATTCACAATTCCAAGAAATATTTCAGAAGATTGGAGACCTCAATTTATTGATGAACTTCCCAATGCATTTTGTGGTAATAAATTTTCCAATCTTACTCCTTTTTTATTTTTAATATCAAATTTATTTAAATATTTTAATAATTTATTTTTTCATCTAATTATATTTTAAATATATAATCTTAATTATTTTATAAATAATTCTAAATAATCTGATTTTCTAAATTGCTTTTTTCAACCAATTTATATCCACTAGAGAGGTAAAAATATATTATATATATATATATTTTAAATTTCCTGAATATATAAAAAGTTATTTTAATTTAAAAATAATTTATCTAATAAAAAATTATTTAAACACAACAATAAAAAAAAGTTAATTACAAAATTGAATACATTATAATAATTAATTATCTCAAATATCTTCAAAAAGAGCAACAAGTTCTCCACATGAATTCACGGTTTTTTTTTTTAAATCTAATCTTCGACATCGTCATGATAATGACATTTTGAATAACTTTTAACGGTCTACTTTGATTGTTAAAAGTTTTTCGATTTCTTTCCAACCAGATAGTCTACTAAAAAATTTTAGTGATAGAGACAATCTTTTAAGTCTCGCATTTTTAGTGGCCCAATCCATGCCTCATAATAGCTACTAACAATTTTCGTTATAACTCATTATATTCCAGTCAAATTTCACAAAAGACTCCGTATATTGGCAACAACGTGACAATGTAAAAGTAGATTAGAAGTCGTCTCAACCTCTTTGTAACACATACGAAAAAGACTTACAATAATCATGTTTTTTTTTATACATGGATCGTCAGTGAGATTTTTGCCGTGAATAACACTCCAGCTAAAAAATAAAATATTTGTAGGCATCTTAGACTCTCATAAATTTTCCCAACAAAGATCAATCATGCTAACATTATTGAATAAAGTGTAACAATGTTGCACATGAAAGTTATTTAGATCACGTCACCGCATAGAATTCCGAGAAGACGGGTTTAACCCCTTATTTCTAACCATGAACAAATGTTTATCATTGAACATGTTTTCCTCACTATTCAATCTTCTTCTATATCTAATATAGTTAGGAAAATCACTAAACCGAATGACAAATATATCTTTGACCGATGCATCTCTACAAATAGAAATAGAAACAAGCTCGAAGAAAACTTTTGCCAAACATTTAACACCACACCAAATGTCATCTAAAAAACTAATCGAACTTTCATCCCCCACAATAAAAATCGAATGCTCCCGATAAACCTTCTACGTGACATAAATACCACACCAAATGTTGCATCCCACGAGTTTATAAAAATTCTTGGTGAACCAACCAAACTTATCTTGACCATATTTACATTTAATCAATTTAACTCAAGTACTCTCTTGCTTAGATTCAAATCGACTACACCATTTGGATAATAAGACTTTATTAAAAAAATAAGATCGCAGATTACCAGTTCTCCCTACTCTTTTAATAATTTAACATTATCCCAACTCACTAAATGAGAAAATGAAGAATTAGGCAATCCTTATAAGAATTTTTACACATAATTTTCTTTATCTTCACGGTCACACACATTGAACAAATAGAGGAATCGTATAAGTTGACATTGAAGAAAGAACACACTTAATAAGGACTAAACGACCTCTATTAGAAATCTTCATTTTTCCAAATGGGAAGTTTCCTCTTTATCTTACTGATGATCTGGTCCCAAGAAACTTTGGAGCTAACTTTAGCCCATAGAGGGAGCCCGAGATACGTAGACGGAAAAACCCCAATTTAAAATCTTAGAATACATGTTAATCTAATCTTTCTCATAGATGAAACTTAATTAGAGAAAAATATATCAGACTTACCCAAATTAACACACAGTCTCGAACACGCTCTAAATAATCAAAGAATATCACAAAGATGTTTGACATTTCTCTCAGTATCCCGAATCATGCAAAGAGTGTCATCTACAAATAATAAGTGAGACATATAATGAAGATCGTCTCGTACCACACTCCACCCCACGAAACAAACCTGTATTTTTGGGAAACGACATCATTATAGAAAGACCTTCCATAACAATAATAAATAAGAAAGGGGAAAGAGGAAAGAGGGAGAGTCTTTTAACCCTCGAACTCTCAAAGAAATCATGAGAGCTCTAATTCACGATAACAGAGAATTTCGTCGTCGATACGCAAAATCTAATCCATACCCATTCTACCCATAATATAAAAAATCATCTATCACCTATAGAGTTAACATGATCGTATGTTTTCTCAATATCGAGTTTGACAAAAACACATGTATCGCCTCTAGAGTAAGCTGAATCGATACACTGTTGGCGATTAATGCGGCATCGAAAATTTGACGGCATTTGATGAAACCATTTGATTGTTAGAGATAATCGTACCAAAAACTTCACGCTAACTATTTGTCAAACATTTCGAGATAATCATATAAAAATGACGTAACCAATGAATTAAAAATTTATAAAACTAAAATTAAATATTAAATAATGATTTGATTATCAAATTAGTTAGGTGTTGAACACCTTAATTGACCTTTTTTAGAGGCATGAATAATAAATGAATGAAGATATTTAATTTTTTTTATTAGTTGTATGTTAGTTGATTGGATAAAATATGAAATTAATGTTGGAAATTTAAAAACTATTTTTTTCATTTATTTGATCATGTCTAGGAATTGTGTCTTCCTATAGATGATCTTACTGTATTATTTAGCTTTATTTGAGTAAAATATATTATATATAATAAATGATTTTTAATAATAATTGACCATCTTCTAGGCTTTTCAGTTAATTATCTTCTTTCTTAATTGCTTTAATAGTAACCATTAATTTTGTTATTGTGAAAACTTGAGCGTTTCCTTGTTTGATACGAGTCAAAGAGATGTTCATCGGTTCGATTTCCGGGTTATTTGAGTTTTCGGTTCGGGTTCTTCCAGTTTTTATTTTTTTTAAGCAAATTCAAAAACTGAACCGATTTGAATAAATTCGAATTCGGTTTATAAATAATAATGATTTTTTTTTTACTAAGAATGATTATTTCTAATTCGTATTGTGACTATTCTATATGGGTTAAGCATATAATCTGCAAATACACTCAACCTATCTAATTAAATGACGAGTGACATACATGATGTATGACGGTTCAAAAAATAAAAAATTTAAAATAAAAATAATAAATTAAATCAAGAAAAAAAAAAAGAGTTCCCCTGTTTTTATTTACTTTCCTGATATGCACTCATATATCCTTTCTCTTGTCTATGAAGAATTTTTTATGTGCATTAACATGTCACTTATATTACAAGTAAAGTAATTTTAAGATATGATCATAAGGAAACTTGACATTAAACTCAAAGGTTTGGTGTAATTATACAAGATTCAACCACGAAAAAATATTTTATATTCTTTCACTCACTTGACGTGCACTCTCATGTATCTTTTTCATCTTTCATGAAAATTTTGCAGTTCTTGCTCGTTGATATGCATTCACATGCCACCAATTTTAGAATATGAAAGTGAGAATAGTTGACATTATTATTTGATAAGATTTATTTGAAAGAATATAGTTCCTCGCAATGCGCCATTTAATTAAAATACATATAATATTGATAGATTCGAATCAAACCAAATATTTGTCAATTAGTTAAATAGAGAACACAAAATTTAGTTGATCAACATCTCAATACCACCTCATAAATAACTATTATATGTAATGATCCACAATTGAGATCAAACCATATATAAGCATATAATATAGTGTGTTTGTCATCTATATATATACAATGATGCTTAATTTTTAAAGTGTCCGGATTGCCGGGTCGAGAGTTGTGGTTAATTTGGATATATGTGAGAGTAAATGGATACTTGGGTCAGATTGTGGGTTGACCCGCACATAAACTTAAAACGGTTAAAAATAAAATTAAAAATACTATAGATATGGTTCGAACTTGCAACCTAACAAAACAAGTACAACTTTTTAACCAATTAAGCTAATAACACTTTATATTTTAAATTCAATCCAAAATTTGATAAACGCGTGACATTTTAACAATATAATTTCAACTTTTTAACTAACTAATCTATATATATATTAATGATGCTTAATTTTTAAAGTGTCCGGATTGTCGGGTTGAGAGCTGTGGTTAATTTGGATATATGTGAGAGTAAATGGATACTTGGGTCGGATTGTGGATTGACCCGCCATAAAAATTTTACCGTAATATTTTTTTCAAGGTTTTTTATATTATTACTCGTGCAAATGCACGGGATACATGCTAGTTTGATTAATGTTGTTTAAATGAATAAGAACATTAATATATATTATTTAAAAAAACATAGGTCTTTGCATCAAATTTCTCCCCCACATCTAATTTATTTAAATTTGCACCCTCATAATAAATGAACTTTCGCACACACATAAAAGAAATGATTCTATTTTCTAGATCTTCATTCAAGTTGATAGCAAACACAAAACTAGCCTAATCTCCTTTTACATTGAACAGGTGGTTGGATTGGCTATTTCTCTTATGACACAGTTCGTTTTGTCGAGAAGAAAAAACTTCCTTTTACAATGGCACCTAAAGATGACAGAAATCTTGCAGATATTCATTTAGGATTGTATCATGATGTGATTGTGTTTGATCATGTAGAGAAGGTAATCTTTCTTCCCAAGTTTTTTCTTTAAAATTTGATGATAATTTTGTTTCTTTTTTAACCCTTGAATCAAACCATATTTGCATGGCAAGTGTTTTAAAAGTGTGAAGTATTCTTTACTAATTGAGGGTATTTGTTCTATCCTTAGAAAGTATATGCTATCCATTGGGTTAGGCTGGATAACTACCCTTCCATTGAGGCAGCATACGAAGATGGAAGGAAACGACTCGAAAAGTTGATATCAAGAGTGCAAGATATTGACCCGTAAGTAAACAAGTAAAACACATTACTTTCTTTTATATTTAGAATCCAATCTTTATTTATAAAAATCACAATTCCATTTGAATCTCAGGTTCAATGTCATGGTTGTAGGAACTCATGCTAAGTTAAAATTAAAAATAATTATTCTTTTTATCATGTAATGTTTATAGATATCATGATCAAGATTATTCTCATTTGGTTTTTCTATAAACATAACAAATCCATACTAAGATAACAGCACCTTAACTACTTGAATTTATGTGTTTATCCTTGTTTTGTTCTAATGTTGATAGCCCAAGACTATCCTCTGGCTCTGTTGACTTGTACACTCATCATTTTGGTCCATCTTTGAAGAAATCAAATATGAGCAAAGATGAATACAAGAATGCAGTATTGCAAGCCAAGGAACATATTCTTGCTGGGGATATTTTTCAAATTGTATTGAGTCAACGTTTTGAACGACGCACTTTCGCTGATCCTTTTGAAGTTTACCGAGCTTTGAGGGTCGTTAATCCAAGTCCATATATGAGTTACATGCAGGTCAGGTTTTCTTTCATAAACAAATGTCTATTTTAGTTTTTTCTGTTACATATATATATATATATATAATGTAGTTAATTCCCATATGTTATTTTAGGTTAGAGGCTGTGTAATGGTTGCTTCAAGCCCGGAAATACTCACCAGGGTAAAGAAGGTAAAGAATCTCTAATGATTAGTTGTTGTTTTCTTTAATTTTGTATATAGTAATAAGGACCTATTAACAGAAGAAAATTATTAATCGACCCCTGGCTGGAACTAGCAAAAGAGGGAGGACAATGGAGGAAGATGAGATGTTAGAAATGCAACTTCTACAAAATGAAAAACAATGTGCAGAGCATATCATGCTTGTTGATTTGGGCCGCAATGATGTAGGCAAGGTAAGAATGTTTGTCTTGAATTAACTCTATAACTTGTAGTTGAATTTCACATGGATTCATGTTCACTAGGATTGATTTTATCTATAGGTGTCGAAATGTGGTTCTGTGAATGTGGAAAGACTTATGAATATCGAACGCTACTCTCATGTGATGCACATCAGTTCTACGGTGAGATTTTGGTCTCGTTCATTTGAAAATGTTGATAGTTTGTTTATTGTCCTCCTTTGTTTGTAGATTAGTGGAGAATTGCTTGATAACTTAACCTGTTGGGATGCTCTTCGTGCTGCATTACCTGTTGGGACGGTTAGTGGAGCACCAAAGGTTAGAATTACATTCACTTAGCTTTACATGATTAGGATTTGAATTAATGAATCTTATACAGGTGAAAGCAATGGAGTTGATTGATAAGCTGGAAGTAACAAGACGAGGGCCTTATGCAGGTGGTTTTGGTGGAATTTCCTTCACGGGAGATATGGATATTGCATTGAGCTTAAGAACGATTATTTTTCCAACCGGGACTCACTACAAGGCGAAAGACAAAGATGTTTTTAAGAAGAAGAAGAATATGAGGCAAGACTGGATTGGCTACATACAAACCGGTGCTGGGATTGTTGCAGATAGTAATCCTGATGATGAATACACAGAGTGCCAAAACAAGGCAGCAGCTCTCTCCAGAGCCATTGATTTGGCTGAATCCGCTTTTGTCCACAAATGGTAGTTCGTTAGGGAATTGTGTGTGATGCATTGGTTTGGTTAATAAATGTATTTGGATTATTTGAAAATGACATTATTTTGTATTTAATATATAGTTAAGGGGGTTTGAACAAAATATACCACCCGGCCCTGTACACGTTTCATCTGTCACTAAATTTATAAAATTTATAAGGAAAGGATTTCTTAGATTCAATATCAATAAACCATGAACCCGAAAGGTACGATTTCTTAGATTCATTGCCAAAGCAGCCAATATACATATATGTGCATGATATTTTACTTTAGCCTGTTAAGATTTGATCTAGTTTTTCATCAACTCATTATCTGCATCACTCCACCACCTCCCCATTTTCTATTATAGAAAAAACACAAATCTTCAATTCAGACTCAAACCCTCTATCTATCTTAGTTCATGTTCTCTAACCCGAAAAAAGTTTTTAATATCAATCATTTTCTAAAATAGCAAGCAAAAAACATACCAAAAGGAGTTAGGTGACTTCAGGGGCGGAGCCACCCATGGGCTAGTGTGGGCTCAGCCCCACCTAAATTAAAATGCTAAAAGAAAATTGTTTATATATGTGTTTGACATGTGAGTCTTAGCCCAGTTGGTTATGTTATTGAAATGTGAAAATGAGGTCAGGTGATCAAACCTTGGCCTAAACAAGTTAAAATAAAAAATTTGATATCCCTACTAAAAAACTTAACAAATCTCCTAAAACTAATGTTGATGTAAGTATGTATTCCGATATGGAAATATCTTTTTAATCAAAGAGATGAAATTAGACGAGCTTATATCAAGATGGGGTCATATCAACCTATTAAGGATGAGTACCCGCCGACCAAATTTGGAAATCAAAATCGACGGTTCAAAGTCATTGGTTTAAGAAATTTACTTGGTTAGAATACTCTCCTTTGAAAGATGCTGTTTTTTGTTTCCCATGTTTCTTGTTTTAACATAAGCAACCCCCCAAACCTACATTTACAATAAATAGATTCATATATTGAAAGCGAGTTAATGATGAGGATATATGCTCTTTTGTTATGCATATAGGATATAATATTTCACCACATAATGAAAAACAAAATAACAGATTACGGCTTACCGCAACTATTGAAAGTACTTGGTGGCTCACTTTGCAAACGTGTGCATTGAGAGAGCATGACGAGTTTTTATATTCTAATAATCGTGGAAATTTTATTAAAAAAAAAGCGGCACATAGAAAGTTAAATCTGAGATGAAAGTTGGAGTCAGCCCCATGTAATTTTTCATCCTGGCTTCGCCCCTGGGTGACTTGTATAGCACAACAATGAGAATATTACACTATAAATATGACAGAAAAGGTGTTACAAAAAATACATCACCACCAGATTAGCAAATTTCAGAAACATCCTCTTTAGATCAATCCACCATTGTCAAAAACATGAGCAAATAGTATCACCAACTTGAATCCCTTTGATAGGGAAATTGTTCCTGCAAAACAAAAATTTGGAGATTAAAGAGAAACCCAACTTCCATCTTGAACTATAGAGATTCATTTTCTCTTCTTCTTGGTGAATCTTAGCATTGGGCTGAAACTTCGACAGAGACAATACTTTCAAGGCAAGTGTGTACTTAAGATAATTCTTCTATACCATGAACCCTAATTTTCTCAAATGATACCTGTTCTAAATTATACAAAATAAGACTCAGAATTCATTTCAAACAGTAATTTCTTATGACATTTTGAATAAGCAATAGGTTTCACATAATAAGAGGGTGTACAAGGATTGATTTGTGACACTGTAATCAATTTCGACCAATATTCAATATTCCCCATATTCATTTAACAATAATATTTCTACAGTAAATGAGTAGTAATGACAACTTATCGAAATGCATTCTTCTAAACTATGCACATATAAATAAGAAATAAGACCATGGAACTGGGGCTGTGGAATTATTCTTTATTTATCTGTTACGAAATCAAAGGCAACTATCAAAGATTCGTGTAACGATATCCTCTGCATAGCTCCATCAACTATGGAATTTTCAATACATTCTAACATGGGACCATGCCATAAATTTGATTTTAAACTATAAACCTTAACCTCATGATTAACGAGGTCTCCTCTAACGTCTAGAATCACCACAAGTATCATCACCTTGTCATCGCCATTCATGTTATCGTAATCAAATCCATAAGCTTACCATTCAAAAAAATTACTTATTTGCAATCTCAATGGATGCGGAAGACAGTTTTTGTGGGCAATTTTTACGTCGCGACAAAAGTTTGATTTTCTGTCAATTCATGATTTTTTTAAAAAAAAGTGAGGGGAATTAATTTAAAGGTGATCGAAAATTTAAAATACAAAACGATACATTATAGACAACTCCATAACTCATATCCCTATCCCGTGTCAAATTTGGGAGAAATTGAGATTCTAATTGAAAGTACGTCATACGTCTTTTTAGATTTTAATTCAATTAAACCTCATGACTAAGAGTTAGCGCCTAATTTTTACAAAATAAGGAAAATTTAGACGTATGAACGTCAATAATGGAAGATTCTTTAATGAGTTTGGCGTTTGGTTACGTGTTGGAAAGAATTTTTAAACAAGTTATATCCCACAACGCCCCGAAAGTCTTTATTATTTAATTTTGGTCCTTTTTTCAAAATAATTATGTTTTACATTTTTTTTATATTATGCTAACCTAAAGAAAAATAAATTTCAAACTTACAACATATCAAAACTAATAAGAAAAAAATTCAAAAACAAAAAAATAAATTAAAGTCCATGCATAGAAATAAAAAGGAAAGAAGAACAAACTGTGTGTGACCGATGAAGATCAATCGCTTGAAGAACTCTCGGTCGTGACTGAAAGAATGGCTAGAGTTTCTCGATCGAAATATATGTCGTTGCTTGGTCGCGGTCTGGATTGGGTGCAGATAACGCCGTCAAAAACTATGTCATTCCCCAATTGCTGGAAGAAGAGAAACAATTCTCAGTCAGGTCTTGTATCGGGTATAGAAACCTTCGGTCGCGACTTACATCTCGGTCGAGCGTAGCTACTATCAAAGTCAACGCCTTTCTCAATCGGGTGGAGGCATTAGTGTATTTCCTCGGTCAGGTGCAGTGTCATCTTTCGGTCGTAGTAGCAATAGCAACAATGCCTTCAACTTCTCGATTGCAACCACGATCGAGTGTAGCGTCATCAACATCAGCGGGCTCCAGTTCCTCGGTCGTAGTGGATGTCCTCCCTTGATCGGACAGTAGGCAACAACTAGCAAAGACCTTCCGTCGGGTGAAGGCAACAACATGCATCCTCGGTCGTGACTTCATCTCCTCAGTCGAGTGTAGTCACTAGTAAAAAAAAAGGGTAAAGGGTGACCATCTCTACCGATTGGTTGTAACACCAATCAGTATTATATATATATATATGCTTAATTAAGTTCTATTTTGGTTATTTATCTCAATTTAAGACGAGACGGTTCTAAAAGAGAGCCGATTCCTCACTTAATTTTATGAGATTCGAGAGAAATGTAAGTCACGTAATTTAGTAAAGTAATTGACTAAAATAATTTTTAAAAAGTATTCAGGTCGAGTTTACTATTAAAATCCCTCTTCTCCTTTCGCGGAAGACTTCGGACGGAATGTAAGATATGAGACTCAGACCAATTGCGAGGTAAAAAGCGTCCTTAAAGATGTTTAAAAATTGAAAATGAAGAGTGAGCGGAAAAAATAGGTGTATAATAATAATAATAATAATAATAATAATAATAATAATAATAATAATAAGTCATATAAGATTTATTTAAGTAAAAGAAATATTGATAATATAAATGCATTTAATCAGGCCGGCCCCAGCCCGACAAGCCCTCGGGCTAGGGAAGTCAACTCCCCAGTGCACCCCATTTGTTAAAAATATCAAAATATTTAGTTATATTTATTGTAATTTTAAATATAAATGGTTTTAACTTTGTGGTTAAAGATATGCAATGTGGTTATGGTTCAAATCTCACCAAGAATGAATTTTTTTTTTTATCAATTTTTAAAATTAGACTTACGGCAATAAAAAAAAGTATATCGAATTTTTTCTACCGAGGCTAGGGCAGCCCAAACCTCGGGGCGGCTCTGCATTTAATGTAACTTGTGCATTTAAATATCTTTGTCTTAGAGGGAAAGGAAATCCGTAGGATGAGAGGTAAAATTAATCTTAATGCACAAATTTGAATTTTTTTTTTTTTATAAAGAGTTAATTCTAGTTAATTTAAAATATTAGTTATATATTTAAAATTAATTTTTAAATAATAAAATATTCATTTACACTATCGTAGCGATTAAATAATAATATAGATATTAAATAATATATCATATTTGCAAAAATTTAATTATGGAGATATCCAATCATTTTGCATTTTTTTCCAAAATGAATTCGTTTGAATTTCATAAGTATAAGTAACGAAGTAGAGTAAGCCTAACAAACTAATTACGTTTAAATTTATTTATTATGTTGTGAATTGTATTCATTTATATAAACTTGATAAATCGTTAAATTTATAAAATTAATAAAAGATTAACAGTATTAATTTTTGACAATGGTGTAATTATTAACCACTTAACTACTTAATCTTTGACCACAATAATTCAAATCTTCTTTAAAAGTCATAAAAAAAAAAAAAACATATGCAAATGATGGGACAAATTTTATTCAAATCAAATGAGAGAGGCTGAACACTGCAAAATCAAACATAGAATCAATTTTCATACTCAATCAAATGTGAAAATCAGAAGTTTTATCTAATTGCAATCCCAATTTAAGCCATTTTGACACTTGGAAGTAAATAGATCATTAATAGAATGTGGTTGCTGATTTTTATTTTTAAAATGTCTTAGTGTCACTAATTTCTATAATATTTAGTATTTTTATTAAATGCGAGATGGGTATACATTAAGCAAGAATTCAAACCAAAATGAAGATATAATTATCCTAACATTTAGATAAGAAATTATATGAAACTTCTTAAATAATGATCATGAGTAAAACTTTTTGTTTTAATAACATAATAAACATATAGTGAATTATTATAAAGATTTTTTTATATAAAATAAAAAATAAATCAGTTCTAAGTATGAACTAATAAACCATGTACCCAAAAATCAACCATTTTCTAGATTAATTGTTAATACTTCCATTCTACATTAGTTTACCCTTTAAATATTTTATCTGTTTCTTCATTTCTTCATCAATCCAATATCTGCAGCACTCCACCACTTTCCACCTTCTTTGGCTGTCACAATAAAAAAACAAATCTTCAACACTAATTCAAACCATCCTCAATCATATTCTATAATCGTAAGAAAAACAAAAACAAAAGTAAGACTAAAAGGAATTAAGTGACTAGGATAACACAAGAAAGGGCATTTTTGAAACACTTATGTTTCTCTATATGAATGAGAATCCGAATGAGAAATAATAAATCTGGATCAGAATTAGTTCATTTTTCAATTGTGATCTCATTTAGATTCACATTATTATAATGACAAAAAGATGTATTTTCAATTTAGTTTCATAATCAAAATTCATAAACTTTCCCATTATCAAAACATGAGTATCAAGCAAATTAGCAAATTTATCTACCTTGTAAGAGGAATATTGCCACCAACTAGACCCCCTTTAATAGAAAGTTGTTCCTACAAAAACACAAAATCTGAAGATTAAAAGAAAAAATCATTTTCTATATAAATCAAATTTAACATCCATATCAACTCACATTTATTTTTTCTCTTATTCTCGAAAATTCTTCTAAGAATTTGTTACCATTGCTGCAACTGCTGCAACACCGAAAGATACTAGACTTTCCACGCAAGTGTGTATTTCATCTAAATCTTCCATAATTTTCTCAATCAAGTTTTTTTCTAAATTATACCAAATATGCCACGCATAACCCATCTTCAACAATACTTTCTTACCACATTTTGAAAAAACAATCGGTTTGACAAACCTCAAACCAAATAGGCATAGAATGAATTGGTGGTGAAATTGTAATAAATCTCAACCAATATTCATTCTTTCCACTATATTCTTTCAACAAAAACACATCCACCATGGATGAGTTGTTAGATTCTTTAATCTAAATCTTTATTCTTTAGTTCTATATTCTTTAGTACTCTATGTCGATAAATCGAGATAAACTGTAATTGCGGAAACGTATCTGGATCTTGAATGAAGAACGGTCCATTAAGCCATTCTTCGTTATTCTCTTCTTCTTGATCTTCTCTTGATCTTGGATCTGGACCTGAAACTGAATGTGGATCTTCTCGTTCTGGATCTGGACCTGGATCGGATTGTTTGATGTGGTGGGGTTTAAGTCTTCCAACCCTATATTGATAGCCCTTCTTTAGTGTTCTTGAGAGATGAACATAAACCTTATTGTTCGATGAGAGAAACAAATCGGTAGGCTATCTATATGGGTTGGGGACCTAGCCCTAATATACCCATTTATTATTCGGCCCATCAACATCAACGAAATAATGAATGGTATTTCTGCTTCTACACAAATATGTCCCCATACTTATTATAGATGTCTAAATAAGCCCATAACCTTTATACTTTAATAGATCACTTTATTTGGGCTTTAATCTTTATTATGATAACAACTAATATACAATTATTAAATAATATATGTACCCAAATATTGGAAATAAT
Source organism: Impatiens glandulifera (assembly GCF_907164915.1). Classification (NCBI taxonomy): domain Eukaryota; kingdom Viridiplantae; phylum Streptophyta; class Magnoliopsida; order Ericales; family Balsaminaceae; genus Impatiens; species Impatiens glandulifera. The sequence goes on along the minus strand of NC_061865.1, from coordinate 46,068,404 downwards.
TCCAACAATCTCCCACTTGGGTCATATAATATTTCCTTCAATTGTATATTATAACCTTAAGAGCTCAAAATATTGTTATCATTACAAATACATCTATATCAATCTCGTCCATCAATTATAACAACATAGGATTAAAGCGGTTTTTGTTACATTAATTCGTAACTAAACCCTCAATAGTCACATATGTCAATACAATCAAATGACATAGATTAAACATGGGTGTGTAGTGTGGATTAACATGTAGTGTGATCTTTAACATGTCTAATACCAACTGGTCCTCCTTTATTCCTTATAGAGATCAATCTGAATAACTTTAAAATCTTGATTTTCTTTAAAAACTAAATCTTTAATTTCTTTATAAACTAATTCTTTAATGTGCACATAAATTCCAAATTGTATCTATACAAGCATCACAATACAAACTCCTACTAAAACTGTATATCATCTAAATATGTAATATCCATATGAACAATATGTTCATGAAAGACCTCGGATAACAAATATTTAGAGAACGGATCCGTAATTTTAGAGTTTGTCCAAATATGCTTAATAGATAAATAAACATTCTGAATTCTTTATTTTCCAAATAGTTCGACTTAGTCAAACTCATATTACTATTAAAGTAAAAGAACTGCAAATTATTGTCACGTAATAACTTTAGTGGTCTTTCTATATCATCCATAATTTGCAACCTCGTGACAAAATTTTGCAGTCAAATTCTTTAATTGAATGTCACAAAACACCTAATAAATTCTGCCATCATGTCGAAATAATTCTAGTGTCTGCTTAACACTCTTACAAGAATTAATTCTTTAAACTAATAATTAAACTAAAAGTATGTGGCACGAATTTCCGACTGTTTTGGTATCCAAAAAAAAAAACCGAATCAAAATACCAAATGATCTCTATCTGATTCGATTTCACTATATGAGTATGTAATGTTTTGTTCTTAAAATATCACATTAGTTGTTTGGTTGCTTTCTTAATGATCCAAACCAAGATCCTTCAAGTATTTGTTCAACATCATAAATGTACTTAATTTCTTGATTCATATAATCTAGAACATACATTAAACTCTTGTTTAAGGAGTATTATGTATATATATTTATTTTCAAGGCTAATCTTGAAGTATTTATGAGACTAAATTTATCTTTAGATCTTTCAAAATATCCAATAATTAACATCTAGAAATTCTTTAGTCTAGTTTATTTTCTTTAGACCTATAAGGCCTGACCTTAACTGGACAACCCCAAAAGAATTCTCTAGTTGTTTTAATTAAATCTTTATTTCATATATAAGTTGTAATTCTTAATTCTTCCTTCCAAATGAATCAATTACATGAAGATATTCCATAAATGTTTGTTTCCAAATAAAGAGTATCTAAAGTAGGTCTTTATTTCTTCATCTTTAATATGAATTGCCAATGTCCATACCGATGTTTCTTTCACCATCAATTGACTTTTGACAACTAACTCAACCGTACATCAACACATTTACTTTATATAGTAATAATGAAGTTACCATCAAATGTGTATGAGTACTGAAATTAAATTACTCTTAGAACAAACAAAACAAATTATAATATGTATTCTTTTATGCACCACTTTCTTTAGTAATTTTCTTTTAGGTGCAATATCTGCAATTCTTACAACTTTATTTCTTTATTATGTATTAAGGTATTTGCTAAGTGAACACTATTTATGTTATTTTTGTTTCAATCTTTTATTTTTCCTACACACAATTGATGTGAGTTCATATAGAGACTATGTCTCCCTTTAGACAACTACAATTCACATCAATTAACTTAAGTGTAAATAAGAAAATCCAAATTAGATGCATGAGAATACATTATTGTAACTCTGACTTTAATGCATTACTTTTGAAACAAAATAAAACATATATTATTTATGAAATCTTTATTCTAATAATACCCCTAGCAATTTTAACCATTTTAGATATAATTCTTAAAAATACAACAAATTCTAAATATGTCTTAAAAATTATATCATATAAAATGAATTTAAGATGTTGACAAAAAATAATTCGTATAAGCAGAAGTGTTAACTTGATTAGGTAACAAAACAAATGAACAACCATACTCACAAAATTTTAATAATCACATAAATTCAAAATAATGGTACGTCTCATCATAAGATACCAAACGCAACATTAATATTTAGTCTTTGGACATTAAATATTAACTTGCAAACGGTACTCTTTTGTAGTAATCAAATATTAACAATAAGTCCTGTCAAATAATTGGTTATCTTTGGATATTCCAATTATTCACATGGCCCACCGAATAATTGTTACATATTTATTGCCACATGTGCATAATGTTATTCTGACCAATTATTTATCTTCCTTTGGGCCGATTAAATAACCGCATGAAATACACACACTACCTTCTTAATTTATAAAACATATTAACTTTCACAAGAGAGCCTACTTTGGTAGAATGTTGCTTCAATTAATTGATTTAATAAATTAATAAATTATGTACATACTTTAAGTGTGTAACTCGACCAATTATTAAACTTCCTTTTGTCCGATTAATAATCGCATAGTTACAAACACAACCGTCTTAATCTTATAAAACAAATATGTTTTATAAATTAATAATTTGTACATTATTTAAATTTGCAATCCGATCAATTATTAATCTTCCTTTGGGCCGATTAACAACCGCATAATTACAAATTTAAGTGGGCCTAAAATTGTACCAAATTTTGAACGTGTTATTAACACCGAAAATCCGAATGTTGTTTTATGTATCAAAATTGCATAAATTTCATATGTGTTACACAAAACAAATAATTGTGATTTTACTAATCACTCAATTATTTCTTAATATCAATCAACACAATATATACATAAAGACCGAAATATGTATATATATTCGAATGTGTAATATAACATGATTGATTATTTATCCAAATATAATAATCATAATAAATAATTAAATAATCAATTACACAGATTACCCAAAATTCTAAATTTATCAATTATTAGGTTAATTGATTTCTTTAATTCTGAAAATTCTTGATAAATAAGTTATTGATATTTATTTATTCTTTAATTATAAATTATTATTATTAATAAAATAATAATCTCTTTTCTTGTTTTTATTAATATATTCCATACATTAATTAAGTCATAAATTAAATGGATGATACATCCGTTTTTATACTAATTCATTAAATATATTACAAACTTAATGTAATCAATATTTATAAAAGATTATAAACATGATAGTAAATATTTTTCTTTACTTAATTCTCAAATCATAACTTATATCATAGATATATATTAAAGTTTTAAAATTCTAGAATTCCATAATATATTTTACTTTATTTAAATGTATTAATACATTAACAATTATTTCCGTAATAAATATTTCTTCAATCTTTAATTAATTAAAATAATATTATCATTATTTTAATTCCTTAAATTAATTATAATAAGTATAATAATTAATTATTATTCTAAAACTACTGAATTCCTTAATTCTTTAATTAGAATGATAATAAATTATTATTCTAAAATTCAAAATTTATTAATTAATAGGTTAAGATTCTTTTATAATTATTATTAAATTCATACACAATTCTGTATATATATAAAATATAACCAAAATATATATAATATATTAATTAATATCTTTTTAATTATCTAATCATATTTCACTTTCTTAATTATATATATATAACTCTTCAAATATTCTTACTAAAAATTATATATATAATTCTTGATTTTATTTTTGTTTATCCTTAATTTCTTTTATGACATATACATTAATTATTATAAATAATTAATATCTTAATATATAATTCTTGATTTTATTTTTGTTTATCCTTAATTTTTTTTATGACATATACATTAATTATTATAAATAATTAATATCTTAATTAAGTTATAAAAAAAAACTTAATTAGAATTTGAAGAGTTCTTTATTCCATAATTCCTCAATATATAATAATAATAATAATAATTAATTATTATTCTTAAAAACATTAAATTCCTTAATTAATTCCTCAATATATATAACTAATTTCTTAATTAATAATATTAATAATTAATTATTATTCTTAAAATATTAAATTCCTTAATTAATTCTTTAATTATTAATTTGACAAATTATTAAAAAATAAATTAGCATAATTATATAATTAATTAATTCCTTAATTAATAATAATTAATCATAATTAATTATTATTCTAAAATCTGAATTCTTTAATTAATTATAATTCCATATAGGTATATATTATATATAATTAATTATATAATTAATAACAAATATATAACTTCAAATAAATATATATAATAGAAATAATTTCTCCTTAATTATCTCATTTTTTATTTTATATATATTATTTAGAATTATTCTCTTCGTAAAAAACCAAAAAAAACTTATTCAAACTTCCCTATCATTAACATCCTTATCATTAACCCTTACAAATCCAATGATTTATACTAATCCTTATTAGTTCTGATCATCTTACTAATATCATTAAACCCTTACAAATTAAATGATATATACTAATCCTTATTATACTAATCATTATTAGTTCTGATCGAAACAGATGAAGAAATATGTTTTAAAATTCTTATAAACCTAAATTTCAATAGATAGACATAGAGATGGCTCTGATACCACTTGTTAGATTCTTTAGTTCTATATTCTTTAGTACTTTATGTCGATAAATCGAGATAAACTGTAATTGCGGAAACGTACCTGGATCTTGAATGAAGAACGGTCCATTAAGCCATTCTTCGTTATTCTCTTCTTCTTGATCTTCTCTTGATCTTGGATCTGGACCTGAATCTGAATGTGGATCTTCTCGTTCTGGATCTGGACCTGGATCGGATTGTTTGATGTGGTGGGGTTTAAGTCTTCCAACCCTATATTGATAGCCCTTCTTTAGTGTTCTTGAGAGATGAACATAAACCTTATTGTTCAATGAGAGAAACAAAATCGGTAGGCTATCTATATGGGTTGGGGACCTAGCCCTAATATACCCATTTATTATTCGGCCCATCAACATCAACGAAATAATGAATGGTATTTCTGCTTCTACATAAATATGTCCCCATACTTATTATAGATGTCTAAATAAGCCCATAACCTTTATACTTTAATAGATCACTTTATTTGGACTTTAATCTTTATTATGATAACAACTAATATACAATTATTAAATAATATATATACCCAAATATTGGAAATAATTCCAACATGAGTAGTAATGACAACTTAAGACATCCTTCTAAATTATCCAAATATAAATAGGAATGAGGACCGCGATAATCTGGATGTTGAATAACTCTGTATTTCTCTATTCTGAGATCAAATGCAACAATGTAGCTTTCCTTTTCTGAATCCGATTCCACGGCTGAAATCCAGTGCAGAGCTCCATGGACTATTGAATTCCCAGTTTTGTACATGTCCGGATAGTGAAGAAACTTCTCATATCTATTCCAGGAATTTGATTTCAAACTATAAACTATAACCTCATAATCGATGACGTCTCCTTTAACATCTAGAAGGACTATAATTCTAACTACCTTGTAATCGTCATTAATGTTATCGTAACCAAATCTATAACTACCACATTTGCGATCGGTAGACAAATTTGCAATCTTAATCTTTGGGTAAGGCAATAGTATAGACTTTCTTGTTGATGGATTCCATATAACTACAATGCCATTGATATTTTGCAAACAGATTAAGCCATCACAGGAACCACAAAGTGCAATGTCATAATCCGAACATTTCAACGGATGTTTATCGGCCTCAACCAGTTGAAGAAAGGCATCTTTTACAGAATCAAAATCCCGATAGAGATTATCATCCTGCATATAGAGGCTGTTGATCTTGGTTCGGATTGATCGGTTTAGATGCAATTTGACAAAATAAGGACTATTAATTAAGACAAGCCACAATTTACTTACACACCTTAATTGGAGAAGAGACTTAACCGACAACCGAGAAAGAATGTTTTCTTGAATCAAATCCGGCAGCGACAACATCTTCTTCAATGAAAGAAGGAATAATGAACACTTGTTAAAAAGATGAAGAAAAGTTTATATAATGATTGAAAAGGTATATTTTGAATTCTTGTGATAAAATTAAACTCCCTTCCATATATTTTAAAATAAATTAATATTTATGGAAATTAATATTTATGTGATATTTTAAAATAAACTTATATATTCTTTTTCAAAACAAAATCTAGCTGAGTCCAAACAAATTCTAATTTTACACTTTGAATATATTTTGTTTTCATAATTTAAATTTGATATACTGATAAAGATTAAAATTATTTTTTAAAATGATGAATTATAATCATAAAAAAGAAAAATTAGAAATCAAAATATAATATCATATATAAAATAGTCTTAATTTCCTTTTTATAAGATACAATTAATTGTGACAGGTATAAAGCTATGAAAAAACAGGATAACCAAATCGAACCGAACTGATAGTTTACTGCAAATGGTTTTGGTTAACCTATTTTTTTTTATCAGTTTAACGGTTCGGTTTTAGTTTAACAGTTCGGTTTTCGGTTAAAGTATATTTTTTGGGTTAACCAGTAATAATTTAATTATATATATTAATATTTTATAATTTATATTAGTTATTTTGTATATATTAAATATATTATAAATAATATTTAATAATCGTTATTTTTAAATTTTAAATTATAATTTGTATATTATTGTTTTAAAAAATCTTATTTATATAGATATTAATTTAAAAAATAAAACTTTTAAAATATATATTGTTAAAATAATATAACATATTTTTAAATATATCTATGAAATGTTATTATAAATATTATATTATATATTATATTTTATAACATAGAAAAAATAGAAAATAATATCATACTTAATTTTAAAAATTGAACCGAAATTAATAGAATCAGAACCGTTAATTCACCAGTTGAATACTCCTAGTGATTTGTTATAATTAATCTTTAACTATTCATTCTTTTATGATGTTTATTACTTCCATTTATAAAAAATAATATATATATATATAAATTACTTTAATATAATATATATTGTTCATAGTTTTCATAAATATAAAAAATATATAATTATATTTCTCAACATAAATTTAGGAGTGAAAAAATCATTGATATTATCTATATATCTAAAATACCATATCTCAGAATATCAATTTTTTTGTATACTAAAAAAAATGTAAGAATGATATCGATACCAAATTATTAATAAGGTAAAGTATGAAACTTTTAAAATTTTGGTATATCAATTTATACTTATACAACAAAATAATATTTATAAATTAAAAATATATATAATAGTTAAAAAAAATTAATAAAATTATAAATATTTATGATTTAAGTTTTATTTCAGAAATTAATTCACACATTCATTGTGAAAATTTTAATAAGATTAAATCTTTTTTAACCAATTTTAATAAATTTATTTATTCGAACATATTTGTGGCTCAACATTCAATGTATTTATTTTTGTTTATCTAAACTTAACAATTTTATTTTATTTTTCAAATAAACTTGATAGTTAATTCAATTATATAGAGATAATGTTTGAAAATTAAATTATAATATAATTATAATGTAATATTATTAAAAAATATATAATTTCTAGACATTCTATTTAATTTTTCTATAAATTATTTATTTATTTTTTAAAATAGACACAATAAAATCTAATATGTTGTCAAATTAATTTCAATTAAAAACACAATTAAATACAAAATAAATATGAAACACAATTTTTATTTATTTAAGTAAATATAACTTGTAACATGGACAAATGACTTTAGTCCGAACTACAGATACCTGATTCTTCTCTTATAGAAAAATAAACCGAGAAAATACGTAGGAAACCTACATATTTACAGGCCCGGTCTCATATGAATAAAACCATTAGTCCCTTCTTTAAAAGAAAGGGAAAACATTTTGAGAAAGGAAGAAAACATTGATCCAAAGAAAAGTCGATGTTTCAGATTTTGGGAAATAAGTAGGTGCAAAAGAAAAATAAATCGCTTCCTTCCAAGTGATATCCTTCAAAACAAAACCGAAGATTTCACAATATCCCCCCGATTCAAAATATATCGGTTACAAACACTTTTTCGTTTGTAGAAAATTATCCTAAGAGTAGACCTCCATAGAAGGTTTCTTGAGAAAAAGAACCTAAATAAATCCTATAAAAACAAGGCCTAGAGTCCCAAATAGAGAAATGACACATATCCCTACTTTTGTTTAAGAGGAGAAGTTCGAAACTTGACGCTTTGTGAACAAAAAACCTAAAAAAATAATAATGCAAAAAAGTGAATATGTATAAATCCCGAAAACTACAAAAAGATGAAAAATGTTCATGTGTTGGTTGAGGTATTAATATCATCATTCATGCTCACTTATACTCTTTTATTGATTGTTGTTGCAAGAGAATAATATATTGATTATACTAGATACACCCCAAGAACGAAAAAAACAAAAAAGACTTTAGTGGTTGAGGTATTGAAATCACCACCCGTTGCCCACTCAGACTCTAGTCATGATTGCTACGGTAATGACAAGGGTGTACCAGTTCTACCAGATATACCCACGAGTCAATAAATAAAAAAAATAAAAAATGGCAAACCAAAACTCAAAGCAAAAAGTCGATGACCTCTCCAAAATAATTTTAGGATGAAATGTGGTTCAGGGCACCAAAAATAAGTTGCACACTTCTGTTAAAACATCAAGTTTTGACCATCTTCTTCGAGGGTTATAATTAGGGATAATTGTTTGTACATGAGATCAAGTTTATAACTGACATTTCGAGAGTTGGGGAAAAAGAAATCTTATTTCTTCATGAAATAAAAATCATCACAAAGGACAAGAAGATATATTCAAAGCCTAACCCCGAATACGTTTCGAATCTGAAAACGTCATGATTCATTAAGAAATGATCAAAGTTCATTCCAATCTCGAAACAAAAAGAGATAAACAAGGATAGAGATTAAGGAACAAAAAATGTTCCTTTATCCAAAAACATGAGTCATTTGTCCATAAATAAGCCCATAAGGCTACCAACTCATTTTAATCAATTGTGAATGCCACTTTGGAAAAGAAAAAAGGGAAAAGATTATGTTGAAATATTCCCTTGAAAGGCAAAGAGCCAAGACCGATACTACAAAAGCAAAATAAGTAAAATCGAGTCTCCAAAAACCCTATATGTCGATAGGCACGTTAGATTGTTTGTAAACAATCCCGTTTTTAGACCCTAGTTGTGCTTATGTATCAAAACTTTAATTGTAGTTAGGTATCATAAACCCTATCTGTTAATAGGTGCAATAGATCGATTTTATACAGTTCCGCTATAAACCATAGTTGTGCCTAGGTATTGAAAACCTTAATTGTAGTTAGGTACCCAAAACCCTATCTATTGATAGGTGTGATATATTGTTCTTATACGATTCCGCTAAAAATTCTAGTTGTGCCTAGGTATTTAAACGATGTTTGTTGATAGGTACATGATATTATTCGTACACAATTCCATTTTCAAACCCTAGATGTTCCTAGATATCACAGAAACTCTATCTATCGATAGGTTGAGATGTTGTTTGTACACGACTCCGCTTGTAAAACCCTATATGTTGATAGGTCGAGACATCACGACGTCATTTGCATACGACTCTCAATCTAAAACTCTAGTTGTGCCTAGGTATCAAAACTCTATATGTCGATAGGTCGAGACGTCTTTCGTACACGACTATCTACAAAATAAAACCCTATTTGTCGATAGGTCGAGACATCATTCGTACACAACTCCGTCTACAAGATAAAACCCTATATGTCGATAGGTCGAGATGTCGTTCGTACACGACTCCTTATACAAGATAAAACCCTATTTGTCAATAGGTCGAGACGTCGTTCGTACACGACCCCATCTATAAGATAAAACCCTATTTGTCGATAGGTCCAAGCGTCATTACACGAATCCATCGAAAAGATAAAAACCATATCTTTCGATAGGTCAAGACGACGTTCGTACATGACTTTACATGAAAACCCCATCTCTTAATAGGTGTCGAAGACTTTCACATCAGCAAAAAAAGAGATCAGTTATATATGATCCAATAAACAATGTCGTCTATTGACACAAAACCAGATCATTTGTACACGTCCAAGTTATGATAAAACCCTGTCATCCAAACAAGTATCTCAGACCCTGTCTCTCGATAGGTACCAAAACCCTGTCATCTAAATAGATAATCCAAGCTCTATCACTCAATATGCATCTAAACCCTATCATCCAAACATGTATCTCAGACACTATCTCTAGATAGGTACCTAAACCTTGTCCTCCAAAAAGGTAATCCAAGTCCTATCACTCGATAGGAATCCAAACTCTGTCATCCAAACAAGTACTCCAAAAATTGTCATCCAAATAGGTACTCCAAACCCTATCATTCGATAGGCCCTGAAACCCTATCATCCGTACAGATAATGCAAGCCATATCGCTCAATAGGCATCAAAATCATGTCATCCAAACAGGTAATCTAAACCATGTCATCCAAACATGTATCCCAAGCCCTATCACTTGATAGGAATCAAAACCCTATCTTCGAAACTGGTATCCCAAACCCTATTGTTCAATAGGTACCCAAAACCCTGTCATCCAAACAAGTATCTCAAATACTATCTCTAGATAGGAATCCCCTTTCACGACATCATTCGCAACTCAATACTCCAAAAACGAAGCCTTGTTCATCAACAAGAACAACGATCATTCATACATGATCCAACCAAACTCTATCTCTCGATAGGTCCTTAGGCAAGACCCTATCACTCGATAGGTAAAACACAAAACTCCTATATCTTGATATGTACTTAAACAAACCCTATCTCTCGATAGATACTCCCGACCAATATCATATTTGTTGATAGGTACTCTCATCTCATTCACGAAAGACTATCTATTGATAGCACCACGATCACTTGTGTTCGATAGTTCTTAACTTTACTTGTTAGTAACCCCGTGGAAAGTTTGTTAATTCCCACAATAGCACATATGATAGCCCATTCATTTTTACATGACTAAACATGAATAATCTATTGATATTCATGCCCAATAGGAATTTGATGTTTCATTACCTATGATATTCACCATCCCCTAGATTTTATGGGTACTTTGTTAAGATCTGTGAAACATGACTCCCAAAATGAGTTATCCTTATTAGGATAATCTCCAAGGAAAGGATTTCTTAAAGAAACGCTTGGAAGCACCTCGACGAATGCTATGTATAACATTAGTAGGTCACTCTAACCTCGAAACGCTACATGTTCTATCTTTCCTAACTCTCTCATTATAAATTGGATAAGATAACTTAGTGTTAGATGTCATACTCGAATCAACGTTTTTAAAACCAGTTAGTTGTATCCAAACTCGATTTGAGAGGGGTACTCTATAAGAACTAAAAATCAACACTCCAACTCTAAATGTTACTTATTACTTACCCACATGAAACGTTACTGAAAAAACTTTCATGTTCTTTGCATACCTCTTAAACAATGACCCTTCGCCATTTTTACATGACTAAACATGAATAATTTATTTATATTCATGCCCAATAGGAATTTGATATTTCATTACTTATGATTATCATCATCCCTTGGATTTTACGGGTACTTTTTTAAGATCTGTATAACATGACTCCCCAAAAGAGTTATCCTTATTAGGATAAATACGAAGGAAAGGATTTCCTAAAGTAACGCTTGGAAGAACCTCGACGAATGTTATGTATAACATCAATAGGTCACTATAACCTCGACACGCTACACGCTATATTTCCTAACTCCCTCATTATAAATTGGATAAGATAATTTAGTGTTAGATGTCATACTTGAATCAACGTTTTCAAAACCAGTTTGTTGTATTCAAACTCGATTCGAGAGGGATACTCTATAAGAACTAAAAATCTAACACTCCAATTTATAATATTAAAATAATTATTTTGAATTATTTTTAAATAAATAAGATCAAAATAATTAACCTCATGGCAAAAAATCTATTTAAATTATTAATTAAGATTAATTATTGAGCTAATTAATCAAATTAATTAAGAGTTGAGGCCAAAATAAAAAATAAACTTATTTGGGATAAATATTGTACCCATATTATCTCAAAATAAATTTAGAAAAATTGAAGGATAAAAATAAATAATTTTGATGAATGGTTGTATCCATTTCATCTTACAGAATTATTTATTTAAATCTTAAAATAAATTGGTAAATTATTTGCTATATTTATTTAAATATTTTGTGTATTTAAAAAAGATTAAAATTAGAATCAAAAGGATGAAAAAAAAAATCAATTTCAAACAATCCCTTGAGATTTTATTAAAAAAAAATTCATTTTCGGGTGTAACCAAAATTCTAAGAGATAGTTACAACCGAGACCGCGTTTGTTGGATGAGAATCAAATTCTCATTAAACTCTTTAGAGTAAGCCGCGCACCCGTTTAGAGGAAGGAAACACACGCTCGGTCCACAGAGGATCAACAAACGTCCATCTCCCCGAGCGCTGACGGAACGCCTGACTTTGACGAAGCATTGACGAAACGTCAACGAAACGCCCAAACGCGTGAGAAAAGATGATGTTTTGACCTCCGATCTTCGTCTTCATCACGACAGCAAGCAGATAAGCTCTAAAGATCCGTGTTAATCTTGTCTTTTTGGAACTTGACCATTGGTCCACCAAATTGACTTATTCAAAGCCTCGAATGATCATCCTACGATGGTTGATCATTCTCCCCTACGAAAATAGGGATGAATTATTCCTATTTCGGCCACTTGAGTCATGAACAAACAAAACTCCATTAATGACTTTTGATTGATCTGATCTACTAGGTTGGATCAACCGACTTAAGAATTCTATAAATAGCTTCCCTAAGTAAATATGAAGCTAAGGAACAGACACAAAACATTCAAATCAAAGAAAATCAAAATCCTCCATTAAAGCTCCAAGCTTTTTGTTTTTTCAAATTTTCTATTTGAAGCCTCGAAACTTGGATCTAAGCATCCCGAAAGCTTCTCTAAGGATGAATGTGTGTTCTTCAATTCTTGGTAAGTGTTCAATCATCCTCTAATTCATATTTATAGTTTGAATTTGAAATTTTTATATTTCAAATTACAAAAGCTTGCATGCTTGTTGTTCATATTGTTTTATGGTTGAATATTGATCCTATGATCATTTAGAAACTATCTGAGTATGCTAGAATCAGTCAATTTATCTAATAAACAAAAACCTATTTTTGATTTTTCAAAATAAAAAAAAAGGTTTGTTGTTTTTGGATTAATTCTACTAAATCACATCACAGAAAGCTTCCCAACATGATTGTAAACATGTTGGACAAATGTTTGGGTCATATTTGATCCATCCCGATCATGTTTGATCGAAATAAAAAATTTCAAAATAAATGAAAATTTTGAGTTCTTGAATTGTCCAAAACGAACAATTAGTGTTCTTGTTTTGGTACCAATCAAGTATATGTGAGAAGAGAAATCTATTGGATATCTCCTTTTACTTCAAAACATCTTTTAAATCAAAAACCCAATTTTTGATCTCATACTGTTTTGAACAAATTGATCATTCATGTCGATTGATACCTTGAGATGATGATCAACATGTTTGTGAGAGATTTATGAAGCTACCCAAGCTCTTGAATCAAAGAATCAAAGCTAAAAACGATTTACCAAATTGTATTTTGGTGTTCTTGAGGAGGAGAGGTCCGACCAAGAATCTTCGGTCCTGGACGAGAACTAAGACCGAGAGAATTTGACCTAGGACCGAGACCTATGACCGATGTTCTTGAGCTAAGACATAGATGTCCAACCTAGGACCAATGTTATTGAGTTAGAATCGATGTTCTTGAGCTAGGACCGAGAGATCTGACCGAACAATTGTACATGGATATTACATTGACACTTTGCAAATTTGAAATGATTTTTCCGCTGTCAATCTTCGACATCATGATGCATCTCCCGGTTCACTTGTCATTTGAGACTTTTCTTGGGGGACCTGTTCAGTATCGATGGATGTATCCGTTTGAACATTACATGGGTACAATGAAAATATATTTGCAGAATAATAACCACCCAGAAGCCTCTATAAGCGAGAGTTATCTTGTAAATGAGATTATTAGTTTATGTTCCAGGTATATGGAGGAAGAAGAGCAAGAAAATGCACAAACTGAAATCTCGGGCATTTCAATATTTTCATCGTTGGAAGACCTATCTAACGGAAAAATATACAACTTGGATTATAGAGATCGAGTGACAACTCATTCATACATTTTGAAAAATTGCCCCAAAGCAGAACCTTTTTACATGTAAGATTCTATGTTGTTGTTATTAATTAGCATTAAAGAGTATGCAATTTAATATTCGATCTATTTGCAGAGATTATATGCAGTATTGAAATAACAACGAGTCTCGTGGAGAAACGTTTGCCGCATATTTCAAGCATAGAGTGAGTAAATTATAAACCATATATCATAACTCTTTATATTTATTTTAACAACTACATTTCGGGTATATGTATAGGTTGCTCAATTAGCCGAATTTAACGACATATCAAGAGACCTCAAGATCTTATGAGAAGGTCCAAGTATGTACTCGTCTATGTATGTTTGGTGTAAAGTAAACGGATACAAATTCTGTACAGAAAAACACGACGAAGGTTTGACCACTCAAAATAGTGGGGTGGTTGTTGAAGGGTTCAATGGGTCTGAAACTATGTCATACTACGGAGTTTTAACGGATATAATCGAAGTGCAATACTTTTCTCACAAACGAGTTGTTTTATTCAAGTGTAAGTGCTTTGATATACACTCGGGAGAACTAGGAGTGAAAGTGGATAAATATGGCTTCGTAAGTATAAATGTAAACCGAATTTTAAAAACCCAAAGTCAAGACCCGTATATATTGGCGAGTAAAGCAAAACAAGTATTCTACGCCCCTAATATGTCAGCCCGACCCGGTTGGAAGATTGTGACAAAAATAAAACCGCGGTTTACAAATATATAGTTCAGATTAATTAATTAGGTAGATTTATGTTTTTTACTTTATATTAATTCTTATTACTACTTTATTTCAATTATTCGCTTATTTATTAATGGTATGCATTAAGAATGTCTAAAGATAGTAAAGAACCTTGGTGGAGTATGAGGAAAACACCCAACAAACTCTCTAATCCGTACCAGAACCTCATTGCACAATCAGAAAACTTAAGGCTCCGAGAATCGTCTTCTAGAGATCAACCACCTATTTCTATGGTCCCGATAGCTACTGCTCCCCCAGCAGACGAGGATGTTGATGTTGATGCTGCTGAGGCAGAAGAGTTTGTAGAGAGTACGTTTGCTGATATGGGGATGACGACGATGAGGCTAACGACGAGGGTTACGAGGAGCCTCAAGAGGAGGATGAAGAGGAGGAGCATGGATCCACTCCCGACCCATCATCGACAGGTAACTTGTTTACAATTAGTTATAGTTTGAATTGATTCACATATATAATTATGAATTTGATAATTTTGAAGAATCTTGTGCCCGCAAGAGACGGGGTAAAAATAAGAATATTGTGTTATCTAAGAGACCAGCGGGGACAAGGATTCCTATGACTTTTAGAGAGGTAGATGGGAGGCCCGGCGGTGCTGACGAGGGAAGAACAAGGTGGTCTAGACATGTGGGGTCGGTTGTGCGGGATCCCTCAGTCGTCTCACAACGTCTTTTGAAGTGGAAGGCATTAAGTGCTGACCAATTGGTTTATATTTGGACTGCTGTGAAGGTAATAATTAATTAATTATACATTAATTATTCAATAATTATTTTATAACATTTGAATGTTATTATTTTCAGGATCCGTTCGAGGCTACTAATGGTCCTATTGATTCTTTTCGAAAGACCGGATTGGGACACGTCAAGCAGATATGGGATAGATGGCGCTCGGATTTGAACAAGGAATATATCCGCGTCCATAAAGGAGACGAGGCGGTGGTACTTGACAATCCTCCACCAGACTACGATCGAGATGATTGAGAGTTTGTGTGTCACAACCATTTATTTACGGACAAATTTAAGGTACGGTTTCATAATTCAAATAAAATATTATATTAGTTATTCTAAATTTAATTTGTTTATTTGAAATTCAGAAAAATAGTACCACAAATATAGCTAACCGAAAGAAGCTGAAATTCCCGCATCATACGGGAAGTAGACTGTTTGTTCAAATTGAAGAAGAGTTGATAAGTACATTATTTGTAATAACTTAATATAAAGATTTGTTATGAATTATATAAATTTTTTATTTCAACAGGCGATTGAAATGGGACAGGCTCCATCTGTCGTTGAAGTGTTCAAGAG
The DNA here is from genome assembly GCF_907164915.1 of Impatiens glandulifera. Lineage (NCBI taxonomy): Eukaryota > Viridiplantae > Streptophyta > Magnoliopsida > Ericales > Balsaminaceae > Impatiens > Impatiens glandulifera. Next base: position 46,052,002 of record NC_061865.1, on the reverse strand, counting down.
GACCCGTACCCCAAAACCGACAAAAGAAAACCCAACATCCGTCCCGGACGAACGCGTGCAAGAGAAAATTGTAAGTGAATTGAATTTTAAATTAATTACTTATAACTAGTTTATAAATTTTTATATAATTGACAAATTATTTCAAATGTGTAGGTTGAGATGGAGGAAGTTCTAAGTAACGAACTAGAAATATCAGACTTTGAGTTGACGGAGAGAGTATTCGGACGCCAAAAGCATGGGGGAGTATTCGGTATGGGATTAGGTGTCCGACCCACACACTTTCGTGAGGATCTCCGAAGTTCTAACAATTCTCAACGAGCCACTGATCGATTGTTTGAGGAGAATCAAAGAATGGCGATGGAACTGGAGGAATTGAAGAAAAGGGATGAAGAAAAAACTCAAACGATTAATCAAATACAAGCGGAAAAGGTAGAATTGATTTCAAGAATGGATAGAGAAAGTGCAAAATAGGAGAAGGAAATGTTAGAATTGAATGCAAGATTAGAGAGTTTTGAAATGTTTATGCGGCAATATAAACCACCTCCTCCCCCCACCAGTTAATTCTAAGACGTTTCGACTTTATGAATTGATTGAATATGTTTAATGGTTAATGTAAAACATGTTGTTGGGATGATTGATTTGAGAATTTTGGAATGATCATTTTGTTTTATGAATTGATTGGTTTGGCTGAACAGGTTTAGGTTTCGGTTGAGCACAAAACAATAGGGCTATTTTGTAAATTTTGTAGGGAAAAACCGAAACTTAAATGGAATCTTTCGGTTTTTCTTCGAAGAGAAAAACCGAAGGTTAACTTAATAACTCTCAGTTTTTCTTCAAAGGGAAAAATCGAAGGTTAATTGAATATCTTTCGGTTTTTCTTCAAAGGGAAAAACCGAAGGTTAACTTAATAACTTTCAGTTTTTCCTCAAAGGGAAAAACTGAAGGTTAATTGCATATCTTTCGGTATTTCTTCAAAGGGAAAAACCGAAGGTTAATTGCATATCTTTCGGTTTTTCTTCAAAGGGTAAAACCGAAGGTTAATTGAATAACTTTCGGTTTTTCTTCAAAGGGAAAAACCGAAGGTTAATTCAATAACTCTCGGTTTTCTTCGAAGTGAAAAACCGAGGGTTAATTGAATAACTGTCGGTTTTCCCCTTTGAAGAAAAATCGAAAGTTTTCCATATAACTCTCGGTTTTTCTCTCGGTTATCTAAACCGAAAACTCTGGGATATCTTTCGGTAAACTCACAATTATTTTTAACGATAGAGTCAATACCGAGGGATGACGAAAGTTACCTTAACTCTCGGAATTTGGTCTATATCGAAAGTTATAGGGTTAAAACCGAGAGTTTTTACTCTCGGTTTTGACCCCTTTTTCACCGGTGTAACACACGCACGTCTGTCTGTTGCGATATTCTTGGGTTTACAGCTAGCTATTCATAATTAGACAATATTGTATATATATATCTAGTTATTCTATTTAGTTATGCAAGAAATAAATATCTTTCATGGTATCAAAGCGTTAGTGAAATCATCACCATCCTTTTCATTTCTTCAACAGATTTCTTCCTTTTCATTTCTTCAACAGATTTCTACCACATATTAGCGTTGCACGCATCTTCTCCATCTATTGGTAGTCCGTTTCTTTTCCTTTTCACAACCTTCGTGATTACCTCCAAATATGTTGCCACCCTACTATTGATGTATCTAACTTCAAGAGTCTTATTCTCATCACTCTTGAGATGAAGAATATCTCTTAGCTATTTCAGGTGGCAGCGCAACCAACCTGGAGGCTGTTGAAACAATAAGAACGGTTCAAGTAGTGGTGGTATAAACGACGACAACCACAACAGTGACAATGGTTAGTAGCAACATCGACCAAATTTTCAATTGTTGTTCAATTTATGGGGACATGAGTGGGCTCTTCCTCCGTAGATATAGTGGGTCGTCTCACCATGCCCTTACCCATTCAACTCGTGATATTTTTCCCCTTCTCCCCGCCAGTAACAACAATATGGCCTCATTGGCCTACAACCTCATCAACAAGCTTATTCAGCCACTATAATCATATAGAACGGGTAGCGCCTTATGAGAGAGAGGGGTGCTCTTTGAGAGCTATCGGTATACTCTGACAAGTGCATTCTGCCTCAAAAGCATAATCTTTCAAACCACTCCTCAAGGTTCAACACTACTACTAAAAAATGAGAAAGAGTCTCGGTCGGTCACCCAAGTGACTAGCTCCCTCTGAAGATTAACCAGAAAACTGCCACTCATGTACATCTTTTTTGAAAAAGATGAGACTGTTTATTAATATAATAGAAGGAAAGGCACCCTTTCGATATTACTCCTCTCTAGAGGCATACTGTTACATGGACACAAGTGTCACCTCTCATATATCATTCTAGTAAAAATTATAATTCACAATTATGTTTCTATTGAATTTGACTCTTTTGAGTTTTGAAAATGGTGGTGGGTCCAATGAGGTGTGAGAGTCAGGGATCTATTCTATCATGTTGCTACCCATGTAAGGTAGTGTATGAATCCAATTATTAATTGACACATGTCACTCTTTAAATTTTTTTTCCACACTTAACTCACAAACTTAACTATGGTTGAGAATTTAAAGGAAAAAATGATATATTAAATTATTATATATTTTGTTTTTACTAAAATAACATAATCATATTAAATTATTATTAATTAAATATATATATTAAATTATTATTTATATTTTTTTATGAAAAATAACACAATAATTTAAAAAAATTATTACTTGATCTATATTTAATTACATCTAAATGTTATATATATATATATATATATATATATATATATATATTTAATTAATAATAATTTAAAATTAGAGGAGTGATAGAGTGAGGGAATTTAGTGAGGGAATTTGGTGAGGGAATGACGTGGTATCACCTTCATTGGTTGGAAAATGTAAAAGTGGGAGGAAAGAGAGAAAAGAGAGAAATTATTTGATTTTTCAACGAATAAGATTATGCCACATCATTCCCTCACCAAATTCCCTTACCAAATTCCCTCACCTAATCATTTCTCTTAAAATTATTATGTTATACCTTCTAAAAAAAATATTTAATAATTTAATGTATAATTTCCTCCTTTAAATTCTCAACAACACACCGATAATGTTAATGTAATATATATTTAATTAATAATGATTTAAAATTTTTATGTTATAATTTTTATGTCACTAATAAATAATATTAATGTAATATATATTTAATTAATAATATATATTTTAAAATTATTATTTTGTTCTTATTAAATATATATATATATATATATATATATTTAATGCATATTAAAATTATCTGTACAAAAACATATACAACATTCATATTTAATATTAATGTGATATATTAGAATTATTATATTATTACTAGTAACAAAATATATATAATAATTTAATATATAATTAATTAATAATGATATAAAATTATTATATTATTTTTAGTAAAAAAAAATATATAAAATAATTTAATATATTATTTTTTTCTTTAAATTCTTAACTATAGTTAAATTTATGAGTTTAGTGTGAGAGAAAAGAATTTAAAGAGTGACATGTGTCAATTAATAATTGGATTCAGGCCATTACGGATAGCATCGAATGAACCATCCTATCACCATGACACATATTTTTGTAAGACAATTTTTTTTTATCTACCTTTGATGTTTTAATTCCTTCCCTTTGGCATAAACAATTGGGTTATGTAGGCGATTTTATTTTATGTTCTCTTACAAGAATAAGTTTATTGATTGCTGCAACAAATATATAGATTATGGAATTTTTGTCATTCATGTCCTCTTAGAAAACATATTAAGCTGCCATTTCTTTTTTCAATTTCTTTTACTTTTATGCCATTTGAGATTGTTCACGCTGATTTATGGACATCTCATGTTTTGAGTTCTTCCGGTCACCGATATTATATATTAGTATTGGATGATTATTTTAAGTTTTTGCGGATCTTTTTTGTCAAATATAACTTATGCCTATTCCACGGTATTAGATTTTAGAACATTTAATCGCACTGAGTTTGAAAGGGACATAAAAACATCAAATGTGATAAGGGTCGTGAATATGATAATAAACCTTTTTGAAAATTTTGTAAACAACATGATCTTTTGTTTCATCTTTCCTTCCATCATACATCACCTCAGAAAAATTCTTACGATTAATAATATTATTTGTACATTACCTGGCCATGCTTCTTTACCTCCATCATTGTGGCATAATGCATTATAAATGACAACATACTTTCTCAATATTCATCTCTAAAAATTATTAAATTATCAGATCCCTCTTCAGATTTTTTATCAAAAAGATCCATCATATTATCCTCCCTTCCCTTCTACCACCTAAATAAACTCCAACTCCACTCCTCTATTCTGTGTGTTTTTGGGATACCATCAAATCATTGTGGTTATAAATGAAATGATTTGTCTTCTCGAAAAAATCATTATAAATCGTCGTGTAATGTCCCTCCCATTTATTAATTTACACACTCCTCACGATATTGATATAATATAATATATTAGAATATATTTCGTAGATATATTTGTTATAATATATTTACTAGCATTTCCTAATTAGACAATATTGTATATATAGCTAATTAGGCTATTGAGTTAGGTAATAAATAAATGTTTCTTTGAACATCTCCGAAAAGTCTTATGTGGCATCGAATGGAGAAGACGAAGAAAGATTTCGAAAAAGTCAAGGCCATGTGGTGTCTTCTATTTGGATGTTAGAGTGGTGTGCCATCTACGTGACATTGTGTGGTCAATATTGTTAGCGCGAGACGCGATATTATTTCTAAGATGATGTTGTGTCGCTTTATATGCGTTCAATGGAAGTCAAAGTAGGTGTATATTGTGGCTTAGCGATGTCTCGGTGCACCTATTTGAAAACAATTTTATATTTGTTTTAGTTTTAACTCCGATGTTAAATATTAGTGTTCCTTTAGTAATATTGAGTTTTGATGATGATGTAACTCAACAAAAATTTCTAATTAGTTTAGGATTTTGTCCTTTATAATATGGTGTTATATTACTAATAAACTAACTTAATGACTAATAATTAGCAGATTTCAATTAGTATTATAGTGAGAAAAAAAATAAGTGTCTAAAAGTAACATAAAAATAGTAAGAATATTAATACCAAGTAGTAGATAAATAAATGACATCTTAAAATATATTTTAAAGCATATGAAAAGACTGAGACACTAAATAATTTACATATTCACCACAAACATTGTTTTGAGACATAATCTCCATAAACAAAATCATAAAATCACCTATTTCCAATCTCTTCTTTATTTTGATATCATAAAAGAAAAGTTTCCCATGATTGTAGGTTCTACATATTATTTTAGTTATTTATTATGTATAAATAACAATGGGGCTTCTCACTTTGTGTGTCGCATCTATCCATGATAGAGAAGCAGTAACAAATGTTTCTTTAGGAATTTTACCCTCAATTGTCACAGTGAATGATTTAGTTTGTCCAACACGGAAAAAGAGTGTATCGGGAGATACTTGTATTTTCAGTTTTGCTGAAGAATCAATTTTGACATCATAAGTAGACGATGTCAAGCCCACATTCGTAACTTTCCTAAGAAACTTGACCTGAAACATTTTGAAAGGAAGGGCCCGGAAGCAAAATGAAGGCATATTTAGGTTCCACTCATATTGTTTCACAAACTTGATGCATGTAGTATTGTCACCCGTAAGATATTGCAATTGATGGTTGGTAAATCCTAAACTGCACAAGAACTGTATATAATCCTCTTGATTGACATCATACACAAGTCCAGGATTGATGGCTGCTATAGGATTTATGTGTCCTGCTCCATAACCAAATTCTTCTTCTGGAGTTGTCCTTGCACTCATAGTGAATGCTTCAAGACAATTTTGTAGAGAATTGTTAACACTATTTTAATGGTAAAAAACAGGTATTGATGTTCATTTTTTTTAAGTAATTAAGATTTAAGGAACAAAATACAATAAGTGAGTTATACGTTGAATATATACCTGTAGTCATAAGCGCAGATTTTATAGCTGATGAAGACCACGATGGATTAAAAGATTTAACATAAGCAGCCGCGGCACTAACATGTGGGCAGGCCATTGATGTGCCTGATTGCATGTTAAAAAGAGATCTTCTTATATCAGTTTTTAAATTCGTAAGAGGACTCGCAACTGTCCACGCTGCTAATATGTTATCACCAGGTGCAGACAAATCTGGCTACATCAAGAGAAAAAAACTTATGTAAAATTAATTTTATCTTGTATGCACTACTAATGTCAAACTTATAAACTCTAATTGTTTTAAAAAATTACAACTAAGAAAACTCAAGAACATAGATAGATGCAATAACATTTTTTTTTGTTAATTTATTATATATAGACAAAATTCATGTCATAATTGAGGTTGAGCAAATCATTTTCACAATGAGGAAAACATATACAACCTTGAGGATGCTAGATGTGATAATATTTGGTCCCCTAGATGATGTGGATGTAATATATGGTGCAAGCATATCAGCATCTTCATGGCTCTTCATTATGCTTGCAGTTGCATTTCTATTTCATAAAGTAAAATTAAAATAATCAAAAAATTAAATCCCAAAAAATTAGAATTCTTTTATAGTATATATATATATATATACTTTGTTCTTTTAATATAGCTCAATATGATGCTTCCATCCTTAATGTCAACAAATGTGGTAGGAAGGACAAACATTCTAGCATTTGTTAAAGATATATTTCCTCGTATCACCATACCGACAGCACCAGCCAAAAGAGCTGTTTCTCCTGAATTTAATTGATCACAAAATATAATTGTTCCTTTTACCAGTCCTGCATCTAGTGAGTTTGGAAGGCACAACCTGAATGTATGAGAGCAATAAGAGTATAATTAAGACCCTAATATCAAAGAGAAATGGCTTTGGCTTAACAAATTTGGAAGTTTAGGTATAAATGAAAAAAATGCTTGAACTTTATCTAAAGGTATAGTATGCATAGATCTTTAAAAGAATCAAATTGAAGATTATATTTAGAAAATGTAAACAAATCTATCCTTTTTATTTTATTAATTCATCAAAATATAAAGAAAGTCAAATTGAGATATAATTTGTAAATAACAAATTTATTTTGTTAAAAATCAAAATCATTGATGTTTGATAAAAGAAAATGTTGATTGAATTTTTTTTAATTTATATAAAAGTTATTTCTTTAAACAGCTCTTCCCTATTTTTTTTTTATCTAATTTAATTATATTTTTATACCAAATGAAAACATAATTAGTTTCACTTATTATTTTAAATTTTTTAAAAAGTGATTGTGATGGTAATGGTAATGGTGACCTTGATAAAATATAATATTGTTGAAAAAATACTAATGAAACTGTCCTATTAGGAATAACATAGAAACAAGCTATCAAATATGATTATCTATTATAATTTCACTATATTGGGGATGTTTTGTAATAACTTTTTTTTAAAAGAGAAAAAAGAAGGTTATTTTGTAAAACCTAGCACTAGGAACATTGAATCCCCTTCTTTGCACATTAGCACCATACACTATAGGAGAAAAACCATTTGGATCAAAAGTGTTCACTGAAATTCCCTGCATTAGAGAAATGAATGAACAATAAAATGACAAAAATACATTATATCAAGAGTTTGTTGAAACAAAAGAATTGATAGTGAAAAAACTCACCTTTAATGTTGTACCATTACCCAACTTCAGATTGGTAAAAAATTTACGATCGGTACTACTTGAGGCAACTGTAAGTCCCCATGGAGAAATATTTTGGATAGTTCCCACTCTTGGACCATTATTTCCGCCAGCCATTGTAGTTAAAATTCCTTTACTCATGGCGTGAAAAGACCCAATATCTATTGGATTCTTAAAATATTCGCTAGGAATGATTCCGATAGAACATGATATTATGTCAACCCCATCATAGATTGCATCATCGAATGCTTCCATGATGTCGTTATGTAAGCAACCAGTGGACCAACATACTTTATATACCGCGATTCGCGAAGATGGGACTCCTCCTCGAGCTGTTCCTTGAGCAAGACCATAGAAGCTTGTACTAACAAGGCCACCCGCTATAATTGATGCTATATGTGTTCCATGACCATCGGTGTCTCTAGGAGACTGAATGTCATTATTTTTGAAGACTTTATTGTTCTTGTAGTACCTTGCTCCGATTATTTTGCTACATGTAGAGGGTAATATCCAACCATTAACTATATGTTTATTAAATTTTCTTTACTGTTAAAAAGATGTAGAGTGATCATTTTTCAATATTTGAACATAATATAAATAACAAAATAAGAGGTTAGTGTCTTTAAATTTAATTCAAATAATTCATATAAAACAATAGATCTTACTTATTGCAGGTGAAATTAGTTAATCCTTCACAAGATCCCTTCCATTTGCTTGGGGGAGGTCCAAATCCTATATCTTTAAAGCTATCCGACTCTGGCCATATTCCAGTATCGAGTACTCCAATAATGATATTGCTTTCAACCGTTTTTTCTCTTTTGACCATTCGAGAAAATTTCATAAAGTTCCATGATCTTGTTGTAAGTACATGGTTGATTTTATTGGGAAATACAGAGATCACTCCTTTCATTGCTGAAAATTCAATAAATTGATGAATAAAAATGACAGCTTTATAATTTTATTGTAGAGTATACAACTAAAAAATCATGAACGAGCTTACATGATATCTTCTCAACTTCGTCATTCGTTAATAGGGCGACAAATGCATTAAAACTATTCTTGTAACTATAAATAATTTTTGGCGAAGATTTGCTTCTCAAACAAAAATATAGAAGATAAATTTAATCTAATTTATATTAAGGATAAATAGAGATAAAATAATTATTTTTTAAAAAAAGTTTATCAGTAATATTATTATTACCTGTCAAGAGCTTTTTTTAGAAAATTCAAATGCAAGAGAGATGGAGAGATATCCATTGTTAGTTTAAGGTGTCCCATATACACTATGTATTCCTGTATAAACATAATACATGGAAAATATATAATATATATAAATATATATAGTTGATAATATGTTATTAATGAAAAATTCGATAAATATAATTGATATAGATGTTATTAATGAATAATTCAATTCACTATGGCATTACTCAAATTGATAATGTAGTAAACTTTGAAGAATGTATATTGTATGTTAGACCATATTTTATGAACCAACTTACAACTAGCATATACAAGTTCTCTAAATGTTTTTTATCGGAATTTTTTTCCGTTTGGACAGTTTTTCTCCAATTTGATTGATGGTTGATCGGATATGGATAAAGTATTTTTTGTCCCCACACCAACTCTACCCTGATTTCACCATAATCTTTTTCCCGAACATTAATAAATACAATTAAATATATAATATAATTAATATATTTATTTATTTTTCATATTTTATAAAAGTTATAAATTTATTTCTTGGTAATAATATTAACTTTTAATATATTATATAAAATATCATTTAATATAATTTTATTATAAAAATAATGTGTATTTAAATAATGATATAAACCGTTCCTGGGGTTTTCTTAAAATCGAAAGGGACGTGAATGGTTGTAAAAAAAATCCATTGAGCATCCCAAATACTATCAATAAAAAATAAATACTTTCTCCCCCCTTCCTAATTCCTTCCATTGTCCCTCAATAACATTTAAAATTATATGTTATTTATTTATTGGTAATACAATTTGATTTATTTAAAGAAATAAAAACATTAAATATAACATTTATATAAATAGAATTCAATAGATAAAAGAATATTGAAATGATGTAAGGTATGTGCCTTTCGTTCCGGCTCATAAGTGCATGTAAGAAGAATAATTACAAGCAAAGTACATGATCCAACCAAACTTGTAACACTTAGATTTTTTCTTATATGCATCTTTGGAGATGTTTTTATCTTAATTTAGTTTGTAATAGAGGTACTTATAAAACTCTTATTGAATTTTATTATTACTCTACAATAAAGAAAAACTTTAGAATTCTAAAATGATTTCATAAATATAAATATGAACTTTACTTTGAAAAAAGTTAGCCATCTTTCTAATAGCTTTTTTTTTCCATTCTACATACATGGTTTACAGTGCGAAACCAAAACCGTTTCTACGCGTTTTCTTTGTTTTCCCCCATTATTCCTCTAAACATTATCCCGTCAATAAGGGCGATTTGTGCGATCCGGAAATTATCGACTCCATGCCTTACTTGTTAGAATCTTTAGTCTAAATCTCTATTCATTAAGTCTATATTCTTAATACTCTATGTTGATAAATTGAGACAAACATAAGTTGCAAAAACATACCTAAATCTGAAATGAAGAACGGTTTATTAAGTCGTTCTTTATTATTCTTTGGATCTTCTCTTGATCTTGAATCTTCTTGTTCTGGATCTGGACCTGGATCGGAATTTCTGATGTGGGTGGGGTTTAAGTCTTCCAACCCTCTATCGATAGCCTTCTTGAGTGTTCTTGAGAGATGAACATAAACCTTTTATCTGATGAGAGAAACATAATATGTAAGCTATATATATGGGTTGGGGACCTAACCCTAATATACCTATTTATTATTCGGTCCATCAACGAAATAATAAATTGTATATCCGCTTCTACACAAATATATCCCCATATTTATTATAGATGTCTAAATAAGCATTAATCTTTATACTTTAATATATTATTTTAATTGGGTTTTAATATTTATATGATAACAACTAATACACAATTACTAAATAATATATGTACCCAAATATTAGAAATAATTCCAACATTACCTTCCTCACGTGCTCCCGCGATAAGACACGAGATATTTTTATGGTAGGTTCGACCTGTGCAGTGTTTTTAAGAAACACCATTTTTTTTGTGTGTTAAAGAACTCATTCACTTACCTTCCTATACATTCCGTAAAAGTGGAAAGGGATGTGGAACCAAAAATATAGTTCTCTAGCATAAGCCTTTCGAATTGGCCCGTACATGTTTTAAATCGATCCACTCGCGAATGTACCGATTTAATTGACTTTAGAGTCACCACTTTAGTTTTATTCTCAAAGAAACTAAAGAAAAGAAAATCAGAGTTTCGTTTTAAGAGTTCGGTGTGTAGTTACGTATTAAGAAAGGGCATACGGTGCTATGTCATATACGCATGTCTTCACAAATAGTCTTTACGCCTAAGTAATCGATCAATTCATGTTTGAAGGATTGTTACGTTTTCGTTCTGAGTTCATAACTTTTTTTTTGTGAAATCATAACCATTTTACAAAAGGGACTAATCATATTCATGAGTCATAGATAAAATTAAAGTAAAGAAGAGCCTGGAGCACGATTCCCGAGAAAAAAATGATCATGATTGTGAAAAATGATGATTCAGATCAGAGATTAGAAATTGATTCTTTTGAAATGAAGAATGAAGAATAAATTCATCAAAAGACCTTAATGTTTCCCTTTTAAAATTTTCAGAGTTGAGAAAATTCCGAATACAACACATTAAAACGAGTCATTTTCAAAAATAAGTTTTAAACTTTCCGAAACTTCACACAATGGTCAAAACTATTTTTAGAAACCCATAGGTATCGAGTTTGAAATTTTCGGAGTTATTGAACTTCATATACGACACTACGAAGATAGACGTTTTCCAATCGGATCCCAAAAATTCTAAATATTTGTGTGGAAATTGAAAATATTTTTAAGAAGCTATATTTTCAATTTCATAATTTTTGGACTCATGAAACTCAAGTTATATCCTCTCAAAGTTTTGGGTTTTTCCCAACAGGGCCTAAAAGTTCCAGAAAAAAATTATTTTGATAATCCCTGACTCAATAATCTTGAATTCTCCTTTTTAATCAACTCAAATGATGCATCATATCCCGAGTTATGACTCAATAATCTTGAATTCTCCTTTTTAATCAACTCAAATGATGCATCATATCCCGAGTTATGAGTTTTTGAAGTTTACTCTCCACTTGGCCTTCAGTATCATGCATTTTCTTCACCCTGAACTTCAAATATTTATAACCTTTGGCTAAAGGCTCCTCATTGAATGAGTGAGTATGCGTTGAAAAGGCTTGAGACTTTTCTACAACTCCCATATTTTGAGATTTGGCAAACAAAGTCTGCATCCCCGAGATAACACGACTGTAATATTATTGGTCTCTATATGCACTACTCTTGTTACGGGTGATATGGTCAGGCCCGGACCTACTGTGTAATAAGTGAGGCAATTGTCTCAGGCCCAAATATTTTGGGGGCACCAAAATCTTCAAAAATAAATAAATTATAATGATATGTTTATGAGTTTATTTTTAAAAATCCCATAAATAATAATTGATAACCTATCAATGATAAGCACTAACTTAATTTGTATCCAAAAAAATAAAAATAAAAACACTATCTTACTTGGAGAAAAGAATCGCAAGATTCTCATTTATCAACAAAATCAAGGGAAAAAAAGAACAAGCATTCTGAAAAAAGAAAATGAAACACTTCCCCCAAACTCCAAGCCCGTCGTCGATCCTCCAGCTTGCCGGAATCGGAGCAGAAAACTCAGTCGTCTCCTTCCCCGAGCTCTTGGGCCTTTTCGCTCGTTTCAGCCTTGTTTCTCGGCACTGTGCCACTGCCCACTAGAGTTCTTCCTCCTATTTCGGTGAGATTTTGGTTCGATTTACTTGATTATTTTTGGTTGTTGAGGACTTGTATGATGGAATGGTGGATTCACAATCTGTATCTTGCATTATTGCATAGCGGAAGTGGAACATTGTGCAACATTGAGTATTTTGCATTATTCACAATACTTTCGCTTCAAAAAATGCGAGACGAGTAATATTTAAGTGACTATGTACTAGTTCGGAACATGAATTTTATATTTTGTTTGGATCTTGTTTGTTTTTTTAGTATTTACTTATGACATATTGTTTAGATGATATTTTATTTATAGAAATCATGTTACAAATACTATTATATTTAAATCGATAAAAAATATATGTATTAATATTAAGTTTTGAGGGCACCAAGTTTTGTACTCGCCTCAGGCCTCGAAATCTCAGGTCCGACACTGAATATGGTGCAAGCTAAATGACGAAACATAATTCATATTTGGTACAATTGGAAAGTTAACTCAAAAGGCTTTTCAATGATAACTCATTCACTCAAAATGGGGGAGTAAATTTAAAGATATGCATTTTGAAGTGAAGCCTTCCTCTAGTTAACTCTTGGGACTCGGGACTCGGGACTGTGGCTTGGGTTCATTTTCATTGCTTCAGGACATATCTTAAAGGTATACTCAGGGCTCGAAGCTTGTTCCATTTGAAATTTAAATGAATTAGCTTTTTAACCCAAGTCGAATCACTAAAATTCGTTAGCCACAACTCAAGTTATAAATTTTTTAGTCGGAACATGTCAGATTCAATTCTCACTTGGATGCACTTTATTTGATTCCAAATCTCGACAATTTTTTGTATCAAAGATGATAAGAAATTTGAATATAAGTTTTAGATAACTCATTTCAATTTCAAAAACATCCAAAATCATCGAATTCCATTGAGAAACGAGACCTAGGAGAATTTTCAAAATTTCAATCACATTTAGGGCCTAATGATACCTTTAAGGGTTCAAACACCCCTTTTCAGATAATCCCTTTTCAAATAATCTAAGCTTACATATTTAGTGACATTATCTTCCACTAATATCTGAATTATAATTGGGCTCACGGTTGACTTCTCCTTAACCCGGGTTGACTCGCTGGTTTGCGAGTTGACTCATCGGTTTGACTCAATTTCAGTTTTTTGCCCTTTCAAATATTTTTTGCACATAATTTCAAATAGCTATATTATACTCAAAATTCATAATTTTTCAAAAAAAATGATATGAACGTGTACGAGTTCCAGTAACCGAGTCATTATGAGAAATTACGTTTTAACTTATAAACAAGCTCCAAAATGACTCTTTCGTACATTTTTTCAACAACAATATTATACTCAAAGTTTATGATTTTTCAAAACGAAGGGTATGAACGTGTTACGAGTTCTAAAACCAAGTCAATATGAGAAATGACGTTTTGACCCATAAACGAGCTCCGAAATCATTGAGAATTTTCAAAATTTCAATCACGTTTAGGGCCTAATGATACCTCAAATGGTTAAAACACCCCTTTTCGGATAATCCCTTTTCTAATAATCTAAGCTAACATCTTTAGTGACATCATTTTTCACTAATATTTGAATTACAATTAGGCTCACTGTTGACTTCTCCTTAACCCGAGTTGACTCGCTGGTTTGCGAGTTAACTCGTCGATTTGACTCAATTTCAGTTTTTCACCCTTTCAAATATTTTCTGCACATAATTTCAAATAGCTATATTATACTCAAAATTCATAATTTTTCAAAATAAATGATATGAACGTGTTACAAGTTCCAGAAACCGAGTCATTATGAGAAATGACGTTTTAACTTATAAATGAGCTCAAAAATGACTTTTTAGTACATTTTTTCAACAACAATATTATACTCAAAATTCTTGATTTTTCAAAACGAAGGGTATGAACGTGTTACGAGTTCTAGAAACCAAGTCATTATGAGAAATGACGTTTTGACCCATAAACGAGCTCTGAAATCACCCTTTTCTCCAACAACAATATTATACTCAAAGTTCACAATTTTTCATGTTGGTCCAAGGGTCGTGACTTGATTATTTTTTTTTAAATTCGACGTTTAAACCATTTTTTAGATTTTTACGAGTCAATTTTCAAAAGACATTTTTTTATGTTTTTGTTTTCCCGGCCCAATAAACAAGCACGAGCGTTATATTAGACCGGATTATTTATTGGATACCTGAAATATAAAAATAAGTGTCTACACCGCCAAACCAAAACCTGACTCATCTTATTAAGGAGAGGAGGTTAAGGTGGAAACAAGTACACCTATGAGCAATATCCGAAAAGTACCCTAATGTGTTTTGGTTGACAAAATTCATATATGAATGAATTTTTAATCAATGAAAAAACACATTAATAAGTTAATATATAAAATTGGAGATTTGATGAACGAAAAGATCAATTATATCTCTTATCTAATTAATTTTTTTTTATATATAACGATGCTTATAAGCGCTCACCACAAACAATCCTCTCTTATAAGATTTATATTATCTCTTTCCTAATTAATTTCGATTTTATTATATATATATATATATATATATTATAAATTTTATCATTAATTTTATATAAAAATACATATATTTTTCCAAATTGTCTCACAAATTAGTTTATAATTTTATAAAATAAATATAATTTATTTAAAAAATAAATATTTAAAAAACCAATATTAATTTTTCCTTCCTAATTAATTTATTTTTTTATTTTCTCTCTCATCCTTTATATATATATATTATTTTATTTTATTATTAATTTTATATAAATATATATTTATTTGATATTGTCTCATAAATATTTTTTATAAAATAAAAGATTATATATATTAATTTATTTAAAAAATAAATTTTTTAAAAACCAATATTAAGTTTATCTCTCCTAAAATAATAAAATTTTATTATATATATGAATGGTTTTTAAAATTATTAGTCATATAAATTATATATGCATACATAAAATTATAATTAAAAATTAACAATCTTAAATTGTCTAGTGGTTTAAGTAGTATATAATCAAAACCAAAGTTCAAATCCCGTTAGATGCAATTTTTTAAACTATTATAAAATATGTGAGGAGATGAGTTATTTAACTGAAATGGATGTGAAATTACGAGATGCGAGATCGATTAGAGGGTAGGTTAGTTGATGTGAAAATAATTTCACGAGATAAGAGGTCGATTGGTGGAGCGACTCTAAAATAAAAATATGGAAACTGATGACTTATCCAAGATAAAATATTCGGAGGACTCTTCGCACAAAAAAAAATATAATTGTCAACCAAGTTTTTTTTTTAATTAAAAAAAAACTTTTTACTATACATAGGTCATCGATTCAACATTAGATGAAAAGGGATAAAATCCCCGTTTTTCTAAACTGACCAGCTCGTCTCAATCTGGTTGCCCTCACTAAAAACAGATCCACGATGGATTATTGAAAAGAATAAGATATGGATTTGGATATTTCCCTTCAACTTGGGAACTTACGCAAAAAATGATTTTAATATATGACTGATCATGGCTCATTGGAATCAAGCTCTAACAGGACTGAAAGTTCCTTTGAGATCAATGTTCTACTGGAATCTTCAGCGGGGCACAAACACCCCTTTCAGATTTACGAGCGCAAAACTCGGGACAAAGTTGGGAATAAAAGAGATTTTAGTAATGTTGGTGATATGGTTGATTGGACCAAAGTGAAAGTGTAAGGTCACAAGATGAGAGAGTTTGATGGGATGAATAAATGTGGAAATGAGATGGCTAAAGTGAGGGGAGGGTTAAAAAAGATTTTAGTAATGTTGGATATATGATTCATTTGACCGATGTGAAATTGTAAGGTCACAAATGAGAGATCGATTGGGGGTTGGTTAGTTGAAGTGAAAATAATATCACGATATTAGAGGTCGATTGGTGGGCCAAAGTTGGGAAAAAAAGAGATTTTAGTAATGTTGGAGATATGGTTGATTAGACCGAAGTGAAAGTGTAAGATCACGATATTAAAGTGTTCGATGGAGGAGATAATTGTGGGAATGAGATGGCCAAAGTGGAGGGGGTTAAATGAGATTTAGTAATGTTGGAGATATAGTTGATTTGACCGAAGTGAAAGGATAAGGAATCGAGATGAGAGATCGATCGGGGGTTGGTTAGTTGAAGTAAAAATAATGTCACAAAATTAAAGGTCAATCGGTGGGCCAAAATTGGGGATAAATTAGATTTTAGTAATGTTGGAGATATCTAGTTGATTTGACCAAAGTGAAAGAGTTAGGTCACGATATGAGAGAGTTCGTAGGTGGATAAATGTGGGAATGAGATGGCCAAAGTGGGGGGTTAAAAGATATTTTAGTAAGGTTGGAGATATGGTTGATCTGACCGAAGTGAAAGTGTAAGGTCACGAGATGAGAGAATTCGATGGGGTAGATAAATATGGGAATGAGATGGTCAAAGTGGGGATAAAAGAGATTTTAGTAATATTAGAGATGTGGTTGATTTGACGGAAGTGAAAATGTAATGTCACGAGATGAGAGAGTTTAATGGGGTGGATAAATGTGGGAATGAGATGTGGTTTGATTTGTTGAAATGATGATAAGACAAGTTGGGAGATGGTTGATTAGTCGAAGTCAATATAATGTCACGAGATGAGAGGTTAATTGGGAAGATTGGTATGCCAAAAGTGGAGGTGAAAAAGAATAGTTAGAGATGATTGAGTAGACCAAAGTAAAAGTGTAAGGTCACAAGATGAGAGATCGATTGCGAGGTTGGTTAGTTGAAGTGAAAATAATGTCACGAGATTAGAGGTCGATTGTAGATGGTTGATTTGATCAAAGTGAAAGTATAAGGTCACGAGTTGAGAGGTCGATTGAGATTGTTGAATAAATATGAAATGAGATGGTTGATTAGACAAAAGCTAGAAAATAATTAAAAGATTATATTTGTATCGGTTCATTAATTAATTTTTTTATTAGCACAAACCTAAAAAAAATTAATAAGGAAAATATTTATTTTGTATATAATTTAATGGGAAGAATATTATATTTATCCTTGAGGTTAGAGCAATTTCTTAAATTTATCCATGACCTAAAAGTTTGTTGTATTTATTCATGTAATTATATTCATATATATTCAAACAAAAAAAATAATTAATGGATGTTATTTTTTTTTTTTTATCTATGTGGCTTCTCTCTTTTACTTACTTAAAATTTTAATGTATAAAAATTATAGTTGACAAAAGATTTGAACACAAAATCTCAGCCTATTTTCTTTAATGCTCTATCTTTAACCACTAAAATTTCCACAATATAAATAATAAAGTTTATTATTATTTAAAATATATAAAAAATTGTATATATATTTCAAATGATCCATTATTTTATTTAATTTTATTAAAAAATAATTTAAAAAATAATATTTATAATATCATCTAATAAAATTATTGAACCTCGTCGAATACAAGATTATTTAATATGAATTTGAAGAAATTATGTGCGCTTAAAGTTGCATCCGGAAGTAGATGAGGTATTGTGATGATGGCCATAGTTGGGGTGAACATTTAAATTATCGTTCAACTGTTTGGATCCAATTTGAATTATAATATGACGGTTATAGGGTCGAATGTAGTAAGGAGTAATTTCATATAGAGTAATTTCAAAAATAAATATATAAGGATTAATTTAAAAGAAGATTATGTATAAAGATATTTAAAACTTTTTTTTAGAGGTAAACGATTAAAACAATTTTATTAAAATCTCAAAAGTGTGAGGGTCAAGAATCAAAGTTAGACAAACCCTAGCTAAGATTAAAAAATGACAATCAAACGACCCTAAAGAACCTGACTAGTAGCAATCAAACATACGAGAAACAGAGATTACAAATAAATATTAGACTGTATCAAATCTTAATTATCCCAATCATGATTTTGCTCTTTGATAATAGACACCTCTATTTCATTTTCTTGCATCTTTACTTTCTGGCCTTTATGAATTTTTTAATGTTCTTCCTTAGCCAAATCACAATTTGGGCTTTCATGTTGGAAGGTACTGTAGAAAGTGCATCTGTAGGGCCTCCACTCATAAGTGATTTCCATGACAGTAAGTTTCCTTTTTTGTCTATTATTGTCATACTATTCGGCAGTGTGCTTTTAGGATGCACAACAATGCTAATTCTAGAAAATGATAAGTGATCTCATCTTTTAGTAATTGGGTCCATGTATAATGGTTTACCCATTAAACCTGCAAAATGACTAAGAGCTTCTACATTATACATGTGTATATGGATATTCCAAAGTTTGAATCATATTTGAATTGTTTCCTTAGACTTGCTTAATAGGTTCAAATCTTCAGACCATCTTTCCAACTAATGCAGTTGGATCCAATATATGTATGTCCATTTTCAGAATTTCATCCAAATTTGATCCCTTCTTAAATTTCAGAAAGTAGAAATCATGTACATTTGCTGAAATTTTCTCCAGTCCCTTTTCCTCCCATTACTTCATAAGTGCCTCTTTGGTGACTATGAAGGAAACTCTATTCTTTCTATGTAGTTTCCCACCACTATATTTTCCCATTCTCTAACACAAATTTCTTCTATTACAGTAGAAAATTTAAATTAAAAAAAAATTAGTACCTCCACTTTTGTCTGTACATTGCTCAAGTAAAATTTTTATTTGTATGCATGATCTTCAGCATTTTTCTCAATGTTGTTTTTCCAGACTTCATTGATTTTCCATGTAGAATTACTTTTGATAGTATAGGTCTTCGATTTAGGAGAATTCATTAACTCCCTCATTGTTGCAACATACCATTTTACTATCACTTCATATTCATTTTTCTTGAGTAAATTACAGTCTTGGAGATAGTGAATGTTAAGTTGAACTGTTGTGTTTTGTATTTTCTCCTTGCTAAGTACAATCTCTCATTTCTTAGAATGCATCAGGAGTTTGACGATTTGGTTTTAGTCTATGGCCCTTTGATTATACCCTATTCAAATTTCTTTCATCTCCTAGATCCCTACATTATTTTCCAAAGGATTTTGGGCATCAATTTTTCTTTCCTGATTTCCTGCATTTTTTCGTTAATAACTTCTTCAGCTATTTTGCTCATTTCGTTCTCTATAGTTTTTTTTACTCTTTTAAGAACAAATATCTTAATTATACAGATAATATTTATTCAAATTATTTTTATTTTGTTCAAACATAAAGTTTATAATTGAATTATAGCTTTATAGTTGTTTTAAACACAATAATTAAATTGGTAATGTATATTATTATGTAATTAAAATTAGAATTAAAATTTTAATATATTCCAATTCCAATTATCGTCATCCAAGCGTGGAATTGAAATTATAGTTAAAATTATAATGCAATCCAATTTCAATTCACTTTATTCAAACAATTCAAACGCACCAAACTTTTGTAAAAATAAATAAATAAAAGATATTTTTGTTAATGATTTTATTTATATGACCTATCTTGAAATGTATAATTAGAAATTATTTAAAATTCAACATAAATAATTCAAATTATCAAGGCTCTAGTTTACATGATGTAATTGAACTATTCAAATCAATAATCACCTCATACTCCAACCATGTATTCCATGTATAAATTAGGACAAGTCTTCTACAATTTGAAGGCATTAAAGGTTTCTTATAAAAAATCGTAAAATAATTTCCTAATGAAAAGAAGCGATAAATTGTTCAAAATTATTATCATAATCCTTACCAAATTACAAAAATGAGAATTGACTTTTTCTATGATATTACTATTAAAAGAATTAAACAAAGTCATTCAAAACAAAATAAATAAGGCAAAGTAAAAACACAAATATAAGGAAAAGAAGATAGGCATACAAAAATACACATTAAAAAATTCATAAAATCAAGAAAATAAGTAAACATATGTAAGTTAATACCATCTAGACGAAGATATCAATTTTTTTATATCTAAAAAAATAGTAAGATAGGGTACATTTATAGAAATTATTGGTATATGTTTTTCAAAATTTTCCGTATATAAATAAATACATAAATATGAAAATAATATTTATAAATTAAAAAAGTTATATATAATACTTATAAGTAAATAAATAATTACTAATAAATTATAAATAATTTAGATCTATTTTTTATTTTTTGGGAATTAGATTATGCATTTATGACTAAATACTTTAAGGTTTAACTCTTAAGATGTTTATGTTATCTAATTTAAGTACACATTCTTTTAAAGTATTTAAGTTTCGGCTCTTAAAATATTTATTTTATGTATTTTAATATATACTCTATCTTATAACTTTTGTACCGTTTTATTCTAAGTAACTTTTTCAAATTAAAAAATAAATATTTTTTGTTATGAACAGTATAAAATCGATATCATATCGAAATCTCGGTATATTGTAATATTTGATTTAATTAGTATAATATTTATATCATACCGAGATTTTGATATACCAAATTTTTGGTACGATAAATGTATGATTTTTTATATACCGAAAATTTCAATACTTATAAGATAGATACTAACCCTAAGTTCTTGAGTTCGAGCCCGTCAGGCGGCAAGTCCCGCACCTGGTTAATTGATTAAATGTGTTTGCAGGCTTTTTCCTATTTTTTTTCCCAAAAATTATTTCAATATACCGATCCATCCCTAATCTAAATTGTGATAGACTTAAATGTGTTTGCAGGTTGTTTTTTTCAATTCAACAACACAGTTTCCCTTTTGAATCTTAAAAAAATCCTAATGTGCCACTTAAGAAAGGAGAAGAAGAATTGAAGACGAAGATAACCAGAAATTTGAAATTAGATGGATTGTTTATGTTTATGGAGCGGAGATGAAAAGTAGAGAATAAAGAAAGAAGGAAAAACAAAGAAAAGATGTACCCAAGGTTTTTAAAGGAATCAGTAACGATTTTTGAATAACCTTTACAAATGTTAAATAGTATTAGTAACGGTTTTAAGAATAACTGTTACTGATGCCTGTCCTGAAGACAAAGCGACAGAAGCCATATCAGTAACAGTTTAAGGTGAACCGTTACTAATACTCACATCAGTAACGGTTATTTTTAAAACCGTTATTGATATGTGTTTAGTAAAATAAAGGGTGGAGTCATATCAGTAACGGTTTTATCAATAACCATTATAGATACCTTTCTAAAGATGAAATGGCAGAAGTCATATCAGTAAGGGTTATATTTAAAACTGTTACCAATACCTTATTAGTAACGGTTTTGAATAGAAACTTTTACTAATATCCCTTTAATAAAATTTAAAGTGAAGGCATATCTATAACGGTTATTCACAAAACCGTTACTAATACCCTTAATTCGAAAAAATAAAATAAAAAACGCTAGTATCTGTAACGGTGATTCCTTATGTCCGTTACTAAAGATTTATAATAGTAACGGTTTTATATAGCCGTTACTAATATCTTAATAACAGTAACAGTTTCATATAACTGTTATTAATATAAATCTTCAGTAAAGGCGTTATAACGCCGTTACTAAACTTTGTTACCGAAAACTATTTTTCCACTAGTGTTCTTAAATAGATAGCTCCTCAACTGACAAATTTGCTTCAGAGGACACTTGTCCTATTTCAGTTGGATATGTGCTAGGGTAGTACATTAGAGAATATGCTTTTGATTGTGGATGTACTGGATGAAGATAGTGTGCTGAATATTCTTTAAAGAGATCGTGTTGTATTGGGAATGTACATCACATGAAGTTTGATTTAGTTTGGCACGTGACAATCTTTTATAGGTTTACCTCAGTTGTTGTGTCAGACTGCCAATAACGGATGCTTGATCAAATAACATATTTGATCAAGAACCGGAAACTCTTCATAAAATCGAATTTGATCAAATACCAAATTTGATTAAATACTAGAAGCGCCTTGTATAAAATCGAGCTAGTTAAATACCAAAAACACCTTGTATAAATCCGAACTAGTTAAATACTGGAAGCACCTTGTATAAAACCAAACTAGTTAAATACCGGAAGTTTCTTGTATAAAACTGAACTAGTTAAATACCGGAAGTGCCTTGTATCAAAACCGAACTAGTTAAATACCGGAAACGCCTTGTATAAAACCGAACTGGCTAAATACCAGAAGCGCCTTGCAAAAGCCTAGCTTTAGGAAAAAACGAAAGCACTTAGTAGAAGCCAATCCGAACATAAAACTGGACGCGCTTCTGCAAAATTACCACAGTGAACGTAAAACCGGAAGCACTTCTCCAAAAACCGATTTGGACAAAATACAGGACGTGCTTCTCCAAAATACAGTGAACATAAAACTAGATGCGCTTCTCCAAAAACTGATTTGGATAAAATATTGGACGCGCTTCTCCAAAATACCGAAGTGAACGTAAAACCGAAAGCGCTTCTCCAAAAACTAATTTGGACAAAATACCAGACGCGCTTCTCCAAAATACTGAATTTGATCAACTACCAGACAGATTCCCATTTCGGTTTTCTTCACTTTGACCCTACACATGAACAATTTAATACGCCTCAGTCTTATTAATACGCTTAGAATTAATAGAAGACTTTAACTTAACTAAGTTAATTAACGACTTTAATCTAACAATTTCTCCCTCTTTGATTGTTTAAAATAAATTGTCAAAACTTGATAATTTTATAACTTCGATTAATTATTCTAAGATAATTAACGAGTTTAATCTAACAATTTATCTCTCTCTGATTGTTTAGAATAAATTATCAAAGTCAGTGATATATATCTAGTAGTAGGATCGATACAACATCCTCTCCAAATAATTATTTATTTAAAATTTGTGGAATAAATCCTTATATGAATTTAAAATTTATTTATTGGGTCGTGATTTATTTTATTTTTATAAAATTCGGGGAGTAAAAGTTGAGTATCTACTATTGTGACTTAAGCGTTTTGGCTAAAGTGATCCTTAGTGGTTTAGTAGTTGCTATGAGTAGTGAGGAGGAAGTTTACCTGATATTTGATAAGTCGCCATTCTTTATATAACCACTTTCATCGATGAAAAATTGTATTTCCGTTCTTGAGTAAATGTGGCTTTAGTTTGTTTGTAATTTTCTAGTTTGTTGATTGAGACACATTATATATAAGTTTTGAAGTTTTTTGTTTAAACAAAGTCTAATTCATCACGAATCAAAAGCATCAAATCTGGGTTTAGATTATCAAAACATGAAATCTGTATTTTTGTGTCTATGTTCGAGAATGGCGATTCATAATCGTTATATATGATATTTAGAAGGTGTTAGAATGATTTGAGATAACTGTAATGATGTTTATGTGCTTTCCAAAAAATCAAGTTTTGTGAACATATATTATCTAAATTATAGTGAGTATTGGGAAAAAAAATGTATCACTATTTAGTGTCTAATAGTGATTACTAAAAAAATATATGAAATTTTCTTGTAATATCTAAAATAGAATCAACCATTATCTATCTTCTGTTTACCTTTGTTTGAGCACAGGTGACTCTTGTTAGTACTTTATCAAAAAAGATGTACATAGTAAAAAGGGTACGGTCATTACGCAGCAATATATCTTCCCCACTAGGCGCGTATGTTGTATGTGAAAGAGAGGGTGATGTGAATTTTAATTCATCCTTTCATTAAAAATCCATCTTATTAGGCATGGTAGTGTGGCTTTGCTGGGTACCCAAAGTAACCGAACCGATTAGTTCGTGTAATTAGTTTGATTTTCGATTGGATAATTCCGGGTCAAAGTCGATCGGTTTTGAGTTAGTTTAGGTACCGAAAAAACCTAAAATACGATCAGTATTTTTTGAAACTAAAATATGTTTCTTTTTATTTCAGTCATAAATTGAAAGAGGGAATGATGTCGTTTGCATTGTTGTTGAGTAATATTGTTGTTGAGTAATGAGAAAAATATGGATGTGTATGTGTTAGATTAAGTTAAAGAAAGAAAAATGGGGAAATTATTAAATTAAGATTAAAAGGGAAATCGTTAATTAAGTTAAACTATGAAAACCACTTTAATTGATTAAAATGAACTTAAGATAATTAAAAACAATACGACATAGTTTTGATGATGCGTTGATAAATGAACTAAGTTCACACTACTATCACGTACTCCACATTCTACTGAATATTCAATTCCCATGCGCACGACGTACGACGAATATACAGCTGCCACGTGTCATCAAAATTGATTCGACTGT
Organism: Impatiens glandulifera; assembly: GCF_907164915.1. Classification (NCBI taxonomy): domain Eukaryota; kingdom Viridiplantae; phylum Streptophyta; class Magnoliopsida; order Ericales; family Balsaminaceae; genus Impatiens; species Impatiens glandulifera. The sequence continues at coordinate 46,027,123 of NC_061865.1, read as the reverse complement.
TGCCATGTAGAAAATATAAAAAGGTAATCAAAGGACAACGGTGAATCTCTCTCTTTTGGACTCTTGAATCCTTTGGTGAATTTCTACGTTCTTGAATCTCTTAATTACTCTCTCTAGATCGTTCTTCGCAAACACGTCAAGCATACACGTTACGATATACGTTGAGAGATAATCATTTGTATTATTGTATAAACAATTCATTGTTGTAAGTTAAACAGAACGTTGTCTGTTCAACAGAGAGTGTGAGACCTGTGTTCTGAGTAGGTTTATGTAGAAGCTATACAAATCAAAGTCTTCAAGTGGAATCCTTCTGGAAACAGAAGAAGGGGTGGCGTAGGAGTTTTATCTTTGAACATCCATAACATCTTGTGTTGATCTTGTCACTTCTTAATTGCCCAGAATTGGATGTTTCAACTTCTTTTCTTCTCGCAAGGCGTCGTCAATTCTAGTCCAAATATTTAATTTTTAGAAAGGATTAGATTGTTGTTAGGATTTTGACATGGATAGATATAGAATTATCTTGGGTTCAAGTCCTTCTTGGATTGGGTGAAGCTGGAAGAGATTGGTGGGATACCATTGGGTAGTGGACAAATTCGTTAACATACCACCGAGCCATTTTTTATTAACATAATTACATCGAGCCCTTATTGCAGTCCATGCTACTGAATCAGCTGCTTTATTTTTGGTACCAACAATTAAGAATTGTTTTCCCCTACTTGATGCGTCAAAAACCAAATCACATCGATAAACTGGAGAGCCCAATGCGCCCGCAACTAACTATGGTGGGGTCTGTGGGCCGGCAACTTAAACTCATTCTAATATAGCTAACCGAAGGAGAGGATATTCAGTTTCAAGTTAAAGGTCGAGGAAACCGAGACCGAGGAAAGGTCGGGAGATGCGAACATAGCGGCCCTAAAATACCTTTTGCGCTATCGAGAAGAAAAACTTCCATTTTGAGACCCCAACCCATTAGACGAAGAGTTAGTGCTGGTCTAGCCGAAAATCAAAGTTTAGCAGAAGCTTGGTCTAAGAATTCCGAAAAATTAGCTTTTTATGATTACACCCGTCTTAGAAAAAAGGGATTTTTAGAAATCTAGTCACGGTGGATTGACATCGGCTGGACCACTTCCGGTCCCTCAACTCCCCGACAACGTCAGTAGTTCCATTTTTCTTAAGAAGTTTTATCAAAATTAGAAACGAATCCCTATTTTTATTTTTATTTTTGTAGAAATTGAAAATTGTTTTGTCTTGAAAAAAGGATGGTTTCGGAATCTTTATTTAGATTTGTTTTCCAAAAACAGGATTTGGCTCAAGATTGCCCATTTTTATTAATTCCAGGAGTCATTTCACCTGACGAATAATTTTGAGAAGAACGCTTGAACAATGTTTTAAGTTGGATTTGGGACATTCCGTTCCCATAATCCTTTGTTGTTCAGCATCTTGAACTAACCATCCCTTAGAAGGTATTGTTAAAAGATCATCAATTCCTAATGAACTAGATGTAGCAGTAGCTTGCTGGAAACCTAAAGTCTTTACTTGATCCACGAGTAAGTGTTTCCATAATCTTCTTTTGTCCGAAGAAATGATTCATCGAAAAAATGACTCACCATGGACACATCTGAGATCGCCAAATGTAGGTGAGGCAAGTCGGAGAATGATAAACGAAGAGAGAAGCATCAGATTGCAAGATTGGGATCACAATTTATTTGTATCGATTAAACAAATGGAATTCCATAAGTAATACATTCCCTTTAGGTCAGCTGCCCCAAAACCCGTAATTGTCCTTTCCTGCTCAATGATTCTCCCCAGCTAACTATGAGGATCCCTCCTCTTTTATCGATGTACAAATTACATAGTATCATAAATAGATATTCCAGATATATGATAATGAGATCGGATGAGAAGAATGACCGTTAAGAATAAATGTATTTGTCTTGGTTCAACATTTATTTCGTAGGTTGGCCAAGCTTTTATTTATTTTAAAATTGAAAACTTGGGAGCGAAGTAAGACTAAAGAACCTAGAAAGAATCGAGTTTTGGGCCCAAATAAAGGATCTAGTATCGGCCGCTTTAAATCCAGCAAGCATTTTCCGCACTTGAATCCGTTCAAGAGTTTGCTAACATTTATTAAAGAATAGAAATAGATTTTCAGTCCTTAACATGATTAAAATCACATTGAAAGTGAAAATTAGCACAACAATATTCAACCCCCTTTCTATTGTTGTCGCTGATCCTAACAAGTGGTTTCAAAGCGGGTTTTTCTATTCTCAATCTTCTGCAGATATCAGAATCATGTTTTAACTATACAAGATCTCAATGTTCTTAAAAGAAGATTATGATGACTGAAAGATCAGAATGCAAGCATACTTGTCGGCTCAAGATGATGATGTGTGGTATGTCAACACTAATGGTCCCATAAAGATTATGAAGGTCAGTACAGCCACAACTACAACTGATGGTGCTCTTGAGATGAAGGAGAAACCAAAATACGAGTGGACTGGTGAAGACAAGAGGAAGGCCAACCTTGACAACGTGGCCAAAGATATTCTCTGCAAAACTTTGGACAAAAACATATTAAGCAAGATCAAGTCATGTTCCACTACCAAAGAAATCTGGGAGATGTTGACTCAATTATGTGAAGGCAACGACCAAACTAAAGAAAATAAGTTGATGGTTGCTACACAGAAGTTCGACGGCATCAAGATGCGTCCGGGTGAGACTATGACTGAATTCGATGAAAGATTCAGCAGCATAGTCATAGAGCTCTTAACCTTGGGAAACATATATAAAAATAGAGAGGTTGTTATCAAAGTTATGAGAGCTTTGCCTAGAGAATGGGATATCAAGACGATGGTCATGAGGGAATCCAAGGACCTCAACAAGATCGAGATGTATGATCTCTACGCCGATCTGAAGGTCTATGAGTTTGAGATAAACTCAAGGAATAAAGAAGGGTCGTCCACCTCCATCACAACACAAGCACTGGTGACTGCTGAAGAGCCACCTGATGCGACAGCTGCAAAGTCTACTAAATAAATTAGCGACGACGCTATGTCACTATTTGTCAAGAAGTTTGGCAAATTCATGAGGAAAAAATCATTCTAACTCTAATTCAAAAAGAAGAAATTATAAAAATGATTTTAATGTTAACTTAAAATGTTTCAATTGTGACAAACCAGGCCACTTCAAGAATGATTGCAGAAAACCCAAAAGGGATGACAAGAAGCCATTCGATAAGAAAAACATAATGAACAGAAAGCTCTACTGGCTGAAGAAAGCAAGAGCAAATGGGCTGAAAGAGACTCCGATAAAATCTCATCAAGTAAAAGTGAGGATGAAATCGTTAAATGCTTCATGGAAGACGACAATTAGGTATTTGACTTCACCTCTGACGAATTTACAAGAGATGATCTAACTACTGTATTCAATGACATGGTCATTGAGTACAAAAAACTGTAAGATCTTTTTAACAAAATAAATTTGAAAAACAAATCTGACAATATAAATTTTTCATCTCAAAACAATGAACCAGAAGTTTTGAAAAACAAAATAAATGAGCTCTCAACTAAGAATGAGAAGCTCAAAAAACAATTCAGACTTTTTCTACTGAAAATCAAAGATTAAACTATTTGGTTAGTTCTTGGACGAAGTCTGGAAATGCTATCAAACAACTGTTTATGTAGCAAAGGTCTACCGGATACAAATCTAGTCTAGGATATGTTAAGGGCAATCCAGCTGAGTCCAGTAACAAGTTGAATCTAGTAAAAGACAAGCTTAATCCCATAAACTTTGTCAAGGGAAATTTAACTTATATTAGAACTAACCAAAGCTGTGATGACTTGACTTTAAAAGATGAAATTAAATATGTTAAGCCAACTGACCAAGAGTCAAGATGGCTTAAGCCCAAGAACAGGGAAGCTAGCCGGTCTGGTAAACAAAAACATGATAGAAAGTCAAGAAGTTTTTATCAAAAATTATCTTCTAAAGTCAAGGGATCATCTGTAGGCAGGAAGACATCTGCCGAGTCTAAATCATACGCACTATTAATAACACAAAATGGAAGTTCCATAAAAATAACTCAAATATGGATCTCCAAGAGACTAATTAACCATGAACCCAAATGAATATGGGTACTAGAGTTGTCAATGTTTATATGTGTAGGTAAAATAGGATAGTAGCTTGGAAGATTCAGGGTTGTTAATGTTAAAAAGAGAGAAGGTTGTAGAGGAGGCAGAGCAGTAAGGGGGAAGCCTGAACGAGGAAGGTAGCAAAGTAAGCAAGCTGGAGCAGACTCGGAAAAGCTACAAATGGGGAAGATGTCATAAAGGGGGAATTTCTATACTCTAAATATTTTGTGTATTTATGTTCATATATAAATATATAATTTATCTTTAATTCACTATCTCTTATAACTTAGTTTTAACATCATTAAAAAGGGGGAAATTATTATATTAAATTCAAGAAAGAATAAGGGGAAAATTATTAAATTAAGATTAAAGGGGAAATCGTTAATTAAGTTGAATTATGAAAAATGTTTTAATTGATTAAAATAAACATTGAATAATTAAAATCAATAAGACGTAGTTTTGATGATGTGTTGATAAATAAATAAAACTAAGTTCAGCAAATATTTTAATGCGCATGTAAATTTGAAAAATCGCTGGCAGCAGGAGCGCTGACAGTAGGCTTATCCAGCAGCAGAGTTAAAGAAGCATTGGCAGCAGGCATATTCCAGTAGCAGAGCTGAAGAAGCGTTGGCAGCAAACTTGTTCCAGCAGCAGAGCTGAAGAAGCGCTGGCAGCAGGCTTGTTCCAACAGCAGAGCTGAAGAAGCGCTGGCAATAGGCTTGTTCCAACAGCAAAGCTGAAGAAACACTAACAGAAAGCTTGTTCTAGCACCAGAGCTGAAGAAACGCTAGCAACAAGTTTGTTCCAGCAGTAAAGCTGAAGAAACGCTGACAACAGACTTGTTCTAGTATCAGAGTTGAAGAAGCGCTGACAGTAGGTTTGTTCCAGCAGCAGAGCTAAAGAAGCGCTGACAACTGGTTTGTTCCAGCAGTAGAGCTGAAGAAGTGCTGACAGCAGGCTTGTTCCATCATGAGAGTTGAAGAAGCGCTGGCAACAGACTTGATCAAGCAGTAGAGCTGAAGAAGCGCTAACAGCAATATTGCTCCTTCAGCATAGTTGTGTTGCGCTAACAGCCGAGTAGCCCAATAGTAGTGTTGCACCAACAGCTGTGTTGGGCCAACAATTGAGTTCGCTATCAACAGACTTCTATAGTAGCTTAATACACCAAAATGTACAACTACCATGTATACGAATATTACATTAGTCTGCACACTAATATCACGTACTCCATGTACTACCGAATATTCAATTCTTATATGCACTACCATGTACGCCAAACGTACGACAAATGTACCGCTACTACGTGTCATCAAAATAGATTCGACCAGAAAATATAAAAAGGGAATCAAAGGACAACGGAGAATCTCTCTCCTGGACTCTTGAATCCTTCGGAGAATTTCTACGTTCTTAAATATCTTGATTACTCTCTCTCTCTATATCGTTCTTTGCAAACATGTCAAACATACATGTTACGATTTGAGAGATAATCATTTGTATTATTGTAAAAACAATTCATTGTTGTAAGTTGAACAGAACGTTGTCTGTTCAACAGAGAGTGTGAGAGTTAGGAGTTCAGACAGACATTTGTTAAGACCTGTTTTATGAGTGAGTTTGTGTAGAAGCTATACAAATCAAAGTCTTTTAGTGGAATCCTTCTGGAAATAGAAGGAGGGGCGACGTAAGAATTTTATCTCCGAACATCCATAAAATCTTGTGTTGTCTGTTTACTGTTTCATTCATCGTTATATCTGTCGTTTTAAATTCAGCAAACATTTTTTGCACTTGAAACCGCTCAAGAGCATGCTAAGATTTGTTAAAAAAATATAAATAGATTTTCAGTTCGTAACAGGATTAAAATCGCATTAAAAGTGAAAATTAACACAATAATATTCGACCTCTTTCTATTATTATCATCGATTCTAACCGAATGATAATAAAACTTGATTCAAGAGAAAAGAAATAAGATAGACAACAATAAGAAGAGGAGTGATATATTTTTTTAATATTTTTTTAATATTTTTTAAAATATTATTTATATTTTTTAATTATTTGTATATAATATAATTTAAGGTTGTTTGACTTTAACTAGTATAATATCTTATAATTTTTTATTACATAATTTTTTTTAACTTAATACTAAGATTAAATTAATTTTTTTAATTTTGTTAAATGAATCGAAATTGTGTTTAACAGGAAAGGAAAATATATTAATCTGCTAACGAAAAGTTAAACAAAAAAATCAGATCATGTTTGGGTCTAGATACCCATGGGTTGGGGGTAATTTAAGTACCCATTTTTATGGACAAGTTAGCGGGAGGTTTCTATCACCCAAACCCGAAAATTTGCCATGAGAACAAAATAAATGTCAAACAAGCAAACAGTACCTAATCTACAAGAATCCTACACAAGGTTGTAATGATGACATTTGAAAAAAACTGATATCCAAACTTTTCACCAACTACCAATGAACTCAAGTGTAACTTGCTGAATCTTAGACATGTTAAAAAAACTTCCGAATATCAAATCAGATATGTCATAACTAAGAAATTAAATGTTTTAATTTCGATTTCAACTAAGAACACTCATATTTAAAGGGGATTAAGACGGTTAAGTCAAGCTAGCTAACCTGAAAATAAACCTGTGTCACAAGGAAAAAAAATAACATAGCTTCATAAAATGTGATTATTACTACAGATATAATTTTCATGATCCAGATTTCTTCTATAGATAATTTTATAATCTTTAGAAAAAATAACAAATATAAATTTTCCAATATCATAATTCATTTGAAAAAATATCTATGCATACTAAAAAAACAACCCCATTACATTAATTCATTCTTTCATTTCATTAATAATACGAAGTAGAAGAAGATACAAACATGAAGACATCATGTTAGTTCCATCCAAAAATTCTAAGTAAGAATCCCAAATACATAAATAAAAGTGAAAATCAAAGTTACATTACCTTAGAAAGAAAGCTCAAGTGTCAAATGCATCATCACCATCATCCATAGACCCTTCTTCTCCATCATCATCATCATCATCATCATCTTCTTCTTCGCTCTTCAATTTGCCACAGACATTGCATTCCATCAATGTCGAAGGCTCCGAGCTTGATGGAGCCACAGGAGCCAATGTACCCCCGCAATTCTTTCTGCCACACATGTATCGCAAGAAGAAATATTGATGTGGGAAATCATTTTCACCTTCATCCATCATTTCATCCGCATCTTCATCCATGTCCTCTTCATCTTCCTCCTCCACCTCCACTTCCTCCTTCCAATTTGCCTCCACCTTACACCTATCACAGCAGCATGTGAACCCATAATCCTCTTTTAACCTCTTTTGCCTATCGGAATAACAAAGATTGACAGGGAAATAGCTCAAGCAGATCTCCCTTCCTTGAGGAAGATCATGTATAACTCTAACTATGATATCTGTATTATTCATCTCGCCTCCATCAGCATCCAAATAATCAAACCTACAGGCATTTGGGAGACAATCATGATTAAAGAACGATGCATTAGGGTATATACCATAAGCCCGGACGGATCTCTCTTTCTTCTCTGCAAACGGTTCCATCAACCCGAATGCATTAAGCTTGTCCTTAGAGAGCAACGCAGCCGTTAACTCAGGTGAGAAGGAGAATCCAGCAGAGCTGGGGATTATGGGAGGGCAGATGTTGGATATGAGGGAATGAAGAAAAACAGTTGAATCATCCAGTTTAAGAGAGGAAGAAGAAGAACCCTGAAGTGAAAGAAGAATCATGAAATTCGCCGGAGAAATAACGGCGAGATTATACGCGGCGACGAGAAACCGCGCCTGAACTTGACATTCTAGCTGTTGCTGAAGATTTGATGAAGAAAACCCATCTCTAAGGCGGCTTAAAGCTTGACAGACCCAAGGAGTGTGGGAAGTAACAGAGGCTGATGATTGGCAATTAGGGCTACAGAAAAGTACCCAATCAGTGGAATTCGAGCATGAAGGGCAAGGAACGAATGATTGATTCTCCGATTGCCGGAAAATTGTAGCTTTGAAGCAATGAGAACAGTAGCAACCTTTGCTGGGTTTTTCTTCAGGGGAGGAGGATTTAATGAATGGAGATGCGGAGTAGAGAATGAGAGGTGAATCTTTGAGGACGATTTGGCCGGCCCTTAACGGCTGAGAGGTAACCAGTGATCTACCTCTTCCTGCGATTTCGGTAATATTTACGGCTGCTTGAAATCCCATTTGATAATGAGAAAATGGAAGAAGAGAGAGAAGCAACAATAAGGATCTCAATAGACGTGATCGAGAGGAGAGAGAGGAGAGATTTTGAGGAGGAGAACGTAAACAATGAATTTCGCCGACGAGCGGCGGCTGGAGAAATTTAAGTGATAGTGAAGGGTTGATGTAGGGTTTTATGTTCTTTAGTTAAGTGCCCAGGAGTAAACAAGCTTTCATGAGAGAAGTTTAAGGACCAATTTATCCTTTTAGCCTCAATATTAATAAAACATGACAATAGGGATGATTTAGGGCACTTTTTAGACATGTGAAATGACTATTTTGTCCCTTCTCATTTCTTTTTTATTTTATTCTTTTTTTTCTACATTTTTTCTTTTCTCTTCTTCATTTCCTCCACGCGACTATTCTTATCCCCGACTCCCAAAGCAACGCAGTAACGCAATCTCTCCAAGCAACGCAGCAACGCGATCTCTCCTTGACGACTCCATCAAACATTCGAATCAGATATCCAACAAACGCCGAATCAATGGGTATGTTATTTATTGGGATTGCTTTGTTTGGTATAGCTGAAAACACAATGTAATATAGTTGGTATAGCTTAAAAATCAAGAATTACTTTGTTTGTTATGATTATACATTGTGTGACGCAAATTGTACATTGCGATACGCAAACTGTACATTGCTTGCGTGACGCAAACTATACATTGTGGTACGCAAACTATACATTGCATGACGGAAACTATACATTTCATGAACTATACTTGATTGCAGCAAAAATGCATATTGATCAAATCACAACCATCCTTGATGTGCATGTAGGTAAATAAGGAACTGTTTCTTTGGTATAGCTGAAAACACAATGTATTTTTTATTCATTTTTGTCAATTTTTATCAATTGCATATCACAATGTATTTGTTAGTTCATTTGTCCTCTATGATGGAGAGTGGGAAATTGATGATGGTGTTAGTTCTTTTGTCTCAAATTCATGCGAATGTGTCACTCTACCCCCAAAATACTATATATGTCGAATTAGTTGATATCGTCTATGATGTTATTGGTGTAGACAAATTGAGATATGATTTAGTGGTCAAAGTCAAGTATAATATGGGTATGTTAAATTCTCATCTTGTTGTTATCAAGCAAGAAAGGGATGTGGTGTTCTATTTAAAATAAATTTCGACTTCACTCTCATAGCATCGTAGTCCACTGTGTGTCTCTTTAGTAGAGAAGTCACTACCTTCAAACTCAACTCGAGAAAGTAAAATACCAGGAGTGGTGGTTCTTGATCGTGACGTATTCCCGATATTTGAACAAAATGTCTTCCAAAGTCAAAATGACATATTAGTAAACCATGCAGAAGAAGGAGAATAAGGCCCATGTTTGTGTCTAAGTTAGAGGCTAGTGAATTGGTTGCTAGTACCGGAGTAGCACCTTCTCTTGCACTTTGGGAACCAATCACTTCCCATATTAGAAAAACATTCAGCCATACGAGTGGTTTAGTTCATATGAACTAATCGAGGTTAAAACACCTACTCAATTAATCCTTTAAAGGGGATTGAAAGTGGGTACTTTTTTTAGAACAAAAAAGAACATCAGTTGAGGTTTCATAAACATGCGATGGCTATTCATTTTGAATTTAAAGTGGAGAAGTCAAGAAAAGATCTTTGTTTGTGAAATGTTTGGATGAGAAGTGCAAGTGGAGATTGCGTGTCGCAAAAGGAAAATTCTCGGTGATGTTTGAGATTTAAAAATTAGTAAAAGAACACACATGCTCAATTTTGACGAGACAAGAGGATGTGAGGAAAGCATAATCATGGGTAATTGGGGAGTGCATCAAACGTAAGTACATGAACCATCACTATGACCATATGCCTAAGAAAATAATAGATGACATGCAGACAAGATATAGGTTAAATCTAACATATAATAAGGCTTAAAGGTCTAAGAAAATGCCTTAATGTCGGTACGAAGAATTGTGGAGAATTCTTGGTAAATTGACATGATACTTGTTCATATTGGAGAAGAATAACTCAGGTACCACAATTGACATCCAAACGGATGAGCAAGGCCACTTTAGGTATATGTTCATGTCCATAAGCGTCTCAATTAGAGATTTCAGAAGTTGTTATCGTCATGTATTGTGCGTAGATGTAAGTTTTCTTAATCACAAGGTTGGAGGTCAACTATTGGTGGCGATAGTATTTGATGCGAATGAGCAACTATATCTCGTTTCTTTTGGCGTCGTTTATTTAGAGAATAGTAACTCTTACACATATTTCATGCAAAAACTAAGAGTGGCAATTTGATCTGTCCCGGATCTCGTCTTCGTATCCAATAGACATCCAAGTATTGGCAATGCCTTTTTCCAGAAGTACATCACGGTGCATGCACATACCACATCAAAATGAATATAATGGCCAAATTTGAAACTGATAACTACCACATTGAGTTTGATTTGGTTTCTTGCACCGGCACAATTTTAAAGTTTCATCAGCATTTTGACAAGATCAAGACTAAGGACCCTCAAATTACTGCATATTTGGAACAAATTGGATTAGAGAGATGGAGTCGTGCATTTTTTCCCAGTTCGCGATACAATCAAATGACAAGCAATTACGTCGAGAGCTTTAATAGTCAAAGCAAGAATGCTAGAAAATACCCATAACAACATTAGCTAACTATTTAATATTCACAATACAAGAATAGTTTCATCATAGAAGAGAAAAAGCTTCCAACACATATTGGTTATCTCCATATTATGAGAAGTTCTTATGTGAGAAAGCTGAAAAGGACAAATTGTACAACATAATTTGTTTAATAGATTCTAGTTCCATGTGTATGACGGTGAATTTGATTTTCAAGTTGACTTCCAAGTTCGAACTTGTACTTATAGAGTTTTTGGTATATTTGGTCTTCCTTGTATGCATGCCCTTGTTGTTGTCCGTTCCCAGAAATTGGTTCCCTATGAGTGTTGTGCAAGGTTAGAGAATGTAACCAATTGATCGCATATTGAATTTATGTTGAATATATATGACTTAAATTACATTTTTCAGGTTTTACTCAACTAAAGTGTGATGCAATGTATATGCAGAGGCATGTTATTCAGTTTATAATGCTTGGGATATTCCCGAAAATATCAAGAAACGAGTGTTCCTAAAACCCCTATTAAGGTTAAGAAGGGACATCCAATAACAAAGTGTAGGTCATCACAAGGTGAGCCTCATAAGGAACGAAGACGGTGTAGCTCATGTGGAGGTCAAGTCCATAACAGGGTAACATGCTCAACAGTTATGCATGTACCATCTACTATAAGACCATCACAATCTAGTACACACCTTCACAATCTAGTACACAACCTTTGACTTGAACTTGAATTTGTATTGAGAAATATGTTAAACAATATGTTTTATTGTGTTTTATTTTCTAGTCTCAATTTTGCATGATAAAATGATATTTATTGATCAATTGAAATGTTAGATTTCATTATCTATTGAAGTGTTAGATTTCATTCAATATTGAAATGATTATTTTTTTTAATCATTTCAATCTCCCTGTGAGAGGGCACAAAAACTATTTAGTCAAAGAGGATCCCATCTGAGATTTGAGATGGTTAGATAAGGAGCCGACTTTTAAGTTACAGAGAGTATAACTTAATGTAATTATAAAATTTAGGAGAAGAGTTGAAGTTAATGTACAAATATACCTCTAGAGAATCAAGACCTGAAAACATCACATTCAAAAAGAATTTAGTTAGAGATATATTTATAAATTTATCATGTGTATTCAAATGTAAAAGTGTTTTCAAATGGACAAGTATATTTGGATGTTGATGTTGCTTCTTACCCATAATTTCAAGAGTTGTTTAGTATTTAACCTATGTATATATCATTTTGATGTCACCAAATACTAAACCCAATTTGTATTTCATCCTAAATAAAATTCATAATTTGTTCTAGTGATATACAAATTTAGGTAGTCTACGTCAATGTAATGGCAGTTTGCGTCAATAGTTTGCATTGCGTAATGAATAGTTTGTGTCACATCATGGTAGTTTGCGTAATGGTAGTTTGCATCACGAAATGATTAGTTTGTGTCACGACACATTTACAAGGTACTAATCAAATATACATAATAGTAAAAAAAACATGCATTGAGGCATATTTACAAGGTACTAATTTACAAATATACAAATTTATAAGGTAATGCATTGATGTCATATATATTCAAATTTACAATGTACTAATTTACAAGGTTGAGGCCTATCACTAAGGCATAATCCTTCATGCCCCAGCAGACCTCTTCACCATTGACTAAGAACCTTATTTCCTTCGAATTTGAGTTGATTTTCTTAATCAGCATCTGATGGAGTATTGTTCCTGAGAACAATATTGTCGGGGCTTTGAATAAATACTAGAATTGGGTCTGCTAAGCCCAATCCAAAATATCAAGGTAAGTAAACTTCTCATTTATCCTTGTCAAGCTAGTGCATTTTCATGAAACACAACCATAAAACTTCTTATTAATGATTTTGGTTGGCGACATTCGCAAAAAAAAACGTTTGTTAGAGTAATGAACTAATCTTTGATACTACATACATTCAACAACTTTTCATAATTCGAACTAATTGTGTAAAAATATAAATAAAAAGTAATTTAATATTTTAATTATAAATTAATTAATTGAATTGATAAAATGATTGGAAAAAGATGTATGAATTATTTAAATAATGAAATGGTGATCAAATAAGCCTAAGTTTTCAACAATTTAATTATAATATTTATTTTTTAAAATAAATTTTTAGTATAATATATTATTTATTAATAATTTTTTGACGAATGTATATCGAACAAATATTCTAATAAATCAAACTAACAAACCGATTATATGAATTTCAACAATTTAATTTTGTGTTTCTATATACAAATCGATTAAGCTTAACCCCTTACATCTTTCCTATTAATATAAACTCAAATTTCTCATTAATATTCTTTTACAATAATGTGCAAAATAAGATTATGATAAATTATAGGAATTCTTTTCTATAAAAATCAATAATAACAACAAATATATCTTTGAATAAGTGCAAGTGTGGAACTGTAGTCATTTGTTAGTCTTAAAAGAATAAGATCAATTAGTTGAAGAACATCATTAGAGAACTAATTATTCAATCATATCTTAGACTATACTAACTCAACAAAATAGTAACAAGTATTTCCACCATTTCTAAGGTGAATTTAAGGCTAAGACACTTGCCATTGAACTGCAGGGATTCATGAATTACAGTTAGGGTGGGCTTGAAAATAAATTAAAATGGGTTAAAAAAAAATTTTGGATGCGATTGAATAAAATAATGATGAAATTATAAATTTAACGAAGGGATGTACGTGAATTTAAAATTTTTTTAAATTTATACAAAGAAAATTATGAATAAAAATGGAAAAAAAAAATTATTAATGAGTCTTGTCCATCTCCTACTATAATTTTTTTTTTTTTTGTTAAAGCTCATTCTCAGTCATAACCTAAATTCACACCAAAAGAGAGTTATTCTTATATATAAGGGAATATTAAAAAAGTATATGTTATAAAATCAAAATAAATTTAGTAAAGCAAAATTTTAATTAAGTTTTTATATAATTAAATGTAATAAAAATACTTTAAACTTAATTTGTAACTGATAAAATAATAAATAAAAAATTGTCTAATCAAATAAGTGATCACATTTATTACATACAAACATTTAAATATAATTATAGCAAACATTTGTTATTAAATATAAATAATTAAATAATAATTACTTATCACAAAAATAATTAATTTTTACAAGAAGATAATTAATTTTTATTAAAAGACTTTCTTATATATATTTTTATTGAACATTATTATTTGTGATTAATTCCAAAAAATATAAAATAAATAAATAATATGTAACTAAAAGTAATCCAAAGATATAATTTTAAAAAGGGTCAAAATAACTATTATGCAAATAATAATAATATTATTATTTTTGAAAATTGAAATATACTAATTTAATATAATTAGTTAAATAAAATAATTATTTATTATAAAAATATGATTTGAATATAAAGAAAATAAATAAATTAAAAGTTAAAAAATACCCATAAATTATAAAAATACTATAAATCATATCAAAACAAAATCTAAAACATAATTAAAATTTAAATAATCATTCAAATCAAACAAAACAAAATAAATATATTTAACCTCTCTTTCTTCTCTCTCAAATAATACCTAAGAAACTCATTCTTCTATCTCTCTCAAACAATACCTAAGAAACTCATTAGATACATACTTAACCGTCATCACCTTCTCTAAATTGTATATATATAAAACGAAAAATTAGGAATGTGCAAGGCAACTAAACTAATGCAGTTGCTAAGGCCCCATTTTTATATTTAATAATATTATTTTTTCCTCCTTTTCTCCTTTAATATTAAATATATATTATAAAAATATTTTTTTTTTATCTTTTTTTTAGTTTTGTATTATAATATATTAATTATTTATATTTTATTTTATTAATTAAAATTTATTTTTATTTTTGTACTATTTAAGGGTCCAAAAATTAAATTTGCATATGGCCCCAAATTTTCATGACTTCTCAGGACCGACCTTGGAGTTAGGGGTGGGCTTAAGCCCACCTCAACCCCAATTTGATACTAAGTTCGTCCCTACATTGAACTTAGTATCAAATTCACTTTGAATTGTAAGGAATCTTTTAATCAATATTTTCTCCTCAAATAATTATAGGGACGATCAATTCTTTAATCTTAAACTAGTTATTGGGATTTCATTTTAGCACACAACATTGAAGGAATTGTTAATCACATTTTACTTTAACATGAAATTTTTAAACAAACTCATAATAGTATGTTTTTGTGCAGTTTCTCTATTTCTATTTACATTATTATATTGTTGCATTATTAATTGATTAAAGTAACTTTAATGATAGGAGACATTCATATAAAAAAATAATTATAAATCTCATGTTAACTCCTAACTTACCAATTTTTTTTAATAATAATAATAATTAAATAATTTAGTAATATAAAGAGCAGAAATTTGATGTAACAAATAATGTCGGAAATAATGTGTCTAACACATGATTTGATTTAACTTGAAAAATTGAGTTTTCCTCCCTATTAAATTTAAGTACACATGATTTGATTTAATTTGAAAAATTGAGTTTTTCTTCCCTATTAAATTTAAAGTCAAATTACGTGTTCATATATCATTTTCGACACTATTTATAACATCAGATTTCTATTCTTTATCCTTAATTTCTGTTCTTCATCCTTAATTTTGTTCTTTATCCTCACTCTATATAAATAATATAATATTTTCTTACCCAAAGTTTGTAAAGATATAAAAAAAAAAATAGCCATCACTAATTTATAATTAATTTTTAAAGCAAAATGACATCACCTTAATGAGTTAATGTGAAGAAGGACCGAGCAAACCTGCCAGACCAGCTCCCCGCAGATAAACAAATGTCGTATTCTTTCGACACGCCCGACGCCGTTTCGCCTCAGACGGCTGATGATGGTGTTGGCTCGGCATTTGATTCTCCAGTCTTCACAGGAAGCCTGAATGCAACTTTTGGGTCTCACCCGATTTCTTATACAGAATCGCCGGTGCCGATCCACGTCTCTTTTGGTGAATTCTCTCCTGATCATACGGAAAAGCTCTCCGATTCTGGGTTTGCTTCATCGGATGGCCAGATTCTGCCGCCTCCGTCGGAGATGAATCATATGGAGTGTTCTGTTCTCGGAGAATGGAGAAGGTATGCATTAACTAGCATTATGTTTTTTTTTTCTTTTTCATTTCAATCTTCTGAATTCTTTCTAAATAGATGAAAGAAAACTGATGGATCATTCGCATAGATTTGATTAGAAACCTCACTAGATGGTAGTGAAAAAAACACTCATATCCTTGTCATTTGGCTTAGATTGATCTTTGTGGAAAAAATAATTACTGAAAGACAGAAATTTGGTAACTTAAACTGAAATGCAGTGACAACTTTGATCATCATCTTGTTTGTCTACTCCATTGTTCATAGCTTAATACATATTTGGCCTTGTCTTAGTCTGAACACATATTTTGTATACGTTTGGAGATTATACCTGTTAACCATTGTCTATTTGGATGAAAATGTTTCGGTTCTGTTTAGATAGTAAACTTGTTTGGTTATGTTATTCTCAGACAGAATGCAGTTAGAATTGAGGAGAAAGAGAGAAAAGAGAAAGAATTGTTGAGCCAGATCCTTACTGAAGCTGATGGGTATAAGGTTGAGTTCTATAATAAAAGACAGATCAACTATGAGGTCAACAAATCTACAAACATGGAAAAGGAGAAGGTAAGGAGATGAGGTTTCCTAATTTAATCTCTTATTCTTGGCATTGGTGTTTCCTATTTTATTGGTATATTGGGTCTGAATATCATCTCTCATTACATAAATGTGTGTCTACAAAATGTTCATCCTTGAATATGTCTATTGTTAAATCTGAGACAAGATTGATGTTGTTTACCAAATTGGAGGCAAAATGTTTGATGACCTCTCTCACTCAGTTGCTTACAAAGGATATATATCTTTTATTAGAGGAAAGAAACTCATTTTGCTTTCTCAACCTGGGGTAGGCTCATTTTGTCTCCTGAACTTGTAAAAATGGCTGAAATTACTTCTCATCATTTTCTTTGAGTAAATCCTTTAATGTTTTGATATGTAAGAAAATAATATTTTAGCAAAGGATTGATGTTTAAGGTACTTCAGAAATTGTATAGAGATGATCTACGGGCTAAATGTGGTGGCGAGAAGTAATTTGAGCCTCTTTTAATAATCTGGGAAGCAAAACAAGCCCAACTCAAATTGAGAAAGCAAAATGAGCCTTTAATACAAGTTTAGGAAGCAAAATGAACTTTTATCCTCTATAATTAGCGAATGTGCGGATTACTGGATCAATATATAACTAGCTTTTGCAATTGTTATTCATATCTTCAATGGATACATGGCTCTATACATGTATCTAGTATGGCCCTATTATACGCCCTTGCTTCATTGTTTAATAGCTTTTTTCTTAAGCGTATACATTCTTTATAAGGTTTCACTAACACTAACCTTGTTTCCTAATAATACAAACAATGTCAATACCATACGACATGAACATTGTTCATTCTAGCGATGTATATTTTTGAAATGTGATTTGCTCATTTCTAGTTCATAAAGGGGGAAAAGATGAAAAGGGTTGACTAACAAATTTTCAGATGTTTTCTCATGTAACAGGTTGATCTATAATATAAATTCTCTAGTTGTAATCTTTACCGTAATACTAGAAATACAAAATTGTTGTATTTTTATATATGAGAGGACATTGATCATATATTAGTATTAGGTATTATTTAGCTTACAATCATCATTTGTGTGTCATAATACATGCTATTCTTAATTTTGCTCTAGCTTCACATTCTTGCTGACTTGGTAGAACCAAATTGAAGACACGTAGAGTATGTCTTTTTACCTTCTAAGGAAACTGGATTTTTCACTCAGTTATGTTGACTCATTAATTTCTCAACAAACTACCTTTGTGTTGCATCATTGTGTACTGACCAGTAAAATGAGTTTCTTTGGAAACTAGGACTTGTTCAATTGTTTAGTTGTATCTCGATACAATTCTGATTTCGCCAATTTATTTCAGAAACAGATTACTTGTTGTTTGGTAAAAAGAAGTATGGTTGGATGACAATTTCAATTTCACAAAATTGTTTGGTATAAAAGTGTAACCAAGTTTTAAGGCTTAGATCAATTTTAGCTAAATCACAAACTGGGTTTTTCGGTTGGATCACAAGTTGGCTTTAGACTGGATGACAAACGAAATTTGATCTGAATTTTATGCATACATAAATAGCCCAACATGTGTCCAACCTTTTTCCTCGTGATTGTTCCGTTCTTTTGCTAGAAATAATGCTTTTACTGAAGTATTACTATTGATGTCTTGTATCAATTTTCTAGTTATTTATTGTCAACCAAGAGAAGTTCCATGGTGAGGCAAACAAGAACTACTGGAATACAATTGCAGAGCTCATCCCTAATGAAATGCCAGCAGCTATAGAGAAGAGAACGAAGAAAAATGAACATGAGAAGAAACCCGCCATTGCTGTGGTTCAAGGACCAAAACCCGGAAAGCCAACAGACCTTGCAAGAATGAGGCAGATACTCTTAAAGCTGAAGCACAATACGCCTCCTCACTTGAAGTATTCACCACAAACTGCTACTACTTCAACTGCTGCTACTCCGCCTAGCCATGTTGAGACGGTTGTTGTAGCTTGATTATCACTTATGTGCCTTTTTTTGAACATTTCTATATTGTGTAAACAATATTGATCATCTCTCGGCTTCTCTTTTCTATTTATGGTCATGAAATAGATAGATGTTAGTAAGTTATTAGCCATAGTATGTTTATACAATGCACTTCATTGGCACAAACAATTCCTTTTTCTATTTTCTTTTTGGTAACTAAGGTTTCTAGGCCGGTTTTTATGCATCTCAATATTGGAATCATTATCATAACCTCCCATTTCATAGTTCATTTTTACAACTTAATTTAATGGTATGAATCGTAATAAAATGCAAACATTTAAATTTGAATCATGTTTGATACATATGACGAAGTTTTTTTTGTCTCTCTTTATTAGAACTTAAATTAAGAAGCGAAAAAAAGTAAGGTCACGAATTTAACATGATCTGACACATGTGCAAGACATGTGCAAGAGAGAGAGAAAAAAATTAAAATTGGCCCGCCTCTTCAGTTTCTTCTTCGGCTATTATTTCGGCGATTTCGCGACTTCTTCCTTCTTCTGCAACTTCTTCCTCTTTCCGCGACTTCAACAACTTCGGCGACTTCTTCCTTCTTCTGCGACTTCTTACTCTTTCCGCGACTTCGACAACTACGGCGATTTCTTCCTTCTTTCGCGTCTCTTCTTCAGCTTACAAGTTCGAAAGTAGTAAGCCTTCAATGGAGATGTTCATGATTTGATTAACCCTAACATGACATTAAGCTTATGTTTCTTCATTTCTTTTCAGGTGAATGAGATTCCTGCAACTGCATCCAAGTCTGTTAAAAACACTAAGAGAATTTAAGTTTCCAAATATGATCTGCCTTTAGTTAGGTTTATCTCGAATATGCCCATGTTCGGGAACTTGAAGACATCATTTAAACATTTTTTATTATTGTTTTTTATTTATTTATGTTTCATTTCTGTTTCTGAGTTTGTATATGATCCATTTACAAAACGTTTGAAAACTACACTTAGTCACACATCATTCAGAAGTTAAGTTTTGTTTTGGTAATTACAAGTTATAAGTGTTTTCTCTTAAACTAAATATGAGATAAAAGGGGGAAATTATCTCAATTCTCTATTGTTAAAAGTATCATTATCTATATTTATTTACATTTACAACATTTCAATTTTTCTATGCTTAATATATATATATACTATTTAAAGGGGAAATTGTTAAATTAAGTTAAAGGGGAAATCGTTAAATTATGAAAAATATTTTAATTGATTAAAATGAACTTAAGATAATTAAAATGAACACACATAGTTTAATAAATGAATAAAATTAAGTTCAGCAATGTGTTAATACTTATGTAAAATCAAATACTCGTTAACAGCAGAGTTGTCATCAGCTGAAGACTCGCTAACAGCAGAGCTGCCATCAACAGACTCGTTATCAGCTGATCTTCTCCATCAGCAGAATTTTCCAACAGCAAAGTTACTATCGGCTGAAGACTTGCTAACAATAGAGTTGTCATCAGCTAAAGATTTGTTAGAAGCAAAGTTGCTCAAACAGCAGAGTTCGCTGGTAGTAGAGTTACTAAAACAGTAGAGTTCGCTGGCAGCAGAGTCGCTCAAATAGTAGAGTTCACTGGAAGCAGAGTTCCTTAAACACCAGAGTTCGCTGGCAGCAGAGTTGCTCAAACAGTAGAGTTCGCTAACAGTAAAACTCGTCATCGGCAGAGTTCGCTAGCAGATGAGCTGATCAACAACTAAGTTCGTTATCAGCAGAGTAGCTCATCAATAAAGATGGTCATCAGTAGAGCTCGCTATCAGTTGAGTTCCACATGAGCTGAATGTTTATGAGCTAAGTCAAGTAGTTGAGCACTCATAAATTGCAATACGACAAAATATACAACCAACTCTCTTCTCTGACATGCAAAATGATAAACGAATATTCCATTCCCCTACGCACTAAAACCCCGTACGCCATGCATACGACAAACGTACCGTTGCCACGTATCGACAAAATGAATTCGACCGTTGTTATGCTTCAAATATAAAAAGACATTAGAGAACAACGATAAAAGTTATTTTCATTCATCCCAAGCTCTCTCTCTTCTTTGACTCAGTCTTTTGCAAGTCACTACGTTACGCATACACGATGGTCACACAAGATAGTTTACTCGATAATCTTTTGTATAATTCGGTTATCATTTTACTTGTGTAAGTTGAACAGGTAGTCGTCTGTTCAATAAGATAGTGTGAGAACTAGAAGTTCAGACAAACAAGTGTTAAAACATGTGATTTGAGTGAGTTTGTGTAGCGTCTATATAAATCAAAGTCTTTTAGTGAAATTCTTCTGAAAACAAAAGAAGGGGTGACGTATGAGTTTTTATCTCTGAACATCCATAAAATGTTGTGTTGTTTTTTCATTGCTTCATTCATTCTTATATCTTCCACTTCAAATCCTGCAAGCATTTTCCGCAATTGAAACCGTTCAAGAGTTTGCTACGATTTGTTCAAGAATAGAAACATATTTTCAATCCTTAACAGAATTAAAATCTCATTTAAGTGAAAAATAGAACAACAATATTCAACCCCTCCTATTTCTATTGTTGTCTTTCCCTCTTAACCTATACCACCTTTAATTATTAAAGATTTGTATCAGTTAGTTGGGAACTAATAGTTTAATCATTGTATTATTTCTACAAATACCATAATTATAAAAAGTCTAGCTTGAAGTTAAATAAGTTCTTTTTGACATTTTTTATGTGATATATATTGAATGTGAGAAAATAAAATAATAATTTACTAGTGGTAAAGAAGACCTAACAAAATTCTTATAACAAACTAGCCTAAAATTATGTATTCTGTATGTGATATAGAAAATAATTTAATAAAACTTTCAAATACTTTACTTGCATAAATGTCATCTTCCAAATTTTTAATTTCCCTTCATTTTATTCAACGAGTTATCTTAATTCAGTTCGATTATTGAGAATTAAATTCGTCAACAACTCGTTCAAATTCACCAAAAATAATTGTGGTCAATGAGAAGTAGTCATTGAATTTCTTGAAGACTCATTACAATTTATCGATGAATCGATTTCTTTGCATATATTGCAATTCAACGTGCTTCAAAGTTCAACAATTCTCTCTTTACCCTAGATGATTTCTAAACATTTTAAAATGTATATATTCTTTTGAGGTTTTAATATCTAATTGACCGTTAAAAAAATATGATAACATCGTCAAGAGGTATTTTCTCAGTCATTTTTGTGGATAGTCTAAAAATTTTCATTTAATTAATTGTGATATCAATACCTTCAATCATTTTTGTCACTCTTGTAACAATTTTTTCAATTAGTAGTCAAAATATCACTAAGGTGCAACAATTTGGTTTGATTGAATTTGTTTTATTTCATCATCTAACTCACTTTCTCTTAGCCATTTTTATTTGAGGTTAGCTTTTTCTATGCATTTTATTGATAACTTTATTATATTGATATACATAATTGCAAAAATTATCTAAACCTGGTGTGTTTTTCATGGTTTGTTGTTCATGATAATTTAATTGTCACATAACAAAAGAATGTAACTGAATTATATATTTATATATATATATGATATGATGGATAACTTTTTTCAACTCCTAGCTAACATCATTGAGCACAATAACTCATGTAATATGGTTCGAATTTTCAGATTCAAACCAAATTTCAAAAAATCTAGGTAATTAAGCTGCTATAATATAATTTTAATCCAGCCTCTGATCGAAATGATGATGATATCCTTTGGATCACACCTCCTCCTACATTATTACCACTGTTTAAACTTCTATATATAATAATATATTTTACATGATCAATGAAAAAAAAATTAAATTAAATAACAAATGAAAAAGGAATAACCTGAAGGGCTGGCTTTAGAAAATTGTGGGCTGCTGCCATTTGAGAGAAATCTATAATTTTCCTAATTTATTATTATCATCTTTCCTCATTTTCTCTTCTAAAATCATTTTCTGGTACCTCAAGAAACCTTTTTTATATGCTGAAACCTGTCCATACCAAAATTATTTCAATTCAATTTATATTACAATAATAACAATAATACTTGAAATGGAAGAAATTATTGAATTTGTATTAGATATATTGATTAGATTTCAATTGTTTTTACATATATAAGAAATTATGAGGTTTAGATTGTTTTATGGAGTAACTTATTAATTATACTAAATTTGTTATAGTTAATTTTAACTTTAAAAAATGATTTATTTTTACTTCTTCAATGTATGTCTGATGATTTTGTTTTTGTATTTTATAAAAATATATATATTGGAATTAACAAACTAATCAAACTTATTGATATTAGATTTATTTTTTTCAGTTGAATCAATCCTATCCACAAATACCCAATAAAGAAAACTCATTCATTTGGTCAATTCTTAGTAATAACCACCTATTCTTTATATCAAAATTGCTGCAGTTTTTTAAGCAAAAAAAAAAAAAAAATCAATTTTTGTACTTCCTTGGCCTATTTAATAAAGAAGACTATTTCAAAAGCCACCGGTTCTAGAAGAAGACTTCAAGTCAATCTTCTAAATCAATAAAAGCAACTATAATTGGTCTAAAACCACAAATAAAAAAAATAAGTAAAATAAATATAAGATATTTTATTTTGTTTCTAATTAAACAAAAGTCACACAAAAAAAAATTAGTAAGATAAATATTCATAATAATAAATAAGTAACTAACACAATTATCCACTATTTGGATACGATTTATTTAAATAACTTAAAAATAATGATTTTATGTGATTTTAAAAGATTTAAAATATTTTTGATACAAAAAACTTAAAAAATATTAATATATAACGATAAAATAAAAATTAATAATTAATAATTTAAAATAAAAAAATATTTTAATTAATAAATTAAGTGATTTAATAAAGTGAAAATAAATAATAGTAATTAGATTTTAGTTATTAAAATAATTAATAATATGGTTTAGAAAATTCAGCTATGTAGTTGGGTTTGAACTAATTTTATTTATTTTATTTTTTTCAAAATATTTTATTTGAGAATTGATTTAAATCAAATAATATTATGTAATAGTTGAACTTTAAGGTGTTTTCAAAAATACCTATCAATTTATCTACTGATTTTAGATAGATAAAAGAATTTGTTAAATAATATAAATGATGTTATTAAACAATTAATGATGTCACCTAAATCAAAATGTCTAAAAGATCTCTTAAACTCTGATTTTCTTTCCTATTTTTGGGAATTTTTAATAAAATAACCTTAAATCCTTTAAAAAAAATTAAAATATATTACTAATACTAATCTTGTGTATGAAAAAAGATATAGTAAAGGGAACTTACAGCTTCAATGTCAATCTTGTAAATAAGTAACTTCCTCCTCTCTCTACAGCTAGTTCTATACGCCACAACCATATGACCAACAGCTAAAACCCAAGAACAAACAAACAACGCCATTTCCACTGCTCTAACATAACACAGATCATAATCCTTTCTTCCATCAACAATAACAATTCTCTGTTCATTGAAAACAAACGAAGCCTTCAAAGAAACAAACACCAGCGACGAAACAGAACAAATCATTGTAATTCCCAAATAGGGTCCTCTAGATAGACTAGGTCCATCGCATAAACTGTAAACACAAAGTATGAAAGCCGATCGGATTAGGGAGATGATAGGTATGTCAATTAGAGAAGAAGTGAAGTTATATTTGGTGAAATGGGTCGAGATTGTTTGGAGAGAGAGAGGGTTTTGAGGAGAGAAAGATGTAGATAGAAGAAGGATGGATGGGAGAATGGAGTCGATGATTATGAGGAGGATTGGGGCGGCACATAGGAGGAGAGAGATGAACATGTTGATGAGAAAGAAGAGGGTTTTTAGTACTCGAAGGATTGTTTGTCTTGATTTTGTGGTTTCTTTTAAGAAACCCATCTTGATTTGTATAATTTGAAGAACTTTAATTGGATATTGATTTGTTGATATAATGGAGAAAGATATAGAGAGAGAGATGGGGAAAGGAAGGTATGGAAGAAAGGAGGAGGTGAGAGGTAGGATGTTTTGACTGGGGACTTGCATTTGGACAAAGGATTCTGCCCTTTACACGGGGCAGACGCCATACTTTTTATATACAAAAGTTTATTTGGATATAATATTTGGGTTTTGGACAAAAAATGAAAGTTAATTGGAAATATATATAATAATAATGCATAATTGTAGGCTACCTATACAGTCTCCCACCACAATACATAATAATCTATTTATTTGTGAGAATAATGAATCGGGTGGTTGGTTTAGGATTAGAACCGGATTAATTAAATAATAAGATTCATTTTTTATATATAAATCTCAAATTTGTAGCATATAAATCTCTGTCAAAAAGTTATTTTTTATTATAAATATAAGTTTAATATATATATATATAATATATAATCCTTAATTTGATTTGTCGGGGTCGAGAGATATTGTTAATATATATATATATATATAATAGTAAATAGATATATATTTGTGTCAGATCATGGGTTGACTCACCTATAAACTTGAACGGTTAAAAATAAAATTAAAAATTGTTTTAGGTATGTTTTGAACTTAAAACCTAACAAAAATAAGTACAAATTTTTAACTAACTAAACTAATAAACTTTACATTTTAAATTTAACACCAAATTTGATGAACCTGCGATATTTCTAACCATATAAATTCAACTTTTTAACTAACGAATATATATATATATATATATAAAATAATGCTTAATTTGAATTTGTTTGATTTGTCGGGTTGAAAGTTGTGATTATTTTGGATATATAAGTGAGAGTAAATATATACTTAAGCCAGATCGTGCGTTGACCCGCCCAAAAACTTGAAACGGTTAAAAATAAAATTAAAAATTTTATATGTATGTCAAGTATCATTGGAGTGTGATTTAGGGATAATATGTCAGTAATAAATGAGAGTGGTTAAAAAATATGAAGGATAATATGTGGTTAAAAGATGAGATTGGTGGTTGGTTTGTTTAAGGATAAAAGGCGTATGAAACTGTGATTGAAATTGGTGGTTGGTTTTCTGAGAAATAACATGCATTTAAAAATATGATTAAGATTGGTGGTTGGTTTACCGAATGATAAGAGACGTGTGAAAATATGATATAGAAGCATATGAAAAAGTGTGAGTCACAAGATGTCGACTAATTAACTCTTTGGTAATAAATATTAAATATAATATATATACATACACAAAATTACAGAATTATTTCAACAATCTTAAGTGGTCTAGCGGTTAAGGTGTTCACATTTCATGTTTAAGAGTACTAGGGTTTGAATCCAAATAATTACAAATTTAAAAGTGAGTATTATAAATATTTGAGGGGTCGATGTTAAAGAATGCATTCTTGAGTATAATATATGGTGGAACAACTTTTAAATAAGGGATAAAAGGCATGTAAAAGTGTGAGGTCGGATTTATTTGTTGGTTTAACGAGCATTTAAAAGTGTGATGTCACGAGATGGAGGTCGGGTGAGTGGTATGTCACCCGAGGGGATAAAGAAACATATTAAAAAGTGTGAGTCACAAGATGATGGTCAATTGGGGTGTTAGTGGTTGGTTTGACGAGGTATAAGAGGTGTGTGATCAATTGAGTATTGGTTGTTGATTTATTGAAGTGGGGTAAAAAAGGTCATTTAAGATTGGTGGGTTGTTTACCGAGGAGATAAAGAGGCGTATGAAAAAATGTGAGTCACAAGATGAGGGTTAATTGGGGTATTAGTGGTTGGTTTGACGAGAGATAAGAGGTGTGGTGTGTGTGTTAGCGATTGAAATTAGTTGTTGATTTATTGAAGTGGGGGTAAAAGAGTACGACTAAGATTGATGTGTGGTTTGCCAAGGGGATAAAGAGGCATATGAAAAAGTGTGAGTCACAAGAGAATGACTAAGATTTGGTGGGTGGGTGATTTTCCAAGTGGATAAAGAGACATAGAAAAAGTGTGAGGCATAAGAGGTCGACTAAGATTGGTGGATGGTTTACCAAGGGGATAAGAGGTATGTTAAAGTCTGTGAGGTCACGAGATGAAATATCAATTAGGATTTGGTGGTTGGATTGCCGAAATGAGGGTAAATATAAGAGGTCTTAATAAATTAGATAGTAGTGGTTAACAATATATGATTGAGATGTTGATTGACCGAACTGGTCAATTTGGGGATTGGTGGTTGATTTATTGAAGTGGGGGGGGGGGGGGGTAAATGTGAGGTGGATTTATTATGAGTCACAAGATGAGGGTCAACTAGAGGATTAGTGGTTAGTTTGACAAGGGATAAGAGGTGTGTGATTGATTGAAATTAGTTGTTGATTTGTTGAGTGGGGTAAAAAGTGCGACTAAGATTGGTGGTTAGTTTAATGAGGGGATAAAGAGGAATATGAAAAATTGTGAGTCACAAAAGGTCACCTAAGATTTAGTGAGTCACAAGAAAAAGAGCCATTAGAAAAAGTGAGTCACAAGAGGTCGACTAAGATTGGTGGGTAGTTTGTCAAGTAGATAAAAGGTGTGTGAAAGTGTGTTAGGTCACGAGATGTCGATTGAGATTTGGTGTTTGAATTGTCGTAGTGAGAGTAAATATAAGAGGTCCTCTTAACAAATTAGTTATTAGTGGTTAAAAATATATGAATGACATGTTGATTGACCGAAATGGTCGATTTGAGGGTTGGTGGTTGATTTATTGAAATGGGGGTAAAAGAAGTCGCGATAAGAGTAAATATGATGAGATGCGATGTAAGGATTTGTGTTTGATTTTTCGGGATAAGAAGTCAATAATAAAACGAGATATCGACGGTTAAATGTATATATATATATAAGATGTTGATTGACCGAAGTATAAACGTGTGTGTGAGGTCACGAGATTAGAGGTCGAAATTAAGATTGTTGAGTGGTTTGCCGAGTGGATAAAGAGACATATGAAAAATTGTGAATCACAATCTGAGATGTCGATTGGGGGAGATTGATGTTTGATTTGACGAAGGATAAGGAGTGTGTAAGGTCATGCGATGATATGAGATATCGATTGAGATTTTGTGGCTGTTTTCTGAAAGTGAGGAATAATTTAAGAGGTTGGTAACAAATGAGATATTAGTGTTTAATATATATATATATATGAATGAGATGTTGATTGACTAAAATGTAAAAGTGTGTGATGTCACGAGATAAGAGGTCGATTGTGATTAGTGAGTTAATTATCAAGAGACATATGAAAAAGTGTGAGTCACATGATGAAAGGTCGATTAAGGAATTTGTGTTGGTTTAACGAGGATAAGAGGTGTGTGAAAGTGTGTGAGGTCACGAGATGAGATGTCGATTGAGATTTGGTAGTTAGTTTACCGATGTGGGGTAAAAAAAGAGGTTGCGGTAATATAAAAGAGGATGATAATAAATGAGATATTAGTGGCTAAAATATATGAATGAGATGTTGATTAATCGAATTGTAAAAGTGTGTGAGGTCACGAGATTAAAGGTTGATAGGAATTTGTGGATAATTTTTAAGTGGATAAAGAGGAATATGAAAAAGTGTGAGTCACAAGATTATATTTCAATTGGTGGTAAAAGAGGTGCGATAAAGGTAAAAATAATGAGATGAGAGGTGAGATTTGTGGAGATAAGAGGCTGATAATAAAAGAGATATTGATGTTTAAAAATAATATGAATGAAATTTTGATTGACCGAAATGTGAAAATGTGTGAGCTCACGATACTAAAGTTCGATTGAAGTTGGCGGTTGATTTGTCGAGTGTGATAAGAGGCTTGTGAAAAATGTGAGGTCATGATATTAGAGGTTGATTGAGATTGGTGGTTGATTTGATAAAAGATAATAGATATGTGAAAGTGTGTGAGGTGACAATATGAGATTTGGATTGTGTGAGTGGTGGTAAAAAAAAGTTACGGTAATGAATAAGAGGTCGATAATTGTGTAAAGCACATCTAATATTACTTTAGATATATAAGAGCAAAATGTATGACACAACTTTAAATAAAATCTCTAGATCAATCTATAATAACTAAAAAGATAAATGGTGTAATTGACTTAATTTTTATTAAGAAGAAATCTAACGTCTCTTTTTAAAGTTTTTTTTTAACTTATAAAATTAATTTTTTTAACTTTAAATATTTAATAAATTTTAAAATATATGTTAAATTAAATTTTGAATTAAACTTAATTCTTACAAATTAAAACTAATTTTAAATTAATTAAATTTGAATAATATTAACTTTATTTAAAATATTTATAAATAAATAATATTTTGTTTATATTATTATTCAGACAAGTTTTATTAATTTTTATAAAAAAAATTCATAAATATTTTTTTTATAAATATAAGCCTAACATTTTTTTTTTGTTTTTTTATAATACTATATGATGAAGTTTTTTTTTATGTGAATTGAGTAATTTATTTAAATGACAAGTTATATCAATTACATATTCATATATAATATTATAAATATAAAATTATATATAAATATCAAAATTATAAATCTGTATATGAAAAAGTAATATTATTACATATACAACGGTGGAAAATAGAGAGTTTGTAGTTATAATAATTTTATTTACAATATTTTATAAATAAAGAATTAATTACTAGTAAGTTCATTTGTAATGTTTCCCTAAAATGGCTACATCATTTAATTTTTCTATAATGCATTATTTGAGATTAATTGTATTAAAAGATTAGTATGTGTATAAAGAATTCTATTATGCATTATTTGAGATTAATTGTATTGAAAGATTAGTATGTGTATAAAGAACTATTAAAAAATATATTTTTAGAAAAATAAATATAAATTATTTAAGATTCTAGTAGAATAATATAATTGATAAAAAAAAATATATAATTTGTTATTAAATTGTTTGACATGATTATTTAATAAATTGATATATTCTTAGATCAAAAAAAGCCAATGAACAGCTCAAACAAGAGTCAACTATATATTATTCTAAGAAATTATTTTACTAATTTTCATTAAATATCTAAATTATTTCTTTATACTAATTTTCAACCATGAGAATCTTCTACTATTATAAATTTATAACATGGTTTTATTCTATTTTTGTTGAAAGATCTCATTTTAGTCCAACTTGTGTTTAAATCTTATTTTACATTTTTTAACTTTTAAAACATTCAGTTTTTATTATTTTTTGTGAACCTTATTTTACACTTTTTAACTTTTAAAACGATTCAGTTTATTATATTTTTTTTCAAAAAGTTATATAGAATGAGATACATTCATTACAGAGTATTAAATTTACAAAGCATTAAAGAAAAATATTTAAATAAAAAATTATACTGGCTTGATCCAATTCACCATTACAAGTTATTTTTATCGGATAAACTTACTTACTAGAAAATAAAGACATAAGTGTTTTGATCAAAAAATTTTAAGTAAAAGAAAACAAAAGATGAAATTTTATAAAACAATGACTTCTTTCTTCATCGTTTTTACTAATTAAAATCACGCAAAAAAAAAACAATAATTCCTATTTGGTTAGAAGGAATTAACTAATTTTCTATGTTGATAACAACTCACTCCTAATTTCATATATAGACATCATTGATTAGGTACGCTTATTCTAATTAGATAATATTTAAAACTATATTTTATATAAAATGAAAATATAAGTGTTTTTTAAAAGAATTAACTGCACTAAGTAATATATATAACCAATCAACTCAAATAACATGATACTTGAAATAAAAACGTTTTATTTGAACCTAATCTAAAAAAAATGGGAGAACGAAATTATAATCATATAGCTCGCGAACACACTTAACTAGGCAGAAAACTTATCGCATGACAGATTCGAACACATGACCTCAGGGAGGCTAAGAATATTCAGCTCTTGTTGCCTCAAAAAGTATTTTTGCAAAATATGAATTATATCTTAATTTAAATTGTGAGAAATTATAAAATTTGAATTTAATCATGAATCTTCTTTTTCTTTATAATGGAAGTGTTATTTAATCTTCTTTTTCCGTAGACTTTCCTTAGATGAAATGGTTCTTTCAATTGATTAGTACGTTAATTGTTTTCTCTTTCGGTTGATGGGGATGTAAATGAGAAATGATCGTATTTCAAATGGAGATCATTACCGTTACGTACAAAAATAATTAATATTATGTTAGTTATTATAGTTGGTCATTTCTAATTTAGTCACTTCATAAAATTTGAAATGTCACTTATGTATCCTTACTTTATATTAATGTCAAATACACTCATAAGTCATAAACTTAATTTCACATTAGATCAAAAAAAAGAATGTGACAACGAATTAAATATATATATAACCCCCACAAACACTAGACATAGAATTTGCTGTCAGACAGGCTCGAACCCAAGACCTTAAAATTAATATCTACATCTTGTTGCCACTAGGCTAGAAGAGATGATTATGTCACATTATTTTGACTTACATTAAATATGACATTTGCACAATTATTTATTATAGACCTTATAAATTTCAAAATATTTATGAAAATCAAGCCAATCTAAGTTCTTACAAGTTGTCATAGAAATGGAGATGTGAATTTATAATTTGTTTTGGAGTGACTATTCCCATTGTAGATAGTAAATTTTGATTTACAATATTCTTGATAATCCTAGCTAGACATATGCTTCATTGACCATGAACCTACAATGTCTTTCTTAAACTTCACACTTCTTTGTTTACTTGATTCTCTATTTATTTTGTAATTTTTTTTTTTAAGGAAAGGCTAAAATGAATGAACCAACTAGTTTATTAACCCATGAAGGGGGAAGTATACATGACTACAAGTTTTTTTTTTTTTTAATTCATATCTTTAGAGTGAAGATGTGACATTTTAAGATGCATTATATGAGTGTTTCTTATAAGATTTTAGGCCACATAAGACTTGTTAAAGGAAACTCTAACAAATTATTTTTATATGTAGATATTGTATTAATTTATTGCCAACCTGAAAACTCTTATTCACATTTTCTTTGTCAGCAATAATAACAATACAATTTGTTTTACCTTTCAAAATAATAATAATAACAATAATAATATAATAGAGAGATTTAATGAATAAGTTATTCAGTTAATAAATTTTTAGTTAGTTATTTAATAATTGACACACTTTTTCTATTATTAGGAAAATTAATATATACAAATTTAATATGAAAATAAAATAAGAACATGTTTAGATCACTCAAGAGTGCTTACTAATATCAACTAGCATTTAGCCAGTGCATTTGCACGAGTATAATATAAAAACCGTGAAAAAAAATTACGGATAACATTTTTTATTTTATTTTTAACCGTTTTAAGTTTATGGGTGAGTCAACCCACAATCCAACACAAGTATTCATTTACTCAACATCATTATATATTAGTTAGTTAAAAAGTTGAACTTATATTAATATTAAAACGTCTCGCGTTTATCAAATTTGGTGCTGAATTTAAAATATAAAGTCTTTGTAGCCTAGTTAGATAAAGAGTTGTACTTGTTTTGTTAGGTTGCAAGTTTGAAACATACCTCTAGCATTTTTAATTTTATTTTTAACCGTTTTAAATTTAAAAACGGGTCAACCCACAATCCGACCCAAGTATCCAAATTAATCACAGCTCTCGACCCGGCAATCCGGACACTCTAAAAATTAAGCATCATTATATATATATAGATTAGTTAGTTAAAAAGTTGAACTTATATTAATATTAAAACGTCCCGCGTTTATCAAATTTGGTGTTGAATTTAAAATATAAAGTCTTTGTAGCCTAGTTTGTTAAAGAGTTGTACTTGTTTTGTTAGGTTGCAAGTTCGAAACATACCTCTAGCATTTTTAATTTTATTTTTAACCGTTTTAAATTTAAAAACGGGTCAACCCACAATCCGACCCAAGTATCCAAATTAACCACAGCTCTCGACCCGGTAATCCGGACACTTTAAAAATCAAGCATCATTATATATATATATAGATAATAAAGATTACATTAAAAGAACATATTAAAGTGAGAGATGATACAAAAGGTTTGTCATTTATTATTATAGGCTTTCAGAGATATAAGTTAGTGGAGAGATACAAATTGATCAAACAGGCTAATTAAAGAAATGTACCTTTCAAATTAATAATAAAAAGAGAAATGATTTTGGATAAAATTTGAAAGGAAATAACGTGTAATCTGATTGACCTAAAAAAATAATAAATTTTTTTCTCTTTTCTCTCTTTTTATCCTTTATCTTTTTATCTTTTTTCGATGTGGTGCCACATCATTCACTCTCCTATTTCTTTTTTCAAATTCTCTCCCTCAACACTCCTATGATGATAATAATAATAATAATATAAAATATGTTAGACAACTTTAATAGAGAGGATATCAATCAATTTTGGAAAGTGGACTAAACAGCTTCTTTCAAGGAGACTAATATTAACTATTTGCTCAAATCTCCTTAAACATATTTCATTTAGAGATATGCTTTTAAAATTGATCATTTTCTTTCTTATCTTATTTGAATACACATATTGTGATTGGATTTTCACTTGAAGTGGTTATGGAGCTATTTATATCTATTTTGAATATTACAAATATAATCAAAATTATATAAATAAAAGATTTTTTTTTTTCAAATATGTAATACTAGTCATGAAAAATATAATCATATTATTGGGTTGTATTCCTTTAACAATGATTGGAAATTTGTGAATGTGATTAAAGGAATGCCTGATTTGGTGGAACAGCTGTGTTGTGGGGGTCATGTGATCACATGCAAAATATTGTCCTGTATTTGAACCATAAGATAATGTCAGCCTGTCAGATTATTACTAATGTTTTATTATGTTATGGATAATAATAATAATAATATTAATAAAACCCTCCAGCAGCCACATGGAATTAATTTTATTTTAATCACACCTACCTTAATAAAAAGTATTACATTGTTAATAATGTTAATATATGTACAAGTGCAGTTCTTTATAGTAATAATTTTATTTATTTTTATTAAAAGGTTATATATTAATATTTGGTAAAAAGTTAGGAAGAATTGTATTAGACCATTTATGACCCACCTCAACTAAATTTGGTTGGATGATAACTCTCATTCTAATTTAAAATATTATTTTCATGAAAATTGAATTCAAAACCTTTAATTTAGACCATTTTTTTTGAAACACTTAAACTAATTATAAGTTAAGTTATTATTAATATAAGTAAATTAACTGTTGTTACAAAACAAACTATTTAAACCATTATAAACTATAATATTTTTAGAGAAAGGATTATGTGAGGGAATGACTTGACATAATATTTTTAGAGAAATGATTAAGTGAGGGAATTTGATAAGGGAATGACTTGGCATAATCTTATTCGCTAAAAAAATCAAATAATTTCTTTTTTTTTTCTTTTTTTCCTCCAACTTTTACATTTTTCAACCAAAGGTGATGCCAAGTCATTCCCTCACTAAATTCTCTCTCTCTCACTCCCCATATTTTTAATATTATATTATTATATTTATAAGTATTTCTGAGCCTATTTTTATTACACTTTTTTCTTATTATATTACATTTCACATTCATAACACAGCATTTGATTTTATCTTACTTACAGCTTATTTATGAAGTGACTTGTTATTTTATTTTTATTTTTATATCTCAAAAATTAAAATAATCTAAAAGGGTAAAACATCTAACAAATTTTTATTTACTTGAAAAGAGAAAAAAAAATGAGACTAATTTTTAAAAAATGATCCGAATTTAAAATTTTCAAATAACATGATTATTTAAAAAAATAATATTTTGTAATAATTTTGAGAAAGTAAAAATTTAGTTTGATAAAAGGATTTAATATATATTAATATATAATAATAAAATAAAAAATATTTTAATATTTTAATTAATAAATTTAATAAATTCGAGAAGAAGTTAATTTTTTTTTTTATTTTGATTATTTAAATAACTCATATACAATCATCCAACAATCGGTATACTTATATTTTTTTAATCTAAATTCTCCCACTAAATTTTAAATTTATTAAATTAAAATTATTGACACATTTTAGACGGTTAAGTTTCGGTATATTTTATTTTACGTAAGTCCTTTTTTTCGGCAAACAATGAAGTTTCTTTCTATAAAAAATAAATAGTTTGACACAACAAGGATGACTAATCCTTTCCTACTAAAAACCCACTCATAATGACTCATCCACCCACTTTCGCAAGTTTATATGTCCATTTTTTTTTGTCTTAATTAGTACAATATTGGCAGGCGCAATTACAAATACAAAATAAATTATTTTTTTTAATAATTCAAGTATATAATTTGTATACGAAACCTCTCAACCTCCATTGGCTCCAATTAAATGCAACAAAATATAAATTATGTCATAATTTTCCATGAATTACGTACAAAGTAAGAAACAAAACTAAAAATAATATAAGATCAATTTGTTATGATCAGTGTTACCAATAGAGTGTTACCAATAGAGAGCTTCAAATCCAACAAATAGTTTCGCATTTGAATCTGTTTCAAGAGTTTGTGAAGATTTACGAAAAATAGAAACATAAACTAATCCCTCACATAATTATTATTCACACATTCTTTCACAACCGGAAGGATATCCACTAAGACTTTAATTCATATATAACTCATTGAACTAACTAACTCTCTGTTGAACAAAACACCCTCCGTCCAACTTACAACACTGAAGTTTCTCACAGAAAAACAATATGCAATTACAATATGATCACAACTAGACAGTAAGAGATTTTTTTGCTTTAGCTTGAGAGACTTTCTTGAAGCGAATGTGTGAAGTAGTTTGATTGTTGTCCTTGGTTTCTATTTATGGTTGAAGTGCACCAACGGTCGAATATTCTTTGTGGATACGTGACATGTGTACGTTGGACAGTCGCCTATAGTACGAGAGTACAACAGACTCTGAGTATTTGGATCATGGTTGTACCGAACAGGTAGTGCGCCAAATATCCTCTGATTTTGTCTTATACTGGAAATGCAATTGAGAGATATCCGCGTACGTGACATTCATTCATTTAATAGAATCAGTTGGCTTGTGAGGCTGCTAAAGGCAGGAACAACAGACAGTTGAGTGAATGTGATTAGACGGATGCTTCCTTCAGACGACTGCTAAAGCAATGCATCAGACGTTCTTCTTTAGACCACGTCTAAAAGAGTTAGACTTTCTCGTCTAACTACGTTTCCTTTTAGACCGCGTCTAAAAGAGTTAGACTTCCTCGTCTAACTACGTTTCCCTTTAGACCGCGTCTAAAGGAGTTAAACTTCCTCGTCTAACTACGTTACCCTTTAGACCGCGTTTAAAAGAGTTAGTCTTCCTCTCTAACTATGTTACCCTTTAGACCACGTCTAAAGATGTTAGACTTCCTCGTCTAACTACGTATGACGTCTAAGACTACCTCTGAAGTGACAAAGTCTTTTAGATTTGTGCCTGCACAAAACAAATAGACAACTTAGTCACATTTGTTCTCAATAAGACATTAAGCTCTTTAACTTTGCTTGATCATAACTAAGTGTAACATAAATCATCACAATAATGTCAGCATTGAATAAATTTATTTTCTTAGATTATTTTAGTCAATTTGATTTGACTCAACAAAATGTCTCAAATCTCAATATTTAAAATTTTAAGTTCTAATTTCTCATAAAAAAAAAAATTAATTAAGTCCAATCAACTCAAGAAACTAAATCATTAAATAAAAATTCTAACCTTAAAATGGAAAGTTTCAACTCATTTCTCTCACACAAATCTCAATTCTCTCAACTTAGCCTTTTATTTTGCCGTTGTTAAAATAGTTTATGATTTTTGAGATCTTATTTTAATAAATAGAGAGTTTTTATGAATTTAATATAATATTATTGATAATTTATCTTAAATGGTAAATATGGTTTTTAAAAGATTAAATATCACATAATCAATTTCTATTTAGAATGTTTTAAATTAAAATGAGTGTAATAAAGGTGGAATAATGCTAACTTCTTACCTTAAAAAAACATGATAAAAATATTAAAAAAGTAATAGGGGAGAGAATTTGGAGAGGGAATGATGTTTCACCACAAAAATGAGTTGAAAAATAAGAGAAAAAAATTGTTAATTTTTCAGCGAATTAGATTACTCAGATTACGTAAAGTAATTACCTTTCAAATTTCCTCTCATATTCATTTCACCAATCATTTCTCTAAAAAAAATATATGATTTTTTAAATAAGTTCACACTAAACCTTAAGCCGAATTATGCATGCTAAAATAGTGCTATATATTTATTACAAATCTGTTTAAAAGTTGTAAATTTTCATCTATAGTTAAGGGTAATTTAAAATATTTTGTAATACTATAATGAGTTAAAAACTTGACAAGTTCACTTAAAATATGCAATATGTTAACATCTGTGACCGTTGAAGGCCTACAAAATATGTAGATTGTGTTTCGCATGGCCTACTATACATCATCATCACAGACTATAATAATATTAATAACATGCCATATGCTGCATGATGCAAATGGCATGGGGTTTATTGGGCTCGATGCATTATTATCAATATTATTAAAAAAATGATAATATCAAATATGTCATTCTTTTTGAACAAGGATAAGTCAGCCTAAATATTTGAATTTTATAATTTTTTATTTAATTTTTAATTTTACATGTAACAAATTTGTAATGAACACTTTTAATTAAATTTTCTTTTAACTTTATAGTTTTTTTTCTAATGATACTTACCAAGATGAAAAAAATATGTACAAATAGCAACATATTTAAAAATGGGAAGAATGCCAATTTTAAATACCAAGTTGTAAAGAGGTGTCAAATTTACTTATTAAGTATCAAAATTCTATTTATATATATTAACTTGTCAAAAAGTGTCAAATTTATTTAAAATAACGGAAAAGTTAAACGGAGTTAAAATTTTTGCCACATTTAATATCCACCTATTTTTTATTTATTTTTAATTTACATTAATTACTTTAATTTTTTTTTCATTCAAATAAAACATTCAAATTTTTCCTTATTTATTTTTCTCTCTTTTTATCTCCAACTCTTCATTTCTTCTAATTGTTCATCTTCAACTCTTCATCTATAATATGAGTAATTATCATGAAATAAAAGGCTAAAATCCATAGTAGGTGGGATCCCATTAATGTCATGGAAGAATTTCAACCCACCATTAATCATATCTGATGAAGAACCGTCGAAATATTTGGAATCAACTCCGTTTGAAATCATAGATCTGGATTTCATTTTCCTGTTTTTCCGACAGTCGCCGGCTCGCCGCCGATCGATACACTACGGAGGGCCCCACTTTTTGTCCAGTACCTTCTACATATCTTGCAGAAATACCTCGGCTACGCGATGCTGTAGTTGTTGTAGTAACATAATTTCGTGTTTAGAGAATCGCATCTCAAACACTTCATTGGCTGTTCCGCCACCTTCACCGTCGTCACAGTTTTTTGGGGGTAAAGAGAGAGTGAAGAATAGATTACTCATATTATAGATGAAGATGAACAGTGAGAAGAAAATGAAGAATTATGGGCAAAGAGAGAGAAAGAATGGAAATGGAAAATTTTGGATGTTTTGTTTGAATGGTTAGAGTTGTAATGTCAAAACAATCGTTCAAAGAGAATCTAAATTAACTTTCAAATTAATGTCTTTTTTATTTTGATCTGATGTTATACCACATTCCATTATTATTTCTCACTTTTATATATATATATATATATATATATATATATATATATATATATATATATATAATTTTACCTTCATACATGTAATTAGTCCTTTACATATAATAGTAATAATAAAATTTTGTAGTCCCTAATATGAAATATAAGTGCAATATATATTTATCTTCTTCTCTTCGAGCTCGTTAGGCGATAAGTTGACTAAATAATTAAGTGTGTTTGCGGGTTTATTTTCTTAACTCGCGAAGATCAGTCGCACTCCGTGAGAAAAGCGGAACTCAGCGTTCTTAAAAAAAAAATACATATAATATAATATATATATATATTCATATATATATATATATATTCATATAAACAAAAATAAAGCAAATGAGAAACAAAATAATTAGTTTGATGTTTCTATGCTAAACATAGATTACACTTTACAATAGGAAGTTTCCCTCATTCTTTCATATAATCTTTTGCTATTTTATTTTTATATTTTAAAGGATTGGATTATTTGAAAAATTCAAACAAAATCAATTTTTTAATCAATCATTTCTCAACAATTACATCACTCATTTCATTAACCCAAATACTAAAATACTTTCTATTTTAAATTATTATTTTTTATTTTATTTATATATACTTCAATACCTTTTAAATTATTTTATCAAAAATAATCATCACCTCTTCAAAATCATCAACAATTATT
The DNA here is from genome assembly GCF_907164915.1 of Impatiens glandulifera. NCBI lineage: Eukaryota > Viridiplantae > Streptophyta > Magnoliopsida > Ericales > Balsaminaceae > Impatiens > Impatiens glandulifera. The sequence goes on along the minus strand of NC_061865.1, from coordinate 45,988,037 downwards.
ACTTTTTTCTCTCTTTAAATTTTAAAAAAAAAATCCGAAAAAACGTCTAACAATTTTTTAAAAATTATTTTAAATTATATTTTGGCTAAATATTTAATAATAAATCATTACTTTAGAAAGTTGGGCATATATGACGTTAGCATTCAATACCTTTCCCCACTTGCAACAGAAAAATAACTACAATTCCATATTTCATAACCATTTTTTTTCAAAATCATACTAGTAAAATAAAATAAAATGAAATTATAATTGTTTTGAGTGAATAGAAATGAGGTTGTAGAGAGTATTTATGTTTGAAATTTATTGAAATTATAATCTCAATAAATACTAAAATAAACAAATACACGGAGTTGACGCTGCTACGGAAATATCAATTTAAGGAAAGGTAGTTATTAAGTGACAGATGCTCTCACGATATTTATTGGAATATATTATTATGATGAAAAGGACTGAAAAGAAAAGTCCTAGAAATATATATATTTAAGCTCTTAAACTTAAAAATAAATATGCCTTGCCATTTGTCCGATTAAGGTAGAAAATAACAAAGAGCAAGGTACCTATTTCTTGTCTTTTGTTGAGAAAAGTCTCCATCCCATACCGTTCATGAAGTCACCAAGGGAAATATTATTTATTTTTTTATAACTTGTTCAATCTTCTTTCTATAATATTGTAATGGTTGTAATGGTTTATTTATATTATTGTAAAGATTATTATGTAGGATAGTTTGTTTATTCATTTAAATAAAGGTTATAGCATAATAGAATTAAATTGATTTTATTAATTATATAGAAAATAAAATTTTGGTAAATAATATTCACACCAAATTCAAATATGAATTAATTGTGAAATTTAGTCTAAATAAAATTCACACAAAATTCAAATTTTAATTAATTGTGAAATTTAATCTAAATGAAATTCACACCAAATTTAAATATGAATTAATGTGAAATTTAATCTAAATAAAATTCAAATGTAAATTAAAGTAAAATTTAATCCAAATAAAAATGAATTTATTAATTGTTAAAATTATCATTAATGCCTTGAAGGATGCAATTAATTACTATTATAACTAAAAATACTTAGTGATATAACTTGCATTCTAATAATGAAGAAGAGGAAATGTCAATGTAATGAAGAGACAAGCAAGGTTAACCATTGAAGGTATGGATTAGTGACTATTAGATTAAAAAATTGATGAATGATTTTAGAGTTTAATTTATATATCCATTCACTCTAATTATTTTATATGTATCATCTTATCATTTCTCACTCTAAAATTCTAAAAGTCTTTCCTTATTTTTGTGAGTTTTCTTTGTGCGTATTCTTCGAGTTTCTTGACTCAACCATTTATGTGTGAAACACGGTAATTGTGATTCAGATATTTTTGTCTAGTTCGTTGTTGTAGTATTTTTTTTCTATGCTAAACCATTGTAGATTCCGTTGTACCTTGGGAAACAGCCACCGATGAAACTCTCCTATACAAACGAGAGATAATGAAACTATTTTAATGCAAATGTGATTTCACAGGCCTCAGAGTAAACAACGATTTTTTTTCCTTATTTTATTAAATAATCTATTGTGTTAGGATCGAAGACAACAATAGAATGAGGGGTTAAATATTGTTGTACTATTTTTGACTTTCAATTCGATATTAATCCTATTAAGGACTTCAAATATATTTCTATTCTTCAACAAATCGAAGCAAGCTCTTGAACGAATTCTAGTGCAGAAAATACTTGCGGGATTTGAAACGGCATATAACGGACTGTAAGATGCAGTAAGGAAATAACACAATATTTTATGGATGTTCTAAGATAAAACTCCTACGTCACCCTTCTTCTGTTTCCAGAAGAATTCCACTAGAAGACTTTGATTTATATAACGTATACACAAACTCAGTCAAAACACAAGACTTAACAACTTCATGTTCTAAATTTCTAGCTATCACACTCTGTTGAATAGACAATGTTCTTTTAACTTACAATACTAAAAAAACACTCAAGTAGAATAGTAAATTATCGCTCAGCTTAACTTAGAGATTCTCATAATAAACTAGAGAGAGAGTAATCAAAGAGCTAATCAATTCCAAAATCGTGCGATCAAGAAGTGCCGAAGAGAGAGGTCGCCTTTTTATATTAAAGTATAACAACGATCAAATCTATTTCGTAGATACATGTCAGTTTTTCAATGGTTGTACGCCAGATGTACGAGATCGTACACAAGAATAATATTCTTTGGATCGTGGCGTACAAGGTAGGTAGTGCACAAAATATTTGTTGAAATGTGGTGTACATGATAGTATTGCGCGGGCTAGTGGAATAATTGAGTACGTGGAAGTTGTAAATTTTGACGTCTTAAGCTGATGTGGTAGTCTTCTATATCGAACACAGTTGTTGGCGCAACCCTACTGTTGGCGCAACACTACTGTTCGCTACTTTACTGTTAGCGCAACACAACTGTGCTGAATGAGAAAGGATGTTATTGGCTACTCGGATGTTAGCGCTTCTTCAGACTGGTGCTGAAACAAGGCTGCTGCTAGCGTTTCTTCAGACTGCTTCTAGAGCAAAGCTACTGCCATCATTTCTTCAACTCTGCTGTTGAAGGAGGCTACTGCCAGTGCTTCTTCAACTCCGTTGAGTCTAGTCAAATTGATTAAAATAAATTTAGGAAATAAGCTTATTTAAAACAACATTGTTTAATTATGGGCTAACAGTAATTTGATGATGTGCAAATTAATTAAAGTAAAACTTAGCTATGCACATGCAAAGCTGGAGAGCTTAATTTAATGTTACAAACAAATAAGACTATACTGTGAAACTGTCTTTGTGCAGGTACATCTCAAGGAAGCGTAAACAAATGTTAGACAACATCAGACGTGATCTGAAGTAGACACTTATAAATGTCTTTCTACTTTAGACGGAGTCTGGAGTACGCAAGTAGACATCGTCTAACTCTTTTAGACGTGGTCTAAGGAGTACACGAGTAGACGTCGTCTAACTCCTTTAGACGTGGTCTAAGGAGTACGCGAGTAGACGTCGTCTAACTCCTTTAGACGTGATCTAAGGAGTACGCGAGTAGACGTCGTCTAACTCTTTAGACGTGGTCTAAGGAGTACACAAGTAGACGTCGTCTAACTCCTTTAGACGTGGTTTAATGAGTATGCGAGTAGACATTGTCTAACTTCTTTAGACGTGGTCTAAGGAGTGCGCGTTGTTAGACGTCGTCTAACCTTCTTAGACGCGGTCTAAAGAAGAAGCGTAGTTAAACGTCGTCTAAGTTTCTTAGACGCGGTCCAAAGAAGAAGCACAGTTAGACGTCGTCTAAGCTTCTTAGATGCGGTCTAAAGAAGAAGCGTAGTTAGATGTCGTCTAACTCCTTCTTAGATGCGGTCTAAAGAAGGAAGTGCAGTTAGACGTCGTCTAACTCCTTCTTAGACGCAATCTAAAAAAAGAGTACGAGCAGACGTCGTCTAACTTGATCAGATGTCCGAAGGAGCGTCTAACTACGTACTCACTCAACTCAACTGCAGTTACCGTTTTCAACAGTCTGACAACTCAATTCCAACAACGAATGAATAACTTCCACGTACTCCAATATTCAAATTGTCCACGATGCGTTGTACAATCCAGTACAACAGTATATGAGAAGATATTTGGCGCACTACCTGTCTGGTACGGCCACGATCCCAATGCTCGATCAGTCTACTGTACCTTTGTACTATTGGCGGTCGTCCAATAAAAGGAGGACACATGTCCTCAAAGAATTTCCGACTGTTGGTGCACTTCAAGTATAAATAAAAGCCCAAGGACAACAGACGAACTGCTTCAACGAATAACTTCATCAATCTACTTCACACATACCTGTCTTAAAAGTTGCTTAAGCTCTCTTTGATTATCCAATCTCTTAAGCTCAAGCACAAATTATTCACTATTTGACTGTGTGATTATTCTATAATTCATTAACTGTTCTTTTGGTGTGAAATTTTAGTGTTGTAAGTTAAACAGATGGTGTAATGTTTAACAAAGAGCTAACTAGAAATTCAGAAGCAAGCGATTGTTAAGTCCTATGGTTTATGACTGGGTTTATGTTGTGTATTCTATATCGATCAAAGTCTTCTAGTGAATATCCTTCTTGTTGAGGAAGAATGAGTGACGTAGAACTTTTATCTCTGAACATCCATAAAACTCCTTGTGTTTTTTACTTTCTGCCATTTACATTTATTCATCTAAAGCTTCAATCCAATAAATGGTTCCGCATTTGAACTTGTTCAAAAGTTTGTGAAGATTTGTGAAGAATAGAAACAGATCTTAATCCCTCACTAGATTAAAATCGAATTGAAGTGTATAATCTGTTAACAATAGTTAGACCCCGTCTCTATTGTAAACACCGATCCTATCAAACCATGTTATTGAAGCAAGGCTAATGTCAACGCTTCTTCAACTCTGTTGACGAAGCAATGCTTCTTTTAGCGCCTCTTCAACTCTGTTGTTGAAGCAACGCTGTTGTCAGCGCCTATTCAGCTCTGTTGTTGAAGGAAGGGTGCTGCCAGTGCCTTTCAACTCTACTGTTGAAGGAAGGTTGCTGCCAGCGTGCTGAAGATAACTCTGTTGTTGGCAACCCTGCTGTCAGCGCGTCTTCATCTTTGCTGACGTCAGCTCTACTGCTCGAGCTTCTTGAGCTCTATATGCGCATTAAACATTTGTAGAACTTAGTTTTATTCATTTATCAACACATCATCAAAACTATGTCGTATTAATTTTAATTATCCTAAGTTCATTTTAATAAATTAAGTTGTTTTTCATATTTCAACTTAATTAAAGATTTCTTCTTTAATCTTAATTTAATTAAATTCCCTCTTTTTCTTTCTTTTACTTAATTTAACATATTGTATTTTTTTCTATTATCATTGTGTTGTATTGATATAATATTTACGTGTAATTATTACGAGATAAAATTACCAACATTCTTAAAATAATTATAATATTACTTATCACTTTTACACGTTTCTGGTTTTGTTTCAAAAATGACTATTGAAACACCTACTTTTAACATGAGGATGTTAGTTCCGTCTAACCATCTGGGTAAGCAAGAATAATGTGACGGCTCGAACTTTAAGAGATGGAAGCATCAAATGTTTTTCTACCCCACGACTCTAAGTCTTGAACGATTCCTCACGGAGGATTCTCCCATTCCTACGATGGATGAGCCAAATATGGCTTCATCATCAGATTCAAATGTGCATCCAAAAGTTGATGTGCAAGCGACTTTGACCATTGATACTTGGAACCATTCAGATTTATTATGTAGAAATTATGTATTGAATGAGTTGTTGGAATTATTGTACAATGTGTATAATGAAAATAATATGGTCAAATAACTTGTAAAAAACTATTCAAAATGCAGAAAGAAGCTATGGAAATCTCTTGAACGTAAATACAATATAGAAAATGCGGGTGCAAACAAGTTTATGGTCGGTCAAATTTTGGACTATAAAATGGTATATTCAAGACCGGACATTAAACAAGTGCACGAGATCCAAGTTATTTTGCATGAAATTAATGATGAGAAAATGAATTTGGGAGAGACATTCCAAGTGACAACTATTATGAAGAAGTTGCCACATTCTTGGAACAATTTCAAGAACTACCTTAAGCATAATCGAAAGGAGATTAACGTAGAAGAATTGGTGATTTGTCTATGCATTGAAGAGGAAAATTAAAGCGCCCCCAAGAAATACTTTATTAAACATGTGGCTAAAGCAAATGTGGCGGAACATGATAAAGACAAGAAGAAACACAATTTCTTTTGTAAAAACTAGAACCTTAATCCTAAAGGCGGAATTTCTAAGAAGTTCACGGGCATGAGAAATTTGATCATGCTATGATCTCAAGTGTATTCAAAATCAATATTGTGGTAAATATATTTATATTAAAGACACAAAAAATGGTTACGTCATTTTATGTCTTTATATAAATGACATACTTATCATTGGAAGTAACGATAAAATGGTTAAATCCACTAAAGATATGTTAAATTCAAAATTTGACATGAAATATATAGGATTGACTAACATGATTCTTGGAATCAAAGTGATTAGAACGTCAGAATGGATAATTCTAAGTCAATAGCATTATGTGGACAAGATCCTTGAAATTTTTTAACAAGGATGATTCTGCATTGGCTAAGACTCTAATAGAATCGAGTCAACATCTATCTAAAAATTGTGGAGAAAGTGTTTCTCAATTATAATATTCTCAAATGATTAGGAGTCTAATGTACTTAATGAGTTGTACAAGACTAGACATATCATATGTAGTAAGTAAACTAAGTAGATACACGAGTAATTCGAGTAATAAACACTAGAAATCTATTTTACGATTACTTAGATATTTGAGAGATACTCGTGATTATAGTCTGCACTACACGAGACATCTTGTAGTTATCGAGGATACAAAATACTAATTGGATTTCAGATATGAAGACTCTAAGTCAACAAGTGAATATGTATTTACACTTAGAGGTGCAACTATATCATGAAAACATTCTAAACAAACTCAACCTATGATTACTAGAGATCCCAAGAGCTAGGTTCAATGGGACAACTTAATTATACTAAACTTGATAGATTGCTCAAGGTGAAAAATTCTACGATAAAATAGTATTTTGGAAAAGGATATGCACACAAACTTTTAATAATTCGTTGTGAACAAAGAGATCACCTAAGTGAGAGAGAAGTGAGGCAGCTTTCAAAGAATTGCACGACTCAATTCAAGACCCTCTCACTGAACCAGACAAGTGTTCATGGCCAAAACAAACACAATCATGAAAACTGATATGTATCAAGAAAAAATTCTATGTAAAAGTTTAGATTGTGTTTCTCAAGATACACAATGGGTGGTAGACTCAGGTGCTTCTTATCATGTCACCAATCGTTGTGATATATTTTCTTCTTACACTAGTGGACAGTTTGGTTCAGTGACGTTGGGAAACCATGTTACGTGTAAGATTGTTGGAAAAGGAGATGTCTGTTTGGATACTAACACTTCGTGCAAGCTACTTTTGAAGAATGTTCGACATGTTCCTGATATTCGGATGAATTTGATCTCTGCTGGTATTCTTGATGATGAGGGCTATCATAGTTACTTTGGTGAAGGAAAATGGAAACTCACTAAGGGATCTTTGGTGATAGCTAAAGGAAAAAAGGTCGGTTCTCTTTATGTGACAGAGACTAAGTCTTACGGGGGAGAAGCAAATGCAGTTAATGATTGTTCAGCACAGCTTTGGAATAAGAGACTTGGTCACTTAAGTCAGAATGGCATGTAAATTCTCTCCAAGACAATCGATCTCCAGGGATTAAAGTCCACAGATTTGAAGACATGCACAGACTGCTTAGTTGGTAAACAACATAGGGTTTCCTTCAAAAGTTTCTCTACATCTAGAAAGCCCAATATCCTAGATATGGTTCACACAGACATATGTTTTATGGATTCCTTGACTTTAGGTGGTGCTCATTATTACATCACTTTTATCAATGATTGCTCAAGGAAGGTGTGGGCATATTGCTTGAAGACTAAGGATCAAGCATTGGATTACTTCAAGTTGTTTCATGCTGAAGTAGAGAGAGAAACTGGGAAGAAGTTGAAATGTGTTCGTTCGGACAATGGTGGCGAATACAGAGGACCATTTGTGGAATACTGTAAAAGTCATGGGATTAAGCTTATGAAGACTGTGCCAAAAACACCTCAACAGAATGGAGTTGCAGAGAGGATGAACAGGTCTATCAATGAGAGAATTTTGTGTATGTTGTCTCATGCTAAGTTGCCAAAATCCTTTTGGGGAGAAGCAATGAAGACAGCGGTTGATCTGATAAACCTTTCACCCTCAACTCCTTTAGATGGCGACGTTCCAGAAAGAGTTTGGAGAGGTAAAGACGTCTCTTATGATCACTTGAGAGTTTTTAGTTGTAAAGTGTTTGTTCATGTTCCTCGAGATGAGAGAGCTAAGCTTGATAGCAAGACGAGACAGTGTATCTTTATTGGGTATGGTCACGGAGAATTTGGGTACCGATGTTGGGATCCGGTTAACAAGAAACTCATTAGAAGCAGAGATGTGGTATTCTTTGAAGATCAAACCATTGAAGACTTTGAGAAAAAGGAAAAGCCGAAGTCTACGGAGAATGAATTTCCTGACAATGGTAGGATTCGTACACCACAATCACAGCCCAATGATGTGGAGAATGCCCAAGTTGAGGTTGATGAGACTCCTCTAGTTGATGCTGAGCCAACAGAGGAAGCTGAACAAGATGGTGATAGTTCTCTAGAGCCACCTGGTGATCAGCATATTAGAAGATCTAGTAGGCAGCGACAACCTTCTAGTAGGTATCCTCCCAATGAGTATGTGATGTTGACTGACGGGGGAGAACCAGAAACCTATCAAGAAGCATTGTCTCATGAAAACAAGAACAAGTGGTCGTTGGCAATGCAAGAAGAGATAAATTCCTTGCAAGAGAACAAGACTTATGACTTGGTGAAACTTCCAAAAGGAAAGAAGACTTTGAAGAACAAGTGGGTATTCAAGTTGAAGCACCAAGAAAATAGCTCACAACCTCGATACAAAGCAAGACTGGTTGTGAAGGGCTTTGGACAGAAAAAGGGGATTGATTTTGAAGAGATCTTCTCACCGGTTGTGAAGAGGTCATCCATCAGAGTTGTGTTAGCATTGGCTGCTAGTCAAGATTTGGAAATTGAACAACTGGATGTGAAGACTGCATTTCTCCATGGTGACTTGGAGGAAGAGATCTATATGGAACAACCTGAGGGTTTCAAAGTTAAAGGTAAAGAAGATCTTGTCTGCAGGTTGAGGAAAAGCTTGTATGGGCTCAAGCAAGCGCCTAGACAATGGTACAGGAAATTTGACTCTTTCATGGAAGCAAATGGGTACAGTAAGACTACTTCTGATCATTGTGTTTTCATCAAGAGATACGGTGTTGATGATTATGTTATTCTTCTGCTCTATGTTGATGATATGCTGATTGTTGGGCAAGATATTGCAAAAATTGAGAAGCTCAAAAGGGATTTGAACAAGTCTTTTGCGATGAAGGATTTGGGTTTAGTGAAACAGATCTTAGGCATGGAAATCACAAGAGACAGAAAGAACAGAACACTTTGGCTATCACAGGAGAAGTACATTGAGAAGGTACTTGAGAGGTTTGCAATGAAAAATGCAAAACCGGTTTCAGTTCCACTTGCAGGTCATTTCAAGTTAAGTTCTAAACAATGTCCTACAAGTGAGAAAGATAAAGATGAAATGAAGAATGTACCTTATGCCTCTGCAGTTGGTAGTCTTATGTATGCCATGGTATGTACAAGACCGGACATAGCACACGCAGTTGGTGTTGTTAGTCGGTATCTCTCCAACCCGGGAGAAGAACATTGGTTGGCTGTTAAGTGGATTCTCAGATATCTTCGAGGCTCTTCGAAAGCACGTTTATGTTTCGGAAGTGATACTCCTATTTTGGAAGGCTTTACAGATTCTGATATGGCGGGTGATGTTGATTCAAGAAAATCTGTATCAGGTTTTTTGGTTACCTTTGCAGGCGGTGCTGTTTCGTGGCAGTCAAGGTTACAAAAGTGTGTTGCTTTGTCTACTACAGAAGCTGAGTATATTGCAGCTACTGAGGCATGTAAAGAGGTGTTATGGATGAAGAAGTTCCTACAAGAGTTGGGTCAAAAGCAAGAGAAGTTTACTTTGTTTTGCGACAGTCAAAGTGCCATTCATCTCTCAAAGAATTCAGCTTTTCATTCGAGATCCAAACACATCGACGTGAGATATAATTGGATACGTGATGTGCTTGAGGCAAAAGAGCTGAACTTGGAGAAGATTCATACAAGTGAGAATGGTGCTGATATGTTTACGAAATCCTTGCCTAAGGACAAGTTTGAAGATTGTCGGGAGAGAGCGGGTTTATTGGAGCCCGCGAAGTTGTGCTGACGGGGGAGATTTGTTGGGTCAGCTCATTTGGCAGCTGGGCCTAATAAATTAATAAAGCCCATTAGGGCATATTTAATTAAGGGAAAAAAAACACAGTAGTTTTAGATTGGTTTTTCTCTCTCTCTCTTCCAGCAGTTCTTCCTCCATTGAAGCAGCAATTCCTCCATTGCAGTAGCAGGTTCTTCTTCTGATTTCCTTTATCTCTTCTCCATTTGGTTATCCATCTTTAATGATGATGATAATGTATGTGAATGACAAGTTAGGATGAGGTCAATTGATAATTTTTGTTAGATTACCTCTAGGCTTGTATTGAACTACATTGTATACCCATTTGATATAGTGGATGATTTAAGTGGCCGAAGTGTCCCGTGGTTTTTACCTAATTTGGGTTTTCCACGTAAAATCTTGGTGTCCTGCTCTCTGTTTTTTGATTGTTTGATGCTCAATTGTTTTGGCTGCCTATTTGATTACACAAAAGGGAAAAAGAATTGTTAGGCCTTGTTGTTTCTGAATTGCTAAACAGGTGCTATTATTCGATTTCTCCAACACAAGTGTTCATGGCCAAAACAAACACAATCATGAAAACTGATATGTATCAAGAAAAAATTCTATGTAAAAGTGTGTAATCGTTTACACAAAAGACAAAATAATTCAAGGAGATCGAGTCTTTCATAAGGGATTGTTCAAAATGTGACACTTACCTATCATTTGTAGGATTCAACTATTAAACATTTCACTGAGTTAATCTTTCAATTTCCATTAATATGGAAGATTGTTGAAATTAAATTAATTTCAATAATTAAATTTAAAATTGAATTTGGGTAAATAGAATTCACACCAAATTCAAATTTGAGTTAATGGTGAAATTTAATCCAAATGAAATTCACACCAAATTCAAATGTGAGTTAATGGTGAAATTTGATTCAAATAAAATTCACACTAAATTAAAATGTGAATTAAGGTGAAATTTAATCCAAATGAAATTAATACCAAATTTAAATGTGAATTAAGGTGAAATTTAATTCAAATGAAAATAAATTTATTAATTGTTATAATTAACATTAATGATTTGATTAATGCAATTAACAAATGTTGTTAAGTGATACTGTCACTACAAAATACTTATTGCTATAACCTATATAATTTACATTCTTCTAATGAAGAGGAAATGTTAATGTAATGAAGAGACAAGCAAGTCTAACTATTGGATGGATGAATTAGTGGTCATTGGATTAGAGAATTGATGAATGATTTTAAGGTTTAATTTTCAGCTATATATATATATCCCTTATTTTAATTCTATTTTATACACATTATCTTATCATTTATAATAAAAAATCTCAAAGTAAATTAAAAAAATTAAATAATTTTTTTTCTATATATGATAGACTTAGACATGAGTTGAAAGCCAAAATAAAAGTTTTTGTTAAGTAACTCTTTATTTAGAGAGGAGGACTATAAATATACAATAAAAAAAGAAAAAAAGATAACATAAACAAAAATAAGGATTAGATATTTAGAGTTTCGACGAGATGATCGACAGTCGAACAATATCAACTTCGGCTCGAATCACATGTGGTGAATTCTCGCGGCGTTCTTTACAACCTGACTAGTCTAAATCTTTATTTGGACTTCTCTTAGATACTCGTTTGAGTATTCTTGTTTATTTAATTCACCATTAATAGTAAGACTTTGTATTAGTGAATCTGTATTATAGAAGATTTTAGTTTAACTTACTATAATGAAGTGAATGTGTTTTAAGAGCTCTTATGGGTCTTATTATTTTTTATTTTTGTTGAATTTTTCACGCTAAAATTACTGTATCTCTGTGTAATTGATTTTATTGTTTGATATTTAATTTGATTTTCTTGATTATCTCACTATGACATAAAAGAGAAGAAAACAATTATTTCGTGTCATGGTTATTATGTGATTTTTCCAATAAATATCAATATAAATATTATAATAGATTAATGTTTAAAACTTAATTGGTCAAAACATTAATATATTGGTATATTTATATAATTATTTTTGCAGTATTATTTGTTCATATTTTCTTTCATTCCCAAAAAAAAAAGTTCATTGTGATGTTTAATGTGATGTTTAATGGACTATACTTTTTGAATGAGTGCATATAAGTCCAGTTTCACATTGAAATTCAATATCTTAATTTGACACTTGTAAATAAGAAACTAAATGTTATCAAGTATTAGTGATGAACCTATATCATTTTACATAAGTCTTTGAAATGTTTAACAGATGCAATCTAATGTTTATGTGAATGAGTGTTAAAAATATATAAGATATACCAAAAAATCTAAAATTTGTGTAATATATATATATATATATTAAAAAAATGACCCAACTATTATTTATGGTTAGGGTCGTAAAAGAATCGAATCGAAGCGAATATTACTGTATTCGATTCGTATTCGTGAAACTATTCGAATATTCGTATTCGAAATTTTTTCGAATAATTAATGTGATTCGTATTCGATTTGAAATTGATATTCGTATTATTCAATCCGATTCGAATATTCGATTCGCTTTTTTTAAAACATATTTTATACAATTTATTCGAAAATTTGAAAATTAATATTTTTACATAATATATAACAATATTCAATAAAATTACCTAATAAAAATTAAATAATAATGCTCAAATTACGATTTCAATATTCAACTCCCAATACAATGCAATGAAATGCAAACCATTAATTAAAACTTCCGCGTAACATAACATAAACAATAGTTATTAAAAGAAAATTTCATTAAAGTGGTTTGTAAATCAATATTCGAATTCTTCATGGCTTACAAATCAAGTGGTTTGCAATATGACATCGATCGAATTTGTGTATTTTACTAAATATGGTTTGAGCTTAGGGATATTTTACCAAATAAAGCTAGAATTTTGAGTTGAGCTACTTAAGACTCGAATTATTAAATATTTACCATTTAGGGTTTTTACTAACGAACATTTAATACATCTATTTTAAATGACTTCATAGTACATTAGTTTTTATTTATTTCAGGTTTACGTTACTCATTCTCTTCTGTATTTACAAACATCACTTGACTCATCATCATATATATAATCATTTATCGCAATCTTGAGAATTTTGAAACGAATATTACTTTTATACTGTAATCTAGCAATGTGAGATAGGTAAATGCACAGGTTATCCAAGTCTAAAACAGAAAATCAAGCACAGAACAAAATAACACCAGATTTACGTGGAAAACCCTCTCAACCTGGAGGGTAAAAAACTACGGGGCCAACCAGCAAATTTCACTATAAACAAGAAATGGATACAAACGTTGTTCTCAACTTTAAACCCAAAGTTGAGGTATACAAACAGAGAAAACCAATTTCATTCAAACTCAAGCTAGTCTAAATATAAGACAACAAGAAATTGGAACCTGAAGGTGAAAATGTAAGAGATCTACTGCCTCCTTCTCTTCTTCTTCCTCTGTTTCTTCTTCTTTTTTGCAGAATGTTCTCACTCTAAAAGTGATAGAATAAGCAGCATTCTTAGGTTTTGCTCATTTAAATAAATGTCTGATTGGGCTGGACCCAAAGGCCCAACAATCTCCCCCTCTAGCCCACGGAGAGAGGCACACCGATCTTCAAGTCATCACTTGGTATTCATGCCGACAAGCCGACAACAAAGCTCAAACTTGTCTTTTGGAACAATCTTCGTAAACATGTCTGATGGGTTCTTATCCTTGTGGATTTTCTTTAACTTCATTTGTTGGTTTTCTATTATATCTCTTAACTAATGAAACCTCACATCAATATGCTTAGTCTTGGAATGATATGTAGCATTCTTGCTCAAATCTATGGCACTCTGGCTATCACAGAAAACAATTGCATCTTCTTGTTGCATACCAAGCTCTAGGAGAAATCTAATCATCCACAATAACTCCTTACCAGCTTTAGTTGCTGCAATGTATTCTGCTTCTATAGTTGACAAAGCCACACATTTCTGCAACTTGGATTACCATGACACGGATCCCCCTATAAAAGTAAACACATAACCCGAAGTGGATTTTTTGTGATCTAGATCTCCAGCCATATTAGCATATGTGTAAACCTTCTATCACAACTTCACCATTTCCAAAACTCAAACACAAATTGGAAGTACCTTTTAGATATCTAAGAATCCACATCACTACTTCCCAATGTTGTTTTCCTAGATTATAGAGGAACCTACTTACCACACCGACTACATGCGCTATATCTAGCCTAGTGCAAACCATTGCATACATCAAACTCCCTACAACTGAGGAGTATGGAAAACTTGACATTTCATAATTTTCTTTCTCTGTTGATGGACACATCTTCTTGCTCAATTTAAAATGGCTAGAAAGTGGACAACTTACTTCCTTTGCTCCTTGCATGTTGAATCTTTTAAGCACCCTTTCAATGTATTTCTCTTGTGACAACTAAATTCTCTTAGCCTTTCTGTCATTAGTAATCTGCATTCCCAATATCTGACGTGCTTGGCCCATGTCCTTCATGTCAAATGTCTTGGACATCTCCTTCTTTAACATGGCTATTATCTGAGCATCATGTCCTACAATCAACATATCATCAACATAAAGTAAAAGGATTAGAAACTTTCCATTAAAAAATCTTTTAAAGTAAACACACGGATCTGCCTTGGTTCTCTGGTACCCATGACTCATCATAAAAGAGTCAAATTTCTTGTACCATTGTCTTGGAGCTTGTTTCAAACCGTATAGACTCTTCTTCAATTTGCAAACTATGTTCTCCTTTTCTTTCACTTCAAATCCCTCTGGTTGCACCATGTAGATCTCTTCTTCTAAGTTACCATAAAGAAATGTAGTTTTTACATCAAGTTTCTAAGGCTCAAGGTCTAAGTTAGCTACTAAACTAACACTGTACGAATGGAAGTCATCTTTACCATTAGTGAGAAAATCTCCTCAAAGTCGATGCCCTGTTTCTGTCCAAACACCCTTAGATGTAAGTATGAAATATTCTTCTTAGAACATACTCTTTATGGAATTTCAAACTTCAAAGGAACAGAGGGTGACCTGTTTATGAGATAACAAGCTGTGCGAACTGCTTCTGCCCAAAACTGTTTTGGCAACTTTGTCATCTTCAGCATGCATCTCACCTTTTCTACAATGGTGCGATTCATTCTCTCAGCCACACCATTGTGTTGTGGAGTTCTAGGAACTGTTTTCTCATGTTGAATTCCATATTTTACACAATATGCTTTAAACTCCTTGGAGATATACTCTCCTCCGTTATCAGAGCGAAGACATTTCAGCTTATTGTCTGTCTCTCTTTCTACCTTGACATGGAACTCTTGAAAGTAATTAAATACCTGGTCTTTCGTTCTCATTAAATAAACCCACACCATTCTAGATGCATCATCAATAAATGTTAGAATGTATCGATTGTCACCCAATGACTCCTTCTCAAAAGGACCACACACATCAGAATAAACAAAGTCCAGCACATTCGGTTTCCTTTCTGATGTTTGACTAAAAGAGACTCTGTGTTTCTTACCAAATGGGCAGTAGTCACATAGATCTAGAACCTCATCTTTGGTTGAGGGGATGTGAATCTTCCTCACCAGAATTCGCAGGCCTTTATCACTCATGTGTCCGAGATGTTGATGCCACAGATTTAGAGAGTTTTTAGCTTGTATTGCATTCAACCCATTTTTGAGTATCTTCACATGGGTTCTGTATAAGGAGTTCCATGGCTTCCCTTTTGTTACAATCATTGCTCTTTTGTTGAGCTTCCATTCTCCACTACCAAGGTAATGCTTGAATCCATCTTTGTCCAATGCATCACTTGATAACAAGTTTAGACGCAAATCAGGAATATGTCGCACATCTTTCAGTGTTAACTGATGTCCCAACTCTGTCTGCAAACATATATCACCAATACCCACAATGCTCGAGTGAATAGTATTACCCATCTTCATTGTACCAAGATCTCCAGCCTTGTAAGTCATGAAGAACTCTCTATTTGGTGTAGCATGATAGCAAGTACCTGTATAACCTATCCACTCAACTCTTTGGTGACTTTCTACATGTAGATATTATTCTTTTTCAAAAGAAAGAATCACTACATCATCTTCAGTTACTATGACTGTGGTATTTCTGATCTCATCATATTTCTTCTGATTTTTTCTTCATTCTGTAGTCTTTTCCAAGCTCTACAATTTTTCTTCATGTGACCTTCTTTACCACAGTGATAACATTGTCTTCCCTTAGAATTTGATCTGCCTCTGGACTTGCTATGGCCTTTTGATTGTTGTCGGTATTCAGCTCTTCCCATGTTCTCTGTGACAAGGGCATGTGCACTATTTGTATTAGTTGACTTCCTTCTTGTTTCCTCATTGAACAAGCTGTTAGTAACTATACTCATAGTAAGAACACCATTCGGAGCTGCATTACTAATTGTCACAACTAATTTCTCTCAACTGTCAGACAATGATCCCAAAAGCAATAAGGCTTGCAGCTCATCTTCTAAGGTCATCTCCATCACTGACAATTGATTAATCAAGCTCTGAAACTCATTTAAATGCTCAGCAACACCTGCACCTTCTCTAAATTTCAGATTACTAACTTTCGAATCAGAAACGCTTTGTTACCTGTTGTTTTCTACTCATACAATGACTTCAGCTTTTTCCACAACTCATGTGCACTCTTCTCACTTGCTATATGGTGGTACACGTTATCATCAAACCACTGTCTGATTATGCCGACTGCTTTCCGGTTCAATTTTGTCCAATCACTATTAGACATATCTTTTGGCTTCGCACTATCTCCTTCAACCGGCTCATACAAGTCTTTACAATAAAAGATATCCTCCATCTTGGATTTCCAAATCTACCAGTTATTATTTGTCAACCTGATCATTGTGTTATTGCCTTCCATCTCAACCTACAAAAACACTCTTCAAAAATAAACTTAACAACTCTGATACCACTTGTTGGAAATTTTGAAACGAAGATTACTTTTATACTGTAATCTAGCAATGTGAGATGGGTAAATGTACAGGTTATCCAAGTCTAAAATAGAAGATCAAGCACACAACAAAATAACACCAGATTTACGTGGAAAATCCTCTCAACCTGGAGGGTAAAAACTACGGGTCCAACCAGCAAATTTTACTATAAACAAGAAACAGATACAAATGTTCTTCTCAACTTTAAACCCAAAGTTGAGGTATACAAACAGAGAAAACCAATTTCATACTCAAGCTAGCTAGTCTAGATATAAGACAACAAGAATTTGGAACATGAAGGTGAAAATGTAAGAGATCTACTGTCTCATTCACTTCTTCTTCCTCTGTTTTTTCTTCTTCTTTGCATAATGTTCTCACTCTAAAAGTAATAGAATGAGTAGCATTCTTAGGTTTTGCTCATTTAATTAAATGTCTGATTGGACTGGACCCAAAGGCCCAACATAAGCTTGAAAAATTAAACAAAGAATGTGTTTTACACCAGTTTTAAAGTTGCAATACCATTTTATATTTAAAATCAACTTTAAAATTGATAAATGTATGACATTTTAAATAATTAAACTAATAATATTTTAAATTCGTTTATATAGTTTATTATTATTATTATATATATATATATATATAATTGTTAGTCATATCAATTATATATTCATACATAAATTTATAAAAAAAATAACAATCTTAAATGATGTAATGATTAAGTGTTCCTTTTACGTAATAAAGATTGAGAGTTCGAAGTGAGTTGGGAAGTAAGTAAGAATAATATTATTGTTTGTCGAAAATGAGTTGATAAAGCTCGATAAAGAAAAGATGGTTGAGTAATATAGAATATGTTTCTAACGAAAGTGAGTTGGTAAGTGGATGAAAAAAAGATTGTTTGTTGACCGAAGTGAGTTGATAAAACTCGATAAAAAAGAAATGGTTGACTAATAAGGAATAGAGTTGATAAAACTCGGTAAAAAAAAATGATTAGCTAATAATGAAAATGATGATAAAATTTCATTTTGTTTTTACCTCTGGCTAGTATAAATAAAAGATGATGTTTAATTAATAAAATTAGGAATTCTTAAATTAAAAAAATAATTAAGATGCCTAATTAGAAGTTGAAGAGGGAAAAAAGAAGTGGCCTGCTTGGTCTGTGTAGGCCAAGTAAGTAGCGGGCTCATGCAGTCTTTTATGTATTTCAAATGGGAAATTTGATAATATAACCCTCAAAAGAAGCTTATTTTGATATTTAACCTCCATAAAAAACGTTTTGATTTTTAACTTTTTTTTTTAAAATTTTTTCCAATTTTACCCTTAATAACCTTTTTACTTTTTACACTTTTCTTTTTCTTTTCTTTTTTTCCTTTCCCTCTCATTCACGGATTGGTCCCCACACCCACATGTCCCCATCCCATTTCCCAAATCCAATCACCTTTCTCTTCTCCCGTTTCATTTCCACCGCGACCCCACCACCCTCCCTTCCCCCCAACTGCCAGCCACCGAACTCCGAGGGAGACCCAACTGCCACCGCCGCCACCGCCAACGACACAGCTCCGCTGAGACCTAACGACGATACCTGAGACCCAACTAAGACTCCGCAACGAGACCAACCGACCAACATCTAAATGGGTACGTTCATTTCTATCATTCTCATTTCATTCACGTTGAAATGCTGTCAAAATGTTACGGTTGAAATTCTTGGAAATGCTACGTAAACGAAATGCTGTCAAAATCGGTCCCCATGCCCCAAGCCCAACCCCTACGCCCCACGCCCAATCTCCAACCCCCACGCCCCACGCCTAACCCCCACGCCCCACGCCCCACGCCCACGCCCCACGCCCAAGCCCCACGCCCACTCCCCACGCCCCACGCCCAAGCCCCACGCCCCACGTCCAACCCCCACGCCCCACCCCCACGCCCAACCACCACGCCCCACGCCCCTCGCCCAAGACCCACGCCCAACCCCCATGCCCCACGCCCAAGCCCCACGTCCCCCCCCCCCACCCACGACCCACGCCCAAGCCCCACGATCCATTTATGGTAGGTTTTGTTTACTACACTAACATTTAAATTTCTATCAATTGCAGATTCCAATTTATATGTTAGTTGTTTTGTCCTATATGATGGTGAGTGGCTGAAAGATGATGACGGTGTTAGTTCTTTTGAAGCAAATTCTTTAGTAGGTGTGCATCTATCCCGAAATACTACATATGAAGAATTAACTGAAATCGTCTATGATGATATTCGTGTGGACAAAGTGAGATATGATTTAGTGTTGAAAGTGAAGTATAATTGTCTTTTTAAAAGAGCTCCTCCTGCTGTTATCCGATGTGATAAAGATGTGATGTTCTATGTGTGCAACATATTTCGACTTCACACCAAGAGCAAAACACTCCTCTTTGTGTATCTTTACTAGATAAGTCACAACCTTCACACCCAACGGATGAAATCCAAAGAGAGGAGGTTCCTGAATTTGAGCATGATGATCCACTCCCCCAAAATGACATACACAATGCAGTAAATGAAGAACAACAAGTCCCATTTCTTCATCCGAGTGAATTGGTTGCTAGTACCCCCCTTTTGAACCCAGGCCAGCCATTTCCCCTAT
Source organism: Impatiens glandulifera (assembly GCF_907164915.1). Classification (NCBI taxonomy): domain Eukaryota; kingdom Viridiplantae; phylum Streptophyta; class Magnoliopsida; order Ericales; family Balsaminaceae; genus Impatiens; species Impatiens glandulifera. The sequence goes on along the minus strand of NC_061865.1, from coordinate 45,968,445 downwards.
GAGGAAAACATCCATCAATGTTGAGGAACCAATCCCGGTTGAAACACATGCTCAATTAACCCTTGAAAACAGATTGGAAGTGGGTACGTTTTATGAGAAAAAAAAGAACTTCAATTGAGGGTGCATAGATATGCGATGGCTAATCATTTTGAATTCAAAATCGAAAAGTCAACAAAAGTACTTTGGTTTGTGAAATGTGTGAATGAGAATTGCAAGTGGAGGTTGCGTGCCGTGAAAGAGAAATTTCAAGAGATGTTTGAGATTCGAAAATTACTAAATGTACACACATGCTCAATTTTGACGAGGCAAGAGAATGTGAGGCAAGCACCATCATGGGTAATTGCGGAGTGCATCAAACGTAAGTACATGGACCATCACCATGACCACATGCCTAAGAAAATAATGGAAGACATGCAGACAAATTATGGGTTTAATCTGAAATATAATAAGGCTTGGAGGTCTAGGGAACAAGCCTTAATGGCAGTGCGAGGAACAGTGGAGGAATCATATGGAAAATTGCCATCATACCTGTTCATGTTGACGAAGAATAACCCAGGTACCATAACTGACATTTAGACGGATGAGCATGGCCATTTCAGATATATGTTCATGTCCCTAGGCTGCTCAATCAGAGGTTTCAGGTATTGTCGTCCAGTATTGTGCGTCGATGCCAGTTTTCTTAAACACAAGATTGGAGGTCAATTATTGATTGCGATTGCATTGGATGCGAATGAACAACTATTTCCCGTTGCTTTTGGCGTCGTTGATTCGGAAAATAATAACTCTTGGACATATTTCATGCAACAATTAAGAGTGGCAATTGGATTAGTCCTGGATCTCGTCTTCGTATCTGATAGACACCCAAGTATTGTCAATGCTTTGTCCGCTGTTTTTCCAAAAGCACATCACGCGGCATGCACATACCACATCAAAATGAATATTATGGCCAAATTCAAAACCGATAACTGCCACGATGAGTTTGATATGGCTTCACGCGCATACATAGTGCTAAAGTTTCATCAACATTTTGACAAGATCAAGACCAAGGACCCTCGTATTGCTGCCTATCTGGAATAGATAGGAGTGGAGAGATGGAGTCGTACATTTTTTCCTAGTTTTCGATACAATCAAATGACAAGCAATTACGTTGAGAGTTTTAATAGTCAGTGCAGAAATGCTAGGAAATATCCCATATCAACATTGGCTGAGTATTTACGAATCACACTACAAGAATGGTTTAATGATAGAAGAGAAAAAGCTTCTAACCACACAGAACATTTATCTCAATATTATGAAAAGTTCTTACGTGAACAAGCCGAGAAGGCCAGATTCTAAAACGTTAATCCGCTTATCAGATTCGAGTTTCATGTGAATGACGGTCAACATGATTTTCAAGTTGATCTCTAAACTCGAACTTGTACTTGTAGGGTATTTGATCTATCTGGTCTTCCTTGTAAACATGCCCTTGCTGGTGCCCGTTCTCGGAAAACTATTCCATATGAGTACTGCTCAAGGTTAGAGAATTATTGCATTGTTTAATTCTAAGATTGAATTTATATAACTTAAATTTTATTTTTTTTTCAGGTTTTTCACAACTGAAGCGTGGTGCATGGAATATGTAGATACATGTTATCCAGTTTGCGATGAAGATTCTTGGGATATTCCAGAAAATATCAAGGAACGAGTTTGTCTAAACCCCCCGTCAAGGTTAAGAAGGGTAGGCCAACAACAAAGCGTAGGCCATCACAAGGTGAGCCTCGTAAGGAACAGAGACGGTGCAACTCATGTGGCGGTCGAGGCCATAATAGGGCAACATGCAAAGCAGTGATGCTTGCACCATCTACTTCAAGACAACAAGTGTCACAACCTTCACAACCGTCACAGTTGGCCCAACCTTCACAATCTTCATCTTTGCCACATTCTCTAGACAATATTTCTTTTGGTTAAATTGTATCTTTTTGTTAAATTGTATGTTTTTGCACCAACTGAATCAGTGACTATTCCACATGATGTTTTATATATATATGTAGGTGGTAGTTTTGTCCAGGTGGTAGTTTTAATATATGTCATGTATGTGCAGATTTTATATATGTGCAAGTGCCTTTTTTTCTATTGTAACAGATCTGATGTTGAAGAAGGAGGTGAGATCGTTTTCCCTAATGCAAAAGGAAATTACAGTGTTGTGCCTTGGTGGAATGAGCTATCAAGGTTTGACCCATTAGTATGTGAAGGTAATTTTGGTTGTGGGGCGTGGGGAGTAGGCGTGGGGGTTGGGGTTGGGGGTTGGGGTTGGGAGTGGGGGTTGGGCGTGGGGAGTGGGCGTGGGGCGTGGGGGTTGGGCGTGGGGCGTGGGGCGTGGGGAGTGGGCCTTGAGTGTGGGGCGTGGGCCTTTGGGCGTGGGCCTTTGGGCGTGGGGGTTGGGAGTGGGGGTTGGGCGCGGGACGTGGGGTCGGGCGTGGGGCGTGAGACTTAGGCGTGTGGGTGTGTACCTTTTTCGAATTCCTCTTCTTGGCCAACTTATCAGCATTCCACTTCTTGGCTAACTCATCAGCAATCCTCTGCTTGGACAAAATCGCCAGCCTCTCTCGCCTCTCCTTCCTCTCATTCATCTTTCTTGTAATCTCATCATCACCCTCCTCCTTACTCTTCTTCATCTTCTCGTCATTCTTCCTCTTAGAGTTCATCAAGTCATCATTCTTCCTCTTCGTCCTATTCTCATTATCAACATCATCATTCTTCCTCTTCGTCCTCTTCTCAACAAGTGCAAGATCATTATTCTTCCTCTTTGTCGTCCTCTTCTCAGTATCAATTGCAGCAGTACCTGCCTCTTCTTTTTCTTCTCCTCCACCATTCTTTTGTTCATTTCTTTGCCTTAATAATGTGATTATAAGTTGTTGATTCTCCTTCATGAGCTTGATTTCACTTTTAATCTCATTCACATCCTTTTTAATCTCATTCACAACATTTGTCAGCACATCAAGTTTGGCAGTTATGTCTTGAGACACTCGATTGGGTGCACAAGATGTAGATTTGTCATCAGTTGGAATAGGAGTCGTCGCAGAAGGGATTGAATGAGAGGAGCTTTCTTGGCTAGTTTCATCACTAACTTCAGGGACCTTGGGACTAATATGTCTACTCTTCTTGGTCGGCGGTTTGGGAGTCCTTTCATGTTTTTCTTCTTCTTCAAAAACTTCAATCTTTCTCTTCCTCGTATCACATCCAAAGAATTCATCATAAATGTTGTCTGTCATATCTTCAAAGTCGTCCCCAGAGTACATCCGCTTCTCCTCCGCAGACTCATGAATTTTTCTTTGAAGAGTGCACTCCTGGATGGCTGTGGATACCTCAGGTCCGGTATAACTCCTAAAAGATTTATAGAGCACTATCCTTGGGCTTGTAAGATCATCTTCCAGTGTCTTTTCAGCAAAATTGGGGACGAATGTATCGATAAGCTCATAGGTCCACACTTGGAATGCTAGTGCGAACCCATGTAAAGTATAAGCGACATCACATATGCCTTTCTTGTTCCAGTTTTTCTTCTTCGAGAGATATAACCCACAGAGGTATTTGATATCTTTGTCAATACCCTGCAGGGTAGCTCTGAAGGACACATTTCCCCATGGAAATTGGAGGAACATCTCCATGTCTTCCACCATGTGAAAGATTCTCAAACTTATCTTCCTCCTATTATCAGATGCGAATAGATACTGGTAAATGAGAAATATGAGCCCCATCTTCCATGAATCCTCCTTATCAGAGCATCCGACGAAAATGTCTTCAAGCTCTTTCAGTCTAACATCATTTTTACCCTTAAAATATTTGAGGACAAGGGGTGGACATTCTTCAACCTCCTCCACCAAAGGAAATCTGCCAAAGTTGAGGCCTGTCACCAATGCATAATCATTCATGTCCCAGCAGACCTCTTACATTTGACCAAGAACCTTATCTCCTTCGAATTTGAACTGACTTTTCTGATAAGCATCTGATGGAGTATGGTTTCTGAAAATAATAATGTCGGGGGCTTGGAATATAGACTTGAATTGGGTCTGCAAAGCCCTATCCAAAAGATCATGGTGAGTAAACCTCTCATTTATCTTTGCCAAGCTGGGACCGGTGGATTTCCATGAATCACGGCCATTAAAATCATTGAGAATGGTTTCCTTTGGTACCATCTGCAAAAACAGTCATTAAAATCATATACATAATGTTTGGTGGATCAAAAACAGTAAAATCATATTAATAATTGCACCACCCACACGCCCCCACGCCTAAACCGGTAAACCCCACGCCCCACGCTCAAGCCCCACGCCCCACGCCCAACCCCCACGCCCAGACCCCACGCTCCACGCCCAGACCCCCACGCCCAACCCCCACGCTCCACGCCCAAGCCGCACGCCCCACGCCCAACCCCCACGCCCCACGCTCAATCTCCACGCCCACCTTCCACGCCCCACGCCCAACCCCCACGCCCCACGCCCAACCCCCACGCCCAATCCCTACGCCCCACGCCCAACCCCCATGCCCCACGCCCCACGCCCAACCCCCACGCCCCACGCCCAACCCCCACGCCACACGACCAAGCCCTAAACCTAAACTAAAACCCTAAAACCCTAAAACATTTCATTATTAACATGCAAATATATCATTCTCACCATTCAGCAAAACATATACCAAATATTCACAAATCATTCATAAACATTCTCAGCATTTCAAACTATATCATTCTCATCATTTTAAACAATAAACTTAAATTAAAACCCTATATCATTCTCATCATTCCTTACCCCCAATTCATATAGATTACCTAAACAATAAACCTAAACTAACCTCAAATCGTCGGGCTAGAAGCGTCCGAGGCTTGGCGATCGTGGAAGCGTCTTGGCTATCTCGTCGGGGCTCGAGGGGTTGGGCTTCTTGGCGAACGTCGGGGATGGTGGTTGGCGGAGTTCGGGCTTGGCGTCTAGGGCTGGGCGGGGGAGAAACCGGATGGGGGAGAAAGCGGGGGAAGAAGAAGGGGAAGTGTAACGGTCGGAGGGAAAGGGAAAGCGGAGGAAGAAGAGAAGAGAAGAAAAGAGAAGAAAAGAAAAGAAAAGAAAAGAAAAGAAAAGAACAGGAAGAAAAAGAAAAAAAAAGAAAAAAAAAAAAAAAAAAAAAAGTAAAAAGGTTATTAAGGGTAAAATTGAAATTTTTTTTAAAAAAAATGTTAAAAATCAACAAATTTTGTATGGAAATTAAATATGAAAATTCATGTCTTTTTAGGGTTATATTATCAAATTTCCCTTTCAAATTGAATACAATCTAACTCTCTCTTCGCGACTCTTTTTGGTTTAGGGTTCTTGGTCAATTCAAAGTTTCGAATTTGCTCTATCTGATTTCATTTACTTGGAGTTGGTGCATTGTTCTGTCTGAAGAAGATGGCGTCATTGTTTCCGGATGAGATTCTAGAAAATATTCTTTGTCGGTTGCCTGTTAAGTCTCTGCTCCGTTTAAGGTGCGTTTCTAAATCTTGGCTTTCTCTAATTAGTAGCCCTCGTTTCGTCAAATTGCATCTGAACAGATCAGTCCAAACCAAGAGCAACCTTAGCCTATACATTACAGACGCTCGGGTTCTCTCTCGGTGGAATTTGTATTCCCTCGACCACGACCACGACCACGTTCGTCGACCGACGGAGATCGTTAAACATCCGTTGAGGTGTCGGAAACATATAATTCAAAATTGGGGCTCTTGTAACGGATTGATCTGTTTGTCAAATTTTGATAACACTGTCTGTTTATGGAATCCATCAACAAAAAAATCTATAAAACTGCCTTACTCGTCCAGCAAACGCTACTCGTCCAGCAACCGCTATGTTGTTGATCGATCTTATGGATTTTGTTACGATATCACCAATGACGATTACAGAGTGGTGAGAATTAGTTTGTTTGTTGGAGAAATCATTGATTACGAGATTAAGATTTACAGTTTGAGATCAAATTCATGGCATATGTCAGAGAAGTTTCATCACTTTCCAAATTTATATAAAGAAAAAGCCATAGCTTGTGGAGCTCTGCACTGGACTTCAGGTGCCGAAAAAGAGGAATGTTGGATTGTCGCCTTTGATCTCGTGACAGAGAAGTACCGAGTAATTTCACAGCCTGAGTACAGTGGTCCTCCTTGCCATATAAGTTTGTATAATTTTGAAGGATGCTTATCATTATCTTGTTATTGCTACTCAAATGTTGTGGATGTTTGGTTGCTAAATGAATATGGAGAAAAAAATGAATATTGGTCAAAATTGATTTCATTGTCGCCAACAGAACTTTGGGACCATCCATGTTTCTCTGTGAAACCTGTGGCTTATTCAAAAAGTGGTAAGAAAGTACTGCTGAAGATAGATTGTAGTAAGCTTGTTTGGTATAACTTAGAACATGAGTCAGTTGAAGATATTATGTTACAAGATTTGAAACCTTATTCTCAAATCTACTCTTACTCGGAAAGTTTAGTCTCCGTCAGCTGAAGCTGTAGCCAATGCTAAGAAGAATTCGAGAAGAATAGCGAAAAGAAATGTGAGTAAATATGTATCGTAAATTTGATAATATATACATTCAAGGTTTTTTTTTATCCTTATGTGAAAATCACACACTTCTTCATAACCAGATTTCATATTTGCTAGTGTCAATATGCAGAAAAAATCATTTGTTAAATCTCTTCGACAAAAGGTTTTCAATGGATTGCTCTGACTGTTTTGATTCTCTACTTACTGTTCTCAAATTAGCAAGATGAAATGGGAACTCAAAGATCAAAAAATTCTTCTGTGTTTGGTAATGAGAAAGTTTCTGAATTTTCCTTATCAAGTTAATCTGATGATGCATAATTTGGAAACACCTTTGTTTGACATATTCATTAAGTGATCCAAATGAGATTATATTTGAAAACAAAACATAATTAGATTTATTGTTTGTTGTATTCAGAAACAAAAACAAAAGTGATTTCAAATACTTTTGCGAGTATATAATATGACTATAACTGGAGTATGAAATAGATAATGATTTATGTATTTTTCTTTAACAGACAAAGAAAACTTAGGTGATGGTGGAGTGCTGAAGAAAGATGTAAAGATGAAGAAACAAACTGTTAGAGATTGAGGGTAAAGTAAAAATGACTGCTAGGGTTACATGGTTTATTACTGCATATTAGAAATTGTTGTAATTTTGAATTAGAATAACTTGGCTGGCTGGCATTGAAGCTCACTTGTAGAGTTCTAAGACCATTTCAAAACTTATAACTCATCTTATTAATCTCATGCCTTATGTAATGGGGGGGTTTTAGCTTCATTTGCCATAATGGGTAAATTATTATTTTAAAATATTTGTTATTTCATTATAAATCTTCGATCTTATTTGATAGGTAACTTTCTAAAGTATAAGCTTCACTAATACAACTTTGCCCTTAACTCCAAACTTTGAAGAAGGGGCTGTCTTTTGATAACCTAATATTCTAAAAGATCATTATATTTCCCTCAATTTATAAGTACTCAGTTTTGTTCAAATGTCAAAGCAATATATATGTTTCATATTACAAATGTCACTCTCAACTTAATTTTACATAACTAGAAATAATTGGATTACATACATTACACTTTAAAAAAACATAATATAATAATCAAACCTTGCATGGTGTTTTGGTTGCTGACTGAACTCGAAGTCAATATGAATGAACGAAGGTTCGTTCCACATCTTGGTCTAGTAAAACCATTAATTTGAGATTAAACTGAAAACTAAAAAACAGATAGATGAAACAATCAATTTAGACTCAGAAGGAAGGCAGTATTATTGTGGTAATCATGAAGTTTATACTGAAAATACTATATTCATTCATCATAGGCTTTTAAACCACATATTTATATATCCCATCTTGTTGCTGTTCTCTCAATAATTGCCTCCTTCATTTATCTGTTAGGATTCTTCGGGAACGAATTTGTACCATCCTTGTTCATCGGATGATCTCCTCAAGACGATATATGGGATTCGGAAGAATAAGAGATCCTCAATGAGCAAGGGCAGAATCAGGATATAAAATCTACCTAGGCTAAACAAATTTCAAACAAAAACCAATATAATACAATAATAAAATATGAGTAAATTTTCACACCAAAATCAATATAATACAATAATAAAAGCCGAGTATTGAAATCGATATTGTTGTTTTTCATATTTAGATATCGAATACTCCGACAATATATGTTGATATGGTCTCATTTTAATGTATATTCGTCTAATTTATTATGTTAATCGATGTTAACACATAAAAATACGCAATCTAGATTCAATTGTAGTTTTATCAAACTTAATATTTTGATATTTACACAGAGATTCTAAATTCTAATCAGAAATAATTGTATTTGTTTCGATCTCTTTTATTTCAAATTAATATTAAAAAATAGTTGAATTTCAAGATTGTCCAATAATATATATTAGATACTAAGAAAATTATAATAAACCTCCGTTTGGTAGGCAGTATAGTACTTTGGCCACGGTATAAATATGCATACAGTAAAAATTATTAATTGTTTTGTTTGGTTGAGTAATTTTATAACTACAGTATTAAAAATTATTAATTGTTTGGCTGAGTAATTTTATAACTACAGTATTTTGAAAGGTATAATTTATATAGTAAACGGTGTATAAAAAACGGTGTATAAAATTGTAACTGTTATAAGCCTTTATTACAAAATTTATTCCACTATTACCTTTTATATAATTTTATTATATTTATATTTCTCATAAAATCTTCTTTCTTCTCCGATTCCTTTCACTTTTTTTTTACTTAATCTTCAATTAAAAACATATTCTACATTTCTTCTTTTTTACTTATTTAAAAAAAAAAGATAATACCAGAATATTTATTTATTTTCAAAATAGGTGAGTTGGACTGAGTTTTTATCAAAATAAATATACATTTATGTTTATTTTTTTATAAACTTTATTTGTGCTTAATTAAAATAATACCGGAAAATTTGCTATATTAATGATACATGAGTTAAACTAATGATATGAATCCACCCAATGTTAGAAACTAATATATATTTGTTGTTGTCTATTTTAGTAGTGATTGTGTTGTATTTTTGATTGAATTAATTATTAAAATATTTATATAATTATATAAGTTAAATTATAATGAATTATATATAAATAATGTAAATATATAATAGTATTATTTATTTTAAAAATATATTATATTATAATTATTATTTTTGTATAATTAATAATGTAAAATACCTCATAAATATTAAAATAATAATTAAAAATAATTTATATAAATATAAGAGCAAAATAGTCTTTTTCACTTATTACTATTTTCTTATACCACCAACCAAACACAAAAATAATAAAATCTATATAATTTATATTTATTTTATATTTATTTTATATTCCAAACCAAACTCTAAAACCTATATAATTTATACCTTCATAATACATCCTTACAATTTATACCCCTTACAACTTATACCTATATAATTAATATTGACTATCAAACATAGCCTAAGAATATTAGGAGTATAAAAACGATTCACAAAAGTACACATAACTATAATATTATAGATACAAATAAAATTACGGGTAAAAATTAAATTCAAACTTGTTGAGAGAATAAATTTTAATTTAGAGTGAAGAGTCATCCTTCATTTTAATCATAGAAAGTAAGGTATAAATATTAATTAATTAAGGAGTTAAATAGAGATTGAATTTAAAATTTTAAAATTAAGCCTCAGGTTAAGCATAATGTATGAATAATAATTTTTTAATTCGGAATGAATTATATAGATTTTTAGTGGTGGGTAACTTAGATGTTTTATTATTATATAATCTTTATTAATGGGTGATATATATATATATATATATATATATATATATATATATATATATATATATATATATATATATATATATTATATTATTATTAAATTTATTTTTGAAATTGTCTTTAATCTCTATAAAATAGAATCATGGGCACCCAAACTGAGAATTCTCTTCAATCTCTCTATATACTATAGATAAAAAATTATGCATCAGGGACACCCAGGCTAAAGCTCAGGTAGGGTTGAAATTGGCTCCGTCCCTGTAAATGAGGAAGGATCACCGACGTAGATCACAAGTCTCCTAAGCCTCCGACATTAGCCCTATCAATCGGGAAAGACGAACAAAACGACGTCGTATCATTTAATAAGAAATGCGTCATTGTGTTCTGTTGACGATCCTTCAATGATTGGGCGATCAGGCTAACGAGATTAGTGCCCCGTTAGCTAATCCTGGACCTAGGCACGCGCTTGCTTCCGCTATAACGGGGCGCGTGCTTCCGCTATAACGGGGTGCGTTGCTTTTTCCTGAGCACCGGATGAAAATCTAGCACCGATGGAATTCCTTATACAAAATTGAAATATAATTTTTAATATAAGAATGGTTTGAAATTGAATTTTTAACAATTTCTTACGTTTTTCTTCACCAAATTAATACACAAAAATATTTTTGACAACATAATTAAAATTATGTTCATTTATTTTATTTTTCGGTATTTGGGGGTATTTATTTAATTATTTTAGGCTATAAATTACACATAATTTATGTCTAAAATCATAATTAAATTATTTCACCACCTTTTTGGGTTTAGTTTGGGTAAAATAAATACAATATTTTAACCCCAAATTATTTTTGGTTTTATTTAAAATTTCTAATTAAAGTTTATTTATTACAATAATTAGCTCTAATTTACTCTTAACCTCTCTTTAAATTATTTTGAATTAAAAAATTCAAAATATTATTTTAATATTATTATAAATTAAGGTATGTAAATTTTTCATGTTTACACTTATAAAATATAATGAATAAATAAATATATTAGTGATTTTATATAGTTAATTGTATGTATATTATTCGGAACAGAATTGGGTGAGATTAGGGCAGTGAACACAAATATTATCTCCGTCACATCCCTAATTAGCTACCGGTCAAACCAGAAAAACCCTCCCCAAACGGAGTAATTTGATTTGGCTATAGGAGGACGATTTTTAAATTGTCAATCCTTAGGTAGGGTCATTACTAGCAAAATAGGCACACCGATATTTGATATTTCTATCATTTCATTTTTTTTTTAGGAATATAGTTAAACCCGAAAAGATCAAGAATCACATCTTGTGTCACTAATTAGTGGATTTTGGTCAAATTTGGACATACATCTTACTAAACCAAATATCTTAAATCTGTCCAAGAGGGATATTACGTAGACATCAATTTTTGACACCTGGTAAAATAAATAAATGTTGTATAAAAATAAAATAAATCGACATAATAATATTTAAAATAAATAATGAAATGTAACAAAAAATAATAAAATAAAATAGTGTTATTAAATAAATAAATAAATGATAATAAAGGAGAATTATAATATTAAAGGAAATGAATTAAATAAATAAGGAAAAAATATTATTTTTAGATTTAATCTGTGTTTGATTTCTTGTAGTAAAAAAAAATTAGTTAAAAAGATCAACAAAATTTAAGAAAATCAAACATGAGTTTGAGTTTATTTGCTAGTGATCAGTTTGACATGAACTATGAAGAAGTGCTACAACAAAGTCATCAAACAGCTTTTAAATAAGTCTAGAGTCATTTAGAAGCTGTTAGAGTGTAGATCAGAGACAAATCAGATTTGAAAAACATGCAACTCTAAGCTTGCGAAAAAATTTCAAAACGTGTAGGAGTGCTCAAAGCTTCGTTCCAATTCGATTGAAAGTTGTCTAGAGCATCTAGAAAATGTTCGACTTTTTTTGTAAGCAATAATTCTAAATATAATCGAAGTTACATATTGAAATTTGTTTGAATTTTTTTTAAATTCTTGTTAATATCTTGATTAATGATTGAAGCTCCTTTGTTGGTGTATTCTTGTTTTGGGGGTGATTCAATGCTCTCATTCATGTATAATCCAAAAAGAATCGAGGTGAATGTGGCTTTTATTTGTCATAAAAAATTCATAATAAAACCTTATATTGAAGAATACAATGCTAGGATAATTTTGCGTGTGTTGACTTTTTGGAGGAGTTGACTGGTTTGGTTCATTCACACTTAAATCGGTTCAGGTTCACACTTACATTGACCGATCTTGTTCATGGCTAAGGCCCGATAGTTTGATATTTTATTATATTTTAACTATTTTTAATTATATAAAGAGGCCTTAATCATTTTTTTAAAATCTTAAACAATAGAAAATGTCTCAGAATAATTTTTCACATATTATTCAACTCGAAAATTCTGGTTAGGGGAAATTTGGTAATTTATCGCATTTTTCTTAACTTGCAGTATTCATAAATTGTGCTACAATTGAAAAATATGAGGAAAATTCTAGAATGATTCTTTAATTATTTTTGATTTTTTATGTTTTTTTTTGATACATTGCATGTTTAAATTATTTCTGACCCGAATCGTTTATCGGTTTTCGGCTATATTCGCCACTTAACCTGTATGTACTTTTGCTAAATGTAAAAGAATATTTCATTACTAAACGTTTTAGTATAGATGCATGTTAGGACTCAAAAAATCATGTCTTATTTGGCTCCTAGGCTAGGACATAGGTAGGAAAAGAACGAGATTAGATTATTTATTAAATAAAATAAAATATATGTAACTTGTCATTATTAAAACTAAAGGAGAAATTGGTTCTGTAGTAAAGGCGGACCATTTGAACGGGCACGTGGAACATAATGTCAATTGTCATTTTTCAAACATAACTAAAAATTTAGTTCAAAAAAATTTCTAAATTTTATCTTCCTTATTTTCTCTCGAAGGAAACTAAGTTGCGATTCTTAAAAAGAAACAAAAATATGTCTAATTATTTCTAAGTTTGATTTCAGTTTCTCATCTCAATTCAAGATGAGATGACTCATGAGAGAGTGGATCTCTTGCTTAATTTTACGAGATTTAGGTGGAAGGTAAGCCATGAAACTTAACAAAGTAATCGATTAAAAACATTTTTTTTAAAGTGCACGGGTAAATCTAATATCTCACTCGAGATTCGAGAAGAAGATAAAACATGAGTCCGACCAATTTCAGATCGCACAAAATACCCTTAACGATGGGGTTTTAGAATGTTTTTAGATCGAAATAGAAGAGTAGAAAAAAAAATACAATTAATTAATTTTATTTTTTATATATTTGATTATAAAATTAAATAATTTATTTTAATTAATTAGAAATATTAATTAAATATATATACATGTAACCATATATATATATATATATATATATATATATATATAATATTTATAATATGTATAATTAATTATTTGTTTTACTAATTATATTAATTATATTGTATTTAATCATATATATATTATTAACTAATATTTATAATTAATTAAACTAAAATAAATAAATAAATATTCAACTAGTATAAAATAAGAAAGAGCAACTATAATTTCATACCGTATATGCATCTTTAATTGGTATATATATAAATTAAAAATTAAATAATATATGTTATAGGTTTATTTATTTAACTAATTTATATTTTATTATTATTATTATATATTTATATATATATAATTTATAATAAATACTATTGATAATCTTTTCTTCTTATTATAATATTTAATTAATATTATAATTATTAATTAAAGACAGTATATTATTTCAATAAATTATGAATATATATATATATATAATATTTATAATTAATTTTGAGAGAAAATTTTAGGTATAAGAAAACACAGCTTTTAATAAATTAGGTTATAATTTGTTTTCACTTTCTTTTCCTCAACAATTTCTTCCAGCATCAGCATTCTTTCCAAGGTTCTGCAGTCCAATGGAAACACTTTATATATATACATATATATTTATATATTTAAGTTCTGTTCTGTCTTTGGACATAAACAGTATTGAAAAGGTCAATTTTATATAAATTAAAGTATAAGAAACTATATATAATATAATGTAAATTATATAATAATATTATTTATTTTAAAATTATGTTTGTATCATAATTATATATTATTTTTTTATTAATTTTAATATAATTAATAATATAAATTACTTAAAATATAAAGATTTAAATAATAATTTATATAAATATAAAAGTGAAATAGTTTTTTATATTTTTTAATTTTAAAATAATTTAAAATAATTTCAAAATTTATAAAAAATAATATAAATTAATATTAAACAGTTATATTAATTTGGTTTGGTATTTAAATAAATAAATTGATATATTATTAATTTTTTCAAAATAATTTATAGACATTAATATTCTATAATTGTTTTTTCGAGTGTTTATTCATTTTATAATCTATTTTTGTTATGATTTTATAATTTGTCATTATTTTTTATGTTTTGTTTTTTTTCTTATAAGTAGACTTTTATATTTTTTTTATTTATATATATAATTAAATTTTTTATTTAAAACTTAATTAATTTAAATTTTTATATTTTTAAACTTAATTTTTCTTCAACTATATAGTTTTATATTTATAAAACTATATATGATTTTGTCTAGTTGTTGGCTTTGGAGTTAAACGATATTAACTCTGCCCTTACTCTTTCTTTTATAAAATTAAAACAATTTTAATTTATTATATTTTAAAATATAATAAAACTTAATATAATTCATAATTATACTATTCTAATTTTATTAAAATAATTATTATTAATATCTTAATTTATACAAATAATATTTTATAAAATACAAATGTTTATAATAATATATAAATTTTAATTATATATAAATAATATTTTTTATATAAGTTAAAGTATGAGGAATTATATATAAAATAATGTAAATTATATAATAATATTATTTATTTTAAAACTACATTTATATGATAATTATATATTATTTTTTACTAATTTTAATATAATTAATAATACAAATTACTTATATTTATATTATTTATATAAATATAAGGGTAAAACGATTTTTAAAATTTTAAATTAATTTTAACCTATTTTAAAATTTATAAAAAAAATATAAATTAATATTAAAAAACAAGTTAAAACAGTTATATTAATTTGGTTCGATATTTAAATAAATAAATTGATATATTATTGATTTTATCCGAACGTTTATAGGAATTAATATTCTATAATTGTCCGAGTGTCTGTTACTTGATAATTGTTTTTATTATGATTTTATATATTATTTTTTATTATTTTCATATTTTATTTTATTTTTCTTATATTCTCATATAATTAAGCTCTACTAATTAAACTTTCATATTTTTTATATATATATATATATATATATATATATATATATATATATATAATTTTAAATTTATAAATTTATTTTTTAAATTGAGTATTCTTATTTTTTATTAAATTTCGTATATTTATTTTATTTTAATAAAAGTATTTGTGGAACAGTTTAATTAATATTTTCATTTATTACCCATATTAGTGTAATATATATAAATTTTTTAATTCAAGAAAAAAATTCATGAATTTGTTAAAGTTACGTATCAAATTATTGCACAAATCCAATTTGTTTATAATCAATCGCGGGTTAAGATCACGTTAGTTTTTAAAATTTAATAAAAATGAGATAACAATAAAATTTCGATAAATTAATATTCGATAAATTAATAACCTCAATTAATTAATAAATTTTTTTAGTCTCAACTCGGGAACATTAAGATAAATTAATAATTCGTTAAATTTATAAGATAATATATTTTTATTAATGCTTATAAGTCCCATATAAAATATATAAATTAATAATTTCATATTATATCAAAATTATAGATATTTATTCTAAGATATAATTTTATAATAAGACTCTAATGTAATTTATTCTAAGATGTACTGTCATGGTTGATTTTTTAACACATTTGATATAAGAGGCCATAATATAAGATACATCGGTGAATATTGCTATATTTTTTAGTTTTTACCTATACAATATCATATACAGTATACAATACTACAACTATGTACGTGCATGTGTTTATTTAATTATTATTTAAATTCATGAACTTAGTTTAAATTCATGAATGAATTAGGTTTAATAATATTTAAGAATGTATTTAATTTATTTAAATTCATGCATCTATAATTTATTTAAATTCATGCATTTATAATTTAATTCAAAAATTTATTTAATTTACTAAAATTCATGAATATCTCGACAAATTAATAAATTATTAATTTATCGATTAATTAATATTTCAATTAATTAATAATTTTTCCCATACCTAATGTTAATTCATTTCTATAAATAATTAATTTATATATACTTTGTGTTGCTTTCCAACCTAATAAACATTATTATTTTCATTTAGAAATAAACACACAAAAATGAATTAAATTAATCAAGTATGAATCACACAAGTAATTAGTCGTACGTTTAACTGTATAAAAAACATTTATATTTTTGAAGAATTGAATTAAAGAAAAGGCTAGAAATATAAATCTTGACTATTCTTCATCTTCAAGCCAATTTGCATTTTGCACAAGGCTTATTGCAAGACGAGGAAGTTTCCCTCTTAGAATTTCTGACTTATCCTTATAATTGAAAAAATATTTTTATTTAGAAATTGTACACAATTATTTTATTTTATTTATTTTATAATTTAATTAATGTGAAAATAAATATAAAAATAGGAGAGGAGAAACAAAGAAATGCGGGGCTATATATGAACTTACATCTAATTAATAAGATTCAATAAAATGTTTTTAACTATCTAAATAGTGTTCGCAAATATTAAAAAGAGCAAAATTGTTTATTAGCCTCGTTAGTTTGATCTAAATAAGAGACAGATTTGTCAGAATTATGTATTATATTGTTTTTAGATATGGAATTTCAAATTCTGCCTCTATTCTAGATCAATCAAAATGTAGCTATAATATTATATTATTAATTTATATTTGTAATTAAAAAATCCAAATTGATTTTCGGTGTGTCGGTTTGTAACTCACGAAATTTTTTATTTTGTTTGGAGAACTAACAAAGTTTTGTTTTGTTAATATTAAAAAAAAAATAATAATAACAACAATAATGATAGGAGGTATATGATTTCTTTAATATTGTAAACTAGTTTTTGTTTCTAGTTAAGTCTCTTCAACTGTCTTAACGCTTCACCTTAGAGCGTTAAGATAGATGAAGCGTGCTTCACCTGTTGTTGCTTTACTCTTTCAAATGAATCGGTCTTAAGTGAAGCGCTTCACATGCCGCTATTTTACTCTTTCAGAATCGGCAATTTTACTCTTTCAGAATCGGCAGTGGCAGAAGCGAGAAGAGATAAGGCTTCAATATTTTTTGATATTTTTCGATGATTCAACATTAAAAGGAGTAGACTTCGTCCTTTTCTTCTTTTGATATTTCTTTTTTAAAATCCTACAAAAATTATATATAAATAAAAGGAAATATTTAATGTCGATGTTGTATTATAGCCATGTAAAGGGCGTTTCACCTGAGCAGTTACAACAGCCATGTATTAAAGAAATACACTAAAAATATAATAAGTTTACAGAAGACATGTATTAATGAAATACACTAGAAACAGAATCAATTAATAAAATATTAGAAATACATTATTAATAAAATACGTTACATCCCAGATTTATTTATCGTTGATGTTGTTGTTAGATACTGTGACTTATTCGTAGTATGTGTTGGGAAAAACCCTGACAAAAACACAAAAGAAGAAAACAAAAGAAAGAACACACTAAAAAATTTTGATAACGGAGTTCGGCCAAAATGTTGCCTACGTCTCCGAGCACTAAGGCTATCAATTAATAAGAAAGAAGAGATATAAATATTAGGTGCAATAAACCAAAGAGGGGAGAGTTTCTTTTATACACTAAAAAATTCTTTCACTCCCATCATCTTCCAATGTGGGATTCTAATTGTGCCAAAAACAAAAAAATATCCACCTTGGCACAATATTCAAATACTAATCTTCAATATTAAAAAATAAACCTCCAGTGATTCCAATTTGCGTTCTTCAGCGCCGACTCAAACGCGGAAGGTGTTTACCAAATCTAAACAATTAGATTTAGTTTTCCCCATGTCTTTCATCTCGAACTCTTTACTCAATTGAGCCTTCAATTTGTCAACTTCATATTGGCTCTTTGATGCTATCAACATATCATCAACGTACAAGAGTAAATAGATATAAGACTTATCTTGCAGTTTGCGCAAATACACACATTAACTGAATCTGTTTCTTGTGTACTTGTGCTCAATCATAAACTTGTCAAGTCGCTTGTACCATTGTCTAGACGATTGCTTCAACCTGTACAATGATCTATTCAACTTGCAAACCCAATTTTCTTTATCAACAACTTTGAATCCATTTGGTTGATAAATGTAGATTTCTTCGTTCAAATGATCGTGTATGTCTGCGGTCTTCACATCTGGTTGAGCTAGCTCAAAATTCATTTGCGCTACCAATGCCAACAAAATTTTAATAGAAGGGTGTTTAACAACAGGAGAAAATACCTCATTATAATCAACTCCTTCCTTCTGAGCGTAGTCTTTAACTACCAATTTTTCCTTGTAGTGAACATCAAAATTTTCGGGAAATCCTTCTTTCTTAGCAAAGATCCATTTATAATCAATAGCCTTTTTCTCTTTTCGTAGATGCGTCAACTTGCATGTCTCATTCTTCTGAAGAGATTGCATCTTATCTTCCATAACACCTCTCCTTTTTCCATTTTTAGTACTTCGACTGACATCTGAAAAAGTGGATGGAACATCATCTACGACTAGAAGTGCATAGGCTGCCATGTCAACAAACCGACCTAGTTTTTGAATAACTCGTCTTGGTCTGTTCAAAGCAATTGGTTCACGTTGTTCTGAAGGTTCTTGGGTCGAAACCTCTTCCTTATTTAAATCTTCGTCTATCGTCGGAGAGTCACTTATAGTTGTGCTTATCTTTATCTGCTCAAACTCTACCTGTTGCGGAGTACAATCAATCTTGTCTGGTGTTACCTTATTCAACATTGAATAATCATCAAAAGTAACATCTATACTGATAATGGTTTTCTTTGCATCCAAACACCAGAGGCGATACTCTTTAACTCCCGTAGTAAATCCCTTAAAAATAGTCTTCTTTCCTCGTGGATCCAACTTTGATTCAACTAAATGATAATATACAGTAGAACCAAAAATATGCAAAAAAAATCATAATCAGTTGTAGGTTTTCCAGACCGTACCTTTAATGGAGTTTTGTCACCAAATGTAGATGATGGTAGGCGATTACCAAATGTTGAGCGTATGACACAGCTTCTACCCAAAATTTCCTGTCTAACCCAACATTAGACAACATACATCGAACTTTCTCCACCAATGTCATGTTCATACGTTCCGATACTCCATTCTGCTGTGGTGTTTTTCTGACTGTGAAGTGTCGAACTATGCCACACTCTTGACATAACTTCTAGAATGGATCATTCTTATTATATTCTCCACCGTTATCAGTTCGAAGAATTTTGATCTTTCTTCCTGTCCCGTCTTCAACTTGAGTTTTCCATTTAAGAAAAATCTCAAACACTTCACCTTTATTCTTCATAGTAAACACCCATACTTTTCTTGAAAAATCATCAATAAAAGTAACAAAATAATGTCTAACTCCAAGAGAAGGAGTCTTGGCGGGTCCCCAGACATCTGAGTGCACATAATCCAAAATACCCTTGGTGTTATGGATAACAGTGCCAAATTTTACTCGCCTTTGTTTTCCCAGAATACAATGTTCACAAAAATATAACTTACAAACTTTTGTACTTTTCAACAATCCTTGTTTGACAAGAGTTTGCATAGATTTCTCACCAGCATGCCCCAATCGCATATGCCATAGTTTTGTTGCCTCTAATTCCTTACTGCTCCCGGAAGTTGATACACATGTTGTCCCATTAACTGTACTACCTTGATAGTAATACAAATTATTACTCTTCCTGGTAGCTTTCAACATCACTAGCACTCCAAAGATTACCTTAAGAATTTCATTTTCCAATTTCATATGTAGGCCTTTTGACTCCAAGGCCCCAAAGAAATGAGATTCTTTTTCATATTCGGTATGTACCGAACATCTTTGATAATTCTGGTGGATCCGTCATCATTTCTCATCTTGATTGAACCTATCCCTTTTATTTCACATGAACTAGCATCTCCCATGTAAACAACTCCGCCATCAAGTTCTTAAAGTCAAAGAACCAATTTTGAACTAGTATCATATGATAAGTGTAGAATGAGTCTAATATCCACGCCTTAGAATGTGATGTTGTGTGTGACATCAATGAAGAGTATTCTAAATCTGCCTCACCTTTGTTTTCTGCAATATTCGCATCTTCAGAATCTTTCTCTTTCTTCTTCAACTTTGAGTAGTTAATCTTCCAATGTCCTTTCTCACGACAAAAAGCACATTCATCTTTGGCAACTCTACTTTCAGATCTTCTTAATTTCCCTTTTGATTTGCTTTGATGACGGCCCCTGACCATCAATGCTTCATCTGCTGTACTTAATTTGCTTTTTCTTTTGTCCTACTTTATCAATTCATGACTATATAAAGCAGAACTTATAACATCAAGAGAAACATTTCCCTTTCCATGAAATAACATTGTTTCTAAGTGTTCAAATTCATTAGGAAGGGACGATAGCAACATCAAAGCAAGATCTTCATCCTCAAACTTAACAATAAGGTTTAATAGATCTGCTACTAATTCATTAAACTTATTAATATGTTCATTCATAGTAGTACCTGATTGGTAATCAAACCGAAACAACCGCTTCTTTATAAGGAGCTTATTCTGACCACTCTTCTTCAAAAATTTGTCCTCCAATGTTTGCCACAGTTTCTGTGCAGAAGTTTTATTCTTCACAGCATACTTCTACTCTCTGGACAGACATGATCGAATTGTTTCGCACGCCAACCGATTCATGATACTCCATTCTTTTTCTTCTATATCATATGGCTTTCCGACCTCAATAGAAACATCTAGACCCTACTGTAAAAAACAATCTAAAACCTCACCTTGCCACATGCCGAAATGCCCAGTTTCATTAATGATTTCTACTGCAAACTTCAAATTCGACATCGGTGTCCTCGTCTAAGATGACGAAGGAGTTGACGCCCCTTTTGAAGACTTCACCATGCCAAGGACGAACCTTCGGCTCTGATACCACTTGTTGGGAAAAACCCTAACAAAAACACAAGAGAAGAAAACAAAATAAAGAACACACTAACAAAATTTGATAACGGAGTTCGGCCAAAATGTTGCCTACATCTCCGAGCACTAACTTATCTACACTCCCCCGAACAAAAATTTATAATTATTCTTATTTAAATTTTTATAATTTTTTAAATAATTATATAAGTTTGCAAAAATTATATTATCAATCAAATTATTTAGATTTATTTATACTTCAAAGAATATGCAAGTGGTGGTTAAATTAGATCGTATAGTCTTCTAGCATTTATTATTATTATTAATTTCATTTTAGTCAAAAAGTGATCATTGGAATAAAATTCAAAAAGTGAACGTATTAGGAAATTTCCTGCAACCCTTCTCTCTATTATCATAATCATTCCGTCGGCATGTGCTACCAATAAATATATTATTTTATTCTTCATTGGTTTGTTTCCCTCCTACCAAAAACCTCACTAACTATTTTAATTAACTAATTCCACTTTAACAACAACGGTTTGTGAATGATCCTTCTTCCTTCCTCTTTTTTTTTTTTTTTTTTTTTTAGAAAAAATGATAAATTATTATTTCTCCCTGACTTCTTAATCGTAATTAGTTAGAAAACAAATTAGATGGCTAATACTAATTTCACAAAATTATTGTAAAAACAAATTAAAAATCTAATGATAAAATTAAAGTAAAATTCTAATTAACTGAAAAATAAACTTATGTAAATTATATAAAAATGATAAATCTTGGCAATCCAAAATCCTACAATCTTAAATAAATTATCAAATAACATCTCTACCACCATTATTATTTAACTATAAACTCATTAATATAAAATTATTAATGTTAAAAAAACAAAAAAAACATAGAATTTTACAAAAATTATCAAACATTTAAAACAATGATATATTAAAATTAATTAATATTGGAAAGAGTGATGGTTACTAAAAATCTGAATCTATTTAAATGTATTTAGTCTTAAATTTGGTTTGAAATTATTCCTTTATCATGGTAGCTTAACTCTTTACCAAAAAGGTAACAAATAAAATACTATATAAAGTATGCAAAAATAATGTGTTTTTTTATAATTGCTTCTTATAGTAAGACCAACAAATTAAAATCATTCATATTCTACTATGGTTGTAGCTGATTTAGAGTTTTAGTGAATTAATCAAAACTAATGCAATTTTACTAAAAAGAACACTTTAGTTGAATATGTAATTTTATTGACTTTAATAATTAATAATTGTATGTAGATATTTATGTCATTTTCCAAATTGTCACGTTCTTATATATTAGAATACATCTCCCCTGAAGAGCTTATCCAAATTCATGGGCCTATATATTTATCCATAACTCACTTCTTCATTTCCACCTTATCTCTCTCAAACACTAATACGAGTACTCATCTATTCGCGGGAATTAGTCGTACTCCAAATTTATCGATGGAAACTACTCGGATTAACATATCTACGTTCTCTTTCGACGATTGCTTTGATCTCGATATGGCACTTACAATGCCGGAGTTGAACTCCGACGAAGACGACGGAGTTGCTGAGAATTCCAGGGCTGATGAGGAGGAGAGAGATCTCTTAGTGTCGGAAATGGCGATGGTTTGCGACCCTGTCGGTGAATGTGCGGTTTGTATGGAAGGATTTCAGACCGACGTTGGATCGATGGCTAAACGGACACGATGTGGCCACGTGTATCATGCTCACTGTATTACCAAGTGGCTATCCACACGTCAATCATGCCCCCTTTGTAGATCTCAGATTACTGGACACCGGGAAAGTTAGAATTTTAATATTTTTAATATTGTATTAAATTCTTCCACCTTAATAATAAAGGTAGATGGGAGATTATATTTATATATTTTTTATAAGTTTATTTTTCATAATTGACTTTTATTATATGCAATTAAGGATGATAGTTTTAGGATTTGATTTTATTAAAGTGGGTGATATTAAGTCGAGATTGGGTTTCTATCATAATTTTAGCGAATAAAAAAAATGGAAACAAATAAGGCATTTAGATTGGATAATCAGAAACAATTAACAATAATATAAATTCAAACAATGAAACATTGAATTACATATCAAATACATTAATTCTAAAATTAATTATGACGAGAAGACAGGAAGAAGTTAAAAAAAAAAGTTATTAAGGGAGGATAACGATGAACAACTCAATAAAACAGAAAGGGATGCGCTTGAAAACTTCAGGAAACTGAGTCTGCTTAAAGAGAATTTTATTAGACAGAAATCAAGACAGAGTTGGCTCTCATTGGGTGACAAAAACACAGTTTTTTTCTACAAAAAATGCAAGGCTAGAAACATGAGAAACAATGTATACAGATTGAAGAATGATGATGGTGAATATGTTTAGGGTCAAAAAGGTGTACAAGATTTGACTATCGATTTCTATAAGCAACTTATGAGTACAAGAAAGCAACATCAAAGTCACATGAATACCTTGTATCATATTATTGATAGGAAAGTTTCTGCAGAAGATAGTCGCGAGTTGATAAGGGTGGTCACGAGGGTTGAGGTTAAAGAAGCTCTATTTAGTATTGATGGGAATAAAAGCTCGGGTCTTGATGGGTTTAATGCACAGTTCTTCAAAGAAAATTGGTCGGTTGTGGGTAAAGACGTTACTGATGGGGTTCTGGAGTTTTTTAAGAATAGGAAGATGTTAAAGTAATGGAATACAGCAGTCCTAACATTGATTTCCAAAACTGCGGTACCCAAGAAAGTACAAAATTTCAGACCAATTTCCTGCTGCAATGTGATTTATAAAATAATTTCAAAAATCATTTCTAGTCGATTTAAAAATGTCATAGGAAAAATTATAAATCTTAACCAATCTGCATTCATCCCCGGTAGGACAATCTCTCATAATATTCTTCTCATGCAGAGCCTTTTAAAAGGCTACAGGAAAAAGAAAATATCCCCGAGAGTGGCTTTCAAATAGATATCAAGAAAGATTTTGACTCTGTTAGATGGGAAGCCATTCGGGACTTTCTAGTTGTATATGCTTTTCCTATGATTTTTATTGATTGGATTATGCAGTGCGTTTCATCATCCTGCTTTGTTGTTAGCGTCAATAGAGTCCACAGAGGCTATTTCAAGGGTGAAAACGGAGTAAGGCAATGAGACCCCCTCTCTTCTTACCTTTTCGTAGCTATCACGGCGATCTTTGAGAGCATTTTCGCGATGTTCCTTAAAGAATCGTCCATACATCTTTCACCCATTCTGTGAGGCTGATGAGGTAACCCATTTATACTTTGCTGACGATTTGTTCATTCTAGCGTACGCAGACATTGATTCCATTAAAACTATTAGGGTTGCACTAACGTTCTTTTCTAAGGTTACATATTTAACTATTAATGAAAGCAAAAGTGTGACATTATATGGAGGTGTGAAGGACGAAATAAAGCAGGACATCTTCAACATCATGGGTATCAAGGAAGATAGTTTCCCGTAAGATACTTAGGAATTTCGTTAACCGCGAAACAGATCGAGATCTCACACTACAAGCCACTGATTGAAAAGGTAAAAAACACGATATATGGCTGGGCAGCGAAAAAACTTTCTTATGTAGGGAGAATCGAACTTATCAAAACCGTGGTCATGAGCATAATTGTCTATTGGGCGCAGCAGATGGTCATTCTGAAGAAGGTAATAAAGGAGCTCGACACACTGGTGAGGAACTTTATCTGGGGCATTAGCGGAAGAGGAGGAAAAAAGTTAAATGGACCGCTCTTTGCAAACCGAAGGACGAGGAAGGCATCGGCTTGAAGAACTATATCGAGTGGAATAAGGCTCTCACCTTCAAGCATCTATGGGCTTTGGAGCGCAATCAAGAGTCACTATGGATCAAATGGGTGCATACGAGATTTATGAAATACGAAACCAGCATCTAGACCTGCAAAATTTATGAAGGTATGAGATGGTCTCTAAAAAAGATTCTTAAACTAAGAAGCAATATTGTAGATCTTTATGACATTCGGCTAGGGTACGGGAAAGACACTCTATTCTGGCACGACCCCTGATTCAAAAACCAACCTATCATCCATAAGGAGGAGTTTCAAAATACCCGCATTAGAAGGGACTGCACATAAGCGAAAATCAAAGACATTAAAGACGGGAATTGGGACTCACTCATCAGAAGAAATCTAGAAGGACAAAGGATACTTTATCATATAAGTAACATACAACTACACGACAGACCGGATATTAATGAATGGAAAGATGAGGACAATGGGAAGCTGGTATCGAAGAAAATATGGGAGGTAACCCGGGAAAAAGCGCAGAAAGTAGAATGGGCTCCTCTTGTATGGTCAACGAAGATTATCCCTAGACACCAATTCATCTTATGACTCACCTTCTGGGAAAGACTCGGCACTCGTGATCGTATTAGCAAGTATATGAGCATCCCGGACGCGATCTCTCTTCTATGTAGAGGAAATTAAGAAACCATAGATCACTTATTTAGGAGCTGTTGTATTGCTTCGGAGCTTTGGAACAGATTCTATAAAAGCCTGGAGCTGATCAGTTTCCCGAGCGAATGGAATGAAATCAAAGATGCAGCACTACTCAAAGTCAAGGGAAATAGATTTGCAACAAGCGTGTTCAAGTGCGGCTTTGGAGCAGTGGTGTATAACATTTAGCAAGAACGAAATGCAAAGGTATATGACAGAACCCGTAGGAGCGTTGAAGATTTATGAAAAGATATTGTATTGGATTGCAGCGCCCTCGCAGAAACGTGGAGAAGAATTCCAAGAACATAGAAGAACTTGAATATCTTTAAGAATTGGAATTTACCGTTTTTTAAACTCACTATAATTGAAAGCATTGTAATTAGATAATTCATTTACGTTTTTAGCTGTTTAGCTTTTATTCAGAATGTTACGACTTCAAAATCATTCTAGGCCTGTCTAGAATGATCTCTTAAACTCGTGGTTTTTTTCCCATTTTTGGGAATTTTTAATGAAATGACGCTAAGTCGTTTTTCCCCAAAAAAAATTAATTATGACAAAATAATTATGAGAAGGAACACTTAAATGAAAGTTATGATTGTCTAGTCTTGGAATTGTGTCATTTAATATATTTAATATACACATAATAATACTTAAATTTACATTTCTTTACAATGACAAGGTCGAGATATGAGAGGATAAATGAAAAATCCCATTTTGAATGTCTATTTAGAAAGATCTGTAGGTCTTTTCGTCTTCCTACTCTCCCACTACAAAAAAATAATAATTTTGCGACGTTGATAAGTGATAAAAACAAAGGTAAAATATTAGTGATGAAATTTACCGCTTATTTCATGACAAATATTATAATTCATCAAAAAATACATTTATGATGGAAAATATTGTTACAAAATATTTTGCCAATAATTTATTATTTATAAATTTATTGAAATCAATTAGGTGTAAATTACGTGAAAACCTTCACTCGTTGTCATTAACATCCAGCGACACTCTAGCTATTCAAACGTCATTTGTTGTCATCATAATCTCATTCACTCGGCAACATCCTCTCCATTCTCATAGTTGTCCAAGGCTCTTCCTCTTAGGTGACTAATTATTCCATCCAAGCTCTTCCCAAGTCGATTTGATAGAAAATATTGTTACAAAATATTTTGATAATAATTTATTATTTATAAATTTATTGAAATCGATTAGGTGTAAATTACTTGGAAACCTTCACTCGTTGTCATTAACATCCAGCGACACTCTGACTATTCAAACGTCACTCGTTGTCATCAACATCTCATCCACTCAGCAACATCCTCTCCATTCTCATAGTTGTCCAAGGCTCTTCCTCTTAGGTGACTAACATTTCCATCTAAGCTCTTCCCAAGTCGATTTGAGGAAGTATGTGGAAAGTTGGGCAATCTCAACATATATTACCCAACTTGAGGGGGAGTGTAAAATTATCTCTCAATCTTCCTTGGAAGAAAATACCAAAAGTCAGCAGTAAATCAATTAGTCTAATTGATTTGCTAATTGACTGAGAATGAAATATTTATTAGTAGCAAATCAATTAGACTAATTGATTTGCTAATTGATTGAGGATCTGCTGCTGATTGATAAATCAATTACAATTCATATGATTTTATTTGATTCACAATTTAAATTTAAATCATTTCATTTCCTACAAATATAATTTTCACTATTTAAACACTAGACTTCTTATGTACTATATAACAAGCAATAAAATTCTTTACATATTTTCTCTCTCAAAATTTCTACAAGGAGGAATACAAGAACATAGTTAATTGGTATGTGGAAATAATGAGGGAGCTTATAAAGTGTCCAAAAACCAAGACCTACACTATCAGAAGTAAATCCAACTGGAAAGTTAATAAAGTCTGAAAGAAAAATACAAAACAAAAAGATGAAGATCATGAGAAATATAAAGGCAAAACTTACCTGAGAGATTTTAAACCAAAAGTTGAGATTCTTAAATCCCCTTTTTAGTTTAAATTACCTACCGAAGTGGAGGAAAATGCATTAAAGAATGAAAATTTTTAGTTGGTGGGAACTATATATGTATGAATCGTGTATCTTTCACAATCACTAAGGATGTTTTGTTAAAGCAATAAGAGCATATGGGATTGGAAAATGTATCAGCAAATATCCATGATCTCTATTTCTTAAAATTCAAGCATGAAACAAATCTGGAAAATATTATGAAGCTAGGATACACATATGTTGTGTCAAACTGTATGAAGCTATAAAAATGGTCCGAAGATATATGAATCTACTCAGCAAACCGAAAGAAACAATCCAAATTGGGTTCAAACTAAAGAACATTCCACCTCATATGTATATGGACCCAATAACGGAGGAAAACGAACACGCAAAGATGACAATAGTTGACAAAATAGGCAAACTCATAGACATAGATATTATGTATGAATGGAGGACAAATAGATGTGTGTTCTACAATACTTTTGAATATCATAGTAATAAATGTGCAAAAGTAATTGAAGAACAACAGGAAAATCAAAAAGTTCAGGAGCAAAATGAGAAAGTTAAAATTGAAGAATTAGGAAATCATAATGAGGAAGCTAAAGATGGAGATGATGAGGATGAGAATGATGAAGAATCGAAGGAAAGGAATGATAAAGAATTAGAGAAAGAAAAAGAAGAATCAGAGGATGAAAAAATATTAATCAAAGGAAGAAAAAGGGAAAGAATCAGGGAATGAAAGTAAAAGAAAATCAGAGAAAAGAAGTGATAATAATGTTGTAGAGGAAAGTGAAGAGAAAACTTTGAAAGTAGACCGAAGCAAAACAGACAAAAATGAAGCAAAGGAATGTGCAAGTAAATGTGAAATTCTAAAGTATCGAAACATAATTCATTTTATTAAATTAGTGTTGACTCCTCTAAAGCAAAACTAATACAAGGGAAGGAGGTCAATGCTCATAAACAATCATTATCAAATGCAACAATTCAATCACCAATAATGAAGCCTAGAGCCAAATAAGTGATTAGACAAAGTAGGTGGGCTGCGAGAGCAGTAGATTGGGAACCGAAAGTAGCGGAAATGATATTGACTAAATTGAACAAAAAATATGAAGTAGTAGGATAAGTATGCTTTAGTTGTCTGTAATCTCTGTTTTTTTTGTTTATTTCTAATCATATACTCTAGGGTCGTTTGATTCTCTTAATCAAAACTAGCTATGGTTTGTCTAGCTTTAATAATTGACAATTTCTCCCACTTTTGAGTTTTTAATGAAATGACGTTAAACTATTTTCCCCCAAAAAACACGTTTATGGTGTGCTTAGAATGACATGAATCAATAATGTTCATTCAGAAATTAAAAAGAAAGCCTAATTAGTTGAAAAACCATAGATGAACAATATACTACAAATTGTATTTTCATTCAATAATCAATTCACAATATATTAGTATCTTCATCTACATTAAAAACAAGCTTACTTATTTCTGGTATAGTTGGAGATCACATATTTTTTTTTATTAATGCTTCATATTTTTTCATTTTTGTAGACAAAACATTATCAGGGAAAACCGTGCTTGGATGTATAACGAAACTTTGCAAGATCGTTGAGGTTTAACATATGAGTTTATAAAGAGGTGGAGGAGTTTATAAATTTTGCTACAAGCAAGATTAAATTCATGGATGATGACAAAATTCGATGTTCATGTATAAAATGTGAGAACTGTAAATATAATGATGTGAAATCTTGTAGGAATCATCTTTATCAATGTGGTTTTGTTAAGAATTGCTATTTGTGGACATCACATGGGGAACCACTATCTCACATTGAATCAAAATCAATGGTTGTCATTGTTAATCCATTTTGTAAAATGATCTTCAAATTTTTACCAGATATAATTCCCGTAAAATGAAGACTACAAGTTTTTATTCATACATTCATTTAGATTATCATGTTGAAGAAGGCGACACATTTTGGAATGTTTTGAAAGCTACAGATGAACCTCTTTGGTATAGTCACCCGAATGAGACCATATTTCTATGACGACAAAATTTTTGTATGTTTTAAAACATATCACAATCTTTCTGAAACCACGGTGAATAAAATGATTGTTGTGATGAACGATTTTATGTCACGTGACAATAATTTTCCAAATAATTATTATAGCACAGAGAAGTTAATTAAGAATTTGTGTTTGTCAGTTATAAAGATTGATGCGTGTAGTGAAGGGTGCATGCTTTTTTGGAGAGACGATGATCAAGATAAACAATGTAAATTTTATTTGTGACCAATATTTCCATTTGACACCAATGTTGCATAGGCTATACACATCAGATGTAACATCACAACGCATGACGTGGCATGCACGACATGAAACCGAAGAAGATATGATGTGTCATCCATCAAATGGAGTTGTATGGAAACCATTTAATCGTGCATATCCATATTTTGTAACAGAACACCAAAACATTCAATTTAATATATCTGGGAAGAAATATTCATGTTGGCTGGTAATTATGACCCTATACAATCTCCCACCTAGTATGTGTATGAAGACACCTTACATTTTTCTTTCTATAATTGTTCCTGGGCCTGAGGATCCAAAGAATAATATTAAAATATATGCAACTATTGATAGAAGAGTTAAAACAACTGTGGATGGAAGTTGTTTCAACATATGACATCTCAAGTCTACGAACATTCAATATGCGAGCGAATTTTCTTTGGACAATTAAAGACTTTCAAACATATGCAATGTTATCAGGTTGGAGTAATTACGGTATTGATGAATGTTCGATTTGTTTCAAATCGTTTAGACTTAAGTTTGGTAACAAACTGTGTTACTTTGACTCATACATAATTTTCTTTACCGGAACAACATCAATTTAGATGAGATACAAAAGACTTCATCAAAGACTGAATTGAGATGCCACCTCCTCCCAAAGACTAAGTGGTGATGAAATATTGTTGAATGTTAGTGATTTTCTCACTATTATGGAAAATCCTTTAGGGACATCTGTAGTTTTCGGTGTCTTGCATAAATGAAAAAAATAAGTATTTTTTGAGGGATTCCATATTGGAGTTAATCTCTCCTTCGTCGTAACCTTAATGTGATGCATATAGAGAAAAATGTTTTTAATAATATCATTAATATTGTGATGAATGTGAAAAGAAAGACAAAGGACATTGTCAATGCGAGAAAAAATTTGTTCCTACATTGCAATCGCCCCACGTTGCATGTTCATCCTTAGATCAATGGTCTCAAACCAAAATCAGTTTACTCGTTGAAGAAAGAAGAAAATCGAATTATGCTTGAATGGCTTAAATGTTTGAAATTTCCAGATGGTTTTGTTTCAAACATTGCAACATGCATTGATTTTAATGATTGCAAGTTGATTGGGTTAAAAAGTCATGACTTGTCATATCTTCATGAAACGATTAATTCAAATTGCTTTGAGAAGATTTCTTTCATAACCTTTGCTCTACAACATTAAGTATTTCAAACATTGAAAAATTAGAAGTTGATATTCTAGTAATTCTTTGCAACTTAGAAAGAATATTTTCTTCATCTTTTTTTGACTCAATGGAGCATCTTTTGATAAATCTTTCTCATGAAACTAAGGTTGGTAGTCATGTTCAATATAGATAAATATATATCCATTTAAAAGGTATAAAATATTTATATTTAATTAATATATTATTGATATTTTCTAATAATTTTTTGCAAATTTTTACGTCATTTAAAGAAGAAAGAGAAAAATAAAGCAAAAATTAAAGCCTCGATTTTAATCCTTATCCTACTGAAGATATCTCCACATTCACATCATATTATTTTGAACTATACGTTAGTTTGGAAAGGAGAAGTCCACAAAAAAACGCGAAAGGACTGATTAACATTTTTATCCCTCCATATTTTATTTTTAATTATCTAAATTATGAAATTTGAACGATAGAAGAACACAAGATGTCCATACATATGTTCTATTAAATGAAGATGTCCATACATATGTTCTATTAAATTGTTTTGAAGTTGATATGTATTACAAATAAGTTCATTATATATTAATTGTCTTTTTATTTTTTTTTACTAAAATAAATAACTAATATATTATAATTGTTTACTTTATTTGGTACACTTCTTCTCTTATCATAATTTATATTATTAGATTATTTTGATTTTTTATTTGGTATAAATTCTTTTTTTACCGTGATCCATATTATTTTTGTAGCTTCACCAGTATAAAAAGATAAATTTTTAAAATTATAATTGATATAAAAAAAAAAACTATAACAGATGTCCTATTAATAATACTAAACCAATCAATGCCTAACTTACTACTTCTATACTATTATGAAAGAAGCAAAGATCTAAAAGAGAAAGAAGAGTTTCCTCATATATGAACAATTTATTTTTTATTAGAAAAAAATATATACAAACAATTTCCTTCATCCAACTTTTGCCCTTGTTTGATTATTTGGTAAAAAAGTAACTTTTTTTATAGATCTATAATAACACAAAAGGTACTTAATAATGAACAAACAAAAATAAATATTTTTGGCAGTAATTATTATATATTAACAGAACAAATGAACTCATTAATCAACATCAAAAGTCATATAATTAATAATGCAAGGTTGAGATCTCAAAATTGATGAGGCCAACATTTAACCTTAAAATTCTTTGGTGTGATATCAAATTTTTATATTTCACAATCTTGTCTTCAACCATTCTCGAAGATTTGTTTATTGTACATAAATTTACCAATTTATGTAAATATCACTTCTATTTTAGTTGAATAATTGAACTTCCAATCAATTTTTTTGGTGATTAATAATCACTGGATTCATTGATTTACTTCAACTGTAAAGAACATTTGAAAATATTTCTGATTCTGTGAGCACAATGATATGGTCATTTGTGAACAAAGTAATGATTTAAATCCATGTCACACTAAGTTCCAAATATCATATAATATATAGCCTGATAAAACAAACCTTCAACATGGCTTGGAAAACAGAAGGCTAGATCACAAAGGAAGTTCTCCACTATCTGATATCAAAATTCTCTTTCTTGGAATCCCACTTTGTGATCCCTCAGCTTCAATTTTATAAACAATATCCATCCCAGATATTACTTTTCCAAATACAACATGATGCCCATCTAACCTGTGTAAAAGATAACAATATATTTCAATAACAAGATTGGAATAAGTTTGTATATTCAAACACTATATTACCAGCTAGTGATCACAGTCGTGATGAAAAATTGCGATCCATTCGTGTCTGGTCCAGAATTTGCCATTGACACGAAACCTGATGCAATCAAACATTCACTATTTATTGCATCATAATCCTTTAGGTACAGGAGGCAAGAGTAAAACCCAACAAAAAAATCTTAACCTGGTTCGGTATGCTTCAATTTAAAGTTCTCATCCGCAAAACTGTCGCCATAAATTGACTCACCACCCCTTCCATCACCACGGGTGAAATCACCGCCTTGGATCATGAAACTCGGAATAATCCTGTGGAATATGCTTCCTTTGTAATTGAGAAGCTTCCCACTTTTTCCGGTTCCTTTTTCACCTGAAATAATATTGTATGATTTAGAAACCAAAAATCAAAATGATATACAAAAAAATCTCGATCATGATCATATGGATACTAAATGAAGAAAAAACTACAGAATAACCATTCTTTACAACTAATAAAGCCACAAGTCACACTACAACCAAAAATCAATCTTATACTAAACGATAACTATGGAGATTTTTCAATAAGACCGTGATTATACCAGATATAGTGACAAAATAACATCTTTAAAATGGGCTCAGAAAATTTTGAACTTCATGTAGTTAATTTCAAAATTCACCAAATTGTTCATTTCAAATATTGCTTTCTATATGTATCATGTCTATAATCTCCAAGGGGAACAAACATTTTTCTTTCAATCAGTATAGTTATTGTCAAAGAGGTTACTAACTTCTAACAGGTTCTAAGAAACAAAAATGCACTAGAAGGGTTTGGCATGCCTAAGGTAAGTAAACCGATGTCCTTTTCATTTTAATGACAAAACGAAATAATAATCAGATGATTAGTCAGCATCGCGATCATACTATATTGGTCATGTTTCTGGATCTAAATCCGGTGCCATATGAGAAACAACAGACAAATTTATGAATTCGTGTTTGACTATGTTCTATTTCAAAATATAATCTCATTTGGATCCACATCCAAATGAAATATTGTTATCCAATGGAGCTAATATGGGTAACATAACATCTGCCACAAACCTAAGACTTGATGTTTGATGATTAGCCTAATCAATATGTAAGTATAACATACATGCAAAAGTTTCTAACCTATCCAAGTCCTCTAATTCGATGATTATAAAAAAGAAGAAAAATATCTTGTCAACCAAAACTATGTGCTACAGTGCAAATGCAATAAACCTACTATGGATATTCATTTGGAAAAAATTATTGTTTCTGTTTCCAAGTAAAATATCATTTGAAACAAAATTTAGTCAGCAGCACATTCAAAAAATGATTTGTGTTTCTGTCAATGGAAATGGATGCAGATCCAGAAACAAAAACAGTTAAGATTTGTTTAGATGAGTGGAATTGACATTCAATTTCTATGTTTGAAAAACTATAAAATTGTAATTCAATTCCAATTCTTATTCTTATGTTTGAAAAAATATAATAAAAACAATTTGAATATATATTATATTTATTATTAAGATATTTGTTTGACAAAACATATTAGGATAGCTGAGGTACTAAGAGTTTTTGTTTAGAAGTCAATTTTCATACCAAAAAAAAATATAGATTGTTTCCGCACTTTAACTTCCAAAATTCAAAACATCAAAATATCGGTTCAACATGTTAAACTTTCTAAATTGAAAAAAAAAATTATTTCTAAATATTAACTTGTTAAATTAAAATAGATCAATTTCATGGTTACCAAACACAAATGGGTTTACCTACATCAAACAAAAGTCTCACCCTTGATGATTTTCAATCTTAATACAAAATCAGTATACAAGACTTACATATTCATAAGCTTCTAATCAACATAAGTGTTTTTCCATGTGTAAACATAAAAATGATATATATAAGGGTGAAACAAATACCAGTGCAAAGAGCTCGAAAGTTGTCTGCAATATCAACAAATAAATTTGTTACTTCTTGCATAAAACATATATGCCACTTGAATAGAGAAAGCTTCATGTTACAACAGATAAAGTACCTACAGTCCTAGGGACAGTCTTTCCAAAGAGGCCAATTACAATGCGACCTGCAAATAAACCACCGAAACAAGAAGATTGATACGCGTAAATATGAATCACACAACATTTTCTTAACTCTTACCATCAATTTGCAAGAATAAGATGGTCAAAGTGCTCAATTTGAAATCCTGATTGAAACCACTAAGTGATGCTTAGCCATTTGTTTGCAAAATATATTTCAGTTTTCATCATTCCGGATTTGGACCCTAATAGACTCTTTGAGGATGAAAAAAGTAAAATTGGTGAAAGAATCGATGCAACCACATTTCTTTCAAACAAATGGATAGCTACAGTATTTCTATTTTGTAGTTGTGTTTCTCTTATATGATCAAAGAATTGGGATAGGTCCAATACAGATTAGTTCTTACCAGTTAACTGTTAATATAATTATTAATTTGGTATCTTGGAAATGGAAACTAGTTATATTAGAAGATGAAGACTTAATGTCTTGGAAGATAGTGGCATTGGAAGACGACATAACGGTATTGGAAGAATATCACACTCAAAGATGGTGACATAATGGTTTAGAAAAATGATACAATATAGGTGTTGCTTATTCTTATAGTGTTTCTTTTGAATTTTAGGAAATTATCAATGGAAAAGAGAATGAGATAACATAGAATTGCACGGAAGGGAAAGAAGGGGAAGGGAGATGGGTAAATCATAATACTTCATTTTTCGGCTGCAAATGTATCATAATACTTTTTTTTAAATGGTCAACTTTTAAATAAAAAGAGCGCAAGATACATTCAAACATTACAAAAGGGAAACAACAAATCAGAACTTATTGGCATTTAGTATTTTTCTCCTCTTTCTGTTCTTTTGTTTTTGTTTCTCTTCTCCCTCCCATTTGTAATTCACTAAACGCATCTTGTATTTTAGTTTCAATGAAAATTTGACCTTTAAAAAAAAAAAAACAGCAAATCAGAAAATAAAAAAATACAACGTAAGAATTTTAAACGGCAATAACATCGAAAAATTCTCATCCCGTACATGCCCCTTTTTCCGGATTGAAACGAACGTGTGTAACATGAATCTTTTGAGATGATCGTACTCATAACTTTTCTCTTTGAAGACTCTTATATTTCTTTTTTCATATCGTCCACCACATGATGAGGGGAATTGGTTTTCATTCGTCCACAATGTTTTTGCTAGAGCTCCAGTTAATCCATTTAACCAAAAGTCAACGACATTTGTTGATGTATTCCATTGAAAATGAAGGAGATTCTGCAGAAGAGTCCACATGTTCTTCGCAAGATCGCAATGAAGAAGAATATGATCAATGAATTTTTCACTTTTCAAACAAATGTTGCACATGCTAGTCAGATGATTTTTTTTTCCAGTACGTTAGATGTTAAGACTCCTCCGTTAATAGGATATGAGCTGTCAGGTGTTCACTGTACAGAACGAAGATATTGTTGCACACGAGTTGTCAGGTATTCACAATAAAGTGTTCGCCACAATATTATCTTTACCTTTCTGATTCTGAACTAAGAATGCATAATCCAATCATTTGTCATCCATTTTTCTTGGCATGGATGATGTAATCGTTGATTCAATAGGTGTTTCAAGGGCTCGTGATCCAGTACAAGCGGTAGAGTCTTTGGTGGCTGAAAAAGATTATCAAACTCCTGTAAAAGCCGAGTAGTTGGACCCGTGGCCTCCCCAATTGGAGATGACTCATTGATCGCAAATAAGGAACTCGGACCACAGTCCTTTGGAACTAGACAGAACAAGGCAGTCGGGCTGAGTTTCTTCAATTCTGGAGATAATTCATCCCCTAAGATAAGACTGATAACACTGACCACTCCCGCTTGACTACCTTAAAAGGTAATCTCATACCCATCTCGTAAATTTCATTGTGAGTTGGCTGAAATTGCTAGTGAATTCTCTTAGCAAATTTAACACTTGAACGCCCAATATCATGTCATAGTTGGGCATCGAAAAGATACCAACATCAGTTGAAAAGTTTAATCCTTGCATTTGCCATTGCATGTTAGTGATAACTCCTGAGCTAACAAGAGAGAATCCATCCGTCACAGAAATGGAGAGATTGGGGGTGGATCGAACAGTATATGAAATATGACAAAGGATACAAGGATTGAGGAAATTGTGAGGGCTACCTTAAACGATCAAAACCAAAATAAGGTATTGGCCAATCATTCCTGTAATGTGCATCGTTCTAAATTTATGAGTTCCATTCAAAGCGTTAATGGAAACACTAAGAATGATATCATCAGAAAGTGTATCAGTTGGAATATGTTCAGAAAAGAAACCGGATTCAAGATCTATCTTTGGATTACATTTAGAAGGAGAAATAGCGAATAACAAAACTTTACAAACATGATTTCTATCGTATTTCTCCTCACATGTGAAACACAAATCCTTGGCCATTCTCCCTCTCTGATGTTTTGATTAAGTCGTCTCCAAGAGCTAGGAGGACAAGCCAAGGAAGGCCGAAACACTTGTGAGGGAATAGTAGAAGTTGTGAAATGGAAGGACTGAGTGGCGGAAGAGAAAACAAGGGTGATATGAAGAAATAGAGTGAAAAAAGTTTGACAGAAGAAAAATGGTGAGAGGACTGAGGAGTTGGTAACAGAGGTAAGCCGTTGTTAGTCAATGTCACTTTCTGATTTAAAACTGTGCATGTAGACTCTTGCAATCTAGCCATATACTCGTAGCTTCAAATAATGTATTAGGTTTCGCAATTTCGTCCAGAATACCCTCTAAGTATGCCACTACTGATAGAAACCACTACTAATGAATTGACTCTTCAGGTAACCCTGATTAACTCTTCCTATTCTCATTCTGCATCTCGTCTAATCTCTTCTTCCTATCAATTGCAGATCTGCAATTATTCTCATTCTCTACTCCTCTAATTAACTCTTCCTATTCTCATTCTGCATCTCGTCTAATCTCTTCTTCCTATCAATTGCAGATCTGCAATTATTCTCATTCTCTACTCCTCTAATCTCTCATCTTATCGGCAGTTACTAAGGTACTGTCAAACCTAGATTTCATATTGTATACGTATAGTTCTCATAATATCAGAAGCCATACCATAAAATGAACTGAATCGGCATGAGCCTTCGTTCCTTCTGGTGTTTTATCCAGATGAAAAAATTGTTCCGCCGTGAGAATCCATCCTAGAACATCTTGACTGTAAAACTTCGGGAAATCAATCCTTATAAACCGTGTAGGAGCTCTATAAACATCACACTCCTCATGATCTGCACGGTGGACTCGTGAACCATCCCAGTGTTCTAGTTTGGGAACCTATCTCAAGAAGGCGTTTCATCATGCAAGCCGTCATGATTACTGAGCCTCTCGGCCTGTGCCGCCATTTGTTCTGAATGGACTTCGATCTCAGTGAATTGGATAGCCATCTGGTTCGAGAGATTGACAATCATCTCTTTAGAATTCATATCTGTTTCGACCATTTTCCACAATAAAATTCGAAGATTCTCACATTTCATTTTTTCCACGCCAAAAATTGGTATAGACAGGTTGTATTTTATCCTTGAAATGTCTCATACTGTCCAAGTCAAGTTCCTATCCTTGAAGGCTAATTCTTTGAATTATGGAGCAGCGAAGCTGAAACATTCTCATATCCTTAGGTCTTAGGGATGATGCAAACTCGAAAATTTTAGTGATGATGATGAAGGAAAATAAATTAGAAAAGGAGACGCATTGACGTTACGTTATATTCAACAAGGCTTGGGGAAAACCATCTTTCCTCATATTTGGTGTCAAAGACTAAAGAACCTTGGGTGATATTGAAGTAAGAATTTCAAGGTATGGAGAAAACAACTGCATTGAAACTCCAATCCATGTGATTAGATTTTGACAATCTAAAGATGGAGGATCAAGAGAAGGTACATGATTTCTCTTCTCGTGTTTTTAATATTGTCAATCAAAACAAAAAGTAGTTGAGGCGAAATCAACGATTAAAGAGTCGTTGAGAAGATTCTTTGAAGCCTTCCTCCTAAGTTTTATCATGCAGCTGCCACGATCGAAGAACCAAAAGACTTGTAAAAAATGACAGTGAGTTGAACCTTCCAGCAGATGATCAAAGAATTAATCGCTCTAGTGCTCCATTCAAGATTAAGCATGCCATCTAAACTAGCACCAGAAACATTCATGATTCACCAGAAGTTATGGAGACTCAAAAAAAAGAAAAGTAACAAATGGAAGAAAAATGAGGAGACTACTTGAAAAGGCAATTGGCCACAACATTCTTGTTACTCTCTGATACGTGAGATAGGATTAGGCTAGTGACCCTATGAAAGGTTGAGCTCTTTGGACGGCAGAGGTTATGAAGGACAGTTAGGAAGGGTGGTGGTTACCGGTAGAATAGTATAAATAGTTTAGGAGTTACTTTTGGTTATGTCGTAAGATAGTTAATGATTATGTTCTCTCTCTTAGGGTTTTATCTCTTCTCATCAAAGTCTAGAATTCTTACATAGTAATTAGGATTTCTCACACATAAATCTGATTTCTATGTACAATTAATTTGTTCTCATCTAATTCTATATTAGAATGCATCAATGATACATAGAATCAAATTTAGGTAAGAAAATAAATCTTAAGTGTTAGTGTAAGAGACTAAGATGAACAAAAAGAAAACCATCAGAGATAGAACATAATCATCAACTAAATTTCAGCATACCGAAACATAGAACGCTTAATCTACTAGGGTAGCTAAAGTGACAAAAGGTCTTACCTAAGAAACCAATCATGTTCGATTCCTACTAAGAACGCTATGATAAAAATGGGAGGTCATGACAGTTGAGGGTTGTGCTACTTGCCCCAAAAAAACTGATCACAGAAAAACACCACTCCTAATCTATTTTAAACTATTCTATCACTACCAACTACCCTTTCTTACCATCCTTCTTTATAACCGTTATTGTCCTAACTGTTTCCTTCCTCATAACTGCTATTGTCCTAAATCCTTTTGTCAGCTTAACATTTATTAGGGTCATTAGCCTAATCCTATTGTGCGTACTCTCATTCTTGTATCAATTGCAAGAAACCAAATCACGAGTTAAAAGATTGTTATTAAAATGCAAAATGTGCAGAATCCCTAATCAGTCTCCTGTGTACCGGTTGTTGAATCCATCAAGAAACAAAATCCATGTATCTCAAGATGTTATCTTTGATGAATAGCTGTGTAGGATTGGAAGGAGAAAGAAGTTGAAGAAGACAGTCACAACAATTTGTTGATCCAGTTACACCCCAAGTTAGTCCATCTCGACCTCCTACACAAGACTTTCCCTTAAATGAAGAATTTGATTGAAAAAGTCCTCCAAGAAAGACCCTATTGATTAGTGACATTTATACCTCAATTGTGTTTGGTTTGTTCTCTAGCGAGCCACAATCATTCAAAGAAGTTTCACAACAAGAATGTTGGCTAAAAGCAATGGAAGATAAGTTATCTAAAATTGTTACAAACTCAAACATGAAAACATGTGGACTTGCCAAAAGGCTAAAAGACTATTACTCATAAATGGGTATACAAACACATATTTGATAAATTCAATGAGAAACTCAAGACTACAAATTAAGAGATAATGTTAAATATTATTATCAATTTCATACTATAGAAAGTTAGTTATCTTATCTACATTGGAAGATGGAGACTTAAAAGTGATGGAAATGAAAACATAGTGACACAGAAATATGAACACATAATGATATTGGGAGAATATCCCACTAGAAGATGATAACATAATAGTTTAGAAAAATGATAAAATCTTGGTATTGGTTTGAATATTGTTTAGGACTTTATTATGTAAAGTGTTACAGATTTCTCTATTGTATGATATAAACAGGACACATCTATTTTAGC
Organism: Impatiens glandulifera; assembly: GCF_907164915.1. Classification (NCBI taxonomy): domain Eukaryota; kingdom Viridiplantae; phylum Streptophyta; class Magnoliopsida; order Ericales; family Balsaminaceae; genus Impatiens; species Impatiens glandulifera. Next base: position 45,927,675 of record NC_061865.1, on the reverse strand, counting down.
AAGATATCAATCAAAATAATGTGTTGTAGCTACTAAAGAATTCTCTTTTTGTACCTACATTAACTATATAATTACCAGTATTTCTCAGAAAAAGAAACAAATATGTACCAGAAGATTTGCCGCCAATCTCAATATCAAAGTATACTTTGTGTGTAACCTCTTCAAGATCATCCCCTAATTTATTGTTCTACAACATCAATTTAAAAGAGAAAAGTCTCATGATAAGATATTAGTTTAGCTACATTTGTGAGTTGAATTTGTTTACCTTATTTATAAGTTCTGAATTGATGGGTTCGCCGTCAGATGAGAATCCTGAATCGCCTAATCGATTCTGCTGGAGAAAAAGATGAATTAGTTTCAAGAAATTACAAGTTAGAAATCAGTAGGTTAAGAGAAGAAAGAACAATAGAAACGAGACGGAGAAGATTACAAGGATAAAGGCCAATGTTGCAAATAGAAGTACTATCCAGAGAAGAATGACGGCCAGCAATCTTCCTCCGGTCGCCATCTTCTAGTCCTTGGCCGGAGACTGAGCTGAGCAAGTTTATCGAACGTTGAAAAAGGAATGAGCAAAACTTAGAGGTAAAAATGCTGGATCTCAATTATAATCCGACATGAATGAATACAAATAAAACATATAATTTATCTTTTTTTATATAAAAATTTTAATTTTTTATTAATATTGATTTATTCATATTATATAATTTGTATCATGAAAAGTTATTATTATTTTTGAAAATACAATACTAGGAACATCTCCAGATAGACAAACTTAAACACAAATCACATTTTTCCTCCAACTCGATTACCTAAACGCAAAACTAAAATAAGTTTTTTTTATCATTTCTCTGTTTTCCAAATCGCATATATGCGTTTGTCCTGTTCATATGCATAAAACTATTTTGATTTAATTTATAACTTTATAAAATATATAGGATGATATTAAAAAATTATAAAAGTTTAGATAATGAAGAATATTTTTTTGGGTTTAGAATGAGTTTTTCGATTAAAAAAAAAATTACTGTTTAATATGACATTTACATCAAAATGAGTTTGAAAATAAGTTTTTCAGTTGAAAATAGTCTAACTGTGTATTTCAAAATTCCTTAATTATGACATAAGTGTTAATTAAACAAAATTCATATAAAATGTCAACAAATAAAAAAATTTAAGTAGAATGAGGCAAACATGTTTTTAAATTGTTTGAAAACACTTGAAGTTAGAATTGGAGTTGGAGTTGGAGTTGGAGTTGGAGTTGGAGTTGGAGTTGAAATTGGAGTTAAAAGTTAGAGTTAAAGTTGGAGTTGGACGAATAAATATTATTAAATTTGACAATATATATATAATTAAAAAATATTCTATAATATTTAATTTACCTAAATGAACGCCTTAATAAAATATTTAGTATATTGTAACAAATATAAATTTTAAATAAATTAAAAAAAAATAAATGCCAAGTCTGAAATTATAGTTATCTAGCTGAAAATTTGTGAAATTATTTTTATAAACAATATAAACAAGAATAATTGAAACTCATTTATAATTTATAAATTTAGTTGATCAAAACCTTCATAATTCACGATAAAAACTCTTGAATCCAAATAAAATTTCATATGATTCTTCTACCACTTGCAAATTTTGTTTTAGACGGCAAAAAGATTTTAGAATAGAGCTTATACAAAAAAATAAAAGTTCATAAACTTAACATCTTAAACACAGTAAAAAATGAGACTTACTTATTATAAATCCGACTTTTCTCCTTTAAGAATAGAGCTTATATGTTCGATTCGATCTTTAAGAATTTCTAAAGGATGGGTCAGGAATCTTAAATGATTTAATCCTTTACCAAGTTAGGCACTTTATTACATTTCTAATTAAACTAGAAACGAAAAGAAATGAAATAATTGAATAAAGGAAAAGAGGAGAGTTAAATGAAGAAAGAAGGATGAGGAGGAAAGAAAAGATGGTCTAATGGCATATCTGGGTTTGGGTCGAACTGACCTAATTAACATTTTTTTAAAGTTGTTACCAAACATGATCACAACTTCATACATTTTTTTATACCCATGTAAAATATTTATCTGATTGGGAAAAACTTTCAATTTTTTTTTTTTAAAACGTTTTTACATAAGTTTCTCATACCCATATTTCCAGAAAAGACAACCTTTTGAAGATTTTCAATCCATATCTCTTATGCAGTTTTGTTTATAATTCTTCATGAAATTCTGTTTAACGTATGTATAAAAGTATGGAGAACATATTCCTAAAAAGATATCGAGAAATTAACGAAACTCATAATTAATCAGTTCATGTCTAACAAAAACCCTATTTCTCATCTTAGATACATCATTCAACTATTTGTTTTTAAGGTAGACAATTGTGTTGCTATCGCATAATTTTTCAAATGATGACCAAATTTGTGACTCAAGTACTCACCACCAAGATCAAATCGATGTAATTTTATTTTCTTTCCACTTTATTATTTATGTTGTATAATTTTGTTTTGAGATATAGTACAAATAGTACATTACTTTTGTAGTAGTCACATAGAAAATGTCATCCTTAAATTACTTGCATGTAAAATTCAAAATCTCCCTAATGTAATACGAAAACCCTAAAACAAGGTTTGTTTAGTAAATGTAGAAAACATAATAATAATTATTGAGTTCTAGTACTAAAACATAAAATAATGATAGCCTTAAATCTTCTAATGGTAGTGCAGCAACACTTGTTCCACTTTCAATGCGTACTCTATCTTCCATTTCTTGACTTGTCTTTTATTTCTTAGTCCCTACCCAAAAAATAATGTGAGCACTAGTATATAATACTCAAATGAGATCATTATTTAATATGAGAACATCGGTTGACATAATCTTAGCAACATAAATACCTGAACTGGAACTCAAAGTCTCGTTTTTCTTGTCTTCCAAGTACTTGGGACAATTTCTTTTCCAATGTCCCATGACTTTGTAGTAAAAACAATCATGAATAGTACCCATCTTCGGCTTCTCACCGCCAGGACCGGCCCTGAAAATTTGGGGCCCTATACAAATTTAAATTTTAGCCCCCTAAAATGGTAATTTTTTAAAATTTTAATAATATAAACTGAGATATAAATTATTAATATATTATAATAAGAAAATAAGAGATTAAAAAAGAGATAAAAAAAAGTTATATATATTTATATTGTATAATATATATATTTAATATTAAAGGTGAAAAAAGTAAAAAATAAGATTAATAATATAATAATATTAAATATTTACAAAATGGGGCCCTATAAAGGTGGGGGCCTTATGCAACTGCATATGTTTCCTTATCCCAGGGCCGACCCTGCTCACCGTTCATAAGTTTGACAACTTGCTTGATTTTCCATTGGTAATTGTTCTTATTCTTAGCCACCTTCTTAAAACTCTTCACATTGATGATATTTAGAACTTTCTTCTCCTTGCCATCAAAAGTGCTGCCTTTAGTATTTTTACTTCATATTAGCATCAAACCATTCATACGACACTGCATTTTGAATGGTGCAAAACCATCATGCAAGAATCTAAAAACAATATCAGTGATCAACTCTTGGTTATATGGGGTCTTCAAATTTTCCATCATCTTGAAAAGCCCAACCAGACTTATAAAATGAGGACTCACTAGTTTTTCCTTCACAAGTTTGCTATTAAATATAGACTTGTGAGACTATAAAAAAAATTCAGTTCAGTTATGATAGTATAAAAATCGGAAAGCTCAAACCTCTTTTACAAATTTGGCTCCATTGCAGCAAGCATGAGGCAAGTAATAATAAGTAAGGCCTTAGACTTCGCCCGAGTTTCAATTGCCTTCTCCTTATTTGATGATGATTCGGTTAAAGTAGGGATAGGAGTGGTTAAAATGTCCTCACATCCATCGAACTTGAGAGAATTATTCTCAAATTCCTTTTATAATCAAGGAAGTTCGTTCCATTGAGCTTGTTTTCCTCAACAATTGAGCGGAGAGAGAAATTCAAATTTTCGTTTGACATTATTCTACAAAAGTTTAAATGACATTCAAATCAGTTTATGTTTGAAATTTTGCAAAACATTTAGAGTTAAAAAATTTAAAAATAAGTAAATGCACATTTTATTCTATTTATTGTTTATTTTGAATAAAATGATTCTAAGATCCCTAATACAGGCAAATCCTAATGTATTTTTGTACTGACTTAGATCTTAAATATTTAAGGCATGTAACATTTACTAATTATAACTCCTTATAATTCTTGGTTGATGATCCACATCTAATGTCGCATTCATTCTTATGCCTCAAGATCCAAAACTTTGCATTTTGGTCTCTTGTTGGGTGCAACCGTATCAAGCTTATGAACCCGTACAGACTCACCATCACAGGCCTATGGTTGAGGAAGAACATCCTCACTTTTGCGAAGCTTATCAATCCAAAGATCATAAATTAATGGGTTATGACACAAAAATGTATTGCCCAAATTTCTTTAGGAACTTAAAATTTTAGTTGTTTTATTTATAAGTGAATAAATGAAACAAATAAAACAAGTTAAAACATTAAAATTAAACATTCATAATGTGATAAATTTGTGGCCCTATTATGGCAACACAATTAATGAAAGATCTAATCTTCATTATAGTCTCCATCTTTATGGATTTGCATTAAAAAAAAAATACAATTTAATGCTAAATTCAAAATCTTATAGAATATATTATTTTAATTTGATATCTTTATCATATAAATTAATTTTGAATCAAGACCGACTTTAAGTTAACAATTAATTTGTCGAATCTTATCAATTTATGCAAATTGACTCTAATATAAATTGTTGGAAATTAGGTGTTTTTAAGCGAAATTTTAAATCATTATTTTAAATACTTAGTCCTAAAATTTCTATGCTAAATTGATAGGATCGTTATTACTAGTTTACAGAGGAATACATGATTATGCATGAACTAAGTCGGGCTTGGTGGAATTGATGGAGATGCGAGAGCCTCACATGCATGTTGCTCTTCTAGTTAATTCTAGTTCTAATTAATACACACGTATTTAGTTAGATCAATTAACTTGCCTTCGAATATTAAAACTTTTTATGTTTGGGTAGGCAACTAAATAGGCATTTAGTGTACGGTTTTATCTTAAAATTTATTAAAAAATTATTTTTATCTAATTAATCAATGTTTCATATAAATAAAAATAAAATACATTTTACTTTTTACTTTAATTTGTTTTAAATGATTGTTATTACGATGATCACAAAATATTAATTTTAAAATAATTTAAATTTCATAAAACGCATTAAATAATTTCACAAAACACTTTAACTTTTAAAGATTTTATGTCATTAAATAATTTAAATAAAATAAAAAGTTTAGTGGTGAAAATATAAAAATAATTTAAGTACTTATGATTTTTATAATTTTTTAAAAAATTCTAATAATCCAATATTATAATAGTTGTACATAAAAAAAAAAGAACTATTTATCACAATTGACCCTTATTTTATAGTGTGAAATAACTTATTTAATTAAAAAAGGAAAAAAATACTATTAATGACAATGATAAAAAAAAATCATCAACTAATCAAACTTTAATAATACTGGAGTCATGGTGTATATTAACAGTCATCATATATTTTAATAATATTTATTCAGACATCCTTCCAAAAATAATGATGCATATTAATTAAAGTTAAGGTTTTTACAAATTAAATTACCAAATTAAATTATAATATGTGAAAAAGTATAATAGAATACTAATGTTATTAAATTATGTGATAACTATTTAATTACATTTTGATTTACTTTACCTATAAAATATACACACCTAATACCATTATCATTTCTCTCTAAACATTAGAACCAAAAGATGTATTTTCCAAAGGGATTATTATTTTTTGGCATATCAATGTCAATGTTCCTTCATGGCTTGGTTTTAGCTAATTATTCCATGGCTCTAACAAAATCTCTATTGTATTATGAAGCACAAAGGTCGGGAAAGTTGCCTCGAGGTCAACGTGTTAAATGGCGAAGTGATTCAGCTTTGAGTGATGGTCGTTACTCAGGGGTAATTTCGATACTTTAATTGTATTTATTTATTTATTTATTTTACTTAAAATTTATAGTCCAATTTTGTTTCACTATTTTTTTACAAGCAAATAGATAAATTATAAGAAAAATAATCAAAAACAAAAAAAAACAAGTCAAATATTAACATAATCTCTTGATTCTGGTCTTGATTTATGTATTAATTAATATAAGCCTAGATTTGTTTTTGTAAATTATAGGATGAATTACTAAAGTTCATTGATATAATAACAAATTAAATTAGTTTTTTTTCTTATATATAAAATAGTATAGGAAAAAAGTTCAAGTTATAAAATCGTGTGTTCAGTTTTCATTAAGAATAACTTAAGTTAGAATTAGAGAATCATTATTCGAGAATGTGTTAATTTTTTAAATTTAAAAATAAAATAAACCATCAATAGTGTCATAATAAGTCATATATATATATATATATATATATATATATATATATATATATATATATATATATATATATATACCCATTAATTGTTCATAATTTTGAAGTATTAATTTTTCATAATTAACTTTATAATACATAGAGCTTATTTGTTAAAAAATATATTTTATTTTTTCAAAAATCAAAACTAATAATATTTGTTAGAAATGTTAGATTAAACAAATTGTCTATAACTTAATTTAAAATTTATCAAAAAATCAAAATTTTAATTCAATTTTCACTTAAATTATTTTATTTAATTAATCATATATTTCATATCAAATAAAATTAAAACCACTTTTAATTTTTAATTTTACAGTTTTTAAGAGTAATTGTGAGTATCAAAAACATATTAGATTTTAAATAATCTCACAAAGTAACACATTTATATATACTTACTATTAAAAAAAACAATCTTCTCTTGAAAAACAATAAATAAAAAAGAAAGAAAAGTTCATTTAGATTGTCATGATAAATTTCTTTTAATGACTTATAGATAAATTTGAGCGGAGGCTATTATGACGCGGGAGACAATGTAAAGTATGGACTTCCAATGGCTTATACTGTGACAATGTTGGCATGGAGTGTGGTTGAATACCAATTACAACTATCAAATAAAAGAGAGTTGTTCCACACTTTGGATGCCATAAAATGGGGAACAGATTACTTTATAAAAGCACATCCGAAACCTAATGTTTTTTATGGTGAAGTTGGTGACGGGAACTCCGATCATCAATGTTGGCAAAGGCCCGAGGACATGACCACTCCGAGAACCCTTTATATGATCAACAGTTCCCATCCCGGTTCTGACCTTGCCGGTGAGACGGCAGCTGCTTTGGCTGCCGCCTCACTTGCATTTCGCAGATCAAATTCTATTTATGCGGGGACTCTCCTCAAACATGCAAAACAGGTATTTGATATATTAAATGTTTTATATTGATAAGTTGTTTTATTAGAAAGTAAAAAATGGATAATTCAGATATTATATTTGTTTAGTAGACAATTCAATATAATTTATTTAGCACTACTCATTCTAAAATAATTTATCTCCTAAAGAAAATTTAAGAAACTATTCCATTCTTATGACTGGTTGACAGTTCCTTTTATTTAAAAAAAAAAATTAAAGCATGAATTATTAAGATTTCTCAATAATACAAAAAATACATTAAATAAGGCAATTCAAGCAAAACAAGAAGGCAAAAATACAATATTTGTTTGAACATTTGTTAAAACTTAAAACAAATAATAAGATTTCCTTGTAAACTAGACAATGTATATATATAACAATCAATATTTAATTAATAATTTCCTAGCTTTTATTCATATATATACTAACTTTGATCCTTCTTTTTTTTACCGTGGAATATAGTTATATAGTTTTGCCAGTTCAAATAAAGGAATATATCATAGAAGTATTATTCCAGCTGGGAAATTTTATTCAAGTAGTGGTTACGAGGTGAAACATTTTGCTAAAATTAAAAGTTACCAATATTTTTTAACATATATAGTAATAACTATTATCTTCCATTAAGGATGAATTGACATGGGCTGCCACATGGCTGTATCACGCGACTGGAGATCAAAAGTATGTCGATCGTATGGTGCAAGCGGGATCGGGTGGTACTAGATCCATGTTCTCGTGGGACGACAAGTATGTGGGGGCTCAATTATTGGTCACAAAGGTAATTAAATTGTATTTTTTTTTTTGAATTTGTGTTTGATCATTCATCTATATATCTTTATTTATCATCTAATTCATCTTCTTGTGTAATTTGAGTAGTTCTTAATCCAAAAGAAGCTAAGAGACAAAAGATTATGGGATTACAAGAATAAGGCCGAAGAATTTGTATGTAACGTCATTCAAAAAGGATACAACAATGTGGGCAGGACTTCAGCTGGGCTCTTATGGTGGACTCAATGGAATAATCTACAATACGTCACGTCTTCAATGTTCATCGCCACAACCTATTCCAATTACCTTCAAGCATCTAGATCTAATCTCAAATGCGCTCGAGGCCATGTTGCCCCATCTGAAATCATTTCGTTTGTCCATTCACAGGTACATTATATGTTTTTTTTGAAAAGGTGAGACGTTTTTATCATTAAACCACGACCCTTGAAGATCACAAGTACCTAAGACAATATAATATACTAATACAATCCAATTTGTGACAAGAATTGTCAAAAAGTTATTATAAGAAAATTGAACATTAGAATATCAACAAGAAAAAAAATTGTATTATTATTTTATATAATTTTCATTGAGGAGTTTTGTATAATTTTATGTGATTTTATAGGTGAATTATATTTTGGGTTCAAACCCAAAACATATGAGTTATATGGTGGGATATGGACCCAACTACCCTCAAAAGGTTCATCATAGAGGAGCATCTATTGTGTCAATTAATAAAGATCATACACACGTAGCTTGCAAGGAGGGTTTTGTTAAATGGTTAAACAAGAATACTCCAAACCCGAATGTGTTGGATGGGGCAATTGTGGGTGGACCAGATCAAAGCGATAACTATAATGACCATAGAGGCAATTTTCAACAAGGCGAAGCTGCTACTGCGAATACAGCACCTCTTGTTGGAGTTTTAGCTCGTCTTGCATAGAGTTGCAATCAGAAATAATTTTTTGATATGGCAATGTTAAGATTTAGTAAGGTAATAGTTTTATTGTTGCTTAAGATGTCCCAATAATTCTTATAAGTGAGGCTTATATTAATGTAATCCAAATTTTAAATTGAGAAGAATTGGACCTTACAAGATTGTAAGAGGTGATTGATAAACTATGCATGGTGAGAATCACTAATTAGGCATAAAAAATGAGATTGAAAAATTAAAAATATAAGATAAAATGATATAAATAAACAAAAAATAAAAAAATAGATCTCATAAACCGTGGTGATTGTGTGACAATATTGTTAATAGAGTTTTATAATCTTATTCTTGGATTTAAGCTAATTCCATTAATGAATGAAAATAAGATGATGAGTAAATAAAATCAAATAAAATTCACATTAAATTCAAACGTGAATTAACGGTGAATTTAATCCAACTTATAATTAAATATTAATTATTTAATTAATATTTAATGCCTACTTAAAAAATTAAAGCATGATAAACATTTAGATTTAATTTGCATTAGTGAAAAAAGTGTCATTACCGAGAGTACAATCTCTCGGTAATAGCCTTATATCTTTTGGTATAAACATAATACCGAGAGTTTGGGTAACTCTCGACATTTATCGGTATTACCGTTTTCGGTAAATCTAATGAGTGTTTACCGAGAGATTTCATAAATCTCTCGATTTAGACACCAGAGAGAAAAACAGAGAGTTATATGGAAAACTCTTAGTTTTTCCCTCGCAAGAAAAACTGAGAGATAATAGATAATCTCTAGGTTTTTCTTACGAGGAAAATATTGAGAGTTATTTGAAAAACTCTCAGTTTTTCTTTTAAGGGAAAAACCGAGAGATATTAAAAAAACTCTCGGTTTTCCCTAGAAAGAAAAACTGAGAGACTTTCAAATAACTCTCGGTTTTTTTTTGCAAGGAAAAAACCAAGAGATTTTCAAATAACTCTCGGTTTTTCTTGCGAGTAAAAACCCAATAGTTTTTCAAATAACTCTCGGTATTTTCCTCGCAAGAAAATCAAGAGAATATATATTATCTTTAGGTATTGTCCTTGTAAATGGCTCAAATAGGCCGATCGTTTTGTGCGCAAACCAAAACATGTTCAGCCAAAACCAATACATATACAATAACATTCATAAACCAAAATATCATTATAATTCTAAAATTCTAAACCAAACGCAATCAGCCAAACAACCTGTTATCTATCAAACCAAAACATTTACAATTGTTCAAAAAATAATTATAATGTACTAACTAGTTGGGGGAGGGGTTGATAATGCCTCATTAAGAATTTGATTTGTTGTTCAGATTTCTCCATTCTTTGTGTAATTTCACTCTCCCTTTGCGCTATTTTCATATCCCTTATTTGAATCTCCTCCATTGTCAACGCCATTTGTCTCACATCTACCTTTAACTGTTCATTCTTCTCCAACAACCGATCAGTGGATCGTTGAGAATTGTTGCCACTACGACGGTCCTCTCGAAAGTGTGTGAGTCGGACGCTAGATCATATACCGATCACTGTCCCATGCATTTGGCGTCCGAACACTTTCTCTATTAATTTGAAGTCAGGGATATCTGGTTCGTTGCTTCTTACTTATTCCATCTCCGCCTGCACATTTGAAATTAATTTTTATTTATATATGATTTTATTAAAGTCAATTAAATTACATTCTTCTCTTGCGCTCGTTCGTTTGGGATCGGGTTTGAGTTTTCTTTTGTAGCTTTCGAGGTACGATTCCTCTTGAAAACTTCAACGATAGCGGGGACCCGTCCTATTTCACCCGCCTGTTATAATAAATGATTTCTGAAATGAGTAACATTCTTTATATTAAATTATTTGAAATAATGTACATACCAAATCTTCCTCCACTTGTGAAAACGGCATACTTCCAGTTTGATGCGAGAATTTCAGTTTATTCATGTTCCCAACATTGATACTATTTTTTCTATGCATTTGAAATAAAAAATGAAGTTAGAATAAGTGTTATCAGTTTTTATTACAATTATGAAACATTACCTTAAATTTATTTGTGAGTAATGGTTCTGACACACGAACTCCCAATCAGTTGGATCGTAGTCTCGTAGGGGATTGACAAATACCACTGCCTCGTCTCTGTGATGAACCCGAATATAATCTCTGTTCAAATCAGAGCGCCACCTATCCATATATGTTTGACATATGCCAATTCGGTCGCTCGATATTGATCAATAAGACCATTTGTACTCTCAAACGGATCCTGAAAAATAAACATTCAAATGTTATAAAAATTTGAATGATTAATGTATACATAATTTATCATCGTCATAACAAACCAAAGTGAATACAAATGGTCAACAATTAATTCCTTCCACTTCAGCAGACGGTGTGAGATGGCTGAGGGGCCCCGCATCACCTACCCAAAATGTCTAAACCACATGCTTAATGTGCAATGAAATTAGTTGTGGATATCCCCATCCTCCTTGAAAGTTCATGGGTTCGAGTCCGTCAGGCGGCAAGTTTTGTGTATAGTTAAATGGTCTGTCATGCTTAAGTGTGTTTGCAGGCTATGTGTTTAACCCTTTTGTGGACACATATAAAAATGACTTATAATCGATCGGCACGGGCGACATGAATTTTTTTTGCGCCGTAAGTCATCAAATCAACGTCGGAATCACTATTGATTAAAGGAAGCACGATCGGTACATGCGACACATCACGATCAGCACGGGCAGCACGATAGGCACAGACGATATAGCACGATCAGCACTAGCGACACGATATAGTCTTGCACTGTAAGTCAGCCATTAAGTGTTTCTAATCTAGGATTTTTTGTGCATTTGTTAGCGCCACAAGAATTTTCCCTCGATTGTAGTTTATCTGTGATCATCTCTTAGGGTTTCTGTAATTACTTGTTCTATTACTCTATTTCTGCCATCATGGGGAAGGGAAGAACACAAGTAAAAAAATCTAAAGAAGTAAGGGAGTTTAATCTGGAAGAAATTAAGAATGTTGCAAGAAAAAAGAGATTTAGAGGATAGTTGATGAAGTTATCCAAGAAAAGAAGGAGGAAAGCAATGTTAAATCAACAGATCCTGCAGAAATTTCTGTAATAAAGAATACAAGAAAACAGGACAACAAGGAGGGAGTATGGAAGGTTAGTTATAATAAAGAGATAACCTATTTGGTCTTAAAAACCAGATTACCAAACTCCTGATGCATGCTAAAAAGGGAGAAATCACAATCAGTAAAGAGAAAGCTCAACAAATAATAGTCCAAAATCAACATTCATTATCTCAAGGACTAGAATTTGTTGAAGAAAGTAGAATATGAGGAGATAGTTAAATATTCATTTGATGCAATGAAGGAGCCAATGAAGGCTCCCAAATCCAAGAACTACACTATCATGAATAATTCAACATAGAAAGTCAACGAGGTATGAAAGAATAAAGCAGAAAAGAAATCTCAAGACCATGCCTACAAAAGAAAAGTCTACTTGGGGGATATCCAAACAAAAGTAGAGGTACTCAACTCTCTTTTTGAATTCAAACCGCCTTCTAAAGTAGAGGAGAAATATATTGAAGACTAGAAGTTTGTGGTGGTTGGAAACTTCATTAGAAAAAACAGAGTATCGTTCCCAACTACCAAAGAAGCTTTAATTAAACAATGAGGAAAAATGGGCTTGAAAAAGTTTCTACAAACATACATGACCTCTACTTCACTTGCAGTTCAAAAAGGGCTGAAAGAAATCTTGGAGAAAGGGCATACTTAAATAGGATCAAATTGCATTGTTCTTGAAAGTGAGTCGATCATCTACGAGTATTATTCAATTCTATAAAAGTTTGTTTCAAGATCCATATAAGGACATACCTAAATTGGACAACATCACTTTTAATTCCATTAATTTGATACAAAAGGAGATTTTAGAGGCTCGATTTATAGTGGTGAAAGCCGAGAGGCTATTAAAGGGTGTGGTAATGATAAGGCTCCGAGGTTCGATGGATCTACTTTGGCTTTCTATAAGAAAGGGTGGTATTTTCTTAAGAAATATATTATGGATGTTATCGATCACTTTTATCATTTCTTATCATTTGATAGAATTTGGAATTTTACGTTGTTTGTCTCATTCGCAAGGCTTGAACTATTAAAGTGAAGAATTTAAGGCCTATCACTCTAGTTTTTTTTTATAAGATTGTGTCAAAATATTTGATTATAGACTATATGTGGGGTGCAAGGAACAATCATCTCTAAGAATCATGTGTTGTTTATTAAGGAACGTTAGATCTTTGATGCGATATTAATTGCCAACGAGTGTATTAACTCGACTAATTCGAAAGTAATAAATTTGATTATTTTTTTAATTAGATATTGAAAAAGCTGATGATCACGTTAATTGAGAATTTTTATAACATCATGGGAATAATGAAAATGGGTAAAAAGTGGATTGGTTGGATAAGATTTTGTGTCTCGACGACCAAGTTTTCAGTTATTGTGAATGAGAGTTCTCGTGGTTATTTTGAGAACCCTCAAGGGATCTGAAAAGGTGATCCATTGTCTCCTTTCGTGTTTGTTATTTTAATTAAAGAACTCTCAAAAATGATAGTTTTTACAGAAAATGTGGGGTGGATTGTGGGGGTAAGGAGGACTTTGTTATCCATGTCTCATATGCTTTTTATAGATGATTCACTCTTTATGATTCAAGCCATTTATATGAATTTCAATCACCTTTGTGATATCCTTTTGTTATTTGGTGCATATTTAGTCCTAGGGGATAATCTTGGTAAATTTGTTATTTTTTTTCGGACTCTATTTCGTTGAGAAAAATAATAAGGCTCGTCAATCTTTTTGAGTTTTGTTATTGGTATTTTCCCGTCTTATATCTTGGTATGTCATTGAAATTCTAAAGCTCATTCAAAATTTCATTGGGATCCGATCATCACTAAAATGAAAGGTAAGTTATCAATTTGAAAAAGTAAAATGATCTCGAAAGGGATCATTTTATTCTCATAAATAGTACTTTAACATGTATGACCACCTATATGATGTCTTTATTCGTTCTTCCTAATAGTGTGGCGGTGCAATTGGAGAGAAGTATGGGTAAAATAATTAGATTATAATTTCTCATTCGATCATTTAATTAGTTGAGATAAGGTCAAATGATACAAGGATAAAGATAACATAGGTATATGAGATCTTGAATCTTCTAACAAAGTCATTCTCTAAAAATTGTGTATTAGATTTGCATCTATGTTGGATAGTCTTTGGACATTGTTGATCAGATGTAAATATGGTTAGAATTAATCTAAATTGTTCACCAAAAATTTTAATCGTCATGCGGGCTGTAGAATTTGGAGTGTAATGTATATTCTGTATAGAAGAGTTATCAATAGCAATATAAATTCATTTACATGAATTTTAATATTAAGGATATGTTCGTTCCTCGCATTAGATATAAAAAGAAGTTAAAATTGACCACTTGATGTTATGCGGTAGCCAAACATGAATTGTTTTAATGTGGGACATTGTTATAGCTTGTATGATGAGTTGCCTCGGTATGATTACTGTTGGGAGAAGTTACTGGAGTCCAAGATTCCTTCTAAAATTTCGATTTTTTTGGCTATAGCGTTATTATAGAGGGATTTTGGCGATGACATATGTATGGAAAAAATGTTTTATTATGAAGTCCTTTTGCATTGTCGTTGGGTTATTATTCTCATTGTCTTTTGATGGACTATTTCATTCCATACACACGATTGTGTTAGAGGGATGGATACAATCTATGCAATATTTCATTGATTTATTTTTACAAAAATCAAGTCAAATTTAATAAATTGAAATAGTTGAAGTTTATATTTGAAAAATAAAAATGGTAAAACGAATTAAGTATGTAACCCGCAAACACATTTAATTCGTTATGCAAAAGGAAAAGGAATTAAAAAGATATAAAAAGAAGTTAAAATTGACCACATGATGTTATGTGGTAGCCAAACATGAATTTTTTTAATGATGAGTTGTCTTTGTATGATTATTGTTGGGAGAAGTTATTGGAGTCCAAGATTCCTTAAAGATCTCGATTTTTTTTGGCTATATATAGCATTATTATAGAGGGATTGTCGATGGGTTATTATTTTCATTATCTTTTGATGGACTATTTCATTCCATACATGATTGTGTTAGAGGGATGGATACAACTATGCAATATTTCGTTGATTTATTTTTACAAAAATAAAGTCAAATTTTATAAATTGAAATAGTTGAATAATTTTTGTTTATGAATCTTTTTTTTCCCAGACGAACTCGAACCCACTAAGGGTTAGTAGGCAATAAAAGAAGGGATTTGTTTGTTTATGAATTTTTTGTATTTACTTTATGTACTAAACTTATTGGCATTAGAAATATCTCCATCTGGAACAAGAAAACAATACAATCTTCCAATCATGTAATCTCTAGGAAGAGAGAACAACACCTTAAAACATAGAGAACAACACCTTAAAACATCCAAGAATATCTAAAAAGGTAGAGAAAAAATAGACAATAAATAACTTTGAACTATTGTACTTATATAATCTGAAGTCAAACTAATAATAAATTCAAGGTAGAAAAAGAAAGTAAGAAGATATATACATTTCTGAATCTGAGAAGGGGTCATGACAGATGCATGATATAAATAAACATAAAATAAACTTAGACATGAATTTATGTAAACATATGTTAATTAACTATTGACCCCATAAGTATATATATTTTATTAATGATAATATTCACATTAAATACATATGCATATGACTATCGGAATTTAAAGGAGGTATGTTTAACATATATTTTATTGAGTTGTTCCTTAAATGAATGAAGAAAGCTTTAGAGTTGATTCCTTCCTCCTCTATAATGATACTCCAAAAGTCTGTTGATGTCTCAGACATGGCAAGGATAACCATAAAGAATAGTAGTACTGCAGATGAAATCATTGTGAGCTTCACCATTTCTGTTGTATGAAGAAAGCTTTTGGAGTTTTCTTTCCTTTTTCTTGATCTGTTGATCAAAGGGGGTGATCGATGCATTCTATTATACAAGAACTTTTACTTGTGCATGGTGACCACGTGGACCAAGGTTAGTGTTTACAGCTAGCGGGATTTCTTTCCTTTTGCTTGATGTGTTGATCAAAGGGATGATTCGATGAATTCTATTATACAATAATTTACTTGTGCATGGTGACCACGTGGACTAAGGTGAGGTTTTACAGCTAGCGGTATTCTGTGGATGGCCCATTGTTTCTTTGACTGATCGATCATATGTTACATCAAATATCAACACAATAAAGTGCTGCCAGCGACATGCATTCATTTAAATGGTTAATAGTGATAAAAAAAAAAAAATATGTATTACATTGCCACTTGGATGCACCACTGTTTTTGTTTTTCATAAAGGGTGTTCTCATTAAGATATACAAATTGTGTAAAATATAAAAACAACATTTTTTTTAAATTGGTATTTGAGGGGTTAAGATTTGAATTTTATTTTTTAACATGATTGGTATTGGGTGACTAATATCTCAGTTAATTGTTCAGTTGAAAAATTTAGATAAAAAACGGTAAATTTGGTTGGATTGAGTTGATGAGTTCATATCCTTGTTATATATCTTTTAATGAGTCATTTCGCTTGAAAGGAACCATAGGCGTTGAGTGACTGTTATTATTATTAAGGGTGTGTAAATGGGTAAACTCAACTCATATTACTCAACTCATATTCAACCTCAAATTAAATTTAGTCAACTCATTATCCAACACATATTATCAAATAATATGGGTTGGGTATGGCATGATATGAATTGAGCTGGGTTGGATTGGGTATGGATTGGATAACCCAAACTAAGTTTTAGTTTGTAACATATTTATTACGTTTTGACTCGTTTAACATCTAACACGTTTTTGTCCGGTTTAACACATTTTGATTGTTTAAAAATTATTTGATTTGTTTTACCTCATTTAATACATTTTTAACTCATTTAACTAATAAATGATTTGTTTGACTTGTTTTGACTCTTTTAATACGTTTTTAGTTTTAATAAATATGTAACTCGTTTTAATTTGTTTCACACATTTTTAACACGTTTTTTTTTGCACGTTTAACACGTTTTGGCTCGTTCAACACATTTGTGACATAATTAACATTTTTTATTCGTAAATTTGTTTTTTACTCCATCTAATACGTTTGACATTATTATACGTTTTTTACTCGTTTAACATAATTTTGATTTGTTTGAAATTATTTTGATATTTTAATTATTAAATTAGTTGAAGAAATAATATATGAGATTAATATAAATTATTTAAATAATCCATACAAAATAAAGTCTTAAATATGGTAAACTCGAATTATTTTCATAAACAAATTAACTCATTAAAGAACTTTTAGAACAATAGTGATATGTCATTTCTATATGGCTAGACTATAATTAATAAATATATTATTAATGAGTTTTAAAATTTTTAATTATTTTTCTTTGACTGTAATGGATATCTACGTAGTGAAAATTAAGAGAATATATTAGAGTTTGAAGATAGTTAGTTTTTATTGGATTGATAAGAGATGATTTAATTTAATTAATTTAATTTGAATAATTTGGGTAACTCTAACCCAATCTGAAATAAACTCAACCTGAATTCAACTTGGACTCAACCCAACTCAAATTGAATCCAAACTAAATTAACTAAACCCAAAATATGTTCACCCTAATTATTATGAGAATAGAGAGGTTTATTCGGAAAACCCAGTGGAGACAATCGATAAACTTTATCTATTTTTAGTATTTCTGAACTCGTTAACGTTACTTTTTGCATGTTTGTTCGTTGTTGTATTTTTACTTATGTTTTCATTAATTTTTTAATTATTAATTTTGTTGCGTTTCAGGTTATTTTGTGAGAATTTAAACACTCGTGTTTTTGTATTGTTTTGTCATTAAATATAAACGAATATAATTTTATATCATATTGTATTGATTTTTTTCAAAAATAAATCAAAATAATTATAAATTTGACTTTTGAAAATTGGGTGTATAACGTTTTATTTTTACCGATTATTCTTCTGGTCCTAAGCTTTCATAAGTTTTATGTATTATTTAAAATTTTGTACAAATAATTATTTAAATGTTGGTACATGTTGTTGATGATAACTTAGGGAGAAAAGTACTTAAAAAGCTTCAGTCATTTAAAGGCATTAGGGTTTAAACATAAATCTCTAACAAACCTTTATCAAAATATTTTGGTGCAATAATCCTAAAAATATTTTGAAATCATTTTTTAATTTTTTGGGATTTTTTTAAAATGGTTTGAGGTCCCAAAATTACAAAAATAATTTTGGATTTTAAAAATGGGAAACAAACAGGCCTTAGGATCGGTGTCCTAGGTCCTTGGTTCGTTTTCACGGTCGGGGTCGAAAAAACCTCTATTTGGGTCGAGGAGCCTCTCGATCGGGGTTCGGAATCTTCGGTCGAGGTGTTGAAGTCCCACGGTCCAAAACCCACAATTTGGGTCGAGGAGCCTCTCAGTCGGGGCTCGAGATCTATGGTTGTGGTGTCGAAGTCACTCAGTCGAGGTGATAAGGGCTCTCGGTCGTTGGCTGAAATCCTCGGTTGGGGTGTAAAAACCCTCGATCCTTGGTTAGCTCGGGGCTAACTCTCTCGGTCCTAGGTTCGGGAATTCTCGATTTAGGGTCGAGATTCCTCAGTCTTAGGTTAGACCTCTCGGTCATGGATGTAAAAATTCTTGGTTGGACCTCTCGATCCTAGCTGAAGAACATCAGTCAAACCTCTCGGTTCGGACTAAGGATCCTCGGTTGGATCTCTCAGTCCTTGGTTGGACCTACTAGTCCTCAGGAACATTAAAATTGCAGGTTTTGCAATTTTGATGGAGGCTTGGATTCTTCGATCCAAGAGTCTATGTAGCTTCACAAAGCTCCAAGGAACATTTAGAACATCACCCCCATGGTATCATTCGACATGGGTGATGATCAATTCGTTCAAAATAGTTTGCATTCAAAAATCAAGTTTTTGGTTTTAAAGTTGTTTTGAGGTGAAAGGAGTTAGTCAATAACTTCTTTATACCTCATGCACTTGATTGATATCAAAACAATAACACTGGTTGTTCGTTTGGAACAATTCAAGAACTCAAAATAATTTTTTTGAAATTTTTTATTTTGGTCAAACATGATTGGTATAGATCAAACATGATCCAAACAATTGCCCAACATCATTACAATCATGTTGGGAAGCTTTTTGGGCTGCAATCCTCAAGGATTAGCCCAAGAATAGCAAACCCGTTTTTATTTCTTATATTCAAATTTGGGTTTTTCTTTTTAAGACCGATTGATCGGTTTTAGCTTTCACAAAAAGCTCATAAATAATCATAAGATCGATTTTCAATCATCAAATTCTAGAACTAGACAGCATACAAGCTTATGAAAACTAAAATATAAAAATCTCAATTTCAAATTAAAAGTATGAATTAAAGGATGATTGGAAGCTTACCAATGATTGGAGAACATTCCTTAGACTTTAGGAAAGCTTTTTGAGATGTTTGGATTCAAGCTTTAGAACCTTATACAGAAAATTCGAAAAATTTGAAGCTTTGAGTTTTAATGGAAGATTTTTGATTTCTTTTGATTTAAGGCTTGAGATGATATCTCTTTTTTTTGGAAATTTTGAGGGAGGCTATTTTTAGTCGTCCGATGTCGGTTGATACATCTAAGTGGATTGAATCAGCCAAAAGTTATTAATTGGTTTTGGATATTCTTTGATCAACTTGGTGATATAGGCATTTATTGTGCCTATAGATGTAGGGGAAATGATCATTGTGGTAGGGTGATCATTTCTCCTTTTGAACAGAGTCAATCCGTCCAGAAACAACGAAATTTCATCTTTGAAAAATCAAAGATGGTTGTGGATGGTCATCCATCCTGCGTCGCGATGGAGAAGATGATCGGCGAAAGAAACAATGGCGTTTTGTGGGAAACGCAGACGTGGTGCATTCCGTCTGCGTTTTGTCTAGGTGCCATTACGTTTCAGCATTTTCAGCTAACGGTGTTGAGCGCGCGTTAGTCGATCCTGTGGTCTCAAGTGCACGCGTTTTTGGATACAGCGGGCTACGCGGGCGCTTCTTGGAGTTGGATAAAAATCTAGCATCCATCCAAAGGCTCTAGTTTCGCCTACAACAAAATTTTTGTAATTCAACTACACCCGATTACAAATTTAATTTTTATTTAAAACTTTAAAGGATTATTTGAAATTGATTTTTCTTTCACCCTTTTGACTTTAATTTTGATATTTTTAAATACACAAAATATTAAAATAAATATGATAATTATTTTGCCAAGTAATTTTATTTATTTATTGTATATTTTAGGGTTAAATAAATAATTTTTAGGGATGAAATGGGTATCTCATCTCATCTTAAATTATTTATTTTAATCCCTTGATTTTTTTCCTAAAATTATTTTAAGATAAAATGAATACAGCATTTTCTCAAATAATGTTTTTTTCATATTCCTTAATTAGTTAGGCTTTAATTATCATAATAATAAGTTTAGTTAATGTTTTAATTAGGTTTTGGACTTGAGATTAATTTTTTAAATTTTTTTATTTTTTCAAAATAAATTAAATTAGTTATTTTACTTTTATAAATTGGGTGTGAAGATTTTTAGTACTTACTTATATTGCGAGCAATCTCAATTGGACTTAATACATTGAGATGTCACAATTTGACAATCTTTTATGAGATATGGCGATATAAATTTCATCACATACCTAAGGAATCATATGGGACGTTCTAAATTAGGGGTGTTCAATATTTGGTCTGAACCAAATATCCGACCTAATTCGAATTCACCGAATTCGAATTTCATTTTTAGTTTTCAAACCAATTTGAATCGAATACCGTTTTCGAATTGATTTTTGAGTTGGGGTTTCAACTCGAAAATCAAACCAAAAACTGAATTCATTTTTTATTATTTATTTTATTATATATTATATTATATTATATTATTTTTATATATTATAGTTTTTATTATATATAATATATAATTAATAATTTATTTTATTTTATTATATATTATATAATTTCTTATATATATATATATATATATATATAATATATAATAATTTCTTATTCATGTCATCTATATTCTCTAACCTAACCAAATAATTTCTCCCTCGTCTCTATTTTTGTAACCTAATCCTCCAGTTGTCACCCTCCCTCATCTCTTAACCTAATTTTCCAATCGTCATCTCCCTCTTTCATTAATATTCTCATGTAAAAGAGCTTTCATAAATCATGAGTCGTATATCTAAAAAATGAGACTAGCCCTCTAGAGTTTCGATCTATCTAATCTCGCTCTATGTAGATGTCCTTCTTTTTCAAGAGTTATAAGTCTTGATCTATCTCCGATCTTTAACACATATTTTAAGTTCAAGAACTATTTCACCGTTCAACACCTATCTCCATCTTTCAATTTCTTAATTCAGATTTTGTTTTGAATTTGAATAATTTGATTTCATGATTTAGAAATAAAAGAAAAATGAAAATCAAATTCGGTTTGAATTGGAATTATTTGAAATTTGAACCGAATATCAAATTCGCATTCAGTTCAGTTTTATTATAATTTATTCGAATTTGGTACGGTTTTCGAATTGAATAAAAAAAAAATCAAAATTCAAGGAAACTAAACCGATAAACACCCTATTCTCAATAATACACAATTGAGAGAAATATGGTAATCTCGTTCCAATATAAATTTGAGAAAGAGATCAAAGCCAACGTATTCCAAATGTGATGAATAACCCATGAAAGACTATTATTTGTGGGAGGTGTAGTCAAAAAGGACATACATAGTCAATGACGCCCTAATCGAAATCACCAATAATTTATTAAAAAGAGATGATTATAATATTTTTATGAATTATTAAATTATATTTAGAATGAAGATTTTTAAATTTGTTAGTATTTACTAATATTTTTGAAGATGATTAAGTGAATATTTATTATTATATAAAAAAATAATTTAAATGCATAAATATATATATATAATATAAATAATTAAATTTATAATTATAATAATTTATAAAGTAATATTAAAATATATATAATCAAATTTAAAAAATATTAATAATAATTTAAATAGATATATTAAAATATAATAATCAAATTTAAAAAATTAATAATTTAAATATATATATATATATATATATTAAAATATAAATAATCAAATTTATAAAAATAATATATATATATATAATATAAATTATTAAATTTGGGATAGATTTAATAGTGAGTTATAAGAGTTAAAATTAAAATACATAAAAAAAAATTATAAAAAATACTGAATTTCCTAAAATTATTTACTTTATTCATTTATTCTCAAATTAACCTAATTGAATCATCACACTCGAGTTTTCTTTTATTCATTTCTTGCTAATTAATTTAGCAAAAATCGTTGTAATTGCTACACATTTATTATATAACCAACCAAAGTCTTCGATCCAGTATGGATCCTAGATAGCAGAACTCCAAATTACATCACATATCTTTAAGTTTAATGAGCAATTAAGCAAATTGTAATAATGACATATTTGTTTAAACTTGCCACTAGTAAGAATATGTTATGATTCCAGAATAAAATCTTACCCTTGAATGTGCAATTGACCAGTTCGTCTAGATATTATTGTGAGTTTTCTATTTTTTATTCTATAATTTTGTTTTGATTCTGTTTTCTTTTATCCACAAAACTAATTTTGATTAATTCTCAAGTAACAATTGTAACTGAATATTTTGGGGAATTCAACTGTTATATATATATATATATTAAACTCACTCCCTAATGAGGAGCAATGAAAAAGTTTTGTGAAAGTTTTTTATTTAAATTGTATTTTCTAATTTCGCTCTTGGTCTTAGACGGTTAGATTTATCTTTTGGTTTTTGAGATCAAGAACCAGTAACTCTAGTTACAAATTTAAGTCGTAACAACTTGATATCAGAGCCAGGCGGTTCTGGGGTGATAAAAACCCGACAACAAGCTAAGATGGAAGCTCTTAAAACCCTAATTGAAGGCCTAACCCAACAATCAACTTCTATACAAGCTTTCCTACAACAAAACATGACTGAATTGAGTAATAATATCGACAAAAGGTTCAATGCCACATAAGACAAATTGACATCCATAGAAGGAAGGTTTGTTTTTGGCCAAGATCCCCGCCCCAAGGCTTATGAGTACGCTTCTTACCATGTCCCTCCCCGCGATAAGTCCTTCCATCCTAGCCAATAGTATGTTCCTCCAACCCAACTCATGAAGGTTGATTTCTCTCGGTTCGATGGAATATATGTGGAGAGTTGGCTTATATCTACTAGTAAGTTTTTTAGGGTGGATATGACTATTGATGCAAAAATACTTGACTTTGCTCCCATCTACTTTACCGGTGATGCTAGAATGTGGTATGGGTCATATCTTCAGCAACGCAGCTATAGAGAAGCCATGACATGGGAGGTGTTCAAAAGAGACTTCTTGCTGTAATTCGGTTCTTCCATACATGATACCCCATTACACAATTGATGAACCTGAAACGGGTTAGTTATGTTCAAGAATATAATTTCCAATACATGTCAATTTCCTAAACACTATATAGTATGTCAATGGAGTATGTTATAGACTGTTACATGTCTGGGTTGATGGAGGAGATCGCAAATATGATCAGGATGTGGTTTCTAGGATCCTTAAATGAAGCCATGTCGATGGCCAAGATCCAAGAATCGACATATAGGTCCCTGTTGAGTAGTGGTCATTTGTACAGCATTGAATCATCGTTGTTGCCCAAGTCAACCAATGTTAAACCAGCTTGGAAAAGCACCAACGGAACCTCATACTGTAAGCCAAGCTCATCCTATGCATCTTCTATCAATGCGAACCAAGGTCACATTAAGCAATTAGACCCGGCTACAATGGATGAAAAGAGGAAGACTTACCATATTTCCAACAACCCACTTCAGAACCGGTTTTTCATGATCCTCCTTTGCAGCTTGGGGTAGGGAAAGAGTATGCCATTTCTTTGAACACTTTAGATTCTAACCAAGATAGGGAACCTATCGATGGTGATTCTGATTGATACATGCAACACTCAAACATCATAAATAACAGGATAATAAAGAACATAAGGCACGATACCATACCTATTCAGGTGTTATTAGTTCGAGTGGTAGACGACTCCAACATATTTTGCTCCAACATTTGCCAAGATCTGAAATGATCAATGGAGGGTAAAGATTACCAAATAGAAATGAAGGTGATATGAAGGTGCTTACCATGATAGGGTACGATATTGTGTTGGGAATCGAGTGGTTGATTACTTTAGGTTCTTCGTCATGGGATTTTGAGAAACTAACTCTATCTTTTGAAAAATAATGGATAACCACTCTCTTACTTGGTATACATCATGCATTGATCAACTTAATACAAGAAACTAGTTAAAGAAGCTATAACTCTTTTGTAGGTTTTCATTCATACTGATATTCTACCCAAGACAAAAATTGAACATTTAGTCAATGATATGCTAGATAAGGGAGTCATTAGAAGAAGTCACAACTCTTTTGTTGCCCATGTGGTGTTGGTCTGAAAGAAAGACTTATCATGGAGGTTGTGTATCGATTACAGACGATTGAATTCAAAAACCATCAAGGATAAGTTTCTCATCCATGTCATTGAGGAGTTTCATGGAAGAGTTGCATGGGTCTAGGGTCTCTCCAAGATGGATTTTCATTCTAGGTTCTATCAAATAAGGATGCACCTAGGTGACTACCATAAGACAACATTCTGAACTTACGAAGGCCTATACTAATTTATGGTAATGCCCTTTGACCTAACCAATGCCTCATCTTCTTTCCAAATCTTAATGAATGCAACCTTGAAGCCATTCCTAAGAAGGTTTGTGCTTGTAATTTTCGATGACATCCTGGTGTACATCCCAAGATGGAATGAACATATCTTCCATCTACATCAAGTCCTATCAATATTACAACAGAATAAGTTATTCCTTAATAAGGGAAACTGTAGTTTTGGGAGTAAGCAAGTTTCTTACCTTGACCATATATTGGATGAAAATGGAGTGGCTACTGATCCAGATAAAGCAATGAGTACATGATCGATTTTAAAATCAATTAAGCAATTGAAAGGGTTCTTGGGACTGGCCAGATACTATTGAAGATTTATCAAAGATTATGGTTCCATAGCTCGATCCCTTACTACCTTATTGAAAAATGGACAATTTGCATGGAATGAAGAAGTTGAGGCGGCATTCCTGTTGTTGAAGCAACGTATGATATCCCCTCCAATTCTAGCGTTTCCCAACTTTAGAATTCCCTTTGTGGTAGATACTGATGCAGGTGGAGATGAAATTGGTGTAGTACTAATGCAAGAAGGTTGCCCATCTCATTTATCAGCAAGGCTAAAGAACTAGGGAATCTACCGTCATCCACATACGAGAAGGAGCTAATGACCTTGACTTTTATTGTGCAGAAATGGACATGCTATCTTAGGCACAAACAGTTCATTGTAAAAAACAGACCATGAAACCTCCAAATACATATTAGAATAGAGAGTACAAACCTTGACCCAAGAGGAATAACTTTATAAACTAGTAGGATACGATTTCGTGGTGAAAAAAGGGAAAGAGAACCTTGTGGAAGATGTGTTTTCTAGGAGGGTAACAAGAGTCAAATGTATAGGGGTCTCTATATATATCACACTACTGTCCAAAAACAGATCACGAAGCTTATGAAGGGGATCCCAATTTAGCCAAAATCATTCGAGAAATTCTTGCAAATGCTGACACTCACCTAGAATTTTTGTACGATGATGGGATGTTGAGAAAAAGAGATCAACTGGTAGTGGAAAAGAACAATGAGCTCAAAACCACCCTCATTGCAACAATACATTTGAGAGTAGAGAGGAACCATTCACACACCATATGTTATAGAAGACTCTAGAGTGGAAGATGTGGATGTTTCATTGACAACAAGGGAAGTCACACTTCAACTCCTAAATTCCATTTGCAAAGAGCTTAAATCGTATAAAGTAGTTGTAGGATAAAAAGAGAAAGGAGAAGTTGGTTATTAGTGAAGTTACATCCATATAGACGGCACTCAGTCCAAAAGTTATTCCACAAGCTTTCCCCAAGTATTTTAGGCCTTTTCAAGTGCTAGAAAGGATTGGGAAAGTAACATATAGGCTGGAACTCATAACCAACACCAAGATACATAATGTCTTCCATGTTTCGCAATTGAAGAACTTCCAAAGGATCCTTTATGCCATTGTAGAAATTCCTCATCTTGGTGCACGAATTAATCGGACATACAATATTGTGGATGAACAAGACATTAGAGTTGGGCAATGAGTTAGCTAAATACGAACCGACACGATCCAACACGATATTTTTACGGAACGACACGATACGATATTATCTCACTCGGGTCTTGGGTTGACACGATACAAGCACGAAATGACACGGTCACGACACGATTATGAGTTTATACGATCGAAACACGGTTACGAGTCGACATGGACACGACACGAGTATAGACACGACACAAGTATAGATATGAGCACGAGTATACACACGAAACGACATACACACAATTAGTCAAATGACCTAAGCTACACACATTAACATTCTCTAAACCTATTACATTTTTATTCAATTAATAAATTATTTAATTTCATAAATGTAATATTTATAATTAAAATTAAACACACTAAAATATAATATTAAAATAAAATATTAACTTAAATAATATAAATTAAAATAAAATAAAAATAAATTAAATGAATAAAAATGCGAGTCTATTAATAATTCTCTTCGATATTATTTTATTAATTACTTATTAATTTTTTAATTATTTATAATTTTAATTATTATTAATACATTAAATATAAATATATGATAATAATTTTAATTTTAATAAAATAATAATATATATTTATAAACTTTACCCACCTTTCTCACTTTCTCTCCTATTTTCTTTTTCAAACTATCCACTTTTACATTAACATTATCAAATGGTCACGTCTCTCTAAATATATTTACATTTTTATTAAATTTATAAATTATTTAATTTTATAAATATAGTATATATAATTAAAATTAAATATACTAAAATATTAAAATAAAATATAAATATTAAATAAATTATATGAATAGAGATTTGAGTCTCATAATAATTATTTCACATATTACTTTTATTAGTTTACATATTATTTTTAAAATTTTAAATTATTTTAAAATTTTAATTATTATTAAAATATTCAAACAAAATATATGATAATAATTTAACATTAATAATATAATAATATTTTATAAGTTTTACTAACAATATAATTTAATATATATAGATAAATAATTAATTAATTAACATGAGTGTCAAGACTCGATTGTGTTGACACGATAACAAAATCTAGTCGGAATAACACGAAACACGAATTTAAACACGAGTTAGTACGACACGAATAAACTCGTGGACACGAATAACACGACACGAAAGAGACCGTGAATCATAATGTTTTGAGTGGGTCAAGACACGATACGACACGCATAAGATTTAGACACGACACGATTGAGAGTCTAACACGACTTGTCCAAGTCGAATACGAACGTTTATGTACGATACACAGCTCTAGTTGCGGGCTTTCTGGGGGAAAGAGAAAGACTGTAGGCTTGTTTGATGTTGGTTATTTTGGATTTTTTATAAAAAAAAAATTATAAATATTATTTGATAATAAAATAAGTTATTTGAATTTTTAATTGGTTGAGTTATTATAATATTATTTTGTATTTAAATTTTAAATTTTATATAAATAAAAGTAAATGTATTTTAGTATTTTAATTGATAAATTAGATAATTTAATAATTAAAAATAAATAAAATAGAATATATTAGTTTTTGGTAAAAAAATTCATATAACCCATATCAAACTACCTTATATAAGAAATAGATAGCTTTAAAGACAATCCCACATGGGGATCTATCTTCTATCCGTATTGATGTGCTAGCTTAGCTTAGATCATTAATCAAAGATGGGTGAAATCTAAAGCAAAGTGAAAACCCTAAAAGGAAAAGCCATGATTCTTGACATTTAATTTGGACATGTCACTTTCTATCCTTCTATACAACAAAAATAAATTGTCACAATGTTGTAATTACCATTTTACCCCTGACCACTTTTCACTTTAAATTTTAGCCATCCCATCCCATCCAATCTCCCCTTTTTCATCTTTCTTATTTAGAGTTGGGCAATGGGTTAGCTAAATACGAACCGACACGATCCAACACAATATTTGTACGGAACGACACGATACGATATTATCTCACTCGGGTCTTGGGTTGACACGATACAAGCACGAGACAACACGGTCACGACACGATTATGAGTTTATACAATCGAAACACGGTTACGAGTCGACACGGACACGACATGAGTATAGACACGAGCACGAGTATACACACGAAACGACATAAACACAATTAGTCAAATGACCTAAGCTACCCACATTAACATTCTCTAAACCTATTACATTTTTATTCAATTAATAAATTATTTAATTTCATAAATGTAATATTTATAATTAAATTAAACACACTAAAATATAATATTAAAATAAAATATTAACTTAAATAATATAAATTAAAATAAAATAAAAATAAAAAATAAATTATATGAATAAAAATGTGAGTCTATTAATAATTCTCTTCGATGTTATTTTATTAATTACTTATTAATTTTTTAATTATTTATAATTTCAATTATTATTAATACATTAAATATAAATATATGATAATAATTTTAATTTTAATTTTAATTTTAATAATATATATTTATAAATTTTACCCACATTTCCCACTTTCTCTCCCATTTTCTTTTTCAAACTACCCATTTTTACATTAACATGATTAAATGGTCACGTCTCTCTAAATATATTTAGATTTTTATTAAATTTATAAATTATTTAATTTTATAAATATAGTATATATAATTAAAATTAAATATACTAAAATATTAAAATAAAATATAAATATTAAATAAATTATATAAATAGAGATTTGAGTCTCATAATAATTATCTCACATGTTACTTTTATTAGTTTACATATTATTTTTAAAATTTTAAATTATTTTAAAATTTTAATTATTATTAAAATATTCAAACAAAATATATGATAATAATTTAACTTTAATAATATAATAATATTTTATAAGTTTTACTAACAATATAATTTAATATATATATATATATATATATAAATAAATAATTAACATGAGTGTCAAGACTCGATTGTGTTGACACAATAACAAAATCTAGTCGGAATAACACAAAACACGAATTTAAACACGAGTTAGTACAACACGAATAACACGACACGAAAGAGTCCGTGAATCATAATGTTTTGAGTGGGTCAAGACACGATACGACACGCATAAGATTTAGACACGACACAACACGACACGATTGAGAGTCTAACACGACTTACCCGAGTCGAATACGCACATTATGTACGATGCCCAGTTCTACAAGACATCATGATGATGGGAAAATGTAAAGACAATTTCTAATCAATTGGGATGGGGCACAAATAGAATATCAGACATGGAAAGATGTTAAAGTGATAAGCATTCAATTCCCATAGATGCTGGCAACGTGGAGGCAAACCAGGCCAAAATCGTTTCGTCAAGGACGACGAATATTTGATGGGGAGATAATGTTACGATCCCCAAATAGAATCTCACCCTTCAGTGTCCAATGGAGCAGTTGGGCTAGATATTGTTGTGGGATTTCTGTTTTCTGTTCTATAATTCTATTTTGATTGTTATCCACAAAACTGATTTTTGTTAAATAACAGTTGTAACTAAATATTTGGGAGAATCCAGTAGTTGTTATATATGTTGAACTCATTCCCTAATGGGGATCAATGAAAAAGCTTGTGAATGTTTTTTACCTAATTGTATTTTCTGATTTAGCTCTTGATCTTGAACGGTTAGAACATGTTGTCCATATCAAATTATTTTTCTATATTTTTCTTAAGAGAAATAATAAGGAGTGAGAAAATTTTGATAATAAAAATATATGAAATAATGTGTAATTTCTTAAATGAATTGAAAATTTAATAAGAGATAAAATTTTAAAAATTTTAATACATTCAAAAAAATGATACATTATTTCATACAACTTATTTTAAAATATTTTTCTAGTTTCTTATAATTTCACTTTTCATAAATCAATCCCATCTCAAATAATCGTGATTAACAATGCTTCGTGACACTTTTTTAATAAAATAATGTATAGTTATTATTAGTAGGATTTTTATCACAAAATTTCACTAAATATACTAAAAGATGACATAACAAATAACTTTTTAAACATTACTGAGTTTCCAAATTCAATCAAAAAATTGAAACAATTTGGGTTAAATTAAATAATTAGTTATAAGAGTATTCTAAGGTGTAGTTTATCATTAAGGAATTAGAGTGATTATGTAAATTGTAAAGTGATGGAAAACTCATCACTAATAAAATATTATTATTTACTACTTTTTAATTGAGTTGATATCGATCAAATTATTTAGATGATTACATGGACGAATCTATGTAGGGGTTCGGGTGGGCTGAAACCCACACCGAAAAAAAAAAAAATTTAAGGGTAAAATATGACATTACCTTTAATTTCTTAGAAAATTTTAATATAATTTATTATTTTTTTATCTAATTATTAAAAAAAATGGTAAATCTTATTTTTATATACTTGTTGTTTTCAAAATTTTATCGTTATTATTTTAAGCCCGTCCTAAATTTTTTTCAAGTCCACCTTAGTTTGAAATCCTGGATCCGTCCCTGGATGATTATGAAAGTCTAGCACTACCAAGTATGAAGAATGAAAAAAAAAAAAAAAAAAAATAGCAAAGAAAATAAAATCTCTACAATATAAAAAAAAATTGAAAGATTCAAAGTGGCGTCAATTAGGAAAATAGAAGAACGAGATGCACAAATCCCAGTAATTGACCTGACCATTTTCAAGAAATATCTCAATCTTCTTGAATAAATTAAACTTACCTTTGATGTATGGTCATTTTAAATATTTTTAAGGCTTTCAATGTTTTTATTATTTTGATGTAGTAGACAAGGTAACTTTGTCTAATTACTTGTGGCAACCCCTATAAAGTGATTTGATATTTAAAAGAGAATATGGAGATTAAGAACAAAGCTCTTACCATTTGCTTATTTTTATCATATGAACAAATCTAATACAATACAGTTAAATTCACGAATCAATTCGTCAAATTAATGGAATTTGTGATTTAACTTATGAAAATTCAGTGACAAAAATTGCAGCAGTCTAAAATCTGTTTTGACTTGATTACTGCTAAAAATATTGAAATTGAAGAATTCGTAAATTTTGTAAAAAAAAACTTCAAATGTCAAAATTTTACATAGATTACCTCAATTATTATATATTAATGAGAATTTATCAACTTCATTAAAATCCTTTAAAACTATCTAAACTAGTCCGGATGATTTTCACCTATCATTTAAATCAAATTTTCATCTTCAATATTGTTTAATTTTCTTTTATCAAAAGTACATCACTCCTTCACAATTACTATAAATAATAACTATTTAAATAATTAACCCATAAATTATTTCAATAACCCACCTAGGTCTTAACTTAACTTACTGATGGAATCTAAGTTATAACCTTTGCAAATATACTCTTAGACAAATAATAATTATTTAATTTAATTATATAAAAGTAAGTGAATGGGATTTAGTTATAATTAGTATTATTGATGATTTAAATAATTAAATCTATTTGTATTTTATATATATTAATTTAATATTAAATAAAATATAAATACGTTTGATATATTTAATTTCTTAAGATATTATTGTTTTATATTTGTAGAGTTAGTTAATTTATATAGAAATTTCACTATCATGAGCTCATAACTTAAATAAGAATAAACTATCGAATATCTAATATATGATAATGGTTGGGAATATAAAATTGATGTTGGTAGCAATTTTAAAAAATTAAAATGTTAATTTTGTTCTAAAATATTTTCAGGTAGAAAATATAGTTTCAAATATCATTTATCTTGGACACACAAAAATGTCGAACCTTGTATTAGTGTACCTCATAGTGTGAAATTAAATATTAGAGATTTTTTTTATCGAAGAAGAATGATAAGACAAAACAAAGGAGAAAACAAAAGATATTTATGAGAATAAGATGATGAAGTAGAGGATAAGCAATTGTTTCAACAATTTGACAAAGATTCGAGATAATCTTTTAAAACAAAAATAGTGAGTGAAATGTATAAAAAAATATTTAAGAGAAGAGGTTTGTCAAATGATCAATCGTTTTCTCTATACTAGTGTCATTTTTTTATTAAATTTTCTATTTTGAAAAAAAACGCTTGAAATGGTTATTAAACATGGTCCAAAATTTAAATCACATATTTATCATGAGGTACGAGTAAAATATCTATAAAAAAGATGTGGAACTAACATACGAGTTGCTCAAAGATTTTAAGATAGAACGGAGAAAGATGGGTTGCTCAATTATGTGAGATGGTTGAAATGTTAAGAAAAGATGTTTCATATGCAAATTTATTGTTAATATTTCTATTGAACGATTTCTTAACTTCCATTGACACTTATGACATTTCTAAGACATTAGATAAAATATTAAATTGGTACAAATAGTTATTGACAAATTAGCTCAGAATTATTGGTAGAAAAAGAGAAAGAAAAGTTATATTAGATTCCTTGTGTTACATATTGTATTGATATGATAATACAAGATTTTGAGAAAAAAAAATATATACATATCCACACCTTAACAATTTAGACGTGCTAAAAACCTAACCATGTATATATACTTAAAAACTTTGCTTATATATGTTAAAACATTTTATTAATGGAAGAAATTTAATTAGACCAACAAAGAAAATAAACTTACATTAGGGTGTTTCGTTAACTTAAAAGTTACACTAATGAATATGTTTAATTCAAAAATTGAAAATCAAGATCATTCTCAAGTATCGTTGATAGAAAGAAAATTGAGGCAATAGTTATTAATAGTCGATTATGATCAAATATAAGTTCATACCTCAAAGTTCTAACATCTAATTAGTACTTATACTAATGAACTAAATTTATTTATGAACAAATTGACTAGACTAAAGAAATCAAAGTCAACTTTAACAAAAATATAAAGAGAAAGTAAGTAAAAATATTCATTTATCTATGCATTCATAATATATTGTCTCTTTATTTTAGTTATAACTTATTTGGACGTTCATTAATGAACTATGGATAATTCAACTTCTAATTCTAAAAATAATTTAAAGATTAAGAAATGTTTATATAGTTGTATGGAAAGGATGAAGTTATACTAAGAAAAATAGACTCAATTTGAATCATTTCAAAATGCAAGTTATTTGGTTCTAAATCTGCAAGAATGACAATAAACACAAATTTCAAATTAATATTTCGAATTAATGTTTACAATGTTTTAACAATTATATAATCTAATCTGAATTTAATTCATTCTAAACTCAATCCAATCCGAGATGATTAATTCAAATTAATATTTCGAATTCGAATCAAAATTCAGATTAATCCGCTAATTGCTATACCCTTGTTAAAAGTCAGTTTCATTTCTTATACGAAAATGAGACAACATTATGGGACATAAAACATTAGTAATGAATTCAATTGTTCGAGAGATAAATAGAACCTACAACCTTCAATCTAGGAAATTTGAGATATCAAACAAGAAGAGTCAGTTTCAACTTTATGTTTTGTCTGAATTATTATTCTCTTCAAAAACCAATATCTAACAAGAACAATCAGATTCATCCCATCATGCTTTATCTGGATTGTTTTCTTCAAAAGCACGATCATATTCTTCATGATCATCCTCATCTTCATCATCCATGTCATCTTCGTGGCTGCTTCTAAGCCTGCTTAGTTCACCTTGATCTTCGTCTTCACCTAAATACTCCACTCCACATTTGACATCGCGGTGTTTAACTAAAAGCCAACGCAGCAACCTGTCTTCCTTGTTTAGATAGTGTAACTCTTTGTTGAAACTAGGTGGGGTCATCATTGTCATTTGCATCAATTGCGCCTATTAATCAATGTGTATATCAACATCAACCCAAAAAACAAATAACACAGAATCATAATCAAGACTCTGTCACGAACGAAGGGCTAATGTTGGTTGGAGTAGTGGTTACAAATAGAATAGTATAAAGAGATTATTAGAGGTTATGTTGTAGTATGGCAAAACCGTTTTATAACTATTCTATTTGTATCTCCCACTAACCGCTGATACAATCATAGGGCATTAGACTACTAATAGTCTCATTGTTCATAACCTTAGGCCTTATTTGATCTGGAATTTTAGGATTAATCTCAGAAAAATCCAATGTCATATCCTCAATCCCATCATCAATCAAAATAACAAAATGCCCACAATTTAAATTAATAAAAAAATTGTCATTATATATTTATACATACCTCTAATGCTTATTAACCTAAATAACCCAATCTTCAATAACCTACATCAAACAACATTATTTTGAAATAACAGATTGGTTATTCAAATAACCCAAGATCGAATGTTTAAGGACTTCTTTTATGAAGGTTTAGTTGGATTTGGTCCAAATAACTCCTAATCCCATTCATCAAAAATCAACGAAAATACTAAAGTAGCATTTTCTTAGTTTATTATATAAATGCATTCAATAGAAGTGTTATCTTTTCACCTACAGCATATTGGACAATAAACACACACACAAAAATTATTTAATATCCCCATATCGAGCATATTTTTTTAATAATCCAATTTTTAGGGAAAAGACTTCCACAAACAAGCTAGTAATTCAACCACAGAAACAGCACCACAAAATGATCAACTAGACAATAAGGCCATATAATCTTTCAATGCTATATTGGAGATCTGAAGCATAAAACTATCTACACTGAAGAAAAGTCAAAAACAAGTCTACAAATAAAGAATCATCTCACCTGATAGTATTTTCCATCAAGCTTTTTAATGCCATAACCCAACTGAACAGTTCCAAATGATTTTACTTCCGCAAGGACACCATTTCTAGCACAAACATGCTTACCCACACGGGCAACCAAATCCATCAAAGATTCTTTCTTCACATGGGGCTTCAGCAGCAGCATACAATCATACAGAGGCATTTTCTGGTATTTCTTTTCTCCCTCAAACTGCTTCAAAATCTCTATTCAAAAATGGTCAAATTCGAATTAGGGTTACACTACAAGATGGAAAAAAAGTTAAAAGGCATGGTCCAAATCAACTTCCGGGAATTTTTCAACGACCAAACACATACACAACATTCAAGTTCAAATTAAATTTGACACTCATATCTGACATAATTAAAAGATCACTTTGTGCTAATAATCCTAAATTTCAAGCTCCCATACCACTGTTACACTTATTTATTTAGGGTTAAGATTGTAATGGAGATGCGATAGATTTAAAGAAAGAAATGAAATGTGAATGATCTAATCCCATAGATGAGGAGCATGGAGAACCTCAATCCATAGCCGAGAGAGAGTATAAAACTCTATTATATTCATTAATTGATTAAACCTTAGCTAGGTCACCCTATTTATAACCATAAGGTGTCACCAATTAAAACTACTAACAACCCGTAACAACTTAGGGGACTAATATTAACTAATATAATAAATCTAAGGGATTACATACTATATAGAGCCCTATCAATTAATCTCAAATCCTCCTAAATGTTACACAAACACATAGAGTGCATTAAACCTATCAACAATGAAACAAGGCTTCAATAGCTTCAAAAACATTTTAACAAACACCTAGAGTGCATTAAAACCCATCAACAATTAAACAGGTTTCAATAGCTTCAACTCATTTAAAAATCATTTTAACAAACACCTAGAATGCATTAAATCTATCAACAATGAAATAGCGCTTCAATACCTTCAAAATCATTTTAACAAACACTTAGAGTACATTAAACCTATCACTGTAAAATGTGAGTTCAATAGCTTCAAAATCATTTTAACAAACACTTAGAGTGCATTAAACCTATCAACTGTAAAATGTAGATTGAATAGCTTCAAAACCAATTTAACAAACACGTAGATTTCATTAAACCCATCAAAAATGATTCCAACATTTTAACAAACACCCAGATTGCATTAAACCTATCAACAATGAAATGGGGCTTCAAAATCATTTTAACGAACAGCTAGATTCTATTAACCCTATCAACAATGAAATGGGGCTTCAAAATCATTTTAACGAACAGCTAGATTCTATTAACCCTATCAACAATGAAATGGGGGAATCAATAAGTTCAAACTTATTTAAAATCATTTTAACAAATACCAAGAATGCATTAAACTTATTCAATCCTTCAAAATCAACTTCCATTGCATTCATTAAACCAATATCTATTAAACTGTTAAAAGATCAAGTTATTATAATCTAACACCAAGCAATCAAATCATCAAGCCACTATGAGATTGACCTTAGATTGAAGAATAACGGCTGGAACGAAGAACAATCGATCGGTTGAAACACTTACAATCGATCGGTTTTGGAGCGGAAGCCGATTCTAAAGGTCGCGAAGCAGCTGGAGCGGGAGGATTGCGGGTCTGGAGGGATTCAGGGCGAGCTGGAGTCGAGGCCTGGGGGCGAGAGAATGGGATAGGTTTTTAAAATGTTTGGTTCTTTTTTTCTTTTTCTTTGTTTTGAATTTTAATTATATAAAAAATAAAAATAAAAATATCACATTCTCAATTATAATGCATAAATTAAAATGAGTTAAAAAAATTGCACAACTAATTATTGCCGAGATATTTATAAATTTTAATCATACCCAAAATAAATATATTTTACCCTTTTATATAATTTATAAAAACTAAATGTTTTGGTATAATGAAAAAGAAGATGTCACATAGAGAAAAAAAAAATTAATTTTCTTTTTTTTAGAAGATTGTGATGTTTGAATTTTATGTGGCACACATGTGTAGGAGATAAAAAAATATTTTGAAAAATAATTTAAATAATTGTAATTTTTTTATGAATAATTAAATTATTATATTTTTATGATTAAAATATTTTAAATTTATTAGTATTTATGAGAAAAATAGAATAAATATTTATTATATTATATTATATTATATAAATAATAATTGAAATATAAATATATATATATATATTAAAATATAAATAATTAATTTATAAAAATAATAATTTAAAAAATATATATATATATCAAATTTATAAAAAATTTAATTTAAATATATATATATATATATCAAAATTATAAAAATAATAATTTAAAAATATATATATCAAAATATAAATAATCAAATTTATAAAAAAAAATAATAATAATAGAAATATATATCAAAATATAAATAATTAAATTTATAAAATATTTTTAAATATTTTATTTAAAATAATAACTTAAATATATATTTAATAATGATTTTGAGTGGAAGTTGATTCTGAAGAT
The DNA here is from genome assembly GCF_907164915.1 of Impatiens glandulifera. NCBI lineage: Eukaryota > Viridiplantae > Streptophyta > Magnoliopsida > Ericales > Balsaminaceae > Impatiens > Impatiens glandulifera. The sequence continues at coordinate 45,889,918 of NC_061865.1, read as the reverse complement.
CGTGAGCAGCTGGAGGAAGAGGGTCGCGGGTCTGTAGGGATTCGGAGCGAGATGGAGTCAGGCCTCTTGGCGAGAGAATAGATTTTAAAATGTTTGTATCACTACTGGGACTAGTCGCAAAGACTTTTTATTTTTATTTTATTTTTTTTTATTATCAATCTGATGACACTATTTCTTCTTTCTTTTTCTTCTTAAACAATATATTTTAAATTTTAATTATATAAATAAATAATAATAATAATAATATCACATTCTCAACTATAATGTATAAATTAAAATGAGTTTAAAAAATTACAATTAACTAATTATTGCCGATAATATATATAAAGATATTTATAAATTTTAATCATACCCAAAATAAATATATTTTACACTTTTATATAATTTATAAAGACTTATGATTTGAATAACCAAATTATAATGAAAAAAAGATGCCACATATTAGGAAAGAAGATAAATTTTAATTAATTTTTTTATTTTAGAAAATTGTCATGTTTGGATTTTGGGCAGCACATGTCAGAGAGATTTTTATCCTAGTGTAGGTGATAAAAAATTTTCTTAAAAATTATATAAATGATTGTAATCTTTGTATGAATAATTAAATCATTATATTTTTATAGTTAAGATATTTTTAATTTATTAGTATTTATTAGAATAATAAAATAAATATTTATTATATATTATTATATAAATAATAATTGAAATGTAAATATATATATATATATTAAAATATAAATAATTAATTTATAAAAATAATAATTTAAAATATATATCAAAATATAAATAATCAAATAATTAAATTTTTAAATATTATAATTTAAATAAATATATATATATATATATATAATTTATAAAAATAATAATTTAAATATATAATATATCAAAATATAAATAATCAAATTTATAAAAAATAATAATTTTAATATATATCAAAATATAAATAATCAAATTTATAAAAATATTAATTTAAATATTTTATTTAAATAATAAGTTAAATATATATTTAATAATAAATTTAAATATAAATAAATTAATTAAAGAAAACTTAATTTGAACCATAGAATAGGTTACTTTAAAAATGAAGAAATAAAATAAATGAGTTTGGAAGGTTAATTAACATTACTTTGAGAATAAAAAAATAATTAATATTTTTATTTTATTTCTTATTTCCACTTAGATTCGTCTTATTTTGAGAATAGAAAAATAATTAATATTTTTTTATTTTATATCTTATTTTCTACTTAAGATTCGTTGTTAATATTATTGCCTTAAATAAAATAATATTAGCATTAAGATTATAATAGGTTCACTTATTATTATCGGCACTTATTTTAGGAGATGATTTTTTATTACCATTATCAATTTTTGTTAGTTGGAGAAATATCAAGCAGATTAAACTTTAACCATAATTTTAAAAAATTAAAATTTTATAATAAAATTATAAAATGATATTTTTATATAATATATATTATGTAATATATTAAACAATCATATTATTATAAAAAAAAAAATTAAAACACTTATAAAATATGAAAAATATATTAGTATTAATATATTTTTTAAGTATTCAATAGAACAATGTCCTTTTCATTCATGATAGTTACGGATTAAATCGTAAAATTTATCCCGAAAATCAGAGGACATACAATATCATACAAATTCTATTTTTTAATATAGGCAATTATATTCCACAATATATTAGACAATATCATAATAATTCCTTTTTTTAATTTATTAAAAAGATATAATTTTTATTTTTTTATTTTATATGAATACTTATTTAGATGGTTTTTAACTCACTCTCACACATGGTACAGAGACAAATCAATGTATAGATTATATTGAGTTAAAACTCAAAAAAAAAAAAAATTATCTATTAAATTATTTTTTTTTGTATCAAAATCTTAAAAAAAAATATGTTTCTTATCTAGTTGTATTAAGATACTGCATATACATTGTTTTGGTTCAAATCTCATCAAGTCTATATTTTTTGAAATATTCTTTTTACATCTAATTTCACTTTGATTGATCCTGCATAGTGACAAATTTTATAAGTGAATGGTGACAAATTTCAAAGTGAATGGATTAGTTATTTACTCATTCCAATTTCAATGTGGGTAATGAATCCAATTTATGTTTGGGTAAGACATTTGATTTGACTATTTGAGGGATATTTGAGGGATATTTGAGGGATATTTGAGGGATGAATTTGGGAATTTTGTTAGGATCGTTATAACAAAATATTGCATCTAGACTTATGTGTAATTATTATATTTTTTTAAAGAAAAATGATAAACTTACGATGGAAGTATAGGAGAGTAAGTCTAGTAATTCGACACGACATGCCATATAGAAGAGAGAAAAAGTCACATTTTGAGTTTTGGAATTCAAAAATGTTACAAATTCTAATGTGGGTAACGGATTAGGTCGGATTCTTGGTTTTATTGAGTTTATTCTTCTCTTTTCTAAATTAGTATATATATATATATATATATATATATATATATATATTATTAATTAGATACAAATATTTTAATTATTAGCTGGACCATAATTTTAAGACAATTACATATTTTCCCAACATTTGATTGTTTCCTAGAAATTGATCCTTTTGAATGATTTGGTGGAGCTACCAAAATTCACCCACATTTGCTACAGTTTCACTTAATTTTATTTTGTTTATGAATTAGATCAACACTAAGGAGGCGGTTCGAAGACGGAATTTGTATATACATTCCCACTCTAATCTCCCCAAATCTCTATCATTTTGTCCCGATTTCTGTCAATGATTTTTACTATATACCATTTTCACTCTGATTAGAGATGAGAATTTCCATTAGATTATCAAATATTTAAATTATTTTTAAAATTATATAAATAAATATTTATTTTAAATAATAAAAAATATTTACTGAAATCTTGATATTTTTTTATTATTGAAACGTCAATCACAAACTTTGACAAGATATATTGATTTTGAGTAATGATAAAGAGATCGACGTTGGACAACTACTTCACAACGACCGTCCATCTGACAGTTACGTGAAAAAAATTAAGAAAAAAATTATCATGTAAAAAGTTAGAAAAAGAAAGTTATGTTAGAGAGAGTTTATAGTGATTAACTCAAATAAATTATGTGGACACCAAATTTTACAATAATACATAATAAATACATAATTTTTGTTTCACATTTTATCTCTAGAATTCTATCTATAAAATAATTACAATAACATATTTATAGAATAAACTTTAAAGTAATTAAACATAAATAATTTCAGACAATAACTCAATAAACTCTTGTAGAACAATCTTAATCACAAAATCTACATACTAGTTAAGCTTTCAGTATGCTCAACCAATTTGTCTAGCATGCTCTTCTTCAGCTTCTAGATTCACAACTTCCTTTTTCTTCTTCTTACTTGGATCAAAATGTGTAATTTGTGACATTGAAACAAACATAATTTTCAAAAACACTTGTTTGAAACCTATATACAATATTAGAACTAGACAACAATGTACTAAAGAGGTAATTAAAATGATGACAACATGAGTACATATTCAATCTCTCTGGAATTCAAATCAAATAAATAAAAAAAACTTTTATTCTATCCTTATCAATCATCAAATCACCAACTAAAATACAATTTTTTGAAAAATAATCCAAGTGTGATTAGTAGGGTTACAAATGAGTCAAGCAGCTCATGAGCTATTCGCGAGCCGCTCGATCAAAGTTTGACTTGAACTTGACTTTGATCGAGTTCGAGCCGACTCGTTTAATATTCGAGCCGAACTCGAGCTCATATAATGCTTTCTCGATGGCTTGTCGATCTTTTTCGAGCCAGATAATATAATTTATTTATTTATTTAATATTAAAATTTAAAACAATATTTTTTCTTTCCTTCTTCTTTTTTTCAAAGCCCATATAATATTTTTTTTTATATTATACTCTTTAAAACAAAACCCTAATTTCTAGTATATTAATCTACATGACTCTTGGTCTTTTTCTTTCTTTCTATTTTAGTCTTCACAATTTTTTCTTCTTCATCACCATTTCATCTTCTTTTTCACTATTTCATCTTCTTATTCTTCTTCTTTCTTGTCTTCACTATTTATTTCACTCATTGATAATAAGTTGATTCAATTTTATATTATCTTTCATTTATAACATTTCTATTATTCATTCATAAGGCTTGCAAGTAATTAAAATCTATCTATTTTCACTTTTACTATAGATAATATTGATTTCTTTTTATATTATGAGAAACTTATATTTATAGGAGGTATATATGAGAAACTTATGCTCATAAGATAAATATATGAGAAAATTATGCTTATAAGATGAATATAGAAAAATAATATATATATATATATATATATATATATATATATATATAAATATATAAAGTGTGAAAATATATTAGACGGGGATAAATATAAAAACTAATAATGATTTTTAATTTATATTAGGGTTGATATATAATTATTTTCAATTTATATTAGGGTTGGATTAATGATAGAAAAAATGCATAGATAAAAATATAATAATTAGCATATTATATAATATTAAAGGAGATAAAAAAGGTTAATATATTATATATAATATTGAAAGATATAAAATATGTTAATATATTATATATATAATAAAAAGAAAAAATATGTTAGTATATATTTTATATATAATATGAAGGGATAAAAAAATGATATTGAGAGGAAAAATGAATTTATAAGATTAATAATATATTATAATATATAAAAAAAGGTTAATAGATTTTAGCTGTAAATAAGTTAATAAATTTTTATTATATTTGTACTCAAATAATTTAAATAAATATAATAATATTTAATATAAAATATGTCTAATATTATTTTTTGTCATTATTTACTTTTTTATTGTATAAGTTAAATTTTAGATATTTTTTTAACATGTATTTTTATATTAATTATTTTTAAGCTTAAATATTTTATATTATTGACAGTCGGTAAATGCGTGTGTTATGCTTAACACATAAACAAGATTTATGTTACAAATTAGCCTTCAATATTCTTTTTCATGTTTTTTTCCAACCTTTTATGAGCTACATGGGGAAGGGGCTGTATTGTATCAATTGATTTTTTTTTTTTTTTTATAAATGTCCATAGTTTTAATATTTTTTTGATAACATTAAAGATCGTCAATACATATTATTTCTATCTTGTCAAAAATGTTTTTTTAGGTTTTATATAAGATATATTTTATAGATTATGATTCAAATTATAATATATTAATATAAATCACAATGATCCTGATTATAACTAAAGTTAATCTGCTTAAGGAAATAAAGAAGAAATAAAATGTAGGTAGAATTGAATGAAAATAAAGAGAGAGGTCTAAATGAATAATTACTAAAGTAGTTCTTGAAATCTGAAGTAGAAAAAAATGAATGAAAGTTTGAAGTAGAAGAAAATGAATGAAAGTTAATAAAAATACATAAAGACGTTAAATGAATATAGAAGAGAAGATTTTTTTTTTTTTTTTTGTAATCAATGAATGGTTGTATTGGAGAATGTGAAAGAAAGAGAGGGTAAACAGGAAAATACATAAATTATTTTTTTAATAGTTAAATTAGTACAATAGACCATTTTTTTTAATAATTAACCTAGGTTATTTCAATAACCCGAATCCAAATTAAGGGCATAGATTTCAGATAATAATTTGTATTTTTTTAATGAACTTTAACCTAATATAACACTTTTATAAGATTTTTCAATATGCATTTAAAAATAATTTTTTTGATAATATTAAAGATTGCTAAACATATTTTTTCTAACTTGTCAATAAAGAATTTTATTTTTTGGTTTTATATAAGATATATTTTATAGATTATGATTCAAATTATAATTCAAATGAATTTTTAATACAATTAGAATTTTGATTTCTTATCATAATCCAAATAATGACAGTCAATTAGTCATAACAAATATGTCCATTCATATAACAACTCATTTGATAAATTTATCCAAAACCCAAAACATTATCACTCATTGACTTCTTTAAATATATAGTAATTTATAAACTCAAAACAATTTTTATCATAGAAGTAAAACAAAACAAGGAAGAAATAATCAAATATGGGTATATATATATATATATATATATATATATATATATATTCTAAACAGTAGAAAATTATCAACCTAGCTAGGTTAGGTCGATCTGAATTAAACTCTTAACACACAGGAAGATCTTCTGGAGGTGGTTCCAAGGTCTGCGATTCACCAACTCCATTTTCCACTATAAAAACCATAGCCAAACCCCAACTAATATGAGCATCCAAATGACAATGCATTATCCATGCACCTGTTCATTAATTAACCCACAATATTATTAAACCTGATTTATATAATTAATTAATAACAACATATAAAATTACATACCAGGATTATCAGCCACGAATCGAATTACTGTCCATCCTCCGACAGGTAAACTTGCAGTGTTCCTCATTGGTGGATCAACTAGGTTAAACTTTGATGTGTCGGTTTTCGGATTAAAGTTTCCAAAACCTTGAGCTACAATATAAAAGTCATATCCATGCATATGAATTGGATGATTCTCAGCCGTGAAGATACTTGTTCCTTGTATAACAATCTGCACTCTCGATCCGTATTTCAGTTTATACACTTTAGTTCCACTTATCGGTTGCCAAAGAGACCGACTAACATTCCCTGTGTAATCGAATTTTAAAAGAGGAGTTGGTGGAAAATCGGTTGTATAAACTCCGGGGACTCCATTATAAAAAGCTTGTAATATGGAGATTTTGGACGGGAATGAAAATGAAACATTGTTCATGCTAGCGGTAAAACGTGTTCCATTAGGAGCTTGACAACTACTTGCCTGTGCCCCAACCGGGCAGTTGTTTAGACCTAGTCCGGCTGTGATAAAGAGATTTTCGTCAATCTCTGTTGGAACCGGAACTGTTTTAGGACTCCGAAGGGTTGTGGTGAAAGTTGTGGCTGTTTGTGTATCATTAAACCTAGGCAAGTTTGCTGAAACGGGTCTGACTGAAACACTGCCCTTGGCTGGGCAAGGTGCTGTTTTATATTCGAGGATGGCTGTTGTGGTTGTGTTGTCGAATGGAGCTCCTTGAGCACTTTGGTATGCACGGGCAGCTATGTGGTATCGGGCAGGGGATTGATCGCCGGTAATTAAAACGTCGGTTGTTTGTCCGGGTCCTAGCATGATTACATTAGTGGAGAATGGTTTAAGGTAGGAAGCGTCTGCACCGACAACTGTTAGCTTGTGATTAGCTATGGTGAAGAAGAGTTCTTGGTTCATGGCCGCGTTAATAACCCTAAGCAAATTGGTTTCACTAGAGTCTATCGGAATTATCACCGTTTCTACAATAAATGTCAAGATATTATTAACTCGTCGTGCATCTCATTAGACAAAAATCTATATCTAATAAACAAGTATTAGAGATTCCATTATTGTAATTTAGAACATTTTAAGTTAAAATAAATCACAAGCAATTATCTAAATTGAAACTCTTTTATTCATATATTACACTTGATATATAATGTTGGCCCTTCAAAACATTGATAAATTTTATTTTTTATATAGAATTCAGATTTTGATACATCTATAAGCAAAACTATGTTGAAGTATCTAGCATATTGAGTCACGTATACTTTTATAATATTTGAGTCATGTATATTTTTATAATATTAAAGTACAAAACATCTTGTTTTTTTAATTTATTTTAAGAAAAATGAGAAACAATTTAAATGTGATGTTAGTTATTTTAATTCATGAAAGAAAAATAATCTTTAGATGTCAAATGGAATTAGTAAAAATTTCAAATGAAAAAGTTACTTCTACTTTAGGACATGTTTTATACTTTCAAACATAATTTTAACTTGAAGGTAGAATATAATAAGAAATGGGCAAATACTTACCATTGCTAGAACATTTATAGAAATCACCAGGTTGACCATTAATGGTAAATGCATCTGATACATTGGGAGCTCCACCAGTTCTTGTGGCTTCCCTCACAACATCAATAGGGTTGGCATCCCACCATTCACCTGCTCAATTTAATATATATTAAACATTTTTTAATTAACTCGAGAGCTCTTGTTCAGTGAGAATCAAACCCGTAACCTTTTCATCTATTAGATCGACTATTTTCACTTGACTACCCTGGTGGAGTTAGACAAACTATTATATATATTCATAATAGACGAAAAGAAGTATACCGAGAAGGATGGGTGTTTGACGCTTAGGTTTCGGAAAGGGATATGAAGTTCCTTCTTTGGGGTAAATAATCAAAGCACCATAAACTGTGGCCCTAAGCCATGAACTATGGGCATGCCACCATAGTGTTCCCTCTTGGTCTTGAATAGTGAATCTATAAGTATAACTTCCTCCTGGTCTAATAGGACACTGAGTTATAAACTCTGGACCATCCGCCCAACCTGTTCTCATTTGTCGAATTCCATGCCTAAAATGCAAGTAATAATGTTTTAATTTAGTTATAAAAAAAGGAAAATGATTGAAAGTTTTGAAAGATTAAAAAATTAAGTACCAATGGATGGTTACATTGTAGGTGGCCATGTTTGTTACTTTGACCACTAAAGTGTCACCATTGTTGACTTCCAAGGTGGGTCCTGGGAACTGCCCATTCACTGTAATGGTATTGTGAGTTTTGCATAGACGGTTCACTTTTGTGGATTGAATCTGCATTTTTTATTATTATTATTTTAAATTAATAATAAAAATACATACAATAATTGGATTATGATTTCAAAAATATTTTTGTATAAATTAAGAAAAAATTACATTATTAATTTAGATTATAGGATAAAAAGATATAGTATACTCAATTTTAATTTGATCATGTAGCAGCTATTGAGAAAACTATTTTTAAATGGGCGAATAAGGTAAAGGTCACTAAATACGATAATTTAGTTTGATATGGATTTTTATTTTAAATTTTTTCACTTAAAATTTGTATTATATTTTTAACTATCATATAATCCAATTTATTAATTAAAATACAAAAAATACTTTATTTTTATAAAATTTAAATTTCAAATAAAACAAATACTATAATAATTCAAATAGTTAAAAAAAATCAAATAACATATTTTTATAAAACAAATATTTTAATAAAAAACCACTAAAACCATCTAATAACCAACATCAAACAAGTAAGAAAAGACATCTCAAATAAAAGATAAAGAGAGATTTCATACAATGAACTCATGGTTGTGAACCTTTTGCGCCAAAGATGGTATAAATGTATTACCAAAAAGAACCAACAGTAAACAGAAGAAGGAGAGAGCTGAAGAAGAATGGATAATGCCATTTGAGGATTCCATCTTCTTCACTCGAAGCTAGAGATCCAATGAAAGAAGCTATTCTAAACGAAGTGCGAGATTTAGTAAGCAGAAATGTTTTTATTTATAGGGGAGAGATAGAGATGTTGTTCTAAGGTTGGCAGGATTAGGTGTTGATCAATCTAGCTAGAGAGAAAGATGAATATATACTGATAGAGATTAATCCCGTGGTCATTATTGATAAATAATGTTACAATATATACTAGTCAAAAGACTCTTAATAAGGTAAACCACTAATCTAGGAATCTAAACAAGGTAACCCACTAATCGAGGAATCTAAACAAGGTAACAAGATATATACAATATACTAATACACCCCCGCAGTCGAAACGGGAGATTCTCGGACGCTGAGACTGTCTCTGAAATCTTCAAATAGTATGCGCGGAAGTCCTTTGGTGAATATGTCAGCGATTTGAAAACGAGAAGGCATATGAAGAATGCGAACTTTACCTCTATCTACTTTTTCCCTTACAAAGTGTATGTCCATTTCGATGTGTTTGGTACGTTGATGTTGGACCGGATTTTGGGAGAGATAAATCGCACTTATGTTGTCGCAGTAGACCAGTGTGGCTTTGTCCAATGAGATACGAAGTTCTAACAATAAATTGCGAAGCCAACAGGATTCGGAGACAACATTGGCAACTCCTCTATATTCAGCTTCAGCACTAGAACGAGAAAGTGTGGATTGCCGTTTTGACGACCAAGACAGAAGATTATCGCCTAGGAAGACGCAATAGCCAGATGTAGAGCGACGGGTATCTGGACATCCTCCCCAGTCTGCATCAGTATATGAAACGAGTGTAGACAGTGAGGATTTGTAAAGATGAAGGCCATAGTGCTTTGTACCCTGTAAGTATCGAATGATTCTGTGTAAGGCAGCCAAGTGAGCCTCTTTCGGATCATGCATGTGGAGGCAAATTTGCTGGACTGCATATGAAATATCAGGACGTGTGAAAGTAAGATACTGTAGTGCTCCGGCTAAACTTCTGTAATGAGTGGGGTCAGAGACTGGTGGACTAGTTGATTTTCCAAGTTTGCCATTTGTATCGACCGGCGTTTGTGTTGATTTGCAAGTAGACATTCCAGCACGATCAATAATTTCTTCAGCATATTTCTTCTGACTAAGACAAAGTCCATCCTTAGTATACGATACAGCAACTCCCAAGAAATAGCTTAATTTACCTAAATCCTTCATAGCAAATTCTGCGCCTAAGCTTTTCATGAGAGTCTGACGTAACTGATCAGACGAAGCCGTAATGATAATGTCATCAACATACAAGAGTAGATAGGCAATTTCGGACCCATGTTGATAGATAAAAAGCGAATGATCAGTCGTGCTGTGTGTAAAACCGATTGTAGAGACAAAATCTGCAAACCTTTGATACCAAGCACGAGGAGCTTGTTTTAAGCCGTATAAAGATTTGCGCAATAAACAAACATGGTCGGGAAAGATTTTGTCTCTAAAACCGAAAGGCTGATGCATGTAAACTGTTTCGTTGAGATTACCATGTAAAAATGCATTCTTGACGTCCATTTGGTGAATGGACCAAGACTTCGATAAAGCAATGCTCAGAACAGTTCGTATGGTGGCTGGTTTGACAACAGGACTAAAGGTTTCTTCACAATTGATTCCAATCTGCTGAGACCTGCCATCACCAACAAGACGGGCTTTATGCCTCTCAAAAGAGCCGTCAGAGTTAGTTTTATGCTTAAAAATCCACATGCATCGTATAATATCAACACCCTGAGGACGCGGAACCAAGTCCCAAGTCTTATTACTAATTAAAGCGTTAAACTCATCGTCCATGGCGGCTTTCCAATTCGGGTCTGATAAAGCTAACTTTGGGTTTTTGGGAATAGGCGATGGAGATGTGAGTGTGTTTAGATTGAAAATGCGTTTTGGACAGACAATCCCATCCATTGCGCGGGTTCGTATTGTCCGTGTTGGATTGATGATGGTTGGTGAATGATTTGGACGGTTTGGTCTTGTGGACGGGCTGGTCGTGTTTGGGTTTGGGCCTGGTGAAGTGGTGATGGGTGATGGTGGGTTTGGTGGAGTGTGTTGAGTTGATAATGGGCTCGGTAATGGAGTGTTGTTTGGTGGGGAAATGGACTCGTTGATGGGCGGGGTTTGGATGTGTATTGGGATGGTTATTGGTTCGGATTGAGATGGGTGAGTTGAGTTTGGGTTTTGGACAAGAGAAAAGGGAAATTTTGTTTCGTCAAAAATGACGTGACGAGAGATGATAAATCTTTTTGAGGCTGGGTCGTAGCATTTGTAGCCGCGATGATTAGAGGGGTATCCTAAAAAGACACAAGGGGTAGAGCGTTTATGAAGTTTGTGAATAGTGGTTGGAGGAAGAAGAGGATAGCAAAGACAACCGAAAATTTTTAGGTGAGAGTAAGAAGGAGTTCGGTTATATAGAAGTTGAGTGGGTGAGAAATTTCGAATTTGTTTATTTGGAAGAATATTTAGGAGATAAGTGGTCATTTCGAGGGCGTGATGCCAAAAATTTAACGGGAGAGAAGCATGAGTAAGCAATGTTCGAATCATGTTATTTATGGTGCGTATTTTTCTTTCTGCTTTACCATTTTGAGGAGAAGTATAGGGGCAAGAGAGGCGAAATTGTAGACCATTTTTGTCACAAAATGTACGAAATTGACTGTTGTTATATTCAGTTCCGTTGTCACATTGGATTGTTTTAATGGGCTTTTGAAATTGTGTTTGAATTTGATTTTGAAGTGTAGAGAAGACGGAGAATACTTGGGATTTGTTTCCAATTGGAAAAGTCCAAAGGAAATTTGTGTAATCATCAAGAAACAGAATATAGTATTTATGTCCATTTGTACTTAGCACAGGCGACGTCCACAAATCACTATGAATAATATCGAATGGGGAAGTAGTATAAGAGACAGAATTGGTAAATGGTAACTTAACTTGTTTACCAAAGATGCAAGACTCACAGAGTTTAGACCCTAAAACGGGCTTACAAGAAATAGAATTTGATTTATTGAGAGAATGCAAAATATCGACACCGGGGTGTCCTAATCTATTATGCCATAAATTTGACGAAATTGCAGTAAACGAAGAATTAGTTGGGGGTTTTTGGCTTTGGCTCGACAGAGAGAGTGGGTAGAGATCCCCCGAGCTATTGTTCCTCATGATAACCTTCCCCGTCTGGAAATCCTTTACAGAAAAACCAAGTGAGTCAAATTCTACAGAGACGTTGTTATCACGAGTAAACCGACGAATAGATATAAGATTTTTAATGAGTTTGGGAGCATGTAGAACATTGTTCAGAAGTAAGGGTGGTAAGGGTGGTTTTAAGTTAGTTTTACCAATACCGCGAATCGGGATTTCCTGTCCACTCCCAACAATGATATTTTTAACACAATTTAAATTAGAATAAGGCGAGAGACTACCTGAGTTGGGTGTCATGTGTGAAGTTGCTCCCGAATCCATGTACCAAGTATCGTCAGGCGGAGTAAGGGATAAAGTGTGCATCGCCTGATTGATATCGGTTGCAACGTAACTTTGGGGCTGCTGCTGGCTCGTCTCAGCCATGTAGGCCTGCTGTGGCCGAGAACCGAGTACGCCTGCTCCTGCTGTCCGAGTGTGTTGCTGCTGATAGCCAGAACCGCGCCAGGAGGCGCCTTGTTGCTGTTGACCAGATGCGTGCCAGGGGGCGCTTTGCTGCTGCGGCCAGATCTGTTGTGTCGGGTAGGGACAAGGGGGTGCTGTCCAGCCCGCAGGCGCCCACTGTGCCCATTGCTGTTGGCCAGGAGGTGCCCAGAATTGCTGCTGCTGGTGGTATGTGCGGCTGGTGTTGCGACCGCGTCCTCTGCCGCGCTGGCTGCGTCCTCGGCCCTGGCCGGCCTGTTCCTGCGCGCTAGAGGTGCCCTGCTGCTGCTGCTGGCCGGTAGCACGGGCTGATTGGCTAGAGTTGTTTCCGCGGCCTTGGCTACGATCGTCCGAGGCAATAAAAGAGGTGTTTGTGTGGACGAATTCATCCTTCCTTGTTTCAACAAGGAGCAAATCAGATCTAGCATCGTAGAAAGATGGGAGAGGCTTCTTTTGACCTATTATGGTGGCGATTGTTTCGTAGTTTTCATTCAAACCCCCAAGTAGACGCAACACCAGTCGATTTTCAGAAACGGGGCAATCAACATTAGCAAGTTGATCCGCAATCATCTTCAATTCAGTGCAATAAGCACTCATGTTTGGGAAATCATTGAGACGAATTTGAGAAAACCTATTTTCAAGATACATAGCGCGAGAACCTGTGTTATCTTGAAATATATTCGCTAAACGTTCCCAAGCCTGAGCAGCCGTCATACCAGGTTTTTGGATCGTGTTTAGTAGATCCTTGGATATTGTTCCAAATATCCATTGCTTGACAAGGGCGTCAAGGCGTTTCCACAGAAGAGAGTCGGTCTCGGAAGATGTTGAAGGTGTTTCGGAGGCGTTGGGAGTTTTTGGTTTGAGATGTTCGTAAACATTGTGAATCAAGCAGTGGTTTTCGAGAAGGTCTGCCCAAGAGAGATATTCCTCGCTACCCATCTCTAGGGTGATAGGAATTATGGAGCGGAGATTGTTAACAGAGAAAGCAGAGTGGTATTGAGAAACAGACATGGTGGTGGGCGTCTGACTTTGATTGGAGGAGGAGTCTGAATTAGTAGGTGGGACAGACATTAGAAGTTTGTGCGTGAGGCAGCAAGGTGGGAGGAAGAGAAAAAAAAAAAAATTCGATTGATGATCTTGAGAGGATCTTTACTCTGATACCATGATAGAGATTAATCCCGTGGTCATTATTGATAAATAATGTTACAATATATACTAGTCAAAAGACTCTTAATAAGGTAAACCACTAATCTAGGAATCTAAACAAGGTAACCCACTAATCGAGGAATCTAAACAAGGTAACAAGATATATACAATATACTAATATATACAAATTAGATGAAGCTTAAGTTAAGTGGATTTATGTTAAAGAGTTGTTGTAACCACTGGCCTAAGTCTAACTAAGATTTGGAAAAAATATGCCTTCTGATTAATGCTTGTCTCATAAGTCTTTTCCTAATTATGTTGAAATTTTCAGCCATGGATAAATATCATGTCCCTAAGCTTTAATTAGGTTTTATTAGTTAATTCATTTAGCCATTAAAACATCCAGTTAATATTGATTTTATAATTAGTTTGGAACACTTGCCACTAATGGAGTTCTACTTGATTTTTAAGAAACTGAATTAGGAGTATATAAACAATTTTTAACAATTTGTTATACCGATTAATGACACTATTAACTTTGCATTTTAGCCAATGAAATAATGATGGATTTCACATGTGAGAACTATCTATGTGGTGAAGGATCAAGGTGATTATGGTGCTCAATTGGTCAATTGAATGAAGAGAACACCAACATCAAAGTTATCAAATCTCATATAATGTCAATATCATACTATTTGATTCTCAACTGTATGATTGAGATTGTAAAGGTTCAACAATTTTTCTCCAACTAAATTATCCGCTACAAAATAATAGGAATATAGTATCACTTTCTTAGACCCTCAAGTATAGCCCCCACAATTAACATTTCCCAACAGTTACCAATCGTTTCGGCATAAACCAATGAATACTAGTTATGCTCCAAAGAAGACTTTAAATACGAGCGACACCCTTACAATACAAAAAGTAAATGGAAAAAATTTACCGATAAGAGAATAATAAAGTCTCACATGAAACTTATCAATATCCTTTCATTGCATCACATCTCAGTTCACGAAGACACCCCTTTGTTTTCTACTAAGGATAACTCCATATTATGAGAGTAACTTTCTTCAAATGATAGCCTCTTCTATATCTAATACGATTAGCAAAACTATGAGTGCGATGATCGTACATGTCCTTGACCGTGACATGTATACAAATAAAAATAGAGACATGCACATAGAAGGCAACGTTAGAAACTAAAGTGATAATAATAATAAAGGTGTCTTTTTATTATTCAAGAGTCTCTTGGTTTATCCTTATTTCACAAGTTCAATAGAAATAATTTCATTCAAGTTAGTTTTTCTCTCTAAATTCTTTATTCACTTTTCTAATAGGATTCTTCACGGTTCGATCATCGAAGTTCTGATTGTGATTTTGTTACATGGTGGTTACATTCGTGAAGAAGGTATCATTGTTATTCGATAGGGTAAGTGGTGGTCGTGTAGCTTGACTCGGGTTGGAATTGTTAAACTAGTCAAACTACCGGATATGAAAGACTTGTATGGAATCGTACCTGGTCGGGGAAGACTTGTGGAACATTGTTGTAGACGATGATGATGTGGCTCCTAAGGATGTCGCTGAAAATGAGGAAGTATTGAAGAAGTAGAAGAAATTCAATGCGAACTCATAACTTGTGTTGAAGAGGTCAATCTCCCATAATCTGTTCGAGCACATCATCGGCTGTGAATCTATTCGTGATATTTGGGAAATATTTGATCGTCTTTTCAACAAGAAGAATGAGTCTCATCTCAAGATGTTTGAAAACGAGTTGACATCTGCAAAGCAAATCGGAACTATCTCGGAGTTCTTTCTTAAGGTAAAGAATATATACTCATAAATTTCTTTACAAAACTCATATTAGAAAATTTCAAAGGCTCAAACGAATATGTATATTGTTCGAAGACTTTGACCCGAGTATTCACAATTTATCACCCCGATTCAAGGATTGACACAACAACCTTCGCTCAAGAAGTTCAAAAATCTCTTGTCATCTCAAGAGTCGTTGGCTGCACAAATGGCTGGAACGAGTATAAAGGAGGAGTCGAACAATACATTGATCGTGAAGAAATCGAGTTCAAAAAAGGGAAAGTCGAAAAAGGAAGAAACATGTCAGAATTATTCAAATAATCCTATGAATCCCTTAAGTGTTTCAGGTGTGGCAATACTAGACACTTCAAGAAAAATTGTCGAGTAAATTTGAATGGAAATTTTGCTAGTTCAAATCTCAGAGAAAAGTCTAACCAGTGTGTTAAGGAGGATTAGGACAAGACTTTTCATATCGATGTGATGATTTTGAAGGAAAAGCAAATAAAGGAGTCTCACGGTAAACATGAGATCGATCAAAGGTGGATCGTTGGTTCTAGGTACGAACATCACGTTACTAGAGATGATTCTGAGTTCTTATCAAGTCGAATTCATAATGTGACGATGTTATTATCACGATAGATAACTCTGTTCATCAAGTTAAAAAGGAAAGATCGGTTGTCATTAATAGCTGAAAGGGAGAACCTATTACTCTAAAGAATGTCTACCACGTTCCAAGAATTTGGAAAAATCTTTTCATGGTAGCAAATATTATAGATGCTGGAAATCTTGTGTTGTTCGATCTATATGATGTGAAGTTGTTAAGGAACGTGAAAGAAATCAAGGCGGATGTGTTTCACACTAGTACTCGGGTAAATGTTCTCTTTGTCCTTTCAACATCAAATTCGTACATTGAAAAGGTGAACGACAAAAGTACCTCCTTTCTATGGAATGCAAGGCTTGAGAATCTCAATATGACTAATCTTAGTGTTATGTCTCGAAAGAAACTTATCAAAGGTCTACATGAAGATCTGATGATCGAGGAGGGTTGTGTGTGTAAAGGATATCAATATGGGAAGACTTGACTTTCATTCGACAAATTTGTATCAAGAAGAAATAATCATTTGGATTGAGTTCATAGTGACTTAATATGAGACCAACTAGGACTGCCTCATACTCGAGAAGTAAATATATGTTGCTATTTGTGAATGATTTTTCCTGGTTCACTTGGGTGTACTTCGTGAAAGAGAAGTTCGAAGTGTTCTTTAAATTTATAGAGTTCAAAGAGACGGTAGAAGGAGAACAAGATAAGAAAATTTGAGTAATGTGGACAAAAAATGGGGAGAATTTTTCTTAAAAGAGTTTGAATTGTTTTGTAGGAAAAGTGACATAAAAAGAGAACTCTTCTATCTAGAGACCCCACAACAGAATGAGATCGTTGAAAGGAAAATTCGACACCTTATAGAGACTTGTAAGTTGTGGTTGCATATGAATAATCTAACAAAGCAATTATGGATGAAATGCTTGAGTTGTGTGTCATCAATCGAGTTTTTCTTAGTCTAAATAACTTCAAATCTCCATTTGAGATGCTTTATGGTTTTAAACTAATTATTAAGTATTTTTTGACTTTTTAGACTTATCGGTTATGTTCATATTGCAGATTCGAGAAGGAGCAAATTGGACGCAAATGCAGTCAAATGCGTGTTCTTTGGCTATGACAAGAGAAAGAAATGGTGGAGGTGTATGGATCCATCAACCCAAAAGCATTATACCGAGAGACATGGTTTCAACAAAATCTCTTTGTATTACATCAAGGATGTTAAGAAAACGGTTCAAACTAACCTTCCCATACCCACGTCTACATAAATCTCCTCTAGTAGTGATAATAGTGAAAGGCGGAGCCCTAACTTAGCTCAAGTTACTTCAGCTGATGAAAGAGCGGAAAGTGAAAGTTTACTAGAACTTCCACATTAGGAAGAATATCGTCAACAATAGAATACAGAATCTCGACCAAAAAGGAACATTGTAAGGCCCTATCGATTCAAGGATGATAATTTTATAACATCCTTCTCTTGTTTCTTAGAAAACGCAATAGACGTTGAGGAACCCGCTTTTTATAATGAAGCAAAGAATGTCAAGGAATGGGTGGCAACAATGGAGGAGGAAATGCACTCTCTCAAGAAGAATGAGACATGGGACGTCATTCTGAAGCCTCCTAGTACTCAAGCAATCACATGTAAGTGGATGTATCGAATCAAACGAAAGACTGATTGAAGCATATATCGATACAAAGCTAAATTGGCCACTCGAGGATTCTCACAGAAGTATGGAGAAGATTATGAGGAGACATTTAGTCTAGTTGCAAAGATGACATTAATTCGTACTGTGTTGGCCTTATCAACAAGTTCTCGATGGAAGATATGACAATTGGATGTCAAGAATACATTTCTCTATGGAGAACTTGATTTCCCAATATATATGGAACAACCACCTGGATTCGAGAAGAAGGATGGTGATCAGTTGGTTTGTAGACTTAAGAAGACACTATATGGATTAAAGCAAGCCCCGCGTGCTTGGTATGGAAAGATTGCATAATATCTTTAGTTTTGTGGGTACAAAGCTTTAGAATCCGACTCAAGTTTATTTACAAAGAAATATCAATGACATATGGTGGTTCTTCTATATGTTGATGACATAATCTTGACTAGCAGTAACTATGATGAGGTTGTTCGGCTACAAGATGAGCTCTTTCTCCGCTTTAAGATGAAACAACTTGGTGAACTTGGAACTTTCCTTGGTCTACAAATTGAAAATTTTGAGAAATGTTTGTTTGTATCGCATATCAACTATGCAATGAAGTTGGTAGATAAATTTGGTATGATAGATGAAAAAATAGTTACACTCTTCTCGACGTAAATCTCAGTCTCAATCGAGACGAAGGAACATGTATACCAGATCCTCGTCTGTATCGTGCTCTTATGGGAAGTCTGATTTATCTGACTATAACAAGGTCTAACATTTCTTATGCAATTTCATTGAACCACACCTCGAGTAAGCGAAGAAAATTCTGAATTATATTAATACCTCACTAGATATAGGTCTACTCTACGAGAAAGATGTAAAATTTATCTTGCAAGGATTTGCGGATGTTGACTTTGCTAAACATCGAGACGATTGAAGGTCCACATCTGAGTTTGTTTTTCTTTGTGGAAACACTGGCATATCTTGGAGTAGCAGGAAAAAATGATCGGTATCATTGTCTATAATAGAAACGGAATACAATTCATCAGCTCACGTAATACAAGAGTGCATATGACTTCATAGACTCTTGGAGAATCTTCATGTCAAGTTTGATCAGCCGGTTCCTATCCATGGAGATAATTTGAGTACTATTAAATTGACTTCAAATCTTGTGTTTAATACGAGGACAAAACACATTGAGTTGGAGCTATCACTTTATTCGTGAAAAATACCAGAGGGAATCATTGAGATGGTTACAGTAGGAATGAAGACAATGTTGTTGATATCTTCACAAAAGTACTTCCTAAAAGTCCTTTCGAAGATTTACAATCGAATTTGGGACTACCTCATCATATATCACTTTAAGGGGGAGTTTTAGAAACTAAAGTGATAATAATAATAAATGTGTCTTTTTATTATTCAAGAGTCTCTTGGATTATCCAAGTCTCTTGGAATTATCTCGAGTAGATGAGATTTTTCAAGTCTTTTATTTAATATCTATTTTTTGTTTTACTATATATAAGTTGTAATTCTGTCCTTATTTCACAAGTTCAATAGAAAGAGTTTTATTCAAGTTTGTTTTTTCTCTAAAGTCTTTATTCACTTTTCTAATAAGCTTCTTTACCGTTCGATCATCGAAGTCCTGATTGTGATTTTGTTACAAGCAACCACACCACACTCACCCACACACCATCCATCCTTTCAAGAACAAATCGAAGAACCATCGTCCACGGTAAACGAAAAATGTTCCCAATAACTTTCAATATGATGGATATGCCACTCCAGATACTACATCCCACTAGGTGATTGGATATTTTAGTGAATCATTCAAACTAATCCTTCTCATACTTGTTTCTAATCAAGATAACTCAAAATCCCCTACTCCGAAGCAAAACGACCAAACCAATTTGACAAAATGACCTATTAAAAAGCACATAAGTCACGAAAACCTAAACCCCTTGATTCTTGGACATTTTCACTTTGTTCCAACCAATTAGATGTGATGTTTGTTTTATATTTTATGGATTTTTTTATTTGTAGGAAGAAATGAATAATATTTGTGTTTTTTTACACTCTCCAAACTTATATTGTAGAATCCTTTCGGATCCCGAATCAATTAAATATCGATAAAAATAAAGTTCAAGATAAATAAATAAAATAGTATGAGTGAATAAATAAATGAAACACTATGGGTGAATAAATAAATAAAATAAATGACATAAAAATAAAACTAAAGTATATTTTATGTTAATTCTTTGTTTGATTAACTACAAGTAAATAAATAATAAAAATAAAGTAAATGGACAAAAGAAAACAAACGTTAATCTGATTTCGGACTGAGATCTAGTGTAGCCAATAGTAAGTGGAGCGGGATACATCCTATTGGGAATAAAGCGGAATAATCACACTTGTGTTAATAAATTATTTTTCACTTGATTGTATCTTTAGGAGCGAAAAACAACAAACATAAAAAGAAATATAAATGAAACAAGAACACTAAGATTTTAACGTAAAAAATCTCCTCAAATCAAGGAGCTAAAACCACATGACTTTTGTCTAAAAGAAGTTTCACTATAATCAAATATTAAACACGAAACAAATGAAGATAATAGCTAAACAAAGAAGAGATCTCACTATCTCTCTACAAGTGTATAATAGATGACTTTCAGATGTGATTTGATAAGAGCACTTTCTCCATCTTTTATAAAGAACGAGAATAACTCAAGAGTCTTTTTCCAATAGACAATCATGCCCCTATTTAACACAAAAGGACTCTTGGGCTTCTGGACTTCTAGGCTTCTAACTTTTGGAGTTCTTAATTATGTTAGGATTTTTATTACATAATTGGGAGCCCAATCAAATAACCCAACAAACTCCCCATCACAACTATGGAAGTGTTGTTGTCAAACCTGCTGTTGAGCAAAAAACTCAAACTTGCCTTTTGGTAGTGATTTAGTCAACATATCAGTGTCATTATCATTTGTATGCACTTTCTCTAAAACCAATAACTTTTCATCTAGAACATCATGTTTCCAATGATACCTCACATCAATGTGCTTCGATCTAGAATCAAATGATGAGTTTTTTGCAAGGTAACTCGCACTTTGACTATCACAAAAATACACTATTTATCTAGCACAAAACCAAGTTCAGATAATAATTTCTTAACCCAAATTAATTCTTTACAAGCTTGAGTTGCTGCAATAAGTTCAGCTTCAGCGGTTGACAACGCAATATATTTTTGAAGCCTAGATTGCCAACCAACAACTCCCTCTACAAAAGTAATCAAATAACAAAGTAAATTTTCTCGAATCAACATCACTTGTCATATCAGAGTCGGTATAACCAACTAAATTTGGACTCTCATTTCCAAGGAAATATCTCAAACTTGATGTACCTCAAAGATATCTTAATATT
Organism: Impatiens glandulifera; assembly: GCF_907164915.1. Lineage (NCBI taxonomy): Eukaryota > Viridiplantae > Streptophyta > Magnoliopsida > Ericales > Balsaminaceae > Impatiens > Impatiens glandulifera. The sequence goes on along the minus strand of NC_061865.1, from coordinate 45,868,310 downwards.
CATTTGAATATTCCCAATGTTCTTTTCCTGGATTAGAAAGGAACATACTCACAGTGTCAATGACATGAGAAATATATGATTTTGTGCTAACAATGGCATACAAGACATCCAATAGCAGAACTATAAGGATTATTCTTCATATCTTCTTTCTCATCATCGTTTGAAGGACAAAGTTCAAAGTTCAATTTAAAATATGCTGCAAGAGGTGTGGAAACACTACTGGCCTTCTCCATATTGAGTCTCTACAACACTTTTTCAATATATCATTATTGAGACAACCATATTTTCTTTGTCTTTCTATCACGACTAATTATAATTCCAAGAATCTGATTTGCTGGTCCAAGATCCTTCATCACAAAGGGTTTCCCTAAGTCTTGTTTCAACCTATTAATTCTCACATCACTTTGATCAAAAATAAGAATTTCATCAACATAAAGTAAGAGAATAATAAAGTCATTAAGAGAGAATTTTAGCACAAACACACAATGGTCGGAAGTAGTCTTCTTATAGTCGCGTTCCTTCATGAACAACTTAAACTTCTTGTACCATTATCGTGGAGCTTGTTTCAAGTCTTACAAGCTTTTCTACAATCTGCAAACATAATTATATTTACCATTGACCTTAAACCCATCAGGTTGATCCATATAAATCTCTTCTTCTAAATTATCGTGAAGAAAAATTATCTTAATGTCTATTTGTTCAACTTCCAAATCAAGACTAGCTGTCAAACTCAAGACAACTCTAATTGAAGTCATTTTAACAACAAGAGAAAATATTTCATCAAAATTAGTACCCTTTATTTGACTAAACCCTTTGACAACCAAACGAGCTTTGTGTCGTAGAACTGAAATATGCTCATCTTTCTTCAGTCTATACACCCATCTATTTTTCAAAGCTTTCTCTCCTTTTGATAATTCTACCAACTCAAATGTATAATTGTCATGTAAAGATTCCATCTCTTTCATAACATTAACCTATTCTTCTCTATCTATAGCCTCTTCATATGACTCTAGCTCCCCCCATCCATCACCAACGTATATTCTGATAGGATCGGCTTTATCAATAGAGACGGAGGTCTGGCGATTGATGAAGGCTTATGAAAAACGGTTTGAAAGAAATCTTGTTAGGAATTTAATTCACTTTCTATTCTACGCAAACCTTTGTAAACACATGAAACATAATCAAGTGCGGAATGTTTACTTGGGTTTGAAGCTTAAGATGAAAATTGAGAAGATGACAGAAAAGAACAACACAACAATTTGTTTATGGATGTTCGGAGCAAACTCTCCTACGTCACCCCTTCTTCCAACCACCGGAAGGATTCACTATAATATGATTCGAATCAAATACAGTTTGCACACACTTAGCTCACTGTTGAACAAAATACGCTCTGTTCAACTTACTAGATGAAGAATATAACTCAGCTAAAGGATGCTTTGATTCTAACTCTCTCGATTAACACACAGTACAATCAGGAAAGCAACTTCACAGTATGAATGTTCAAAGGCTTCATTTCTCAGTAAGCAAGATGATCGATTGATTTCTCTCTCTGTAAGTTCGTCCGACACCTTATCTGTTGTCCTTTAGAATCTTTAAATATGCACAGGTACCAACGGTCAAATATTCAGAATGATACGTGGTATTCTTCTATTGGAATGCCTCCATAGTACACAGCAGACTCTGAATATAGGGATCGTGGTCGTACATAACAGGTAGTGCGCCAAATATTCCTTAGAGATTTACCTACAAAACAAGTAGTGGGAAGGATATTCACTTACGTGTCATTTGTTGATTGGTTGCATCGGGCTATCGTACTGATCTTCACTAGAAAGTGGAGCAGGAGTAGCGTACATCTGTAGCACGTGAGTAGGCGGGTGCTAGCTTCAAGCAGCTACTTAAGCAAGCAATTAGACGTATTTCAATTAGACGACCCCGTCTAATGAAATCAAACGTCCCCGTCTAATAACATACACCATTAGACCACCTGGTCTAAAGGTATTAGACTTACGTCTAACAACATTCACTTTAGACTAATCTGAAGGAGTTAGACTACACGTCTAACTTTCTCTTCCTATTAGACTGTACGTCTAACTCTACTGAGTTAGACTGCACGTCTAATTCTATTCTATTAGACTGCACGTCTAACTCTGCTGAGTTAGACTGCACGTCTAATTCCGTTCCACTTCAGACTAGTCTGAAGGAGTTAGACCACACGTCTAACTTTCCCAATCCATTAGACTACACGTCTAACTCCGCTGAGTTAGACTGCACGTCTATTTCTGGATTCATTAGACTGCACGTCTAACTCCACTGAGTTAGACTGCACGTCTAACTCCACTGAGTTAGACTGCACGTCTAACTCCACTGAGTTAGACTGCACGTCTAATTCCGAATCCATTAGACTTCACGTCTAACTCCGCTGAGTTAGACTGCACGTCTAATTCTGGATTCATTAGACTGTATGTCTAACTCCGTTGAGTTAAACTGCACGTTTAATTCCGGATTCATTAGACTGCACGTCTAACTCCGCTGAGTTAGACTACACGTCTAATTCCGAATCCATTAGACTACACGTCTAACTCCATTAAGTTAGACTGCACGTCTAATTCTGAATTCATTAGACTGCACGTCTAACTCCGCTGAGTTAGACTGCACATCTAATTCCGGATTTATTAGACCGCACGTCTAACTCCGTTGAGTTAGACTGCACGTCTAATTCCGGATTAATTAGACTGCACGTTTAACTCCGCTGAGTTAGACTGCACGTCTAAATACGAAGTCTATTAGATTGCACGTCTAACTCCACGAGTTAGACTGCACATTTAATTCCTCCAGTTAGACTGCACGTCTAACACCGCTTAGTTAGACTACACGTCTAACTTCCCTAGTTAGACTGCACGTCTAACTTTGTGCATCTAATGCCAAATCGGTCTAATGAATCTCATTAGAGTCAAGTCTTATGAAATCTGACTTCGATACACCTTCATCAAAGACAGTTAGATTCAAATATAATTCATTCATCATTTCATCATCAAAATTCCAATAGTCAAACTATTTCAACACTTAGTCAAAATAATTTGACCCAACATATTCATTATGAGAATATATAGTTAAAGGTTGTCGATCACTTGTATATCATCTAAGTGGAATTGTAGGTAATTCACTTGGATCGCTACTATCATTCTCCATGTTAACATTATGTTCACACTCAACATCATTCTCTTGCACCTGATTTTCTGTTGAAATAGGTGAATCAGATAAATGAACTTTATCTAAATTTATTGACTCACATTTTCCCTTCAACTCATCGTCTTTAGTTTGATCACTTTCCTCAGTAATCTCATTTTCAAAGACGATAACGTCACAACTTCTGACAAGCTTCTTTGAAACTAGATCGTACATCATGTAGCCAAGCTGATCTTGGCCATAACTCAAGAAGATGCACTCAGGACTATTCACATTCAACTTTAATCTTTCATCCTTTGGAATGTGAACAAAGCACCTGCATCCAAATACTCGAAGTGATCTTAAGAAAACATGTTTATTTGTCCATATCTATTTGGAACTTCATCATCCAAAGAAACTATATGACTCAAATTAATAACATGTACCACCGTGTGTAATGCTTCACCTTAAATCTTTAGGGCAACTTTATTTTTAAAAGAAAACATCTTTACCTCTTAATTATTGTCTTGTTCATCCTTTCTGCAAGGCCATTCAACTCAAGAGTCTTTGGAAGTGTCTTCTGATATCTGATCCCATATTGTTTATAGTATGCATCGAATGGACCACAATACTCACCGCCATTATCACTGCGAATGCACTTGATTATCTTTCTAGTCTCTCTTTCAACAAGAGAATACAATTCCTTGAACTTGTTTGAAACTCCATCTTTAGTTTTAAAAACATAGATCTAAGATTCCTAGAATGATCATCAATAAAAGAGCACCACTAATAGTTTGTACCTTTAAATGTCCTCAAACGTCTGAATGCACATTCTCTAAGAGATCTGACTTTCTTGAGGGAGGATTCTACTTGAACGATACTCGAGTTTGCTTTTCCACAAGACAATGAGAACAACTCTTCAAATTTGTCACACTCAAACCCGAAATAACATTTTTCTTAACTAATAAATTCAACTCATTTTCACTAATGTGACCAAGTCTCCGGTGTCATAACTTAGAAGCTTCTTTACTTCGTACAACATTCACATTATCTTTATTTATCAAAGATTGCATTAAATATAAATTTGAAAACTTATCTCCTCGAGATACAACGAGGTTACCTTTCGAAAGTTTCAATTTTCCAGAACCAAAAGAGCTTAAGAAACCATCATCATCAAGCTTTCTAGTTAAAATCAAATTCAACCTCATGTCTGGAGCATGTCGAACATCTTTAAGAAATAACTTCAACCCATTACTAGATTCTAGGAAAACATCGCCAATACCAATAACATTACTTACGACATTATTACCCATCTTCAATACTCCAAAATTAACAAAAGTATAAGATTTAAAGTAATCTTTCTTTGGCGTAACTTGTATGGCAACTCTTGTGTCAAACACCCAAGTTGACTCATCGCATACAAGGTTAATTGTATTTTCGTCGTGAATAATGAAGAGATCATAAGTAGTTATTGAGACGCGATCTTCACAATCATTTTTCTTTTGCTTAGATCTGTTCGCTTCATTTCTAAGCTTGTAACAATTCTTCTTCATGTGTCCACTTTTACCACAATGCTAACATTCAGTTGACTTATATTTTGACTTAGACTTGTTCCGACTCTTATGTCATGTCTTATCTTTCTCACCTCTACTATTATGTCTTCCCCGTTTTCCAACAACAAACACATTTGACTTTGATGAAGAACCTTGAGATTTTTGTCTCAATTCTTCATTTAAGACATCATTTTTGGCCATCTCCAATGTTACTGCACCATTACAAACAAAGTTACAAAGAGAAACTTTAAAAGTCTCCCATGAATCATGTAGAGTATTTAATAACCAAAGCCATTGAACATTGTCTTCTAAGTTTATTTCCATGCTTCACATCTGATCAAGAACACCCTGGAACTCATTCAAGTGATTAAGCATAAAAGCATTATCACTATATTTGAAATGTATAATCTTTTGGAGCAAAAATAATTTGTTACTTCTTATCTTTGAAGTATACAAATTCTCAAGCTTACTCCACAAAATAGGTGCATTTGTCTCATGTTGTATGTGGTTATAAACATTTTCTTCAATAAATTGACGAATGAAACCACATATCTATTCATGCTCAAAAGCCCATTTCTCATCAGATTTAGAGAAGAGTTTCTCACTACCAAAATAGGTAAATGTAAGACTTCACAAATAGAAGATCTTTCATTTTACTATTCCAAATATGATATTTTGAACCATTCAACAAAATCATTATGTTTGTGTTAATCTCCACAAACCAATTAAAAAATTAAAACGTTTAGAACCAAGATCTGATACCACTATGTTGGGAATAAAGCGGAATAATCACACTTGTGATAATAAACTATTCCCCACTTGATTGGATGTTTAAGAGCGATAACAACAAACATAAAAGGAAATATAAATAAAACAAGAACACCAAGAATTTAACGTGAAAAACCTTATCAAATCAAGGAGTAAAACCACACGACTTTTGTTTAGAAGAAGCTTCACTATAATCAAATGTTAAATACGAAACAAATGAAGAAAAAGCTAAACAAAGAAGAGATCTCACTATCTCTCTATAAGTGCATAATATATGACTTTCAAATGTAATTTGATAAGGTCACTTCCTCTAACTTTTATAGAAGAACAAGGACATCTCACAAGTCTTTTTCTAATAAGACAATTATGCCCTTATCTAACACAAAAAGACTTACGAGCTTCTAACTTATGAACTTTTTAAACAGGTTGACATTTTTATTACATAGTTGGGAGCCCAATCAAATAACCCAACCCATCCTTCATTTTACGGACTAAACGAGAAAGGGTGTCAAATTTAGTGGCTAAGGATTAAAATATTAAAATATTTATAAATCAATCAATAATAAAAGAGCTTCACAACTCATTCACTTTTTTCTTATTCATTTATACGCTTCTATTACTTCATTCTTAGACATAATAAAGGCGGAGGACGTTTTATTTATTTATTCTAGCTAATACTTATTATTGTTTAACAAATAGTTTTAATTCTTATAGTTATTTGGAAAGTTCAAATTTCATAATGTTTTCCTTAGGTAGCAATTTATAGATTAGTGGTTGTAACTCAAGTTAATTTAAGATTTAAAATAAGTATTTCATCTCGTTACATAATATAAATATTGAAGGAACGCCTAAACATTTTTTATGAGTAAGAATTTGTGTATATATATAGAAAATGTGTACAATCATAGTAACCTCAATTCAACTATATATATAAAAAGGATGGAAATAAAGAAATCTTAATATTTAGAGTAAAACAACCTCAATTATATTATTAGGACGATAACACACACAAATTCTCTGTAAAACAATTCTTATTGGAGAACTCATTCTCTTTCATGTAATCCTTATTATTATATTATAGGAAAGATGTTTATTACTAGGATTTTCCATGTCATATCATCATGGTTGTTCTCTAACAAAAACAACAATAGGACTTCTCACTGTGTTTTTGGGACCTATCCAAGACAAAGATGCGGAAACCATGTTCTCTCTAGTAAGGATTCCCTCTACAATCATTGTGAATTGTACAGTTGTTCCAACCTTATAAAATAAAAGTTTGTTGGGAACCACTCTTATTTGTACCGACGGCGGAGACGAAATCACGGCATTGTAAGTAAATGATTCAGTTCCCACATTGGTAATTTTTCTAGTCATGGTAACATTAAATCGAGTTGAACGAGAAACAGGGATAGAAAATGAAGGCATGTTAAGATTCGAAGAAATTGTACTCCCATAAGTGGTGCAAGAAGTATGTTCACTTGTAAGAAGATACAATTGCTCATTTGTGTAGCCTTGCCCACACAAGAACCGCACATAATCATCTATTTTGGCATCATACACAAGGCCGGGATCAATGGCACTAGCAATGTTTATGTGGCCTGCTCCGTAAGCAAATTCTACATCAGGAGTTGTTGTTTCATTCATCTTTGAGGCTGCAAATGAATATTTTAAATTTAACAATTGTATAGAATTAAAAGTATTTTGATAACACTTCTTAAATTATTAATGATATATATACCCGTGGTGATAAGAGCTGATTTTATAGCGGCCGGAGACAATGATGGATTAAAAGATTTGACATAAGCCGCTGCAGCTGCAACATGTGAAGATGCCATGGAAGTGCCCGATAAAATGTTATATGGTGACCTTCTCTTATCAATTTGTTCCTTAGTAGGAGAATTCAAAGGTGTCCATGCAGCCAAGATGTGAACACCAGGTGCACACAAATCCGGCTACAAGATAAGGAGAAACATTGTTATATTTATTATAAGATAAATGTAATTTTAAATTTTTATTTTGAACTAGAATCCACTTTCATTTTTATTAAAATATTATATAGTTACTAAAATAAAAGTTTAATAATATTATACCATTCCTTTCTAATCAGATTATTCACCATAAAATAATAATGATATAATCTTAATATGAATATGAGATAATGAGATTATATCAGTGTTATAATCTTAATATTACATGAGGTTTAGTGGATAGAACTGATAGAATTGGCCGAGAATCATATTACCTTTTATAGGATTTTTGCTTTAATCGTTTTTTTTATGTTTTTATCGTTGTACATAAACGTCTATCAATTTCATAATATTATTAGATGGAACATTTTTAAAGTAAAATAATTTATACAAATATTAGGATTCATCTTTAATATTAGAGTAAAGTTAAGGGAAAAAAAAGTGAAGAACAAGTGAGAAATATATCAAACCTTCAGGATTTCAGGTGTTAAAAGATTCGGTCCCCTAGATGAGAAGGATCCAATATATGGTGACGAAGCATCAAGACCTCCTCTAGTCTTGAATATTCTTGCAGTTGGAGTCCTGCTTAATAATAATAAAAATCAATAAATGAACAAAATAATATTCATATAATTTTAGAACAACTTAAATATTACATATTCAACTCTCTAAATCTCATATAATAGTTACTCATTCGGTTGATCTGATTTCCGATAACATAAGCTGTGGGGAGGACAAACGCTTCGGAGTCATCTTTTCTTTCACGAGCTCGTATCACCATACCAGCTGCACCAACAGAAAGAGCTTCTGTCCCTATATTATATTCGTCACAAATGACAATTTTATCCTTTACCAATGTAGTATCGAGTGAGTTTCTTTGGCACGTTCTGCAGTTATGAGACCAAAAACACTATTACAACAAAATTATTTTAAATTAATTGGCAATTAGATTATCAATACTAATATATAACAAACTAAAATGTCTCAAGGGAACTATAATTACTAATATATACCAATGTGTAATACCTAGATATATTGCTGGAAACATTCATTATTTTATTTGGCACATCAGAACCATACACCATAGGGTAAAAATCAGTTTCATCAAACATATTTATTGAAACTCCCTGTGTTAGTAAGACAAATGAATAATCAAATCAATAAAAATCATTGTATGCATGCTTTGCTTAAAACAAGAATAAATGGTAGTGAAAAACTTTAATTTACCTTAACAACCATACCATTACCCATTTGTAAATTGTTAATGAAGTTTCGATCAATCGTGCTTGCTCCGACTGAAAGTACCCATGGAAAAACATTCGATAAACTCGAAGGTTTGGGACCCTTATTTCCTGTTGGCACTATCGTTAAAATTCCGTTTCTCATTGCTTTAAAACTCCCAATAGATAAAGAATTCGTAAAATAGCTTATAGGATTTTCATCTCCCATTGAAATTGATATTATGTCTACACCGTCTGTGATTGCATCAGCGAATGCTGCAATGATGTCGGCATCATCGCAACCGGAGGACCAACATACTTTATATGCGGCAATTAGCGAAGATGGAACACCGCCTCGAGCTGTACCTGTACCTAGGCCAAAAAAACTTGCTGATTTATCAATGTTGCCCGCAATTATTGAGGCCATATAAGTTCCATGACCAATGGTGTCTCTTGGAGATTGAACATCCTCTGTGGAGAAGTGACCATTCTTTTTGTAATACCTTGCTCCAATGATTTTGCTGCATGCATGCAATCATAATATGTTATTATATTTTTATTAAATTTAATTTATATAAAAAAAACATCTTACTTATTACAAGTGAAATTGGTTAGTCCCCTACACGAGCCTTTCCATTTATTTGGTGGACGCGAAAGGAAACTAAATCTTGAATTTTTAAAATTTATAGACTCTGGCCAAATTCCGGAATCTATTACCGCAACAATGATGTTGCTCTCAACTGTTTTTCTTTTGATCGATTGAGGAAAATTTATGAAGTCCCATGATCTTGTCGTAAGCATGTCATTGTTTCTATTAGGAAACACGGATACAACTCCTTTCATTGCTGATAATTAATTAAAACAATTAATATATATGGTCACATAAATGATTTTATAAAAAAAATTATATATCGTTGAGAACTAATTGATTATCTTACAAGATATTCGTTGAACTTCGTCGTTTTTTAATAGAGCAAGAAAACAATTGAAATTATTCTTGTAACTATATATAATTTTCGCAGAAGTATTCCTGCCAAAAAAAAAAATGAACTTCAGAATAAGTAAGCAATAATCCTTTTAATCAAATATTTGAATTTGCTTGTATTAATAACTAATAATGAGAAGGAAAAAAACAAGATGTTTAAAAAATGACATTAGTGATATATTACATGCCAAGAGCATTTTTGAGAAATCTTGAATGCAAAATAGGTGGAGGAATGCCCAATGTTAGTTTGAAGTCTCCCATGTAGACTATATACTCCTGAAAAAAACAATAAATATGTTAGTGTGTATAACAAAAATAGTTGGTAAGAAGATTTGAATGACTGTTTAAATATATTTTATTTTGTTAGAGTCTAATAGAATAATTTAAGGTGATGTTTCTCTAGACAGGAAATGAGACAATTATAGTATTTAAAGCTCAATATAGCATTCAAATTAAACTTCATAAAGTAAAATAATACAAAGGATTACATTTCCACCAACATACTTCTTCCTTTCAAATTTTCTTTTATTACAATATTATTTTGTTATACATATTAATTTTTTTTCATTTAATTATAATTAAATTTAATTAGTTTAAGTTGATTTATTATATTATTTATGTTATAAATAATTTGGTTAATTGTTTTCTAATATAAAGAAAATATAAATTGTAACTTAAAGTACAAACTCTATTGGGAAAAGGATCCAAATACTAGGTCCCTCCTCAAGTGCTCACTGACCCCAATATTTCACCCTATAATAAGTTTTGGGACAATTATTACAAATGATGTTAGTATTTAAGAAGTTTATTCAAATCACATTTTAAATAGGGTTTGTTTGATTTATCGAAAATAATTTGCAGTTGAAAGAATGTGGTGTTAATTTGTAATTATATAAATGTCAATACTTTAATTTATCTTCTTGAAAATTCCAATGGGTTTTACAAAGAACAATCTTCCATAAATAATAAGTGTTGGTACAATTATTCAAACTTAGTAACAATTTTTAAAAAATAAATATTACAACTGTAAGAGTTGCTAAAATAATGAATGGATTTCATTTGTGCAATTTAATTAGACATACATATTAAACAGTCAAAATTGAGAGTTTACGTAAAATCATTTACTAACTATAAACTCGTAAAATCTAGATTTACTTAAAATCATAAAAAATTAATTAAAAAAATATTAGTTATATATTATTATTTATATATATATATATATATATATATATATATATATAATTAAATATTTTATATTTGACCAATTTTAAAAACTTATATATTTAAATATAAAATTAATTAAAAATTAATAATAAATAAATAATATTATAAAAAATTATATTTACAAAATTAATTATATTAATTAAATAAATAATAATTAATTTCTAATTTTAAATATAAATTTGTAATTTTTAACATAAAATTATAAAATCGAAATTATTTTTAAATACATAAAATCGTAAAATCGTAAAATCTTATTATCATAAATTTAAAATCGTACAAGTTTACCTATTTAAGAGTTTAATTAAAATCAAACTCGTTAACGTTCTTTGAAATCATAAAATTGTAAAATTTTAAGAGTCAACTCGAGATTTTAATAGTCTAGCTACATATTACTATCAAGAAAAAGAAATATACTAATGCGCTTGTTTGTTAAAACTATTTTTTTAACCTATCGAATTTTCTTTTCTCAAACACTAGTCTTTCTTCTGCAAGTTATTTAGGCACATATAAACCATTGAATTTAGAAATTATAAACATTGATTTATTGAAAATTGATATAGGTTGTAAGAATATAGGCTTACTATGCAACTTAAAAATTGAAATGAGATAAAGAGATGAGCATAACTAAGGCCTAATTTTTTTTTATCCTTTTGGAGGGATTATAATAGTCAATCATAAAATTACTTAATTTTATTATATCAAAGTTGAAACAGAGAATTTTAAAACCGATAAAAGAAGATTTCAAAACCGATGTGAAGTCTGAATCTGAAGCTGAAGATAAGGAAGACAAGAAAACAGAAATTCAAGTTGAATATAACAAAGGTAAAAGTCCTAAAATTCTGAGAAACAAATCTTTCTATTAAATCAGAACGGGCTCGTACAAAGAGAATTTAAAAAGAGAAACAACAATACTCATTATCCTTTTCAATACAATCTTTTTTTATCGTTAGAGGAAGAGGAAGGGGAAAAGGCGTCTCAATGAAGATAGATGGCATGCGAAAATCCCAGGCTTGGATGATTAGATTTGAATGTAGTCTTTTCTATTTGTAATCTCTATTTTTTAGAATGTATGAATGCTATTAATCAATTTTTTTAGGGTCTTTTAATTGTCATCCTTAATTATAGCTATAGTTTGTTTAACTTTAATTTCTTATCCTACCAATATTGAAATTTTAATATTTGGTTTTAACCATTTTAAAAAAAATAAAATAGTCAATCATATTAACTTACGAACTATTTATTATTATATCATGCCAACATGCCTGAGAAATTATATATCAGTAAACATATTAAAAATTGATAAAAGAATAAATGTGTACTTGTGGATCTAGGCCACTTCCATTGGTGCATGTAAGGAGAATAACATAAATTGCACATAATTGAAGAAAACATGCAACAAATGAATTTAATCTTGTTTGCATCATTTTAGGAGATGTTTTTGTCTTACTTAAGGTTGGAAGAGAGGTTTCATTAGAGTCTTTTTATAGATTCTAAAAGTTATAGAAACACTAAGAACTTACATTTTTGTAAATTATTGCCTTTTTGCTTTATGTAATCTTTGTTGTAATTTATGATATTCTCTCTGATTTTCTTTTATAAAGGGAACCATTAAAATTTCTAAAATACTTGAAAATAAAACTATTATACCTAGTGACATCCACAAAGACATTAAATTTAATAATATAATTATTTATATTTAATTTATTTTGGAAAAACCATGTTTATTCTCTTAAAAATCCCTACACCCTAAGCCTATAGGCATGAACCCATTCTTTAATATGTGCAATAATATATTTAAAAAAAATTAGTCCCTCAATATATATATATATATATATATATATATATATATATATATATATATATATATATATATATATATATATATATATAATAATAATAATAATAATAATTAATTCTAAAGTGTCCGGATTGTCGGTCAAAAAGTTATGCTTAATTTGGATATATATGTGAAAATAAATGAATACTTAGATTGGATTGTGGGTTGTGACCTGCCCATAAATTAAAACGGTTAATAATAAAATTAAAAAGGTTATATGTATCGAATTTGCAACCTAACAAAAACAAGTAAAACTATTTAACCAACTAAGCTAATAATACTTTATATTTTAAATTCAACACCAAATATGATGAACATGAGACATTCTTAACAATATAAGTTCAACTTTTTAACTAACTAATCTATATATATAATAATGCTTAATTTCAAAGTGTCCGGATTGCCGAGTCGAGAGCTGTAGTTAATTATATATATTTATATATATGAGAGTAAATAAATACTTGGGTCGGATGGTGGGTTGACTAACCCATAAACTTAAAACGGTTAAAAATAAAATTAAAAATGTTATATATATGTTTCGAACTTACAACTTAACAAAAAAAAGTAAAACCATTTAACCAACTAGACTAATAAGACTTTATATTTTAAATTCAACACCAAATTTTATGAACGTGGGACATTCTTAACAATATAAGTTCAACTTTTTAACTAACTAATATATATAATAATGCTTAATTTTAAAGTGTCTAGATTACCGAGTCGAGAGCTGTGGTTAATTTGGATATATATATGAGAGTAAATAGATACTTGAGTTGGATTGTGGGTTAACTCGCCCATAAACTTTAAACGGTTTAAAATAAAATTAAAAATGATATATATATATATATATATATATATATATATATATATATAACTTGTAACATAACAAAATAAGTACAACCTTTAAACAAATCCTTTAATTCATTCATATATATATATAAACCATAAAGTGAAAAAGAGAGTTTAGTTAATTATGAAAGAAATTGACACATTTATTTATTATTTATTTTAATAATAAATCTAAATAAATAAAATTAACAATTTAAAATTATCTAAAACAATAATAAAAAATCAACATTAATAGTATAATAATTCATTTATATATATATAATAATAATAATAATAATAAACCATAGTGAAAAAAATTAATAAATTTTAAAAATAAAAATTTAGTTTAAATATATTAAAATAATAAGTATTTATTAAATATTTAAAAAATACAAATGTTGTATATATAAATAATTTTTAATTGTTAGTCATATAAATTATATATGCATACACAAAATTATAAATATAAATCAACATCATAAATAATTTAGTGGTTGAAGTGTTAATGCTACATAATAATGAAGACCATGATTCAAATCTTGGTAGGTACAATTATTAAACTATAAAACCATTGATGGTTAATATGTGAAAGTTAAAAAATTGATGGTTAATATGTGAAATAAAAACGTTGGTTCATCGAAGGGAGAAGATAATTGAATGCGAATGATATTAGTTAAGATTTGCAATGAAATTGGTGGGGTGGGTAAATGACATTCACAAAATTAGAGGTCAATTGAGGTCGATTAGGAATAATTTGATATTGGTGGTTAAAATATGCGAGAAGATTAGTTGTTTGACCGAAGTGAAAATTAAGGTCACGAGATGAGAAGTCCGATTTGAATTGGTAGATAAATGTGGAATGAGATGGTTAGTCAGTCTAAGTGCTTTAAGGTCACAAGATGAGAGTATGATTGAGCATTGATGGGCTAAAGTGAGAGTAAAAAATAGATTGGTAATGTTTGAGATTTTTTATTTGACCAAAGTGAGAGTGTAAAGTTACGAGATGAGAGGTTCATTGAGAAAAAATATGTGATAAAATATATGAGAAGATGAGTTGTTTTATGGAAGTGAATAAAATGTTGAATGAGAGTGTTTTATTTTTTTATTTTAATATATTATTCACGACCTATTAATAATATTAAAAATTGAAATACATATTATTATAATTATTTTATTAATTTTTTTGTTTTATATTTGTATTCGTATGTATCGCACGAGAATCTTTTTAGTTTATATAATAATGTGTTCCTTAGTATTGTTTATTTCTTTAGAAGCATATTAATCATCAAATATTTACTCTAACTATCAATATTTAGTAGTACAAGAAATTAAAACAAAATAGGTTTATATCTCTACAAAAGGGAAAACAAATACCATCAACCATTTTAAATATACTAACTTTGTCTTTGGCTTTTATTTATGTTTTTAAATTTATTGTTCTAGCATGTATCAATTAAGAAAAATAGATTACACTGAATGTGATTTTTTAAATCCCAAAGAAATCTAAGATAAATTTTGTGTTTTTATAAGTTTTTTTTTTGTTTTATCGTTTTATGAGAGTACTTTGCATTCCTCTCTTAATATACCAAAGATTTTTTTAGGAATTTAGGATTTTCTAAATATGAAAGAATATTTTTTTTATTATATTGGTCAATACACATCTCTAATATAAGAGTACTTAGAGTGTAAGTACTACAAATTTACATACCCAATTTATAAAATTAAAAAATAATTAATTTAATTGATTTTGAATAAACTAAATCAAAACAATTAAAACTAAGGCCAAGATATGATTAAAATAATTAATTAGGTTAATTATTGTGATAATTAAACCTTAAATTAATTAAAAAGATAATGACAAATAAAAAAATAAAATAATTTGGGATAAATATTTATTCCCGGAAAATCCTTTGTCCCGGAAGAGCTCAAGTCGGTTTGCGTTTCAGAATTTCATTTTTAAAACGGGGGTCTGACTATTGTTAGCAACTTTGGATAAACGGATTGATAAAAATCCTGTTAAGGATTAATATCACTTTCTATTCTTTGCAAACCTTCATAAACTCTTGAAACGATTTCAAGTGCGAAATTGTTTGTTTGGATTTGAAGCTTTGAACAATTGAATAATGAAAGACAGAAGGAAAAAGCACAACAAGTTGTTTATGTATGTTCGGAGCTAACTCTCCTACGTCACCCCTTCTTCCAACAACTGTAAGGATTTCACTAAAACTTCTTTGAATCAAATACATATTACTGAATAGTTAACACTCTGTTAAACAGAACACACTCTGTTCCACTTATAATATGATCAATAATATCTCTCAGCTAGACAGTGTTCTTGATTCTCTTTTTAACTTGAAAAATGATGTACAATTAGTAAGTGCAAGAGTGATGAGTAAGAAGAATTCAATTCGATATCTGGTAGACCGAGAGAGATATGAAACTCGAGAAATTCGGTCGTTGTCCTTGAGCATCTATTTGTAGTAGAAGGACACCAACGGTCGAATCTTCTTCATGGATACATGACAAGCGTCCATTGGAAATCCTCCATAGTACATGAGTACAACAGACTCTGTTCTCATGGAAAGTGGCCGTACATAACGGTAGTGCACCGGATATCCTTCTAGATCTGTCCTGTATTGAACAAGTAGCGGGAAGAATATTCGCGTATGTGGCGTTCATTCACTTGATGCAAATAACTGGCGTACTGGACTGCAAAAAAGAGTGGAGTAGGAGTAGCGTACAACTAGTTGATCGTGGGTAGACGTATGCTAACTTCAAACGAATACTGAAGCGAGGCATTAGACGTGCTCCATTAGATAGCCATGTCTAAGAGAGTTAGACGTCAACGTCTAACAGCGAGTTCATTAGACTGCCAAGTCTAATAGAGTTAGACTGCAACGTCTAATTTCGCATCCCATTAGACTACCACGTCTAATGGAGTTAGACTGCAACATCTAACTACATATCACTTCAGACTTATGTGAAAGATGTAGACACCAACGTCTAACTACGTATCTGTTAGACTGACACGTCTAACTACGTATCTATTAGACTGGCACATCTAACTACGTATCTGTTAGACTTGCACGTCTAATTACGTATCTGTTAGACTTGTACGTCTAACTATGTATCTATTAGACTGACACGTCTAACTACGTATCTATTAAACTGGCACGTCTAACTACGTATGTGTTAGACTGACACGTCTAACTTCGTATCTGTTAGACTGGCACATCTAACTACATATCTGTTAGACTGACACGTATAGTTACGTATCTGTTAGACTGACACGTCTAACTACGTATCTGTTAGATTTAAAACTTAATTAAAAGTTTAAGACAACTATATGTATAATCAATGAACAACACAACAACATGAACATAAGATCATATACTCATATTTTCAAAATATTAGGAGATAAATAACATGATCGATAAACGAAAATTTTCATTTTCAAAAATCAGCAAAAGATTTTTTTTCCCTCTAAATCTAAGGCCATATCTTTTTCTTTTTCCCCTTTTTAACATCATTAGGAGAGATAGATTCCTACTGATTCTTTTCGGCCAGAAAGATCTCTCGATTTCTTTCCTTGAGCTTGAGCCTCCTAGCTTGGATATCATAGTTACTAAATTTTTGATAGTTCATGACTCTAGAGGATTTGATAAGGATCCCAAGACTTCCAACTCTTGAAGGGAGACAGGGAAGCAACATATTCAGAAGATCTCCTTTTAGTCAAATCCAACAAGTTGTGGAAAATGATACTTGACTAGTTGATTTCTATCCCCTTAGTGATAGAAATCATCATCTCGAAGATGATCTTCGAGTAGGAGTTGGAACATCCGTTAGCCAAGAGGGATCGGGAAATGATATCATTAGGTAAAGAGAACTCAACTTTTAGAGAGGACCGTAGTCCGGAATTATTGACATGAACTAGAGTCCCATCACGAAAAGTGTCGGAGAAAACAAGCCCCATCTCAGACAGGACTTCCTTCGAAGATAAAGGAAACTCAGATAGTCCCTCGGTCAGAAGATTGAAGAACTGAGCGAAAGATTCTTCAGTGAAACAAGCAATATCAGTGAAGATTCTTGCCAAGAATAATTTGTTGTCGTATAACCCAGCATTTTTGAAATACTCACGAACCTCTGGTTCGTGAATGACGATAGGGGCCTTGAGAAAATTTTAACAACAAGAGAAAATATTTCATCAAAATAAGTACCCTTTATTTGACTAAACCCTTTGACAACCAAACGAGCTTTGTGTTGTGGAGCTGAAATATGCTCATCTTGCTTCAGTTTATACACCCACCTATTTTTCAAAGCTTTCTTTCCTTTTGATAATTCTACCAACTCAAATGTATAATTATCATGTAAAGATTCCATCTCTTTCATAACATCAACCTATTCTTAGCTATCTATAGCCTCTTCATATGACTCTGGCTCCCCCCATCCATCACCAATGTATATTCATTATGAGAATATATAGTTAAAGGTTGTCGATCTCTTGTAGATCATCTAAATGGAATTGTAGATAATTCACTTGGCTTGCTACTATCATTCTCCATGTTAACATTATGTTTACACTCAACATCATCCTCTTGCACCTTATTTTCTGTTGAAATAGGTGAATCAGATAAATGAACTTTATCTAAATTTATCGACTCACATTTTCCCTTCAACTCATCGTATTTAGTTTGATCACTTTCCTCAGTAATCTCATTTTCAAAGACGATAACGTCATAACTTTTGACAAGCTTCTTTGAAACTAGATCATACATCATGTAGCCAAGATCATCTTGGCCATAACTCAAGAAGATGCACTCATGACTCTTTACCTTCAACTTTGATTTTTCATCCTTTGGAATGTGAACAAAGTATCTGCAGCCAAATACTCGAAGTGATCTTAAGAAAACATGTTTATTTGTCCATACATATTTGGAACTTCACCGTCCAAAGAAACTATATGACTCAATTTAATAACATATACTACTGTGTGTAATGCTTCACCCTAAAACGTTGGGGCAGCTTTATTTTTGAAAGAAAACATCAAATCCTCTTAACAATTGTCTTGTTCATTCTTTCTACAAGGCCATTCAACTCATGAGTCTTGGGAAGTGTCTTCTGATGTCTGATCCCATATTATTTATAATATGTGCTAAAGATCAACTCACAAAATTTTATGAATCAAAAATCGTCTGAACATTAACATTTAAACATTTAAATTTTGAATCAAATTTAAACTTAAGCGGCCAACAATTACAAGTTTTGAATATTTAAGTTAAATAATCAAAAAGGGAGAAATTGTTAGATAAAATAGATAACTAATTAGTAAGTAATTATCTATCTAAAGAACTTAACCAAATCTACCATTTGTGTAGGAAATATAGGAATCGACTTTAAGCTTTCATACATACAAATTGGCTTACCGCCCATTCCAGTTGACCGATATCAAAAAGATGGTGCAAACTGGGATCAACTAAACAAACTCTTTATATCAGAGCTTATAGAGGATCGACTCGACAATGAATAACGGTTTTACCGTTCAACTTCATGATCGTTAAACTTATCAGTCATATATCAGGAAGAGAAATCGACTTCCATATTTCAACAGTATGACCGGTTCACCGATATAAAAAAGACGGCGCAACCGGTGGTTTGTCCGATAAATTACTTGGTACAGTCCTAAGCCAATATACAAGACAATCTGTAAGATGATCGGTAGCTTGACCGATCAGAATATCAACCAGCTTTATGCCAAGACAAGATCTACACTGAGAGCGGCCGACAGGTTCCATTTCAGTGTAATACAGAAGGAAGCTTTCAAACGTACAGACTGTATTATTGCCATTTTAATACAAGTCTGATGATAACTTTTGGGAAATAGAAGACTGTCAAAAATAATCAGATACCTATTTTGGTATAAGTCTAACAAAATTTCACTTAGAACAGATGTTTGTCACATTAATCCAGATAATCACATCAGTAGAAGACAAAGATGCATGCTGATCTGCTCCTTTGGGAAGTATTAAACACATTAAATGACCTGTTGTACCTTCCTGATCAACCAATCAAAATTAAGAAACAAAGGGTTACCATGCAGGTATCCGTTGAAGATAAAAATATGACCGTTGTCATATTTCCTACTTATGAAGATCCGTACACAAGTAGAAAAGAGAGATACACAAGTGAACAGAAACCTACAACCGAAAGAAGACAACCTTGAAATCTCAAAATGTTCTCTATTCATATATTGTGTAAAGCAGTTCAAAGTGTGTTAGATCTTTCACGTGTATTACAAGTTCATCTATTCTGTGCGAGTAGTGAGTGTTTTAAGTAAAAAACGAGCAGTAAATAAGCCTCAGTTATTCGACGTATTGTAAACTGTGGTGAATATTCTAAGTGAATATCCTTCTCAACATTTGAGAAGAAGGGGTGACGTAAGAGTTTTATCTCCGAACATCCATAAATCCTGTGTTGTATTTCTTCTCTATTTCATACTTCATTATCGCTGTCCAAACCGTGTGTTTGTTGCTTCAAATCGAAATAAACAGTTCCGCACTTGAACTCGGTTCAAGAGTTTGTGACAGTTTGCGTAGTATAGAGACCGATATTAACTTCTAACCAAGTTAATATCAATCGGTGTGTTGTGTAAGCGTTCACTCTAGCGAGACCCCTAGTCTCCTTCGGCGATCCCGATCCTAATAGTATGCATCAAATGGACCACAATACTTACCACCATTATCACTGCGAATACACTTGATTATCTTTCTAGTCTCTCTTTAAAAAAGAGCATACAATTCCTTGAACTTGTTTGAAACTTCATCTTTAGTTTTCAAAACATAGATCTAACATTCCTAAAATGATCATCAATAAAAGTGCACCACTAATAGTTCGTACCTTTAAATGTCCACAAACGTCTGAATGCACATTCTCTAAGAGATCTGACTTTCTTGAGGGAGGATTCTACTTGAACGATACTCGAGTTTGCTTTGCCACAAGAAAATGAAAACATCTCTTAAAATTTGTCTCACTCAAACCCAAAATAACATTTTTCTTAACTAGTAAATTCAACTCATTTTCACTAATGTGACCAAGTCTTCGGTGCCATAACTTGGAAGCTTCTTTACTTCATACAACATTCATATTATCTTTATTTATCAAATATTGCATTAAATATAAATTTGAAACCTTATCTTCTCGAGCTACAACGAGGTTACCTTTCGAAAGTTTCCATTTTCCAGAACCAAAAGAGGTTAAGAAACCATCATCATAAAACTTTCTAATTAAAATCAAATTCAACCTCATGTCTGGAGCATGTCAAACATCTTTAAGAAGCAACTTCGACCCATTTCTATATTCTAGGAAAACATCGCCAATACCAATAATATTACTTACGGCATTATTACTCATCTTCAATACTCCAAAATTACCAAAAGTATAAGATTTAAAGTAATCTTATTTGGCATAACTTGTATGGAAACTCTTGTATCAAACACCCAAGTTGACTCATCGCATACAAGGTTAATTGTATTCTCGTAGTGAATAATGAAGAGATCATAAGTAGTTGTTGAGACGCGATCTTCACAATCATCTTTTCTTTTGCTTAGATCTGTTTGCTTCATTTCTGAGCTTGTAACAATTCTTCTTCATGTGTCCACTTTTACCACAATGCTAACATTCAGTTGACTTGTATTTTGACTTTGACTTGTTCCGACTCTTATGTCATGACTTATCTTTCTCACCTCTACTATTATGTCTTCCCCATTTTCCAGCAACAAACACAATTGACTTTGATGAAGAACCTTGAGATTTTTGTCTCAATTCTTCATTTAAGAAATCATTTTTGGCCATCTCCAATGTTACTGCACCATTAAAAACAAAGTTACAAAGAGAAACTTTAAAAGTCTCTCGTGAATCGGGCAGAGTAGTTAATAACCAAAGCCATTGAACATTTTCTTCGAAGTTTATTCCCATGCTTCACATCTGATCAAGAACACCCTGGAACTCATTCAAGTGATCAGGCATAAAAGCACTATAACTATATCTGAAATGTATAATCTCTTGGAACAAAAATAATTTGTTACTTCTATCTTTGAAATATACAAATTCTCAAGCTTACTCCACAAAGTAGGTGCATTTGTCACATGTTGTATGTGGTTATAAACATTCTCTTCAATAAATTGACGAATAAAAACACATACATGTTCATGCTCAAAAGCCCATTCCTCATCAGATTTAGAGAAGAGTTTCTCACTACCAAAATAGGTAAATGTAAGACTTCACAAATAGAAGATCTTTCAATTTACTATTCCAAATATGATAGTTTGAACCATTCAAAAAAATCATTATGTTTGTGTTAATCTCCACAAACTAATTAAAAAATAAAAAGAAGAGATCTCACTATATCTCTATAAGTGCATAATATATGACTTTCAAATGTAATTTGATAAGGTCACTTCCTCTAACTTTTATAGAAGAACAAGGACATCTCACCAGTCTTTTTTTAATAAGACAACTATGCCCCTATCTAACACAAAAAGAGTTTTGAGCTTCTAACCTCTGAACTTTTTAAACAGGTTGACATTTTTATTACATAGTTGGAGCCCCAATCAAATAACCCAACCCATCCTTCATTTGACGGACTATACGAGAAAAGGTGTCAAATTTAGTGGCTAAGGATTAAAATATTAATATGTTTTTAAATCAATCAATAATAAAAAGCTTCACAACTCATTCACTTTTTTCTTATTTAATTATACGCTTCTATTAATTCATTCTTAGACATAATAAAGGCGGAGGACGTTTTATTTATTTATTCTAGCTAATACTTATTATTGTTTAACAAATAGTTTTAATTCTTATAGTTATTTAGAAAGTTCAAATTTTATAATGTTTTCCTTAGGTAGCAATTTATCGATTAGTGGCTGTAATTCAAGCTAATTTATGATTTAAAATAAGTATTTCATCTCGTTACATAATATAAATATTGAAGGAACGCCGAAACATTTTTTATGGGTAAGAATTTGTGTATATATATAGAAAATGTGTACAATCATAGTAACCTCAATTCAACTATATATATAAAAAGGATGGAAATAAAGAAATCTTAATATTTAGAGTAAAACAACCTCAATTATATTATTAGGACGATAACACACAAATTATCTGTAAAACAATTCTTATTGGAGAACTCATTCTCTTTCATGTAATCCTTATTATTATATTATAGGAAAGATGTTTATTACTAGGATTTTCCATGTCATATCATCATGGTTGTTCTCTAACAAAAACAACAATAGGACTTCTCACTGTGTTTTTGGGACCTATCCAAGACAAAGATGCGGATACCATGTTCTCTCTAGTAAGGATTCCCTCTACAATCATTGTGAATTGTACAGTTGTTCCAACCTTATAAAATAAAAGTTTGTTGGGAACCACTCTTATTTGTACCGACGGCGGAGACGAAATCACGGCATTGTAAGTAAATGATTCAGTTCCCACATTGGTAATTTTTCTAGTCATGGTAACATTAAATCGAGTTGAACGAGAAACAGGGATAGAAAATGAAGGCATGTTAAGATTCGAAGAAATTGTACTCCCATAAGTGGTGCAAGAAGTATGTTCACTTGTAAGAAGATACAATTGCTCATTTGTGTAGCCTTGCCCACACAAGAACCGCACATAATCATCTATTTTGGCATCATACACAAGGCCGGGATCAATGGCACTAGCAATGTTTATGTGGCCTGCTCCGTAAGCAAATTCTACATCAGGAGTTGTTGTTTCATTCATCTTTGAGGCTGCAAATGAATATTTTAAATTTAACAATTGTATAGAATTAAAAGTATTTTGATAACACTTCTTAAATTATTAATGATATATATACCCGTGGTGATAAGAGCTGATTTTATAGCGGCCGGAGACAATGATGGATTAAAAGATTTGACATAAGCCGCTGCAGCTGCAACATGTGAAGATGCCATGGAAGTGCCCGATAAAATGTTATATGGTGACCTTCTCTTATCAATTTGTTCCTTAGTAGGAGAATTCAAAGGTGTCCATGCAGCCAAGATGTGAACACCAGGCGCACACAAATCCGGCTACAAGATAAGGAGAAACATTGTTATATTTATTATAAGATAAATGTAATTTTAAATTGTTATTTTGAACTAGAATCCACTTTGATTTTTATTAAAATATTATATAATTACTAAAATAAAAGTTTAATAATATTATACCATTCCTTTCTAATCAGATTATTCACCATAAAATAATAGTGATATAATCTTAATATGAATGTGAGATAATGAGATTATATCAGTGTTATAATCTTGATATTACATGAGGTTTAGTGGGTAGAACTGATAGAATCGGCCGAGAATCTTATTACATTTTATAGGATTTTTGCGTTAATCGTTTTTTTTTTTTTATGTTTTTATCGTTGTACATAAACGTCTATCAATTTCATAATATTATTAGATGGAACATTTTTAAAGTAAAATAATTTATACAAATATTAGGATTCATCTTTAATATTAGAGTAAAGTTAAGGGAAAAAAAGTAAAGAACAAGTGAAAAATATATCAAACCTTCAGGATTTCAGGTGTTAAAAGATTCGGTCCCCTAGATGAGAAGGATCCAATATATGGTGACGAAGCATCAAGACCTCCTCTAGTCTTGAATATTCTTGCAGTTGGAGTCCTGCTTAATAATAATAAAAATCAATAAATGAACAAAATAATATTCATATAATTTTAGAACAACTTAAATATTACATATTCAACTCTCTAAATCTCATATAATAGTTACTCATTCGGTTGATCTGATTTCCGATAACATAAGCTGTGGGGAGGACAAACGCTTCAGAGTCATCTTTTCTTTCACGAGCTCGTATCACCATACCAGCTGCACCAACAGAAAGAGCTTCTGTCCCTATATTATATTCGTCACAAATGACAATTTTATCCTTTACCAATGTAGTATCTAGTGAGTTTCTTTGGCACGTTCTGCAGTTATGAGACCAATAACACTATTACAACAAAATTATTTTAAATTAATTGGCAATTAGATTATTAATACTAATATATAACAAACTAAAATGTCTCAAGGGAACTATAATTACTAATATATATCAATGTGTAATACCTAGATATATTGCTGGAAACATTCATTATTTTATTTGGCACATCAGAACCATACACCATAGGGTAAAAATCAGTTTCATCAAACATATTTATTGAAACTCCCTGTGTTAGTAAGACAAATGAATAATCAAATCAATAAAAATCATTGTATGCATGCTTTGCTTAAAACAAGAATAAATGGTAGTGAAAAACTTTAATTTACCTTAACAACCATACCATTACCCATTTGTAAATTGTTAATGAAGTTTCGATCAATCGTGCTTGCTCCGACTGAAAGCACCCATGGAAAAACATTCGATAAACTCGAAGGTTTGGGACCCTTATTTCCTGTTGGCACTATCGTTAAAATTCCGTTTCTCATTGCTTTAAAACTCCCAATAGATAAAGAATTCGTAAAATAGCTTATAGGATTTTCATCTCCCATTGAAATTGATATTATGTCTACACCGTCTGTGATTGCATCAGCGAATGCTGCAATGATGTCGGCATCATCGCAACCGGAGGACCAACATACTTTATATGCGGCAATTAGCGAAGATGGAACACCGCCTCGAGCTGTACCTGTACCTAGGCCAAAAAAACTTGCTGATTTATCAATGTTGCCCGCAATTATTGAGGCCATATAAGTTCCATGACCAATGGTGTCTCTTGGAGATTGAACATCCTCTGTGGAGAAGTGACCATTCTTTTTGTAATACCTTGCTCCAATGATTTTGCTGCATGCATGCAATCATAATATGTTATTATATTTTTATTAAATTTAATTAATATAAAAAAACATCTTACTTATTACAAGTGAAATTGGTTAGTCCCCTACATGAGCCTTTCCATTTATTTGGTAGACGCGAAAGGAAACTAAATCTTGAATTTTTAAAACTTATAGACTCTGGCCAAATTCCGGAATCTATTACCGCAACAATGATGTTGCTCTCAACTGTTTTTCTTTTGACCGATTGAGGAAAATTTATAAAGTCCCATGATCTTGTCGTAAGCATGTCATTGTTTCTATTAGGAAACACAGATACAACTCCTTTCATTGCTGATAATTAATTAAAACAATTAATATATATGGTCATATAAATGATTTTATACAAAAATTTATATATCGTTGAGAACTAATTGATTATCTTACAAGATATTCGTTGAACTTCGTCGTTTTTTAATAGAGCAAGAAAACAATTGAAATTATTCTTGTAACTATAAATAATTTTCGCAGAAGTATTCCTGCTAAAAAAAAAATGAACTTCAGAATAAGTAAGCAATAATATTTTTAATCAAATATTTGAAATTGTTTGTATTAATAACTAATAATGAGAAGGAAAAAAACAAGATGTTTAAAAAATGACATTAGTGATATATTACATGCCAAGAGCATTTTTGAGAAATCTTGAATGCAAAATATGTGGAGGAATGCCCAATGTTAGTTTAAAGTCTCCCATGTAGACTATATACTCCTGAATAAAATAATAAATATGTTAGTGTGTATAACAAAAATAGTTGGTAAGAAGATTTGAATGACTGTTTAAATATATTTTATTTTGTTCGAGTCTAATAGAATAATTTAAGGTGATGTTTCTCTAGACAGGAAATGAGAAAATTTAAAATTATAGTAATTAAAGCTCAATATAGCATTCAAATTAAACTTCATAAAGTAAAATAATACAAAGGATTACATTTCCACCAACATACTTCTTCCTTTCAAATTTTCTTTTATTACAATATTATTTTGTTATTCATATTAAATTTTTTTCTCATTTAGTTATAATTAAATTTAATTAGTTTAAGTTGATTTATTATATCATTTATGTTATAAATAATTTGGTTAATTTTTTTCTAATATAAAGAAAATATAAATTGTAACTTAAAGTACAAACTCTATTGGGAAAAGGATCCAAATACTAGGTCCCTCCTCAAGTGCTCACTGACCCCAATATTTCACCCTATAATAAGTTTTGGGACAATTATTACAAATGATGTTAATATTTAAGAAGTTTATTCAAATCACATTTTAAATAGGGTTTGTTTGATTTATCGAAAATAATTTGCAGTTGAAAGAACGTGGTGTTAATTTGTAATTATATAAATGTCAATACTTTAATTTATCTTCTTGAAAATTCCAATGGGTTTTACAAAGAACAATCTTCCATAAATAATAAGTGTTGGTACAATTATTCAAACTTAGTAACAATTTTTAAAAAATAAATATTACAACTGTAAGAGTTGCTAAAATAATGAATGGATTTCATTTGTGCAATTTAATTAGACATACATATTAAACTCTCAAAATTGAGAGTTTACGTAAAATCATTTACTAACTATAAACTCGTAAAATCTA
Source organism: Impatiens glandulifera (assembly GCF_907164915.1). Lineage (NCBI taxonomy): Eukaryota > Viridiplantae > Streptophyta > Magnoliopsida > Ericales > Balsaminaceae > Impatiens > Impatiens glandulifera. The sequence continues at coordinate 45,841,287 of NC_061865.1, read as the reverse complement.
GATTTACTTAAAATCATAAAAAATTAATTAAAAAAATATTAGTTATATATTATTATTTATATATATATATATATATATATAATTAAATATTTTATACTTGACCAATTTTAAAAACTTATATATTTAAATATAAAATTAATTAAAAATTAATAATAAATAAATAATACTATAAAAAATTATATTTACAAAATTAATTATATTAATTAATTTAAATAAATAATAATTAATTTCTAATTTTAAATATAAATTTGTAATTTTTAACATAAAATTGTAAAATCGAAATTATTTATAAATTCATAAAATCGTAAAATCTTATTATCATAAATTTAAAATCGTAAAAGTTTACCTATTTAAGAGTTTAATTAAAATGAAACTCGTTAACGTTCTTTGAAATCATAAAATTGTAAAATTTTAAGAGTCAACTCGAGATTTTAATAGTCTAGCTACATATTACTATCAAGAAAAAGAAATATACTAATGCGCTTGTTTGTTAAAACTATTTTTGTAACCTATCGAATTTTCTTTTCTCAAACACTAGTCTTTCTTCTACAAGTTATTTAGGCACATATAAACCATTGAATTTAGAAATTTTAAACATTGATTTATTGAAAATTAAAATTGAAATGAGATAAAGAGATGAGCATAACTAATGCCTAATTTTTTTTATCCTTTTGGAGGGATTATAATAGTCAATCATAAAATTACTTAATTTTATTATATCAAAGTTGAAACAGAGAATTCTAAAACCGATAAAGAAAATTTCAAAACCGATGTGAAGTCTAAATCTGAAACTGAAGATAAAGAAGACAAGAAAACATAAATTCAAGTTGAAGATAACAAAGGTAAAAGTCCTAAAATTCTCAGAAACAAATCTTTCTATTAAATTAAAACGGGCTCGTACAAAGAGAATTTAAAAAGAGAAACAACAATACTCATTATCCTTTTCAATACAATCTCTTTTTATCGTTAGAGGAAGAGGAAGGGGAAGAAGACATCTCAATAAAGATAGATGGCATGCAAAAATCCCAGGCTTGGATGATTATATTTGAATGTAGTCTTTTCTATTTGTAATCTCTATTTTTTAGAATGTATGAATGCTACTAATCATTTTTTTAGGGTTTTTAATTGTCATCCTTAATCTTAGCTAGAGTTTGTTTAACTTTAATTTCTGATCCTACCAATATTGGAATTTTAATGAATTGGTTTTAACCATTTTAAAAAAAATAAAATAGTCAATCATGAATTATTTATTATTATATCATGCCAACATGCCTGAGAAATTATATATTGGTAAACATATTAAAAATTGATAAAAGAATAAATGTGTACTTGTGGATCTAGTCCACAACATGCCTGAGAAATTATATATTGGTAAACATATTAAAAATTGATAAAAGAATAAATGTGTACTTGTGGATCTAGGCCACTTCCATTGGTGCATGTAAGGAGAATAACATAAATTGCACATAATTGAAGAAAACATGCAACAAATGAATTTAATCTTGTTTGCATCATTTTAGGAGATGTTTTTTGTCTTACTTAAGGTTGGAAGAGAGGTTCCTATAGAGTCTTTTTATACATTCTAAAAGCTATAGAAACACTCAAAACTTACATTTTGTAAATTATTGCCTTTTTGCTTTATGCAATCTTTGTTGTAATTTATGATATTCTCTCTGATTTTCTGATTTTCTTTTATAAAGGGAACCATTGAAATTTCTAAAATACTTGAAAATAAAACTATTATACCTAGTGACATCCACAAAGACATTAAATTTAATAATATAATTATTTATATTTAATTTATTTTAGAAAAACCATGTTTATCCTCTTGAAAATCCCTACCCCCTAAGCCTATAGCCATGAACCCATTCCTTAATATGTGCAATAATATATTTTAAAAAAACAATTAGTCCCTCAATCTATCTATATATATATATATATAATAATGCTTAATTTTAAAGTGTCCGGATGGTCGGTTAAAAAGTTATGCTTAATTTGGATATATATATGTGAAAATAAATGAATACTTGGATTAGATTGTGGGTTGTGACCTGCCCATAAATTAAAACGGTTAATAATAAAATTAAAAAGGTTATATGTATGTTTCGAACTTGCAACCTAGCAAAAACAAGTAAAACTATTTAATCAACTAAGCTAATAATACTTTATATTTTAAATTCAACACCAAATATGATGAACATGGGACATTCTTAACAATATAAGTTCAACTTTTTAACTAACTAATCTATATATATAATAATGCTTAATTTCAAAGTGTCCGGATTGCCGAGTCGAGAGCTATATATATATATATATATAAATAAGAGTAAATAAATACTTGGGTCGGATGGTGGGTTGACTAACCCATAAACTTAAAACGGTTAAAAATAAAATTAAAAATGTTATATATATGTTTCGAACTTACAACCTAACAAAAAAAGTAAAACCATTTAACCAATTAGACTAATAAGACTTTATATTTTAAATTCAACACCAAATTTGATGAACGTGGGACATTTTTAACAATATAAGTTCAACTTTTTAACTAACTAATATATATAATAATGCTTAATTTTAAAGTGTCTAGATTACCGAGTCGAGAACTGTGCTTAATTTGGATATATATATGAGAGTAAATAGATACTTGAGTTGGATTGTGGGTTAACTCGCCCATAAACTTTAAACGGTTTAAAATAAAATTAAAAATGATATATATATATATTTCTAACTTGTAACATAACAAAATAAGTACGACCTTTAAACAAATCCTTTAATTCATATATATATATATATATATATATATTAACTTTAAAGTGAAAAAGAGAGTTTAGTTAATTATGAAATAAATTGACACATTTCTTAAATTTAAATAAATAAAATTAACAATTTAAAATTATTTAAAACAATAATAAAAAAACAACATTAATAGTATAATAATAATTCATTTATATATATAAATATATATATATATATATATATATATAATAAACCATATTAAAAAAAATTAATAAATTTTAAAAATAAAAATTTAGTTTAAATATATTAAAATAATAAGTATTTATTAAATATTTAAAAAATACAAATATTGTATATATAAATAATTTTTAATTGTTAGTCATATAAATTATATATGCATACATAAAATTATAAATATAAATCAACAGGGGTTGAAGTGTTAATGCTACATAATGAAGACCATGATTCAAATCCTGGTAGGTACATTTATTAAACTATAAAACTATTGATGGTTAATATGTAAAAATTAAAAAATTGATGGTTAATATGTGAAATAAAAACGTTGGTTCATCGAAGGGAGGAGATAATTGAATGCGAATGATATTAGTTAAGATTTGCGATGAAATTGGTGGGGTGGGTAAATGACATTCACAAAAATAGAGGTCAATTGAGATAAATGGTTAAAATATACGATGAAATTGGTGGTTGGGTAAATTACATTCACGATATTAAAGGAGATGATTTGTTGTTTGTTGATTTGACGAAAGTGAAAGTGTAAGGTCACAAGATTAAAGGTCAATTGAGGTGGATAAAAATATGGAATGAGATGATTGGTTAGTCGAAGTGAGTATGCCACACAATGAGAGGTCGATTGGGTAAATTGAGGTGGATAAAAATATGGAATGAGATGGTTGGTTAATCAAAGTGAGTATGCCACACGATGATAGGTCGACTGGGTCAATTGAGGTGGGTAAAAATATGGAATGAGATGGTTAGTTAGTCGAAGTGAGTATGCCACACGATGAGAGATCGATTGAGGATTGGTGGGCCAAAGTGAGGGTAAAAGACATTTGTAGTGTACCAAAGTGAAAGTTTAAATTCACGATATGAGATGTCCGATTAGGGTGGATAAATGTGAAATGAAATGTGCTGGTCAGTCGAACTAAGGATAAGTAAGACAAACTTTTATTGTAAAAGATGTGAGGAGATGAATTGTTTGACCGAAATTAAAGTAAAGTCTCAAGATGATTGGTCGAATGAGATTAGTGGGATAAAAATATGGAATGAGATGATTTTGGTTAATCGAAGTAAGGAAGGTCACGCTATAAGATGTCGATTGGGGGATTGATGGCTCAAAGTAAGGGTAAAGAGATTGGTAACATTGGAAATGGTTGATTTGACCGAAATGAAATTATGTATGGTCACACAATATGAGAGGTTGATTAAGGCGTAGATAAATGTGGAATGAGATGGTTAGTTATTCGAAGTGAGGATAAAATATGTTAGGTTATATATTATAAAATATGTCAGAAGATGAGTCATGAGAGAAGAGTTCAGTTGGGGATTGGTGACCAAAGTGAAGAGTACATGAGATTGGTGATGTTGGAGATTGTTGATTTGACCGAAGTGAAAGTGTAAAGTCACATATGAGATGTCGATTATTGGGGTGGATAAATGTGGAATGAGATGGATGGTTAGCCGAATTGAGGATATAAAAGTTTCCACAATTTTTTCTGAAGAAATCACCTTGGGATTGTATATTGTAAAATATATTAGGAGATGAGTTGTTTGATGAAGTAAAAACAAGGTCTCGAGATGAGAGGTCAAATGTAAATTGGTGGGTAATTGTGGAATGAAATGGTTAATTAGTCAAAGTGAAAGTAAGGTAACGAGATGATAGTTCAAATGGGGTTGATAAATGTGGAATGAGATGTATGTTTAGCAGGATTGGGGATAAGAATGCATGGTTTTATATTATAAAATATATCAGAAGATGAGTTGTTTGATGAAGCGAAAGTAAGTCTTCGAGAGAATAGAGATCGATTGTGATTGGTGGATAAATATGGAATGAGATGATTTTTGATTAGTCGAAGTGGAAGTAAGGTAAATAAATATAGGTCGATTAGGAATAATTTGATATTGGTGGTTAAAATATGCGAGAAGATTAGTTGTTTGACCGAAGTGAAAATTAAGGTCACGAGATGAAAAGTCCAATTGAATTGGTAGATAAATGTGGAATGAGATGGTTAGTCAGTCTAAGTGGTTTAAGGTCACAAGATGAGAGGATGATTGAGCATTGACGGGCTAAAGTGAGAGTAAAAAAATAAATTGGTAATGTTTGAGATTTTTTATTTGACCAAAGTGAGAGTGTAAAGTTATGAGATGAGAGGTTCATTGAGAAAAAATATGTGATAAAATATATGAGAAGATGAGTTGTTTTATAGAAGTGAATAAAATGTTGAATGAGAGTGTTTTATTTTTTATTTTAATATATTATTCACGACCTATTAAGAATTTTAAAAATTGAAATACATATTATTATAATTATTTTATTAATTTTTTGGTTTATATTTGTATTCGTATGTATCGCACGAGAATTTTTTTAGTTTATATAATAATGTGTTCCTTAGTATTGTTTATTTCTTTAGAAGCATATTAATCATCAAATATTTACTCTAACTATCAATATTTAGTAGTACAAGAAATTAAAACAAAATAGGTTTATATCTCTACAAAAGGGAAAACAAATACCATCAACCATTTTAAATATACTAACTTTGTCTTTGGCTTTTATTTATGTTTTTAAATTTATTGTTCTAGCTTGTATCAATTAAGAAAAATAGATTACACTGAATGTGATTATTTAAATCCCAAAGAAATCTAAGATAAATTTTGTGTTTTTATATGTTTTTTATGTTTTATCTTTTTATGAGAGTACTTTGCATTCCTCTCTTATTATACCAAAGATTTTTTTAGAAATTTAGGATTTTCTAAATATGAAAGAATATTTTTTATTATATTGGTCAATACACATCTCTAATATAAGAGTACTTAGAGTGTAAGTACTACAGATTTACATACCCAATTTATAAAATTAAAAAATAATTAATTTAATTGATTTTGAATAAACTAAATCAAAACAATTAAAACTAAGGCCAAGATATGATTAAAATAATTAATTAGGTTAATTATTGTGATAATTAAACCTTAAATTAATTAAAAAGATAATGGCAAATAAAAAAATAAAAAAATTTGGGATAAATATTTATTACTCCCGGAAAATCCTTTGTCCTGGAAGAGCTCGAGGTTCAAGAATTTTAACTTCGGTTTGCGTGTCAGAATTTCATTTTTAAAACGGAAGTCTGACTGTTGTTCGCAACTTCGGATAAACGGATGGATAGAAATCCTGTTAAGGATTAATATCACTTTCTATTCTTCGCAAACCTTCATAAACTCTTGAAACAATTTCAAGTGCGAAATTGTTTGTTTGGGTTTGAAGCTTTGAACCAATGAATAATGAAAGACAGAATGAAAAAGCACAACAAGTTGTTTATGGATGTTCGGAGCTAACTCTCCTACGTCACCCATTCTTCCAACAACCGTAAGGATTTTACTAAAACTTCTTTGAATCAAATACAGATTATTGAATAGCTAACACTCTGTTAAACAGAACACACTCTGTTCAACTTATAATATGATCAATAATATCTCTCAACTAGACAGTGTTCTTGATTTTCTTTTTAACTTGAAAAATGATGTACAATTAGTAAGTGCAAGAGTGATGAGTAAGAAGAATTCAATTCGATATCTGGTAGACCGAGAGAGATATGAAATTCGAAAAATTCGGCCGTTGTCCTTGAGCATCTATTTGTATTAGAAGGACACCAACGGTCGAATCTTCTTCATGGATACATGACAAGCGTCCATTGGAAAGCCTCCATAGTACATGAGTACAAGAGACTCTGTGCTCATGGAACGTGGCCGTACAGAATGGTAGTGCACCGGATATCCTTCTAGAACTGTCCTGTACATCCGGGTTGCAAATATTCAAACCGACCTTCCGAATCCGGAGGACTCCGCAGCTAGCTCTAGCCGCGCCAACACCAATGACACCGAGCAGAATCGGTTAAACAAAAGAAAAGGGAAGGTTGTCGATGAGGAAAATCCGGCCACAAATTTTGATGATGACATGTTACCGGAGGCATCCGAAACCGCAGACGACATCCAAAAACTAGGAGAGGAACTTGTCTCCAAAATAATAGAGCAGCTCTTCAAGAAGGCACATGCTGTGAGCAATGACTTCTATCGGTGGGCTCTTCTACAAGAGGAAGTCAGTTTTGCCAACATGTTACCAGAGTGTCCCGCTCATCAGAAATGTGAAAAACTGGTGGAAATGGAGAGGACGATGTTCGAATTGACGAAGACAAAGAGCGTTGTCACTGCTCTTAAAAGAGGAAGGATAGTTGAAACACACGCCTAGTTAAAAGAACTCATCGGCCACATCCTTCACATCCATGAACAAAACGTCTCTCCAGATGACAAAAAACAAATCGATGTGATAGTGCTGGAGACGTTAATGACTAAGGAACAAGAGTTGACCGATGAGATGACGCGGTTGGAATCGGAAGCCGGTCATCAAGAAGTTTCGCATTTTTCAAGATCTCATCTTGACGATGATGAAGGATCTGAAGGATCCAAATCCAATGCCGGTCCTAATCTAGAAGAGGCCGAGAATGCCCCTCCTCCACCGGATTCCACGGTCAACATAATTGAAACTGAAACGGGTACTCCGCTCCCCGATCAGCCCGGGTCCCCACAAAGAGATAAATCGCCGACGCCTGCAATAACCGAGGACCAAGTCAAGGCATACATCGAGGAATTTTTCCAAAATGCAATCATTCCGTGGCAGACTAAAGTGAAAGAAAGGTCGAAAACATCACACCGGTTGGTTAAGTCTACCGGTGAGATGTTCAACTTTACGATCCAACGGCTTACAGCCATTGAAGAGAATCATGCCCTAACCGACCAGCTGATCAGTTCAACGACACACAAAACTACAACTCTTGAGGATGGTCTTGTTCACACCGACCAGCGGCTCGGTTCGACAGATCAAAGATTAACGACTCTTGAAGAGGGTCACAATCAAAGGTTAGCGACTCTTGAAGAGGGTCACAATCAAATGTTAGTGACTCTTGAAGATGGTCACACTCATACCGCTCAATAACTCACGTCAACGGAGCAAAGGTTGGCATCTCTTGAAGAGGGACATTTTCAATCCGGTATCCAAACCGATTCGATACTTCAAAGAATGGCAGCGCTTGAAGAAAAGCATGCCCTAACCGAAGCCTCACTACAAGCGGTCTCCGAACAGCTTGCGGAAATGATTGCGGCTAAGCTAGCGACCGACGAGGCTCTTGAGAAAGCGAATGAGATCGCGGACCAAAAGCTCCAAGAAGCTGAGAACGAGAACATGCGGATACTGACGGAAAGGGAACAGGCGAATGCGAACCTGGCCCAACACATTCAGGTGGTAGAAAATGCCGGACCGGCACAAGCAGTACAAGCGAATAAGGACACGGCTCAGCTATTCCAACAAAGGATGATAGAAGAAGAAATAGCCGAAAGAAATAAACTCTCTAATCCGGCTGCTCCCTCAACCGGACCAGTCACCAAAAAGAGAAAGGTCACTAGGAAGACAGCGGTTAAATGGGCTCAACAACTGTTGGACGATATTGCTGAACCAACCGATGCTCCTCTAATCAACCCAGATTCACAAGAAGTTGAAGAAGTTGAGGACGAGGTTATACCGCTGAGGAAGAGAGTGCGGTGCGCTAATGTGTTCCCAATCAGATCGGTCCATCCACCAGCACAGGCTTCACCAACCACCGGCACCTCGGGCGGTCAAGCATCCTCCTCCGGACTTGGCAGTGATCCGTGCAATCCGGGAAAGGGGATGTTGGCTCACTATCTCCGGAAATACATGCCTAAAGACGACAAGAATAGGGAATAGACTTTCAATTATTTGTTCTTTATGTCAACTTTATAATATTTCCTATTTATATATATAAAGTATTTTTAAAAACCGGCCTACATTTTACTCTTTACATTATTTTGAATATTTTAAATAAAATAATCAAAAAGGGAGAAATTGATTAGATAATATTTTTTTTAAAAAAGACAAAAATTTTCTCAAAATTTTACAAAACTTTTCTAAAACTTTTCTAAATCTTTTTCAAAAATCCTTCCAAAACAAACAAATTTTTAAAACAACCGGCCTACTTCTTACTTCTTACATGATTTTGAATATTTTAAATAAAATAATCAAAAAGGGAGAAATTGATAGATAAATTAGACCGGTTAAAATAAGAACTTAACAAAAACAAATTTCCTGTGCAGGAACGGTCAAGAATCTAACCAGTCAAGTAATCAAACCGGTTAGAAGAAGAAGCAAATGATGTATCCAAAACCGGAAGTTATCCGGTTAACTTGAAGCTATGAACAACCGGTAGACATCCTAAACCGAAATGAAATATTCAACCTAAAACCGACGAAGAGACTACTTAAAGAAAGAAGTCAAGATTATCAAACTAAGTACAATCCACAAATTGGTGCAAACGAACACTTTGAGTATCTGCGGAAGATGATATCAAAGGATCAGACTGTGACATTGCCATATCTATACAAGTCTGATGATACTCTGAAGGCTGCAGAAGATTGCCTGTAAAACAGTTACCATTTTAGTACAAGTCAAAGGTGCAGCTTTCTAGATACAGACAACTGGCCAAACGGAAATTGCCATATTAAATAAAAGACAAATGAAGCCGGTCTGCTCCATGCCTTGGAAGCTTAAACCACAATTAATGCAATGCTGAACCTCTGCTCAACTAATCAGATTCAAGGATTACTCTGAAGGTATCCATTGAAGAAATGTGACCGTTGACACATTTCACCTATAAAAGAAGGAGCTGAAGAAGAGTAAATAGTGCCAACAACCCAAGTTACAAGTTATAAGTTGTGTTTATCTCTCTACAAGATTCAAAGTTTAAGTGTGCAATTGAAGTGTGATTACAATTTCTGTTAGAATTGTAAGAGTGTTTATCGAGCAGTAAATAAGTCTCGATTGGGTAGTGTGGTTGAGTATTCATTAGTGAATATCCTTCTCGCGGTTTGAGAAGAAGGGGCGACGTAGGAGTTTTATCTCCGAACATCCATAAAAAACCTGTGTCTTGTCCTTTAATTTCTGCCGGTTCCGCTTTCTAACCGACTCGTACTGTCCTAACCGACTTACATCATTATAACCGACACACTAAATCTCAAACCGACTTTCTTCAAACTCTACCTCTATTCATCCCGTGTGTGTGTTGCTTCAGTCTAAAACAAACTACTTCCGCACTTGAACTCGGTTCAAGGGTTTGTGACAGTCTGTGTAGTATTGAAACCGGTGTTCATCTCTAACCGGATTAAATGCGAACCATTGAGTGTTGCATTGTTAGCCAGACTCCGGTCCCCCATCGACGATCTAGATCCTAACAACAATTATAATTAAGTTTTAATCGTATATATATATATATCATCAAAACAATGTTGGCATGGAATAGACTTATTCTCTTAACAAAATAATGTGACCCAACAATTTCTCCATTTTTGATGATTTTAAAACTTAATTAAAAGATTAAGACAACTATATGTATAATCAATGAACAACACAACAACATGAACAAAAGATCATATATTCATATTTTCAAAATATTAGGAGATACATAACATGATCGCTAAACGAAAAATTTCATTTTCAAAAACCAGCAAAAGATTTTCTTTCCCTCTACATCTAAGGCCATATCTTTTTCTTTTTCCCCCTTTTTAACATCATTAGGAGAGATAGATTCCTACCGATTCTTTTCGGCCAGAAAGATCTCTCGATTTCTTTTCTTGAACTTGAGCCTCCTAGCTTGGATATCATAGTCAATAAATTTTTGATAGTTCAGGACTCTAGAGGATTTGATAAGGATCCCAACACTTCCAACTCTTGAAGTGAGACAGGGAAGCAACATATTCAACATATTCAGAAGATCTCCTTTTAGTCAAAGCCAACAAGTTGCGGAAAATGATACTTGACTAGTTGATTTCTATCCCCTTCGTGATAGCAATCATCATCTCGAAGACAATCTTCAAGTAGGAGTTGGAACATCCCTTAGCCAAGAGGGATCGGGAAATGGTATCGTTGAGTAAAGAGAACTCAACTTTTAGAGAGGACCGTAGTCCGGAATTATTGAAATGAACTAGAGTCTCATCACGAAAAGTGTCGGAGAAGACAAGCCCCATCTTAGACAGGACTTCCTTCGAAGATAAAGGAAACTCAGATAGTCCCTCGGTCAGAAGATTGAAGAACTGAGCGAAAGATTCATCAATGAAACAAGCAATATCAGTGAAGATTCTTGCCATGACTATTTTGTTGTCGTATAACCCATCGTTTTTAAAATACTCACGAACCTCTGGTTTGTGAATTACGATAGGGGCCTTGAGAAAATTTTCAAGGCTTGATGCTTTGAGCAATTCAAACATAGCTACCATATTAGGAATCACCAGCGTGGAAATAGAGTCAAAGACTATTTCAAGAGTGGATGGCACAATAGAATCCATTTAGAAATGAAAATGCAAGGATTTCTTGTAGAATACTAAGAGGCACATGAAGTACTCTTAGAAAGAGAAATGAAGATTCGCAGAAAGGAGATACTCAACCCTTTGAATATGACCATTTCTTTTATAAAGGAATGCTAACATATGATTATTAATGCAATGATTATATGAACCGTCAAAGATGAAAGGATATATGTTGCCAAGGGACGCATCATTTAAGATAAGCAGCATTCAAGACCATAATCATCAAAATTGTCATTAATATCATTAATGTCATGCGTGCAGATGAAAGTCATCAGAACTTTTAGTCATTCTTTTAACGTTGAGAGACATATGTCTTCAAGTTATTTGAAGAAATGACTATTTAATTTTGGTGGTAATAGTACATAGACAACTACCATAGTAGTGGATATTTGTCCCAACTAGCCTAAAGATGAGCAGTCTAAGTACACATGTAGTAAGACGTCTAAATTACTTTTCACACTCTATGCCTCAAATCTGGATAGACGTCTATTAGACGTCAGCGTCCAACCACACTTGTCTTATAGACGACCAAAAGTCTATTAGACTTTGGACGTCTAATTACGCATTTACATCACGTGCTGTAGGTGTGTCTGGTTAGACGTTAGCGTCTAACCATGCTAGTCTTACAGACATCTAAACGTCTAATAGACTTCGAGGTCTAACCGTGTAGGTTATCAACCGAGACTTTTATCCAAACAGAAGCATAGACTACTTAAACAAATATTCATCTAAGTAGATATGCTCCTTAGACTACTGATCCATTGTCATATTGATACCTCTGTCTACATGTTTGTTCAGTTACATTTAAACAATGTGTTCCCCTCAATGTATGCATGATCAGTTCAAATAAATCAGTCAAGATCAACAAGCCCTAAAATATTTCTAAAGTAAGTAAACTTACTCTTAGGTAGTGACTTCGTGAACACGTCTACTACTTGTTGATTTTTGGGGACATATTCAAGGCAAATATGCTTTTAACTGACATGCTCTCGGATGAAATGATGTCTAATTTCAATGTGCTTTGTCCGAGAATGCAGGACTGGATTGTAGGTGATGGCAATTGCACTTGTGTTGTCGTAGAAAATCAAAGATTCTTCTACTTCTATTCCATAGTCCCTTAATTGTTATTGAATCCATAAGAGTTAATAACAACATCTTCCTACCGCAAGATATTCGGCTTTAGCTATAGACGTGGTGACTAACGTCTGCTTATTGCTGAACCAAGTGATCAAACAATCACCAAGAAACTGGCAAGTTCCACTAGTGTTTTTTCGATCGATCTTGCAACCTGCATAATCTACATCTGAGAAGCTTTTTAAACTGAAACTGGAATCCTTCGGATACCACAGTCCCACATTTTGAGTTCCCTTTAAGTACTTTAAAATACGCTTAACAACAATAAACTGGGATAGTTTTGGAATAGCCTATAATCTTCCACAGACAACCACAACAAACTAAATGTCAAGTCGGTTAGCAGTAAGGTAGAGCAAAGAGCCGATGATTCCTCTATAGGTAGTGATGTCAACGCTTTGTCCATCCTCATCTTTATCTAACTTGTTGGAAGAACTCATTGGAGTGGCTGCAACCGAGCAACTCTCCATTCCAAACTTCTTTAGCAATTCCTTGATATATTTGGCTTGGTTGATGAGGGTCCCTGTTTCAAGTTGACGAACTTAAAGACCAAGGAAAAAGGTTAATTCTCTCGTCATGCTCATCTCAAATCTGTCCTTCATCAGCTTGACAAATTTCTCACAAAATTTGGGGTTATTTGATCCAAATATGATATCATCAACATATACTTGAACAAGCAGAATATGAAAATCTTTAACAAATCTAAACAATATTTTGTCTACTGACCCAATAACGAAATAATGATCAAACATAAATTTAGTTAAAGTGTCATTCTAAGCTCTTGGAGCTTGTTTCAAACCGTATAAATCTTTGTCAAGTTTAAAAACATGATTTGGTAAAGTATGATCTAGAAACTAGTAGGTTTTTCAATATAAAAATCTTCATTTAGTTTACCATTTAAAAATGCACTTTTCACATCCTTTTGAAAAACATTGAAATTCTTAAAAGATGCATAAGCTAGGAAGATTATGTTTGCCTCAAGTCTGGCCACAAGTACAAATGACTCATCAAAGTCAATGCCTTCCTCCTATCTATAACCTTGAGCAACCAACCGAGTTTTGTTTCTTACGACTAAGCCATCTTCACTAAGATTATTTCTAAAAACCCATCTAGTTCCAATAACCGATTGATTAATCGGCCTTGGAGTTAAATGCCACACTTTATTTCTCAAAAATTGGTCTAACTCCTCTTGCATTGAATTAATCCAATCTGGATCAAGCACAACTTCACCAATTTTCTTAGGCTCAATTCGAGAAATAAAGGCGGAGTTAGCCATCTCATCCAGCAATTGACGTCTTGTCCTACGAGGATAATTAGGATTACCAATTATCAATTCAGGTGGATAATCTCTGTTCCATCTGAAGTTTGATCTAAAAGGATTAGACGTCAGATTAATTGGCTCCGCGATATACGAACTTTCAACAACCTGTTGAACTGGAGTTTGGATGTCTGGTTGATTCTAAATTGGATCATCCATTTGATTAGACGGATAATCCCTTTGAATAGGAGCTTCATCCTCACTCTCAGATTCAAGACATGTCACTTCTAATTTTTAGCAAGGTCGATGAAATCAATAGAATTGTTTTCAACAGATTCATCACAAACAACATGAAAGGATTCCTCAATAGTTTGTGTACGATTGTTGTATACTCAGAAAGCTTTACTAACTGATGAGTAACCTAACATGATTCTAGTATCTACTTTAACATTAAAAGTGGTCAAATATTCTTTCCCATTGTTATGAATAAAACATTTATACCCGAATACTTGAAAGTAATAAACTGTGGGAATTCTTCCATAAAACAGTTCATAGGATGTTTTGTCAAAGCGTTTGTTAATTATTGACCGATTTTGTGTATAACATGATGTGTTTATGGCTTCTGCCCAAAACTTCTGAGGAACACCTGAGTCGGTAAGCATCGATCTCGCTACTTCATTTAGTGTCCTGACTCTTCTCTCATCAATGCCATTTTGCTGTGAAGTTCTGGCACAAGACAACTTGTGTCTAATACCAGATTCCTCTATATATGAAATTAAGCGTTTGTTGGTGAATTCGGTTCCCCAATCACTACTAATCCGAATATTGCTTAAAGATTTTTGGTTTTGAATTCTTCTAAGGAGGTTAATCAAATTCTCAATAGTCTGATCCTTAGAAGGCAAAAATAAAACCCATGTAAAGCGTGAAAAATTATCAATGATGACTAGGGTAAATCTCATTCCTCTCAAGCTCTTTACAGGAATTGGACGAAACAGATCCATATGTAAAAGTTCCAAGCACTGGTTGGATTGAGATTTCCCTTTACTTTTGAACGATGATTTGCTCTGCTCTCCTACTAGCAATCAAGACAAACCTTGTGCTTTAAAAAATTCAAGTTTAGTAAGCCAAGAACCAAGTTATTCGAACATATGTTGTTAATAATTTTAAAATTTAGATGATTCAATCTCTTATGCCATAGCCAATTTTGATCAGTTTTGGTAATCATGCATATGGGATTAGATATTTTAGATTTTAAGTTCATTTTGTAAGAATTTCCTACCCTACTTCCGGTCAACAAAACATTACCTTGTTGATCCTTAATTATACATGCATGTGTTTGAAAATCAATAGAAAATCTATTACCACATAATTGACTAATACTAATCAGATTATAACACAAGTTTTCAACAAGTAGCACGTTGTTGATGGTTAGATTACCATGAATAATCTTACTCTTACCCATGGTCATACCCTTGCGGTTATCTCCCAAAATGATCTTAAGACTTGAGCATTCTGTTATATCAGTTAGAACGTCTTTCTCTAGTCATGTGTCTAGAACATCCACTGTCTGGATACCAAATTGAATCCTCCAGACAGTTAACCTACACAAAAATATATTTTCAAACTTTTTGGTACCCACATTCACTTGGGTCATCGATCAATTAGTGCCTTAGGAATCCATATTTGAGTTATTCTGATAGACTTCCCTTTTTGTGTAGTAATAAGTGCGTATGATTTAGGCTTAGAAGACATCTTCCTTCTAGAAGCTGTTCGTTTAACCTTAGAGGATAGTTTTTGTTTAAAACTCCTTGATTTCTTATTAGGTTTAATTTTCCAGACTTATTAGCTTCCTTATTCTTAGGTTTTAGCCATTTGACAATTGGCGGAATATGAATAATTTCATCCTTTAAAATTAGATCCTCACAGCTTGGATCAGTTCCATTATTAGTTAAACTCACTCTCACAAAGTTTATAGGCTTAAACTTGTCTATTGCTGAGTTTATATTTTTACAGAACTTGTCTGAGTCATTACTGTCATATCCTAAACCGGATTTGCATTCGGCAGGCCTTAGCATAATAATTTGCTATTTGACAGCCTCTCCAGACTTCGTCCAAGAACTTACCACATATGTCAAACATTGGTTTTCAGAAAACAGTGTTTGAACTTTTACTTTGAGAATCTCATTCTCAGATGTGAGCTCAGTTACCTTATTTTTAAAAAGTTTTGGTTCAGAAACTTGAGATGAATAAGAGTTATTAGATTCATATTTTAATTTCATTTCGTTAAATGAGTCTAATAATTTCTTGTACTCACTAACCATGTCATTGAGTGCAGTAGTTAATTCATCTCTTGTAAAACCTTTTGAGGAAGAGTCTAGTACCTTTGATTTGTCGTCTTCCATCAGGCATGTAACAACTTCATTATCTCTTTCGCCAAATGAGTCCTCTGAATCACTATCGGCCAATTTGGACTTGCTTTCAGCACTTATAAGAGCCTTCTGATTAGTTAGGTTCTTCTTTGTTTGAACATTATAACATAATATTTGGATGAGGTTCTCCCAGATTTCTTTAGCGGAGGAGCATGACTTTCTCTTGCTTAACTCATGTTTGTTCATCATATTTTCTAAGTTGAACGACTTGTATAAGATGTCTTTGGCAATATAGTCTAAGTTGTTCATCATATTTTCTTTAGTCGTCCATTCACATCTTATTTTTCAATTTTAATAGGGCCATTAGAGATGACATACAACATGTCATAATCGATAGCAGCCAAATGCGCTTGCATCCTTATCTTCCAGCATTCTTAGTTTTCTTTCGAGAACATGGGAATTTAGTTAACTATAAACATATTTCGGGTTCTTGTTGCTTGAGAATAGAAAACATGGCTCTGATACCATATAATATGATCGGTGCAATCAATAGAGACGGGGGTCTAACTATTGTTAGCAACATCAGATAAACAGATTGATAGAAATCCTGTTAGAGATTAATATCACTTTCTATTCTTCGCAAACCTTAACAAACTCTTGAAACAATTTTAAGTGTGGAACTGTTTGTTTGGGTTTGAAGCTTTGAACTAATGAATAATGAAAGATAGAAGGAAAAAGCACAGCAAGTTGTTTATGAATGTTCAGAGCTAACTCTCTTACGTCATCCATTCTTCCAACAACTGGAAGGATTTTACTAAAACTTCTTTGAATCAAATACAAATTACTGAATAGCTAACACTCTGTTGAACAAAACACACTCTGTTCAACTTACAATATGATCAATAATATCTCTCAGTTAGACAGTGTTTTTGATTCTCTCTTGAACATGAAAAATGATGTACAATTTGTA
This sequence comes from Impatiens glandulifera, assembly GCF_907164915.1. Taxonomy (NCBI): domain Eukaryota; kingdom Viridiplantae; phylum Streptophyta; class Magnoliopsida; order Ericales; family Balsaminaceae; genus Impatiens; species Impatiens glandulifera. The sequence goes on along the minus strand of NC_061865.1, from coordinate 45,824,162 downwards.
AGTGCAAGAGTGATGAGTAAGAAGAATTCAATTCGATAACTAGTAGACCGAGAGAGATATGAAGCTCGAAAGATTCGGCCGTTGTCCTTGAGCATCTATTTGTAGTAGAAGGACACCAACGGTCGAATCTTCTTCACGGACACATGGCAAGCGTCCATTGGAAATCCTCCATAGTACAGTAGTACAACAGATTCTATGCTCATTGAACGTGGCCGTACAAAACGGTAGTGCACCGGATATCCTTCTAGAACTGTCATGTACTGAACAAGTAGTGGGAAGAATATTCACGTACGTGGCGTTCATTCATTTGATGCAAATAAATGACGTATTAGACTGCAAGAAAGAATGGAGCATTAGTAGCGTACAACTAATTGATCGTGGGTAAACGTATACTAACTTAAAACGACTTCTGAAACGAGGCATTAGACATGCTCCATTAGACTGTCAAGTCTAAGGGAGTTAGACGTCGACGTCTAACAATGAGTACCATTAGACTGCTAAGTCTAATGGAGTTAGACTGCAACGTTTAACTTTGCATCCCATTAGACTACCACGTCTAATGGAGTTAGACTGCAGCGTGTAATTACATATCACTTTAGACTAATATGATGGGGTTAGATGCCAATGTCTAACTACGTATCTATTAGACTGGCATGTCTAACTACGTTTCAATTAGACTGACACGTCTAACTACGTATCTATTAGACTAACACGTCTAATTAAGTATCTGTTAGACTGGCACGTCTAACTACGTATCTGTTAGACTGACACGTCTAACTACGTATCTATTAGACTTGCACGTCTAACTACGTATCTGTTAGACTGACACGTCTAACTACGTATCTGTTAGACTGACATGTCTAACTACGTGTTGGGTCAAATTATTTTGACTATGTGTTGAAATAGTTTGACCATTGGGATTTTGATGATAAAATGATTTATGCGCTTTGATGCAGGTGTATCGAAATCAGATTTCATGAGACTTGGCTCTAATGAGGTTCATTAGACCGATTTGGCATTAGATGCACAAAATTAGACGTGCAGTCTAACTCAGTGGAGTTAGACGTGCAGTCTAATGGATTCCGTAATTAGAAGTACTGTTTAACTTGTGGAGTTAGACGTGTAGTCTAATAGATCTAGGAATTAGACGTGCAGTCTAACTCAGTGGAGTTAGACGTGCAGTCTAATAGATCTCAAAATTAGACGTGTAGTCTAACTCAGCGGAATTAGACGTACAATCTAATAGATCTCGGAATTAGGCGTGCAGTCTAACTCATGGAGTTAGACGTGTAGTCTAATGTATACAGAATTAGACGTGCAGTCTAACTCAGTGGAGTTAGATGTGTAGTCTAATGTATACGGAATTAGACGTGCAATCTAACTCAGCGGAATTTAGACGTAAGTCTAACTCCTTCAGACAAGTCTGAAGTAGAACCAGAATTATACGTACAGTCTAACTTAGTGGAGTTAGACGTGCAGTCTAATGTTTAGTGAATAATTAGACGTGTAATCTAATTGGTGAAAGTTAGACGTAAGTCTAACTCCTTCAGACAAGTCTGAAGTAGAACCGGAATTAGACGTGCAGTCTAACTTAGTAGAGTTAGACGTGTAGTCTAATTGTTAGTGAATCATTAGACGTGAAGTCTAATTAGTAAAAGTTACACGTGTAGTCTAACTACTTCAGACAAGTCTGAAGTAGAACCGGAATTAGACATGCAGTCTAATTTAGTGTAGTTAGACGTGCAGTCTAATGGTTAGTGAAAGTTAGATGTGTAGTCTAACTCCTTCAGATTAGTCTAAAGTGATTGTAATTAGACGTTAGTCTAATCCCATTATTACAGGCGGTCTAAAGGATTATGTTCTTAGACGGGGATGTTTGATTTCATTAGACGAGGTCGTCTAACTGAAATACGTTTAATGCTCAGCTTAAGTAGTATGCTTGAAGCTAGCACCCGCCTACCCACATTCTATAGCTGTACTCTACTCCTGCCCAACTTTCTAGTGAAGATTAGTACGATAGCTATATGCAACCAACCAACGAATGCCACGTAAGAGAATTTCCCTCATATTACTTGTTTTGTAGGTACATCTCTGATGGAATATTCGGCGCACTACCAGTTGACGTACGACCACAATCCTTGTGCTCAGAACCTACTGTGTACAATGGAGGCTTTCCAATGGAAGAGTGCCACATATCATTTTAAAAGATTCGAGCGTTAGTCTCTGCCCAGTATTTATCAAATCTCAAGGACAACGGACAATCTGCCCAACTAATTGAAACAATCTCTCTATCATCTTGTTTGCTGGAATTACAGAGAGAAATCAAGCCTTTGAATATTTAGACTGTGAAGCTGCTTTCCTTATTGTACTGTGTGTGAATAAATAAAGAGCTATAATAAAAAACACTATTAGCTGAGTGATATTCTTCATCTTGTAAATTGAACAGAGTGTGTTCTGTTCAATAGTGAGCTAAGTGTGTGTAAAATGTATTTGATTCTAATCAAATTATAGTGAATCCTTCCGGTGGTTGGAAGAAGGGGTGAAGTAGGAGAGTTTCTCCGAACATCCATAAACAAACTGCTGTGTTCTTTCATTTCTATTATCTTTTCATTCTTCATCTTGAGCTTCAAACCCAAGTAAACAATTTAGCCTTGATTCTGTTTCAAGTGTTTACGAGAGTTTGCATAGAATAGAAAGCGAATTAAATCCTTAACAAGATTTATTTCAAACCGTTTTTCATAAGCCTTCATCAATTGTTAGACCCCCATCTCTATCGATAAAGCCGATCCTATCACTACGTATCTATTAGACTAGTACGTCTTACTACGTATCTGTTAGATTGGCACGTCTAACTACGTATCTATTAGACTGGCACGTCTAACTACGTATCTCTTAGACTGGCACGTCTAACTACGTATCTGTTAGACTGACACGTCTAACTACGTATTTGATAGACTAACACGTCTAACTATGTATCTGTTAGACTGACACGTCTAACTATATATATGTTAGACTGGCACGTCTAACTACGTATCTGTTAGACCGACACGTCTAACTACGTATCTGTTAGACCTGCACGTCTAACTACGTATTTGTTAGACGAGCACATCTAACTCCGTATTTGTTAAATTGCACGTCTAACTACGTATCTTTTAGACTGACACGTCTAATTACGTATATGTTAGACTGGCACGTCTAACTACGTATCTGTTAGACTGGCACGTCTAACTACGTAATTGATAGACGGACACGTCTAACTACGTATCTGTTAGATTGACACGTCTAACTACGTATCTATTAGACTTGCACGTCTAACTACGTATTGGACTGTAAGAAAGAATGGAGCATTAGTAGCGTACAACTAGTTGATCGTGGGTAGACGTATCTTAACTTAAAACGACTGCTGAAACGAGGCATTAGACATGCTCCATTAGACTTCCAAGTCTAAGGGAGTTAGACGTCGACGTCTAACAGTGAGTTCCATTAGACTGCCAAGTCTAATGGAGTTAGACTACAACGTCTAACTTTGCGTCCCATTAGACTACCACGTCTAATGGAGTTAGACTGCAGCGTGTAATTACATATCACTTTAGACTAATATGAAGGGGTTAGATGCCAACGTCTAACTACGTATCTATTAGACTGACATGTCTAACTACGTTTCAATTAGACTGACACATCTAACTACGTATCTGTTAGACTGACACGTCTAACTACGTATTTGTTAGACTGACACGTCTAACTGCGTATTTGTTAGATTGACACGTCTAACTACGTATCTATTAGAATTGCACGTCTAACTACGTATTTGTTAGACTTGCACGTCTAACTAGCAACTCGTCTAATTAACCTACTTAGACCATGTCTAAGTTAGCCAGATCTGATGCACCTGCATAGAAAAAGTTAGACGACTTAGCTTCTTTCATATATGAGATTTAATCACAATTATAATTAAGTTTTAATCGTATATATATATCATCAAAACAAAGTTGGCATGAAATAGACTTATTCTCTTAACAAAATAATTTGACCCACCCATTTTGTTCAAAATATTTTAAAGGCCAAAAATCTAGTTTTTGGTTTTTAAGTTGTAATGAAATGTAAGAAGTTTGTCAATAACTTACTTATACCTCATATGATTGATTGGTACCAAAACATGAACACTAGTTGTTCATTTGGACCAATTCAAGAACTGGAAATTTTCAATTATCAAACATAATCGGGATGGATCAAACATGATTCAAATATGTTCCCAACATTATTAGAAACATGTTGAGATGTTTTTTAAGCTATTATTCTTGAGGATTATCCAATGAAGAGAAAACCCATTTCTTAATTTTCTCCAAATTCAAATTCGAGTTTTATCGTTTTAGATTGATTGATCAATACTAGCTTTCATAAAAAGTTAGTAAATGATTCTTAGATGAATTTCAAATAAAAAAAAATTCAAGAACCAGACAACATACAAGCTTATGAAAACTGAAATATACAAATTTCAATTTTAACCTAGAAGTATGAATTCAAGGATGATTGGAAACTTACCAAGGATTGGAAAAATTCTTTAGGCCTTAGGAAAACTTTTGGGATGTCTGAATGCAAGTATTAAGGCCTTATATAGAAATTTCAAAAAATTCGAAGCTTTGAGATTCAATGGCAGATTTTCAATTTCTTTTGGTTGAGGACTGAAGATGTTATTTCTTAGCTTCGGAATGATCAAGGGATACTATTTATAATCTCTCCAAGTCGGTTGAGGGAGCAAGTGGGCTCAAATTAGTCAAACATCATTCATGGTGTTTTGACTGCTTTTCGGTTAGTCGCCGACATAGGACATCATGACGATCCTATGCTTAGGGAAATGATCACCGAAGTAGGGTGATTATTTCAGTTTTTTAATGGAGTCAATCCATTCAGAAATGACGAAATTTCATCTTTGAAAAATCAAATATGGCTGTGGATGGTTATCCATCTGGCGTCGTGACGAAGACGACGATCTATAGATGAAACGACATTGTTACGGGCAAAAACGCAGAAATGGGGTGTTCCGTCAACATGTCATTACGTTTCAGCGGTTCCGTCGCGTTTTAGCTTACGATGCGTTAGATGATCTTGTGCGGCACATACGGACATTCATTTTTCTGTAGCGGGAAATGCGGGCGACTCTTAGGCATTGGATGAAAAGCCAGCGTCCATCCAAAGGTCATGGCTTCGGCTTTAACAATTTTTTTGTATTTCGGCTACATACAATTATAGATTTTTATTTAAAACTTTAAGGGCTTGTTTGAAATTGATTTTTCTTTCACCCTTTTAACTTTATTTTTAAATCTTTATAATCCACAAAATATTTTAAATAATTTTGACAAATATTTTGCCAATTTATTTTATTGTTTTGTATATTTTTGGGTTAAATAAATAATATTTGGGATAAAATGGGTATTTTATTTTATCCTAAATTATTTATTTTAATACCTTTGATTTTTCTAAAATTAATTTAAGATAAAAATGAGTTCAACATTTATCCCAAATAATTTTATTTATTTATTTTGGGTCATTGTTAGGATCAGGTACAACAATATGAAAGGGGAGGGGGGGGGGTAAGTATTGTTGTTCTATTTAACACTTTCAATTCAATTTTAATCATGATAGAGATGAAAATCTGTTTCTATTATTCAAAAATCTTCGTAAGCTCTTGAACAGATTCAAGTGCGAAAATGCTTGCTAGATTTGAAGCGCCAGATAAATGACTGTAAGATGCATAAATAAAATAACACACGGAGTTTTATGGTTGTTCAAATATAAAACTCCTACATCACCCTTTATTCTATTTACAGAAGATTTTTCACTAGAAGGCTTTGATTCGCATAGTAACTACACAAACCCAATCAGAAACACATGACTTAATAGTTGCCTATTTCTGAACTCCTAGCAAACACTCTTCTGAATAGACAAAGTTCTGTTAAACTTACATTACTGAAAATAAAGTCAGGTAAAACAGTAAATGAATTACAGAATGATCTTAGAGAGAGAGTAATCACAGTGCTTAACAATTCTTAATTCGTGTGATTGTTCAAAGAAGCGAGAGATTCATCGTTGTACTTGGATCACCTTTTATATTGAAGAGTAGCAATGGTCGAATCTTTCTCTTGGATACGTGTTGGCTTTTTGTTAGACGTATGCCAAGTGTATGAGAACGTACATAAGAATATATCTGTTGAATCGTGGAATGCCAGATTGTACTACAGAATATTCGATAGAACATGGTGTACGGGAAAGTACAACGCGTGCTAAAGCAATAACTGATTACTTGGAAGTTAAGCGTATGACGCTGACTTGGTAGACAACTGATAACGAACACTACTGTTCGCTATGCTGATGAGCTTAGCAGATAAGTGCACACTTCTTTAGACAACTGCTGAAGCAAACATTCAGCTCCCGCTTCTTCAGACGGTTGCTGAAGCAAGGCGTCTGCTTGCGCTTCTTCAGACTAGAGAGTTTGTTGAAGTGACACATCTGCTCGCACACTTCTTCAGACTAACACTTCTGTTGAAGCAAGACTTCTTCTCGTGCTTGTTCAGACTAACACGTCTATTGAAGTGAAACGTCTTCTTGCGCTTCTTGAGACCACGTTTGTTGAAGTGAGATGTCTGCTCACGCACTTCTTCAGATCAGAGCGTCTGTTGAAGTGAGACGTTTGCTCGCACACTTCTTTAAACTTGAGCATGTGTTGAAGTGAGACATCTGCTCGCGCACTTCTTTAGACTAGAGTGTCTATTGAAGTGAGACGTTTGCTCGTACACTTCTTCAGACTAGAGCGTCTTTTGAAGTGAGACGTCTGCTCGTGCACTTCTTCAGATCAGAGCGTCTGTTGAAGTGAGACGTTTGCTCACGCTTCTTCAGATGTACCTGTGCATAGACAATTTACACAACTTAGTTTTATTCAGAACACATCATTAAAACTATGTCGTATTGATTAAACTTATTCAACTAAGTTTAAACACATTTTTCCTTAATTAATTATTTGTCTTTTAATTAATTTTCCTTTTTCCTTATTTAATTTAATCTAACAATTTCCCCCTTTTTGATGATGTTAAAACTAAGTTAAAATTGAGTTAAGAACAAGAGATTAAAAGGTAATCAATATATTTGTATAAATATGAAACATAAAAAATACACAAGGTTTGAGATCCCCTTTTAATTCTTGAAGCTTCAGCCTTCATTCTGATTGCCTTTGCCTTCACCGAAGAGAATATTTTCCCATCAATTTTTTCTTCCTCTACCTGCACCTCGACCACCTCCATGTTCTGGCTTCCTCCTAGAACAAGTACCCCGACCACAAGTTCCCCCTTGATTGCTACGTTCCCCCTTTTTTAACATTATTCAAAGCGAGGTCAACAGCTTTAGAAGCAACATCTTCTAGAGCTTGTAAGCGTTGAGTGACTGTGTCAACATCTTCGATTCGCTCAACTTATGATATCTTAAGGGATTTAGATATTTCGAGCAGGTGAAGGCAGAACATACCCATTGCTGACCTTGTTTCATTGTGGAGGTCGGAGTTGTTCCTAAATAGAGTGGTCTTCATCCTGGTCAACTGATTTATGATGATCGATACTTCTCTCGAAGTCTTCGATAACTCTTTGTTTGTATTTTCTTCAGCCAGGGTTACATCAACATTAGCATTTGCGTTCGAGGAAGACCGCTCTTCCAGAATCTCCAAATTATTATAGATTGTTTTGATGCTCCGCTGCAATGGTGCAAGAGCTTCCATAATGATGTTTTGGAGATCGATGGTTCCCCGAGAAGACGTCTCAGGTAGGTGGGAGCAAAGGAGACAATGTGGGAGCCAGCTGGGATAGAGCGAATAGGGGAGGCTCGAATGCTTACTTGAATGACAGACTTTTCTAATTCTTTATCTGGAGAAGAGGCTCGAGGCATGCTGATCAATGCTCGAGACTCTTCATCTGCACCTTCAATTTCAGCGCGTAGATCTTTGATAAATCTCGATACCTCTTCAGAACTGATAGTTTTATTAGTGAGAGATTTCTTGGATGAAGAAGGTGAAGAATGTTTGGATTTGGGGGAAGACCGCCTCTCTCCAGACGTCTCCTAGTCTGATGATATTGATTGAACAGAAGGGGCCTTCTTAGAGACAGGAGCTGAGAGCTACTGAGCAGCCGTGGAAGGCTTCTTCTCCGCAGCTTTTGAGACCAGCTCCTCAACAACGGAGGAGAATTATTGCTGCTCAGTTTGAGACAACTCCTTCTCAATAGAAGGAAGTTTCTGTTTCTCTTCAGATGCAGGGAGTTGCTACTACTCAGCAATTATAGGGAGCTGCTGCTCAGTAGTGTGAAAAGTCGCCTGCTCTTCAACTAAAGGAGACTAATGCTTAGTGGTGAGAAGTTCTAGAAGACGAATCTCCTCAACAGACTGAGTAGGAGGAAGCTGCAATTTCTCAACGAATATTAGCTCACCTTCAGCATCTGAGCAATTCAGCTCTACATTGGACACTTCCTTACGAAGTTCTTCAATCCTAGATGACTCCGTGCCATGAATAACGCAAAGAGCTGTTGAGCTGTAGGAGTCCATGATTGATTGCAGACGACTGTTAACTTTTCCATCTTCCACATTCGTTCTCTCTAAAGGATTGAAATTGACCTCCCTTTCACGAAGAATCGGGAACAAGGCACGCCCTTTGGCAACTGTAACAACGAACTCTCTTCTCTTGAGTGCTTCATGAACAGCCTTGGTGATGGTCCAAGTGAGGACCGATTTCTCCAACTTAAGCAGCGCTTTCCACTACTTACTCATATTAGTACCTTGAATAACTTCATCGAACTTCGTATGGAGTCCTATGATGCTCCATTTGTCAAAAGCTTCTATTCTCTCAAAGGTAGTGGACTCAACCTCCGAGAGAGGTTAAAGAATATCAACAAAGGGTTCTTTATCCTTACTTGTAACTTAAACAGGCTTGATAGTAGGGACAGGTTCCTTAAAGACGATACCCTATGCAACTTGAACTTGTTTCGCTATGGCTGTTGGAGAGAAGCTGAAAACGAGCTGCCTTTTAAGCAACCACTTCAAGTTGAGGGGAAACAACCAGTTTTACAACAAAAGTCTTAACATTTGCTGATTCAGCAACCTGACCAACAACTTCATCAGTCGCTGGTACTATAGGGGAGACAACAAAGTCCCCTGCAGGTCTTTCTTCATCAACACCAACTGACTCAAAAGTTGGTTCAGTAGTCGGTTCCACAACGGGAACTTCAATGGGCTCTACGGGCATAGAAGTAATAGGTTTTAACTTAGGAGACACTTTTTGATAGGATCGGCTTAATCGATAGAGATGGGGGTCTGGCTATTGATGAAGGCTTATGAAAAACGGTTTGAAAGAAATCTTGTTAGGGATTTAATTCGCCTTCTATTCTACGCAAACCCTTGTAAACACTTGAAACAGAATCAAGAAGGAATTGTTTACTTAGATTTGAAGCTCATGATGAAAAATGTGAAGATGACAGAAATGAAAAGACACAACAGTTTGTTTATGGATGTTCAGAGCAAACTCTCCTACGTCACCCCTTCTTCCAACCACCAGAAAGATTCACAATAATATGATTCGAATCACTCACTATTGAACAGAACTCACTTTGTTCAATTTACAAGATGAAGAATATCACTCAGCTAAAAGTGTTTTTGATTATAGCTCTCTCTTGATTCACACATAGTACAATCAGGAAAGCAGCTTACGACTTGAGTATTCAAAGGATTGATTACACAGTAGTTCTTCTTAGATAGTATTTCTTAGTTGATCGAAAATAATATGATGGATCGGTTGATAGATGTTCGTCCGTTGTCCTTGAGATTTGATAAATACTGAGCAACCACTAACGGTCGAAACTTCAGAATGATACGTGGAACTCTTTCATTAGAAAGCCTCCATAGTACACAGTAGGATCTGAGCACAAGGATCGTGGTCGTACTCCAACTGATAGTGCGCCGAATATTTTTCAGGGATGTACCTACAAAACAAGTAGTGTGAAGGATATTCTCTTACGTGGCATTCATTGGTTGGTTGCGTTTAGCTATCGTACTGATCTTGACTAGAAAGTGGAGCAGGAGTAGCGTACAGCTATAGCACGTGGGTAGGCGGGTGCTAGCTTCAAGCATACTGCTTAAGCATAGCATTAGACGTATTTTAGTTAGACGACCTTGCCTTATGAAATCAAACGTCCCCGTCTAAGAGCATAATCCATTGGACCACCTGGTCTAATGGGATTAGACTTACGTCTAATTACAATCACTTTAGACTAATCTGAAGGAGTTAGACTACACGTCTAACTTTCACCAATTAAACTTCACGTCTAACTTTCATAAACCATTAGAATGCACGTCTAACTCCACGGGTTAGACTGCACGTCTAATTCCGATTCTACTTCAAACTTATTTGAAGGAGTTAGACTACACGTCTAACTTTCTCTTTCTATTAGACTACACGTCTAACTCCACGAGTTAGACTGCACGTCTAATTACGGTTCTACTTCAGACTTGTCTAAAGGAGTTAGAGTCCACGTCTAACTTTCTCTTTCTATTAGACTGCACGTCTAACTCCACGAGTTAGACTGTACGTCTAACTCAACGAGTTAGACTAAACGTCTAATTACGGTTCTACTTCAGACTTGTCTGAAGGAGTTAGACTCCACGTCTAAATTTCTCTTTCTATTAGACTACACGTCTAACTCCACTAGTTAGACTGAACGTCTAATTACAGTTCTACGTCATACTTGTCTAAAGGAGTTAGACTCTACGTCTAACTTTCACAATCCATTAGACTTGCACGTCTAATTCCGAAAATATTAGACTGCACGTCTAACTCCGCTGAGTTAGACTACACATCTAATTTCTAGTTCCATTAGACTACACGTCTAACTCCGCTGAGTTAGACTTCATGTCTATTATGAATTCATTAGACTGCACGTGTAACTCTACGAGTTAGATTGCACGTCTAATTCCGAATTCATTAGACTGCACGTCTATCTCCATGAGTTAGATTGCAAGTCTAATTCCGAATTCATTAGACTACATGTCTAACTCCACGAGTTAGACTACACGTCTAATTTCATGCATCTAATACCAAATCGGTCTAATGAACCTCATTAGAACCAAGTCTTATGAAATTTGATTTCGATACACCTGCATCAAAACGCATAGATCATTTCATCATCAAAATCCCAATGGTCAAACTATTTCAACACTTAGTCAAAATAATTTGACCCAACAATTTCCCCCTTTTTGATGATGAAATTGAAAACCTGCATATATATAATAAAATACGCATTCATCATATAAATAAACTTCTTACAGCAAACTTCACAAACTTCCAAAACCAATATTCAAAAACATAGTTAAAAAAACCTAGTTTAAGAAACTTAACAAGGTAGGATAAAATAGATTATCGTTCTTCCCTTTTTACTCGAGGATCGGTTGGGCTCATCCCTTCATCAGCCATATCTTGACCGGTTAACAGATTTTGAAAAGGAGGAAGAATGCGACCACTAGGACTGCTTCCACTGGATCTCCCACCACGATCACCGCTATTGGCACAACCTTTTTGATAAATACCAGATTGCCTACCACGACCACCACCACTGCTTCGGCCTCCACGATCACCACCGCTTCAACCTCAGCCTCTTTTAGTTGGCATTGGATTTTCATTGTTGATCGGTACTCGTTTAAATCTGGTTCCGGTTGACATACCGTCACCTATTCTACTTGGCTCACCTTGGGTGATACGAGGTTGTTCCTTTTCAGCATCAGCTTTCACATTCTCTTTTGTTTGAAATTTTCATGCAATATAGTCAGCAAACTTCAGTCGTTCACCATCTGTTCTTTTCAAGCATCCTTGAATTTCTACCATCTAGTTTTTCACCAAACTGAGTTCCTCCATAGCTTCTCGATGACGATCATCATTGATGTGCCTTTCAATGTCCATCATTTCAGATAGGCGATTGAAGAGATTCTTTTCAAATTTGGAGAAATTTGAATTTGAGAGATGAGTCTCATACGTATTCTTCTTTAGATTGTTATCCAATTCATTAAGAACATTGACAAAATCAACAAATCTCTTTCTTTCTTCTTTCTGGGTATTCAGAACCTTTATCATATTTGATCCCATAGATACCACGTTCTTTTAAAGAGAAGAGAGCACATACGTCATAGACTTTAGAAGCTTGATACCATCAATAGAGGATTCTTCATTAGATGAATTTTCTTGAGATTCTGCTGCCATACTCTGAATAGGATCAAAATAGGTATGAATCTGCAAGGATTGCTCCGGTTGATCCTTCTAAGATACATTTCCAGATTTATTCTGCTCTTCTTCTTCTAATTCCCTTTCAGCTCTCTAAAATCTTTCATACAGATTTCCCTTGCTGTGAAGAGGATTATTGATATTTTCATGAAGATTTGCCGCATTGATCTCAGGGAATGGATGAAGCCTGACAAATCTAGCATTTTCATTATGTTCCTCCTCAGATGAGGAACTCTCTTCTTCAGCATCTTTGTCATTGGACGGTTCCCCCTCAAATCTGATAATTTCTGGCTGAGTTACTTCAGCCTCCTTCTCTTGGGCTTCCTCTGTTCTTACAACAGGGGATATTACAATTTCTTCATCATTAGGAGCTTGAGCAAACTCCTCAATAACATCTTATTCAATAACATCTTCTTCTTGAGTTAGAAGAGTTTGTTCAAGATCTTGAATAATCACTTCTTCTTCTAAGGAAGGATTCTCTTGAACGGGTTGAGCCAAAAGACGTCTTTCTTCAGCAGAGAGACTCCCAAATTCTATTAGAAGAGCGGCATCTCGCTCATCTGTATCATCATGATCATCAGGGATATCCATTGGTTCATCATCATCAAAAAGATTTTCTCTAGAGCAGTTAGCGCCATGAACGTATCGGGTTACAACCGAGATGTAATCAGCCATGATGTCGTCTAATCTTTTCAAAACTTTCGCTTCTACTTTAGAACCTTTCTCAATGGGATTAAAATTTGTTTTTCTGGATTCAAGAATGGGGAATAAAGCTCTTCCTCTTAACCAAGCTTTAACAAGGTCCTTTCTCTTCAGAGGTTCAGGCATATCTGAAGTTTTGGCCCACTTGAGAACCTTCTTTTCATTGGCTACATGCTTCTGCCATTCACAAATTAATTCTGAATTTGTTAAGGCTTCATCATACTTGACAGACATTCTTTCTAGGATCCAAGATTCATAAATTTCCATCTTTTCAGCGGCATTAACTTTCACTTGATCCAACACGATGTCAACAATGCATGTTGCCTCTGAAACATCTTCATTAACAACAGCTGTAATATTCTTACCTTTTCCAACAAGCTCAATAGGTTTTGAGAAGGTCGTGGTTCACCGAATACAATTCCACACGACAGCCTTGTGGAACGCATCAACTTATAAATAGATTGGGGTTTCTTGAACAATTCAGTAGGGAGCTCTCCACGAGTGACCTTCCCGGTTACTAAGGAATCGTTAGAAATGGGATTTAACGAGGGAGACTCTCAGATAGAAACAGAGGACTCCTTTTCAGCAGAATTACCAGCAACAAGGGTAAGGACTGCATCTTATCCTGGTTGAGCAATCTCTGTAGCACCAGCGGCTACTTGATCAGGTTGATAAATGAGAGACTCAATCCTGTCAATATTTTCAATATTCGGATTAGCTGACTCAACAGCGGACCCTTCAGCAGATTCCTTTTCAGGAATGAAAACAGATTAAACTTGTTCCATCACAGGAACATCAAACTTGGGCACATCGGCCAAGGGTCTAGAAGAGGTTACCTTTGATGACACCTTCATCGATTTAGACGCGCGGGGCGCCTTAGATTTCTTTTCTTTCGAGATACAGGATCTCGAGGATTTTCTCAGGATGGTCACCGGAGAAGATAGAGGGGACGGGGGAATAGAAGCAAGTGCAACTGGACCTTGCTTGATTCTTGAATCGACTGATGCAGAATCCTTCTTTGAAAAGATTTTTAGACTGGAGGAACTAGCCTTTGATTCATTGATGGTTTTTGATCTCTTCTCCCCTGTTGACATAATAGAAGCAGACGACTGTCTGGATCGAGTAACAGGCCTACCACCTATTTGTTGACTAGAAGCACCTGAGGGAGATTCCATATTCTTCTTCATTCTCATCAAGCTGCTAGCAACTGTAAGGGAAGAGAACACCCTGGTAGAGTTGATCTGCACAGGTTCACTCACCGAAACCCCAAATGCTCCAACAATCGACTTAGTTGAGTTGCAAACGTTATGTTTTCCTTGTTCGCTTGGTTGATAGAAAAGTTAAGTTTCTGAAATAATGTTGAAGCCCAGTTTACCTGGATTCCCTTTGAGATGGCACACATATAGTCAAAACGATCTTGACTATAGAGATTGAAGGATCCAGCATTCCCTTAGAGCGCTTTTTCTATCACATCATTTAGCAAAATAAAATGAGATTTGAGGACCTTCTTGCTTCCATTTACATGAATCGCCGAGCCACCGACAGAAAGATCCTTCTTCATTTCTTTAATTATTTCTGATGACAGGTGCCTGTCGAAGGTATGACCCTCTGTCGGAAGTTCAAAGAACTCCGCATATACAGCCTCTTCGAAAGATATTTCCACGCCATTAACAGTTGCTACGATAGAGTCGTATATCATTGTTGCAGATTTGAAAAATCTCGAACTTCCTTTTAGTAGAATATGAATGGACCTCCAAGATACTTTCTCAGACCAGAGTACTCTAGGGTTCTAAACATATCCACCACTTCCGATTGATCGAAAGTGTAGACCGATGGAAAATATACCTGCAATGTACAATGACCCAGCGTGATTCTCTTGTTCACCATTTTTCAGAAGAATATGAACAGATACAAGATTAAGAGAGGTTTTGAGAGAGATGCAAAGAAAACTAGGGTTCTTAAAAATCTCAAGAGATGAAAAGCTTTCAATCTCATGCAAAATGTCCTTATATAGACAGAGAAAAGATATACAGAATAACTGTCACTTTTCTTAGGGGTATGGCCCATCAGTTAATGTTAGACGTCCTTTCCAAAGAGTCATCATTAGAATGAGGGTATATCAGTCATTCTCTCTTAACTTGAAAGACACGTGTCTTCATGTTGTTAGGAAATGACTGATTAATATTTGAGCGGGAACCTTCATCAGTGCAATTGGCACGTAGTTAGACATTTTTTTACTGCACAAATCCATACAACTAAACGTCTATTAGACGGATGGGTCCATTAGACGCATATGTCTAATTCCGTGTTGTAAAGAATATGTCTAATGTCTTTTAGACGTGTACGTCTAATTACGCATGAACACCACGTGTTAGATGTGTGTTTGGTTAGACGTGAGCATCCTCTTGCTCATGACGTAAAAACGTCTAACGTCTATTAGACGTGTACGTCTAACCGCGTAGGTTTTAAACCGCAACATATAGACTTAGATGTATAGATTTTGAGCAAAAATACGTCTAAGTGCATACCGTTTCTTTTAGACACCCTTGTCAAATAGATCGATTAAGGTTATTCTTCTAGAGAGTATCTTTACTTTCAAAGTAATTTTTCCTCTCATTTTTTATAGGGACAGAAAATCATAAGAAACAATTTTTGTGGTCCAAAGACCAAAAATATTTTTAATAAATAAAAACATTTAATCTACTGGAATGGAAAAGGCCATTGTTGATCTTCTAGGCTGTATACTCAAAAGAGTATTCTTCTTGCTTTCTTCCTACAATCCTCCTGCATCACCTACAAAAGAAACTATTTACACACTTTGGTACCCATATTCAATTGGGTCATCGATCAATTAGTCCATTAGGAATCCATATTTGAGTTATTCTGATGGATTTCCCATTTTGTGTTGTGATTAATGCATAAGATTTTGACTTAGCAGATGACTTCCTGCTAGCCACTTATCCCTTAGCTTTTGAAAAAGACTTTCTTTTAAAACTCCTTGACTTTGAGTCAGGTTTTAGATTGCCAGACTTGCTAGCTGCTTCTAACTTATTCTTAAGCCAGATAACAGTCGGCGGAACATAGATTATTTCATTTTCAAAGCTACTTCTTCCTAAATAGGATCAGATTCAATGTTAGTCATACTCTCTTTGACAAAACTTATTGTCTTAAGCTTGTCAGTTGCTGAGTTTGACTTTTTGCAGGACAGGTTAGGGTCATTACCATCAAATCCCAATCCGGATCTAGATCCAGCAGGTTTTAACTTACTGATCTGATATTTGACAGCTTCTCCAGACCATGTCCATGCACAGACAACATAATTTAACATCTTGTTTTCAGATGAAAGGGTTTGAATCTGTTCTCTGAGCATCTCATTCTTAGATGAGATCTCTACAACCTTCTTTTCGAAAACATTTGACTCTTCAGTTTGAAATATAATCGGTTTATGTAAATCTAGTGAAAATTTAGTTTGATTCTGTTAGCTTTTTGTACTCGATGACCATGTCATCTAGTGCAACTACCAGTTGTTCCCTTGAAAACCTTTCGGAAGAGAAGTCAAATACCTCAGTCTCCAGAGTCTTTTCTTCATCTTCTCTTGCCATGAAGCAAGCCACCTCTTCTTCATCACTTTCACTGTATGAGAAGTAGGACTCACGTTTGTTTCGTTGGTTTTTCCCGTCACCTACCATAAGAGCCTTCAGCTCTTTTCCATCATCCTTTGCATCTTCACGTTTCAGATTCCGGCATTCCGATGCATAATGACCTTTAATACCACAGTTAAAAACACGTAACGTTAGCTTTAGATTTCTTATTGTCATTAGAATTTGAAGAGTTTGAGTTAGAGTTGCTCTTCTTCATGAAGTCACCAAACTTCTTCACAAAAAGAGTCATGGCGTCGCTGCTCAGCTACTGAGCCGCCATCTTCACATCCGGAGTGGTTGGTGGCTCTTCAGTAGTCACCAACGGCTTGGCAATGATAGTGGATGTGGATTGATCTTCTTCCATCCTATAGTTTAGCTCGAACTTATAGGTGACTGAGTAGCTCAAAATGATACGTGACACTCTTTCATTGGAAAGCCTCCATAGTACACAGTAGGATCTGAGCACAAGGATCGTAGCCATACTCCAACTGGTAGTGCGCCAAATATTCTTCAGGGATGTACCTGCAAAACAAGTAGTGTGAAGGATATTCTCTTACGTGGCATTCGTTGGTTGGTTACGTCTATCTATCGTACTGATCTTCACTAAAAAGTGGAGCAGGAGTAGCGTACAGCTATAGCATGTGGGTAGGCGGGTGCTAGCTTCAAGCATACTACTTAAGCATAACATTAGACGTATTTCAGTTAGACGACCTTGTCTAATGAAATCAAACGTCCCCGTCTAAGAGCAGAATCCATTGGACCACCTGGTCTAATGGGATTAGACTTACGTCTAATTATAATCACTTCAGACTAATCTGAAGGAGTTAGAGTACACGTCTAACTTTCACCAATTAGACTTCATGTCTAACTTTCACAAACCATTAGACTGCACGTCTAACTCCACGAGTTAGACTGCACGTTTAATTCCGGTTCTACTTCAGACTTATCTGAAGGAGTTAGACTACACGTTTAACTTTCTCTTTCTATTAGATTGCACGTCTAACTCCATGAGTTAGACTGCACATCTAATTACGGTTCTACTTCAGACTTGTCTGAAGGAGTTAGACTCCACGTCTAACTTTCTCTTTTTACTAGACTGCACGTTTAAATCCACGAGTTAGACTACACGTCTAATTACGGTTCTACTTTAGACTTGTCTGAAGGAGTTAGACTCCACGTTTAACTTTCTCTTTCTATTAGACTGCACGTCTAACTCCACGAGTTAGACTGCACGTCTAATTACGGTTATACTTCAGACTTGTCTGAAGGAGTTAGACTCCACGTCTAACTTTCACAATCCATTAGACTTGCACGTCTAATTCCAAAAATATTAGACTATACGTCTAACTCCGCTGAGTTAGACTACACATCTAATTTCGAGTTCCATTAGATTGCACGTCTAACTCCTCTGAGATAGACTGCACGTCTTACTCCACGAATTAGACTGCACGTATAATTTCGAATTCATTAGACTGCACGTCTAACTCCATGAGTTAGACTGCACGTTTAATTCCGAATTTATTAGACTGCATTTCTAACTCCATGAGTTAGACGACACGTCTAATTTCATGCATCTAATACCAAATCGGTCTAATGAACCTCATTAGAACCAAGTCTTATGAAATCTGTTTTCGATATACCTACATCAAAACGCATAGATTATTTCATCATCAAAATCCCAATGGTCAAACTATTTTAACACTTAGTCAAAATAATTTGACCCAACACTTTTGCTACAGGAATATCAGCTATCTGACCAATAGGCTTAGCAAACCCTGTTTCTGCAGATTGATTCACAGTGGACACTACATCAGATGCTACGACTAAAGGCAAAACATGTGCTACTAAAAGAGGCAACTCGATAGTAGAGGAGTCCACTAGTTTAACCTTTTTCACAATAGAGGTAACCTCAACGGTTTCTCCGACTAAAGCACACTTATGGCTTGTGGTACTCGTAGTGGACTCCTACACCTGCAAATTTCTCCTCTTTGTAGGGGTTTTTCGATTGGAGGTCGCATGAAGCTTAGAATGAGTGGTCGACTAACCACTCGACTTTGGGACGAATGTGTTAAACTTGGCTTCTTTAACCACCTTCATCCGCATGATGTAGTTCCAAACAATACTACAGTTCATGATCCAATTCATATTGATGTTGGCACTTTTGCCTAAGGGCACCTGAAGGTGCTCAAGAACCCTACTGAGTTGGACTAAAAATCCCACACTCTGCTTCTTTGGCATAGAAACCATCAGACACAAAGTGGAGAACAAAATGATGACTAGTTGATATCCACCCCCTTCGATATGGCCACCATCATCTCAAATCTCTCATGGGTAAGCGTCGAACAGACCTGCTCTGTCCTGATTGGAGACGAGATCATTAAGAAGATAGTACTCAAACTTGAGATACTTCTTCTTCGCATTAGTATCAACGGGACTAGAGAGGTATGAGAAAATAACTTGCATTTCTGAGATGTCCTCGGATGGAATCTCGTCAAAAGTGGTACGACCTTCAGTCGGAAGCCCACGAATTTGGGCATATAGACCTTCAGCGTTAGAGATTTCAGCATCCTTCACCATTTCTGTAATGGATTCTCCGACCAGCTTCTCCGTTTTAAAGAACTCGTGAACTTTCTGCTCACGAAGAGTGAATGGCCCCCTAGAAACTTCCTAAGTCCGGAAGCCTTTAGAGTTTTGAACATTGGCACCATCACCGACAACCCTAGAGCGTACACCGATTCAAAGTCTACCTGCATTGTGTTTTAAGCGAAAGAGACTAACTTAGTCATTTTAGGGTTTAGACGAAAACTGAAGAAGAAGCGTTTTCTAAAGAGAAGGAAGAGAGAAAGCAAAGATTTAGGGTTTTTGAAAACAAAAATGGAAGGTGAGACGTCTTAGGCATGCAAGACACCCTTTCATAGAGTTTAACCGATATGTGTCTTAAAAGACATCATTAACAAAAGACGTCATTAACATAAAAGACATCATTAAAAGAAAATATGCGTGTGTTAATGGGCCGTCAGGCCTGTATATCACATTTTTAATCATGAAAGACACATGTCTTCATGATATTCGTTCTTGGATATATGTTTAAGATATTTATCTTATCTCATAAATATTTTCCCTCCAAGTATTTTGAAATTTGACCGTTTAATGTCTGTAGGTAAAATTAAAATGCAACGTAGTGATAACATTAAATCAGTTGTCACACTTGGCTTAAGACGAGGCGTCTAAAAAGCACTTATAGACAGACGTTTGTGTTGTCCGCATACATTGCATTTAAGCTAAGTAAGACGTCTGTTCGGAAGGCGTCTACTGACTTAAAGCAACAGTTGTGTCAGCAGACGTCTGCCTAAAATCTTAGCATCTGACTACGCTTAAATTGCAAGCTGCTTATGCACAATCCGTCTGATACATAGTGTCGTAGATGACTGTTTAGTTCAACACGAATTGAGGCATACGTCTTAACACGTCTAGCTTATCAACTTATCACCAATTTCCCCCTCAATTTGTGCATACTAAATTAAATTAATATAGATCTAAAAGACCCAAAATATTTCTAAAGTAAAAAACTTAGTCTTGGGGAATGGCTTCGTGAAGATGTCGGCCAATTACTGATCCGTTGGCACATATTCTAGTCAAATATGTTTCTGAGCAACATGATATCGGATGAAATGATGATGGATGTCGATATGCTTTTTCCGAGAGTGCAACACCAGATTATATGTGATCGCGATAACACTAGTGTTGTCGTAGAAGATCAGACACTCGTCTACTTGGATGCCGAAGTCTCTCAACAACTATTGGACCCACAACAATTGAGCACAGCAGCTACCTGCGGCAAAACTATTCTACTTCTACTGTAGACGTGGCGATAGACGTCCGCTTCTTGCTAAACCATGAGATCAGACGATCACCAAGGAACATACAAGTTCTATTGGTGCTCTTCCGATCAATTTTGCAACATGCATAGTCTGTATCAGAGTAACTCATTATATTAAAATTGGAATCCTTTGGATACCACAGTCTCACATTTTGAGTTTCATTTAAATATTTTGAAATACGTTTAGCAATAATATAATGAGATTGTTTAAGATTAGCCTAGAATCTTCCATAGATGCCAACAACAAATAAGATGTCTGGCCGCTGACTGTTAGATATAGAAATGAACCGATGATTCCTCTATAGGAAGTGATGTCGATAGACTAACCATCTTCATCCTTATCTAGCTTGCTAGATGAGTTCATGGGTGTTAAGGCAGTTGAGCAGCTCTCCATGCCGAATTTCTTCAGCAGCTCCATAGTGTACTTCACTTGATTGATGAAGATGTCATCTTCAAGTTGACTAACATGAAGACCAAGGAAGAACGTCAGCTCACCCATCATGCTCATCTCAAACTTGTCCTACATCAACATAGATAATTTCTCACATAATTTGGGATTAGTTGACCCAAATATGATATCATCCACACAAATTTGAACAAGAAATATATGTGAAACTTTGACAAATCTAAAAAGAGTTTTATCCACTGTGCCAATGATAAAATCATGCTCAAATAGAAAATTAGTCAAAGTGTCATACCAAGCTATAGGAGCTTGCTTCACACCATATAAAGATTTATCTAATTTGTAAACATTATTAGGCAGAGAATGATTTTGAAAACCAGGAGACTGTTCAACATAGACATCCTCATTCAAAAGACCATTAAGAAAATCACTTTTAACATTTATTTGATAGATTTAAAGTTTTTAAAAGATGCATAAGCTTGGAAGATTCTGATAGCTTTCAAGTCTATCTACAGGGCGAATGACTCATCAATGTCAATTCCTTCGTCCTGTCTATATCCTTGAGCTACCAATCGGGCTTTGTTTCTCACAACTAAGCCATCTTCACTAAGTTTGTTTTTAAAAGCCCATCTAGTTCCAATAACACTCATAATAAGTTTTACTAACTGTAGAATACTCTAACATTATACTAGCTTATACTTTAGCATAAAAAACAGTCACATGATTTCTCCCATTATTATGAATAAAACACTTACATCTAAATATCCTAAATTATGAAATTTTAGGAAATTTACCATAAATGATTTCGTAGGGTGTTTTATCAAACCGTTTATTTATCATTGACCTGTTTGAGTATAGCATGTTGTGTTAATGACTTCTGCCCAAAGTCTTTAAGAAACACCGAAATCAGCTAGCATAGATCTCACTACTTCTTTCAGCAACACTAGAAAACTCATGTCTAATATTAGATTCCTCAAAGAAAGAAGACATACATTTGTTGGTGAACTCAGTTCCTCTATCACTTCTTATCTTTATGACACTTAATTTTTTTTTTATTTTGAAGGTTTTTAAGGATCTTAATTAATTTTTCAGCAGTTTGATCCTTTGAAACCAAAAATATAACCCTATTATATCTAAAATAATCATCAATAATGACAAGGGTATATCTCATTCCCCATAAACTAGTGACTGAGATTGGATCAAACAGATCCATGTGCAATAATTCCAAACACCTGTCGAATTAGATATTCCTTTTGTTTTTAAAAGTTGATCTGACTTGTTTGCCCATCTAACAAGCAGGGCATACCTTGTCTTTAGAAAACATCAGTTTAGGTATTCTAGAAACTAAATCTTTTGAATAGATGTTGTTAATGATTTTAAAATTAAGATGGTTTAATGTTTTATGACATAGCCAGTTTTGATCATTCCTTGCTACCATGCATAAATGATCAAACATCTTATTTTCCAGTTCATCTTATAATAATTTCCTATTCTACTTTTTTAATTATTTTCTTGGGCCATTTTCTTTAATTAATTACATTTTAATTATCATGATAATTAATCTAATTAACTGTTTAATTAAGTTTTGGCCTCTGGGTTTAATTATTTTGATTTATTTATTAAAAAATAATAAAAAACCACGAATGGTGGAAGTCAAAAACGACTGCCCAGACCCATGCCATGTTAGATATCGCGACAATACGTGGTGGAACTAATTTCCAACCACGTTACATAAATATTTTCCCTCCAAGTATTTTGAAATTTGACCGTTTAATGTCTGTAGGTAAAATTAAAATGCAACGTAGTGATAACATTAAATCAGTTGTCACACTTGGCTTAAGACGAGGCGTCTAAAAAGCACTTATAGACAGACGTTTGTGTTGTCCGCATACATTGCATTTAAGCTAAGTAAGACGTCTGTTCGGAAGGCGTCTACTGACTTAAAGCAACAGTTGTGTCAGCAGACGTCTGCCTAAAATCTTAGCATCTGACTACGCTTAAATTGCAAGCTGCTTATGCACAATCCGTCTGATACATAGTGTCGTAGATGACTGTTTAGTTCAACACGAATTGAGGCATACGTCTTAACACGTCTAGCTTATCAACTTATCACCAATTTCCCCCTCAATTTGTGCATACTAAATTAAATTAATATAGATCTAAAAGACCCAAAATATTTTTAAAGTAAAAAACTTAGTCTTGGGGAATGACTTCGTGAAGATGTCGGCCAATTACTGATCCGTTGGCACATATTCTAGTCAAATATGTTTCTGAGCAACATGATATCGGATGAAATGATGATGGATGTCGATATGCTTTTTCCGAGAGTGCAATACCAGATTATATGTGATCGCGATAACACTAGTGTTGTCGTAGAAGATCAGAAACTCGTCTACTTGGATGCCGAAGTCTCTCAACAACTATTGGACCCACAACAATTGAGCACAGCAGCTACCTGCGGCAAAAATATTCTACTTCTACTGTAGACGTGGCGATAGACGTCCGCTTCTTGCTAAACCATGAGATCAGACGATCACCAAGGAACATACAAGTTCTATTGGTTCTCTTCCGATCAATTTTGCAACATGCATAGTCTGTATCAGAGTAACTCATTATATTAAAATTGGAATCCTTTGGATACCACAGTCTCACATTTTGAATTTCATTTAAATATTTTGAAATACGTTTAGCAATAATATAATGAGATTGTTTAAGATTAGCCTAGAATCTTCCATAGATGCCAACAACAAATAAGATGTCTGGCCGCTGACTGTTAGATATAGAAATGAACCGATGATTCCTCTATAGGAAGTGATGTCGATAGACTAACCATCTTCATCCTTATCTAGCTTGCTAGATGAGTTCATGGGTGTTAAGGCAGTTGAGCAGCTCTCCATGCCGAATTTCTTCAGCAGCTCCATAGTGTACTTCACTTGATTGATGAAGATGTCATCTTCAAGTTGACTAACATGAAGACCAAGGAAGAACGTCAGCTCACCCATCATGCTCATCTCAAACTTGTCCTACATCAACATAGATAATTTCTCACATAATTTGGGATTAGTTGACCCAAATATGATATCATCCACATAAATTTGAACAAGAAATATATGTGAAACTTTGACAAATCTAAAAAGAGTTTTATCCACTGTGCCAATGATAAAATCATGCTCAAATAGAAAATTAGTCAAAGTGTCATACCAAGCTATAGGAGCTTGCTTCACACCATATAAAGATTTATCTAATTTGTAAACATTATTAGGCAGAGAATGATTTTGAAAACCAGGAGACTGTTCAACATAGACATCCTCATTCAAAAGACCATTAAGAAAATCACTTTTAACATTTATTTGATAGATTTAAAGTTTTTAAAAGATGCATAAGCTTGGAAGATTCTGATAGCTTTCAAGTCTATCTACAGGGCGAATGACTCATCAATGTCAATTCCTTCGTCCTGTCTATATCCTTGAGCTACCAATCGGGCTTTGTTTCTCACAACTAAGCCATCTTCACTAAGCTTGTTTTTAAAAGCCCATCTAGTTCCAATAACACTCATAATAAGTTTTACTAACTGTAGAATACTCTAACATTATACTAGCTTATACTTTAGCATAAAAAACAGTCACATGATTTCTCCCATTATTATGAATAAAACACTTACATCCAAATATCCTAAATTATGAAATTTTAGGAAATTTACCATAAATGATTTCGTAGGGTGTTTTATCAAACCGTTTATTTATCATTGACCTGTTTGAGTATAGCATGTTGTGTTAATGACTTCTGCCCAAAGTCTTTAAGAAACACCGAAATCAGCTAGCATAGATCTCACTACTTCTTTCAGCAACACTAGAAAACTCATGTCTAATATTAGATTCCTCAAAGAAAGAAGACATACATCTGTTGGTGAACTCAGTTCCTCTATCACTTCTTATCTTTATGACACTTAATTTTTTTTTTTTATTTTGAAGGTTTTTAAGGATCTTAATTAATTTTTCAGCAGTTTGATCCTTTGAAGCCAAAAATATAACCCTATTAAATCTAAAATAATCATCAACAATGACAAGGGTATATCTCATTCCCCATAAACTAGTGACTGAGATTGGATCAAACAGATCCATGTGCAATAATTCCAAACACCTGTCGAATTAGATATTCCTTTTGTTTTTAAAAGTTGATCTGACTTGTTTGCCCATCTAACAAGCAGGGCATACCTTGTCTTTAGAAAACATCAGTTTAGGTATTCTAGAAACTAAATCTTTTGAATAGATGTTGTTAATGATTTTAAAATTAAGATGGTTTAATGTTTTATGACATAGCCAGTTTTGATCATTCCTTGCTACCATGCATAAATGATCAAACATCTTATTTTTCCAGTTCATCTTATAATAATTTCCTATTCTACTTTTTTAATTATTTTCTTGGGCCATTTTCTTTAATTAATTACATTTTAATTATCATGATAATTAATCTAATTAACTGTTTAATTAAGTTTTGGCCTCTGAGTTTAATTATTTTGATTTATTTATTAAAAAATAATAAAAAACCACGAATGGTGGAAGTCAAAAACGACCGCCCAGACCCATGCCATGTTAGATATCGCGACAATACGTGGTGGAACTAATTTCCAACCACGTTACATGAAAACCAAAATGGCCAATCTGTCATCAACTTCCCAACAACCATCATGGAAAATAAAGGAACATGATGTCATCAATTTCCCAACAACCATCACGGAGAAGAAAGGAATATGAGCCTAAAGATCTTAACCTAGTAGACAGTCTTCTATGTCAACTCAAATGGACCAATGCTAACATTTCCATATGAAAAATCTTAATGTACACTATCGAGCATAGACAAGTTTTCCTTAATGAGTTAAGCAAGGTTCCTTCCAACACCATCCTAGAGGAATTAATAGGAATCGTTTCCGATAGTTCCTAACACCACATGATTCTCTTTGAAGTCAATGATCTTCCATCATCCTAATCAGACCACGCTAAAGCTCTCTACATTTTTATGCAAATGGAGGGGAAGACAATCCTAATGGTCATTATAGATAATGAATCTACTCTCCACATATTTCCTTAGAGAACTCTTAAAAAAATGTGTATCTACATCTTACCGTCTGACCTATATGTCAGAGGTTTCGACATCTCTCGGTGTGAGATAATGGGTTTCCTTAAATGTACCATTCGAGTGGCTAGCATACCCTTTCACGTTGACTTTTGCATCATCAACATGCAATATTACTACAACCTTATCTTAGGAAGACCATAGATGCACCAAGCTAATGTTTTCGCCTCCATGCTAAATCAAAAACTCATATTAATAGTCAAGGACTAGGTCATCACGGTCAATGGTGAAATTGATATTGTTGCAGTCATTGTGTCTACCCATATTTATATCCCTGATGTTGAATTAAGTGGGTTCTTGATATGTGTAAATTTTCAGAAGGTGGGGACTTATCCAATTACCCTAACTTTAGTACATTTAGCCTTTCCTCTATTAAAATGATGTACAAAATGAGATATTTCCATGGCATGGGCCTAGGTCCGAACGTTAACAATATGTCATCATTTCCCCAACCATGCTATAATTTGGACCACCACGGTCTTGGATATATTCCTACAGGATTAGAAGAATTCCAAAGAAGAGAATATCCAAAAAAATGCTTAGTTGTTCTTCCAATCTTGTATGGACATTTCATCCGTAGAGGGGAAAACACCTTATGCTTTGACTTCCTTAAACTCTTTACCAACCAAGATTTATGGAGATGTTTTCCATGTCTCGAAATCTTTTCAGACTGTTCCTATAATCCTAACCCTTCTATTTGCGTGATTAGGAAAGAATGGACTATTGGCACGACACCTTAGAAAAATTGGCCCGATATCCCACGACAATTGACCTGACTTAGGGAATCATCTCTTTTAGTCTAAATAGAACCGATGCCCCATTATCTGTCGATATTTTGATCAATAAATACAAAACTCTTTATCCTCTAATGTGTGGAGCGATGTCAAATATTGTACATTGTAAGGAACTTGAAAATAATGATCTTGTTAGATCATCTTTTCTTACATGTAACAAATCCCTCGATGTAACACAAGAATTTGATTTCGAATGTACGTGGAAAAATGGTATTTCCTTTTACTCTAATTTTAACTTCGAAGCTATGTACTTCTTAAAAAAACGATGATGAAATTGTCTCTTTTGTAGAAAAGACAATCGAGATTAATCTAAACATTGCCCACGATCCTCAAATCATATTAATTGGATAAAGTTTAAACTCGCAAGAGCGTCTTCAGTTAGTTGAGCTATTGAAGGCCAACAAAGACGTTATCGCTTGGTCATACAAGGACATGCCAAACATTGATCCAAAGAACACGCAACACCATATTCCCCTTTATTAAGAGCTAAGTTAATAAATTAAAAGCTCAGATGGATGAAGAATGATGTGGTAACTAAAATAAAAGAAGAAGTCCAAAAACAACTAGAAGTTAGATTTCTCGAGGTAGTGGATTATCCAACTTGGATAGCCAATGTGGTTCCAGTTCTCAAGAAAGACGGGAAAATATATGTGTATAGATTATCGGGATCTAAATAAGGGCAACCCTAAAGATAAATTTCTATTACCATGCATCGACATATTAGTCGACCACGCCGCCAACCATGAATTTTCAAGATACATCCAAATCTTGATGGCCCCACCAGACAAGGAAAATACCACGTTCATAATAGAAGTAGGTACCTTCAGTTATCGTGTCATGCCTTTTGGTTTGAAGAATGCGTGAGCCACCTATGAAAAGGTAGCCAGCATGATCCTTCATGATATGATTCATAAAGACGTGGTAGTCTATGTCGATGATATGATCGTTAAATCAAAGGATTGACAAGGACATGTCCAAAACCTTTGGAAATTCCTACAAAAAATTAAGAAATATCAGCTACGACTCAATCTGAAGGAATGTACATTTAGTGTCACAACTATTAAAATGCTAGAGTTTTAATCACGCATAAAGGAATTGAAGACGATCCCTCCAAAATATAAGCAATCGCTCCTATGTTGGTACCAAAAAACAAAAGAGAGGTCTCAAGATTTCTTGGAAAAATCCAATACATTCGCCGATTCATCAACAAACTTACTATGACATGCGATCTGATATTTAAGCTTCTAAAGATTAACAAAAAAATTGTATGGGATAAAAATTGTCAACAAGCATTTGACAGAAAAAAGAATTATTTAAAATTCCCTCCTATACTCATGCCTCCTAAACCTGACATCCCTATCATATTATCCCATAATGTAACAGACACAACCTTGGGAGCCTATTGTCTTAAGAAAACAAGGATAAACTCAAAATGATTTTTTAATATATCAGTAAAATGATGATTGGATGTGAACTCAATTACACTCCAGCCAAGAAAATTTGTTGGACATTAGAATGGGTCACCAAAAGATTGAGACACTACATGTAAGCCCTTCCCATCAAGTTGGTATCAAGGCTAGATCCAATCCATTTCTTATTCCAACAAATTCTTCTAACATCTAGGCTAGACAAATAGATGGTGATGATATCCGAATATGATATAGCCTATACAATACATAAGTCTATTAAAGGAAGCGTTGGTGCATACATCCTAACTGACCAATCAATCATCGTTGAGTCAGAAGACGAACTCGAGTTCCTTAATGGAGGAATTATGAGTATCACATTAGACATATTGAAATTGATGTTTAAGAGAGCTTCTAAAAACTAGGGTTATAAAATTAGGATTCTGTTAATTGACCCAAAGGGGTCGTAAAACCCATTATCCATAAAACTGAAGTTTCCCATCACAAATAATGAGGCCGAATATGTGGCATACCTCTGGGACTTAAACTGGCATACAAAAAAGGGGCAACCAAGTTGGAAGTTGTCTGTGAGTCTAACATGATCATATCCTAGGCTAATGGCGCGTGGCAAGTAAAAGGGGAAAACCAAAAGTCTTATCACTCCCATCTGACCAAAATTATGAACAAATTTATTAATGCTCCAAGAATCCAAAACCGCTTCGCGGATACATTGGCTACTTTGGCAACCATAACTCAAATTCCTGACAGAATTAAAGTCAAACCCCTTAAAATTTGACAAATGCAACGACCTTTTTTTAAAAAGGGAGCAGTAACTTCATGCGAGAATTCTACTAAACCATGGTTTGATACTGTCTCGGCGAAAGCCGCAAAGGATACTCCACTTTCCTACCAAATCTCTCCTCTTTAGAAATACATAGAACATGGAGAATATACATCTCACTTCCGATCAAAGGAATGACTGACATTACACCAATTATGCTTGGATTTCCAACAAAACTTACCGACGATATTTCGAAGGTTAAAACATGATAAGTATAGATAATTTTGAATTCAAAAGGATCATGGAAGAAGTACATGTAGGGACATGCGACCCACACATGAACAAAATGGATTTAGACAAGAAAATACTCTACCTATGATATTATTGGCAAAACCTTGATCTAGAATGTGTGTGATATGTAATGAGATGTCATCATTTCCAAATTTATGCTAATCTAAAGCATACTCCAGACTCACTCCTCTACAACATGATATCCCCTTGACCATTTTCTATGTGGAGCATTGACGTCATTGAGAAAATATATCCCCATGCTTCAAATGGACATGTGTTCATACTTATAGTTATAGACTACTTACAAAATGGGGATTAAGTAGCCTCCTACAAAGTCTTGAAATAATCCAAAGTAGAAAAGTTCATCCATACTAGCATCATAGCTAGATATGGAGTCCCTCACACCCTAATTTTAGACAATGATCAATATTTTCAAGTAGGACCGACACTAAGGTAAGACAACTTATGCAATTTCATAGGCCCCACTTTCGTAGGGCCCCAATTTTTTAAAATATAATAATATTATTAATAATATATCATATCATTAATCTTATTTTTTCCTTAAATTTTGTAAATTATTGCCTTTTTGCTTACTATTTTATGCAATCTTTGTTGTAATTTATGATATTCTTTCTGATTTTCTTTTATAAAGGAAAATATTAAAATTTCTAAAATACTTGAAAATAAAAAAATTATACCTAGTGACATCTACAAAGACAATAAATTTATCAATATAATTATTTATATTTAATTTATTTTGGAAAAACCTTGTTTATTCATTTGAAAAACCCTACACCTTAAGCCTATAGCCATGAACCTATTCCTTAATATGTACAATTATATATATTATAAAAAAATAGTCCTTCAATCTATATATATATATGTATATATATATATATATATAAATAATAATGCTTAATTTCAAAGTGTCTGAATTGTCGGGTCGAGAGTTGTGCTTTATTTAAATATATGTGAGAATAAATGAATACTTGAGTCGGATTGTAGGTTGACATGCACATAAACTTAAAACGGTTATTACTAAAATTAAAAATGATATATGTATGTTTCGAACTTATAACATAGCAAGTAAAACCATTTAACCAATTAGAGTAATAATACTTTATATTTTAAATTCAACACAAAATTTAATAATTGTGAGACATTCTTAACCATATAAATTCAACTTTTTAACTAGTTAATCTATATATATATATAATAATGCTTAATTTCAAAGTGTTCGGATTGCTAGGTCGAGAGATATACTAAATTTGGATGTATAGATATGTGAGAGTAAATAGATACTTGGGTCGGATGGTGGGTTGACCAACCCATAAACTTAAAACGGTTAAAAATAAAATTAAAAATATTATATGTATGTTTCGAGCTAGTAACCTAACAAAATAAGTAAAACAATTTAACCAATTAGACTAATAAGACTTTATATTTTAAATTCAACACCAAATTTGATGAACGTGAGACATTCTTAACAATAAAGTACAATTTTTTAACTAACTAACTAATATATATATATAATAATAATGCTTAATTTCAAAGTGTCTAGATTACCAGGTCAAAAGTTGTGGTTAATTTGAATATATATGTGAGATTAAATAGATACTTGGGTCGGATTGTGGGTTGACCCGCCCATAAACTTTAAATGGTTAAAAATAAAATTAAAAATGATATATGTATATATCGAACTTGCAATATAACAAAATAAGTAAAATCCTTTAACAAACCCTTTAACTCATTCATATATATATATATATATAATAATAATAATAATAATAATAATAATAATAATAATAATAATAATAAACCTTAATGGTGAAAAAGAGAGTTTAGTTAATTATGAAAGAAATTAACACATTTCTTTATTATTTATTTTAATAATAAATCTAAATAAATAAAATTCAAAATTCAAAATTTATTTAAAATAATAATAAAAAATCAACATTAATAGTATAATAATATTCATTCATATATATAATAAACTTTAGTGAATTTTTTTTAATAAATTTTAAAAATAAAAATTTAGTTTAAATATATTAAAATAATAATTATTTATTAAATATTTTAAAATAAAAATATTGTATTTATAAGTATTTTTTAATTGTTAATCATATAAATTAAATATGCATACACAAAATTATAAATATAAATCAACAATCTTAATTAGTTTAGTGGTTGAAGTGTTAATGCTACATAATGAAGATCATGGTTCAAATCCCATTAGGTACAATTATTAAACTATTAAAACATTTATAGTTAATATGTGAAATAAAAACGTTGGTTTATTGAAGGGTGGAGATAGTTGAATGCGAATGATATTGGTTAAAATTTGCGATAAAATTGGTGGGCGGATAAATGATATTTACAAAATTAGAGGTCTATTGGGATAGATGGTTAAATATACGATGAAGATAAAAGCTAAACAAAGAAGGGATTTCGCTATCTCTCTACAAGTGTATAATAAATCACTTTTAGATGTGATTTGATAAGGCCACTTTCTCTAGCTTTTATAGAAGAATGAGATAGTTCAAGAGTATTTTTCAAATAACACAACCATGCTCTTATTTAACACAAAAGGACTCTTGAACTTCTGGACTTATGGGCTTCTAGAATTCTGAACTTTTAAACATGTTAGGCTTTTTAGGTTTATTGAAGTGTAAAGATAGTTGAATGCGAATGATATTGGTTAAAATTTTCGATAAAATTGGTGGGCGGATAAATGATATTTACAAAATTAGAGGTCGATTGGGATAGATGGTTAAAATATACGATGAAGATAAAAGCTAAACAAAGAAGGGATTTCACTATCTCTCTACAAGTGTATAATAGATTACTTTTAGATGTGATTTAATAAGGCCACTTTCTCTAGCTTTTATAGAAGAATGAGATAGCTCAAGAGTATTTTTCAAATAAGACAACCATGCCCTTATTTAACACAAAACGACTCTTGGGCTTCTGGACTTATGGGCTTCTAGAATTCTGAACTTTTAAACATGTCAGACTTTTTATTATATAGTTGGGAGCCCAATCAAATAACCCAACAAACACCCCCATCAAAACTATGGAAGGGTTGTGGTCAAACCTGCGATTGAGAAACAAAACTCGAACTTGCCTTTTGGTAGTGATTTAGTTAACATATCAGCGCCATTATCATCTGTATGCACTTTCTCTAAAATCAATAACTTTTTATCTAGAACATCACGTATCCAATGATACCTTACATTAATGTGCTTCGATCTAATATCAAATATTGAGTTTTTCCCGAGGTAAATCGCACTCTGGCTATTACAAAAAAACACGTATTTATCCTACACAAAACCAAGTTAAAATAATAATTTCTTAACCCAAATTAATTATTTACAAGGTTTAGTTGCTGCAATAAGTTCAGTTTCAACGTTTGACAACACAAAACATTTTTGAAACCTAGATTGTCAAGCAATAACTCCACCTATAAAAGTAATCAAATAACCAAAAGTAGGTTCTCTCGAATCAATATCACCTTCCATATCAGATTCGGTAAAACTAACTAAACCCGGACTCTCGAAGATATCTCAAACTTGATGTACCTCGAAGATATCTCAATATCCATTTCACAGCTTCCCAATGTTCTTTTCCTAGATTGGAAAGGAACATACTAACATTCTCAATGGTATGAGAAATATCTGGTCTTTTTCTAACCATGACATACATAAAACTTCCAACAACAAAACTATAATGAATATTCTTCATATCTTCTTTTTCATCATTGTTTGAAGGACAAAGTTTAGAGTTCAATTTAAAATGTGCTGCAAAAGGTGTGTAAACACTATTGACTTTTTCCATATTGAATCTCTACAACACTTTTTCAATATATCAATCTTGAGACAACCATAATATCTTTGTGTTTCTATAACGACTAATTCTAATTCCAAGAATTTGATTCGCTGGTCCAAGATCCTTCATCGCAAATGACTCCCCTAAGTCTTGTTTCAACCTAGTAATTCTCACAACACTTTAACAACAATAAACATGTCATCTTAAAGTAAGAGAATAATAAAGTCATTAAGAGAGAATTTTTGCACAAACACACAATGGTCGGAAGTAGTCTTCTTATAGACGTGTTCCTTCATTAACAACTCAAACTTCTTATACCATTGTCGTGAGCTTGTTTCAAGCTATACACGCTTTTCTTTAATCTGCAAACATAATTCTATTTATCCTTGACCTTAAACCCATCAGGTTGATCCATATAAATCTTCTAAATTACCGTGAAGAAAAATTATCTTCATGTTCATTTGTTCAACTTCCAAATCAAGATTAGCTGTCAAACTCAAGAAAACTCTAATTGAAGTCATTTTAGCAACAAGAGAAAATATTTCATCAAAATCAATACCCATTCTTTGACTAAACCCTTTGACAACCAAACGAGCTTTGTATCGTGGAACTGAAGAATTCTCATCTTGCTTCAGTCTATACACCCACCTATTTTTCACAGCTTTCTTACCTTTTGGTAATTCTACCAACTCAAATGTATGATTGTCATATAAAGATTCTATCTCTTTCATAGCATCGACCTATTCTTCGCTATCTATAGCCTCTTCATATGACTCTGGCTTCCCCATCCATCACCAACATATATTCATTATTAGAATATATAGTTGAAGGCTTTCGATCTCTCGTAGATTGTCTAAGTGGAATTGTAAGTAATTCACCTGGCTCTCTACTATCATTCTCTATGTTAACATCATGTTCACACACACACATCATCATCCTCTTGCACCCAATTTTTTTTGTTGAAATAGGTGAATCAAATAAATGAAATTTACCTAAATTTATCGACTCACATTTTCCATTAACTCATCGTCTTTAGTTTGATCACTTTCCTCGGTAATCTCATTTTCAAAGAAGATAACATCACGACTTATGACAAGCTTCTTTGAAACTATATCATACATCACGTAGCCAAACTCATCTTGGCCATAACGCAAAAAGATGTAATCATGACTCTTCACATTCAACTTTGATCGTTCATACTTTGAAATGTGAACAAAGCACCTTCATCCAAATACTCGTAAGTGATCTTAAGAAAACATGTTTATTTGTCCAAACCTTATTTGAAACTTCACCGTCCAAAATAACTATAGAACTCAAATTAATAACATGTACAACCGTGTGTGATGTTTCACCCTAAAACATTGGGGGATGCTTTATTTCTGAAAGAGAACATCTAAGCCTCTCAACAATTGTTCTGTTCATCCTTTCTACAAGGCCATTCAACTTAAGAGTCTTTGAAACTGTCTTCTAGTATCTGATCCTGTTAGGATCTAGATCGCGGATGGCGGACCGTGGTCCAGCCGGTTAACACTTTCTAACAACAATCAACGGTTGGTGCAAATCCGGTTAGAGATTAACACAGGTTTCAATACTACACAGGCTGTCACAAACCGTTGAACCGAGTTCAAGTGCGGAAGTGGTTTGTTTCAGACTGAAGCAACACACACAGGATGAATAGAGATAGGTTTTAGAGAATATCGGTTTGGAGATTAGGAGGTCGGTTTGAGGTTTAGTGAATCGGTTAGAGTGATGTAAGTCGGTTAGGACAGTACGAGTCGGTTAGAAAGTAGAACCGGCAGAAAGTAAAAAACAAGACACAGGTTTTTTATGAATGTTCGGAGATAAACCTCCTACGTCACCCCTTCTTCCTAAACCGCAAGAAGGATATTCACTAAGGAACACTCAACCACACTACACAATCGAGACTTATTTACTGCTCGATAAACACTCTTACAATTCTCACAGAAATTGTAATCACACTTCAAATGCACACTTAAGCTTTTAATCTTGTAGAGAGATAAACACAACTTGTAACTTGTAACTTGGGTTGTTGGCACTCTTAATTGTTGTCTCTTGTAACTTTTTGTAACTGTTGTAACTTCTAGAATTTCATTTACTCCTCTTCAGCTCCTTCTATTATAGGTGAAATGTGCCAACCGTCACATTTCTTCAACGGATACCTTCAGGGTAATCCTTGAATCTGATTGGTTGAACAGAGGTTCAACATTGCATTAATTGCGGTTTAAGCTTCCAAGGCATGGAGAAGACCGACTTCAATTGTCTTTTACTTAATATGGCAACTGCCGGTTGGCCAGTTACTTGCATCTGGAGAACTGCACCTTTGACTTGTACCAAAATGGTAACTATTTCTTCAGACAATCTTCTGCAGCCTTCAGAGTATCATCAGACTTGTATGGATATGGCAATGTCACAGTCTGTTCCTTTGGTATCATCTTCCGCGGATACTCAAAGTGTTCGTTTGCACCAATTTGTAGATTGTACTTAGTTTGATAATCTTGAATTCTTTCTTTAAGTAGTTTCTTCGTCGAATTTTCGGTTTGATACTGCATTTCGGTTTAGGATGTCTACCGGTTGTTCAAAGCTTTTGGTTAACCGGATAACTTTCGGTTTTGGATACATCCTTTGCTTCTTCTTCTAACCGGTTTGATTACCTGATCGGTTAGATTCTTGACCGGTCACCGTTACTGCACAGGAAATTTGTTTTTATTAAGTTTTTATTTTAACCGGTCTAATTTATCTAACAATTTCTCCCTTTTTGATTATTTTATTTAAAATATTCAAAACCATGTAAGAAGTAAGAAGTAGGCCGGTTGTTTTAAAATTTTGTTTGGCCGGATTTTTGAAAAAGATTTTGAAAAGTTTGAGAAAGTTTTTGTCTTTAAAGAAAAATTTTATCTTATCAATTTCTCCCTTTTTGATTATTTTATTTAAAATATTCAAAACCATGTAAGGAATAAAACGTAGGTCGGTTTCCAAAAATACTTTATATATATATATATATATAAAAATAGGAAATATTATAAAGTTGACATAAATAACAAGTAATTGAAAGTCTATTCCCTATTTTTGTCGTCTTTAGGCATATATCTCTTGAGATATTGAGCCATCATCCCTTTTCCCAGATTGCACGGATCGTCGCCAAGTCTGGAGGAGGATGCTTAACCGCCCGAGGTGTCGGTGATTGGCGAAGCCTGTGCTGGTGGAGCGACCGATCTGAGTGGGAGCACATTAGCGCACCGCACTCTCTTCTTCAGCGGTATAGCCTCGTCCTCAACTCCTATAACTTCTGGTGAATCCTGGTTGATTGGAGGAGCATTGGTCGGTTCAGCAATCTCAACCGACAGCTGTTGAGTCCGTTTGCCCGGTGTCTTCTTGGTGGCCTTTCTCTTCTTGGTAACCGGTCCGGTTGAGGGAGCAGCCGGATTAGAGAGTTTATTTCTCTATTCTCTTTCCTCTTCTATCAACTGTTGTTGGATTAGCTGAGCCGCGTCCTCATTCGCTTGTACCGCCTATTCCGGTGCAGTATTTTCTACCACCTGAACGTGTTGGGCTAGGCTTGCATCCACCTGCTCCCTTTCCTTCAATATCCGCATGTTTTCGTTCTCAGCTTCTTAGAGTTGTTGGGCCGCGATCTCATTCGCTTTCTCAAGTGCCTCGTCGGCTGCTAGTTTGGCCGCAATCATTTCCGCAAGCTGTTCGGAGATCGCTTGTAGCGCGGCTTCGGTCTGTGCATGCTTTTCTTCAAGCGCTATCATTCTTTGGAGTATCGAACCGGCCTGGATACTGGATTGATAATGACCCTCTTCAAGAGATGTCAACCTTTGATCCGTTGACGTAAGTTGTTGAGCGGTATGGTTGTGACCCTCTTTAAGAGTCGTTAACCTGTGATCTGTTGAACCGAGCCACTGGTCGGTTTGAGCAAACAGTCCTCAAGAGTTTTAGTTCTATGTGTCGTTGAAATGATCAGTTGGTCGGTTAGGGCGTAATTCTCTTCAACGGCTATAAAAGGTGGATCGCAGAGTTGAGCATTTCACCGGTAGACTTAACCAACCGGTTTGATTTCTTCACCCTTTCTTTCATTTTAGTATGCCTCGGAATGATGGCATCTTGGAGAAGTTCCTCAATATATCCATTGACGTGGTCCTCGGTTAATATAGGCGCCGGTGATTTATCGGGTTGTGGGGATCCGGACTGATCGGGGAGCGGATTACACATATCGGTTTCAAGTATGTTGACCGTGGAATCCGGTGGGGGGGGACATTCTCGGCCTCTTCGGATTAGGACCGCCATTGGATTTGGATCCTCCATCATCGTCAAGATGAGATCTTGAAAAGTGCGAGGCTTCTTGATGACCGGCTTCTAATTCCAACCGCATCATCTCATCGGTCAGCTCTTGTTCCTTAGCCTTCAACATCTCCAGCACTATTGCATCACGTTGGTTTTTGTCCTCTAGAGGGACATTCTGTAAATGAAGGTGAAGGATGTGGCCGGTGAGTTCTTTTAACCGGGCGTGCGTTTCAACCATCCTTCCTCTTCTAAGAGCGGTGACAACGCTCTTTGTTTTCGTCAGTTCGAACACCAACCTCTCCATTTCTACTAGTTTTTCCCATTTCTGATGAGCGGGATACTCTGGTAACATGTCGGCATAACCGACTTCCTCTCGTTAAAGAGCCCACTGATAGTAAACATTGCTCACAACATGAGCCTGCTTGAAGAGCTGCTCTATTATTTAGGAGACAAGTGCCTCTCCTAATTGTTGAATGTCGTCGTCTGCGGTTTCGGATGCCTCCGGTTGTCTGACTGGACCGGATTCAAAATTTGGGGCCGGATTTTCCTCATCGACGACCTTCCCTTTTCTTTTGTTTGACTGATTCTGCTCGGTGTCGTTGGAGTTGGTGCGGCTAGAACTAGATGCGGATTCCTCTGGATTCGGAATGTCGGTTTGAATATTTGCCGACCCGGATGTATGGGGAACCGCTTTGCTTTTGAATTGTTCTGCCTCCGGAGCCTTCTTCTTCCTAGGTTGAGATTTCTTAGATTGAGTGGATGGTTGTTTAGTGGTTGAGGCCATCGCTCTACTCGGTCGAACTGCTGTTCTCAAAAAGTGGGTAGATTTTATTATTTTGTTGTGAGGAATAAGGACACCTGGGCCGGTTTCGATATTGGAGTGGTGCATCAGCTTGCCGAGCGGAACGACATATCCTTGAGACCATTTTGAGGTCGGATCTACCATCTCACAGAGGTTGGAGAAAACAACTTTGGCCCAGTTGATTTGAATACCTCTAACTATACCGGTCAACATCTCAATCTTCGAACTTGTTAAGTTGTCGTAGTTGCCTCATCTTCCTTGGACCGACTTTGAGATAATTTCACAAAGTGGCCTGTATTTTGGTTTCAGGTCTGTCTTCTTACCGGACACCACTAACGGTTGGTTAGAGTCCGATACAGCACAACGAACCGCAAGAAGTTCGTCTTCGTCCATCTCCTTGGTGAAGTCACAACCTTATGACGGTAGGCGGAGAGCTTCAGCAACCGATTCTTTTGTAACCTGAAACAGTTTTCCACCGACCGTTGCAGATATGGTTTCATCATTGAGTACTGCGGTTTGGAAGAATTCCGTGACCGCGTCTTGATACATGACGAATGGTCCACATACGAAATGTTCCAAACCCGAGGCAGTTATGAGTTCCAACACTTGTTTAGCCTCCGTCGAACCGTTGGTTCGAATATCTTCGAAGTCTACTTGGAAAATGTGGTGAAAAGTGCATAATCACGACCCATTTCGATTAGAAGGATTTGGAGTTGGAAAAATTAAAAGCTTGGAAGACTAAGTGATTGCTAGAGAGAGAAAGCAGATTCGCGGAAGAGAATAATAAGAAGATGAATGAGGATATTTATAGACAGCGGCCTGGAATGTCAACCGACGCGAACCGTCACATCAAGAAAAGCGCCAAGTTTTTCCTCCAAAACGAGTTGGCGGTAAACTTTGGGCGGCAATCCTTTTTGGCGGGAAGTGATTAAAGCGGTAGACATTTTAACCGGTGGAGAATTTAAACCGATATTTGAATCTTGTAATTTAAACCGATATTTGATTAATAATGAAACATATATGATGATGATAGAACTGATATGAAGATCGGTTACACATACAAGAAAAATAAAAAATTAACCGACTTAGAACCTAAGACATCCTATAGATTTTTTCTTCCACCGCTTCCTTGGTGAGGATATTTGAAGGATTCACCGGTGTACCCAGTCCAAGGTTTGGAACGAAGACTCGAACGACCCGGCTCAAGTGAGGAGCATAGCCGAACTGTTTCTTTGTCTCGATCATAGTCTTCAGGTTATTAAAATTGACTGATGCCCAATTAATGGGGGTTGAGCTGATGATATAGGTCATCATTTCAAAGGTTTTTCTAGAATAGTTTTGATTGGGGGTCTGGCAGAGGATCGACCGGATTGACGATCTCATGTAAGGTTTGAATGTAGGGAGCAAGGTGGGCTTTAAGGTCGTGGTTTTGAACCGGTGTGTCGGAGGCAGAGAACATTTCAGCGTAATCATCAAATGTACTGCCCACCCTCGGTTGGAAGATTGAACATCCCGACGAATAAGTCTTCTGAGAGAGTGATGATACTAGTGTTTATAGTGGAGACGATAGCACCGTTATGCATAGCTGCATTGGAGAGGAGCTCTAGTACCTCTGGAAGAAAGATAGGTCCTGATTCCTCTAGGAATCCGATGAGGCCAATATCAATTAAAGATTCAAAGAGTACTTCCCTTATTTTAACGTAATCAAGGGATAGCACTGAATCAAAGTCGATGCACAAATAGTTTCGGAGGATGGAGTGAGACATTTTTTAGATTTGCTTAGAGATGTAGAATGTTGTCTTGGAATGTATTGGAGTGAGAGGGGGGGGTGGTTTCTTAAAAAGATTGGAGATGAGATGTAGCGTAAGTGCATTTAAGATTAAGATTCTGTTTTGTCTCATTAATACTTTAGAATATTTATGTTTTCAAAGTGTCTTGGGAAGTGGTAATTTTGACCGGTTACGGAGTTCAGAATCTAGTTGGAAACCAACTAAGTTTGTGTAGTTTCCCATTCAGTTAGAATTCAAAAGTACTAGATTTTCATTAAGAAAAAAAATGAAGTACAGTAGACCAAAAGGAATCCATAACCGATTAAGATAAATTGAAATACAACTGGTGCGTGAAGAAAGAATGACCAGTTGTCCAAAGGAGTTATTCTTTAGTGGCCGAAGGAGGTGATTTTTCTCTGCTTTTTCTTCCATGCTTTCTCAAACCGCTCTTAGAAGGAATCCGCGGAATCCATGGTCAAAACCTGGGATTGGTGCAGCCCTTCGCCCGGACAGAGTGGAACCCCGAGTTCGCTGAGTGGAGAACTTATTTGAGGAATAAAACCGGTGTGTCGGGTATTGATCATCCAGATTAAGATGTCAAATAGCAACCTAGACCAGTTTACCGGAGTATCGGTTGTTATGGTAGTCATGATGTTAAAGATCGTGGTACAGTAGTTATTGGTGACATCCTTTCCCAGGATGGCCTTACCAATGATGTCGTTGAGGAGTTGATATTCGGCCCTCAACGATGATCGTGCACCATGATCATCGACCAGAAAGTTGGAGCGGGAAAATTCCAGAGATATTTCGGCTTTCTGTTCAGCCGAAACTGACAGGTCTGTGAGACCTTCTTTGGAAAGATCGAAGCACCGAGCGATGTCTCGCTCGGTGAAGTCGAAAACTGTTCCTCTTACCCTTGACTGAATAAGAGTATCGAAAAATGGAGTCCCACGAAAAACTCTGACATTGTGAAAGAACTCGGTCACGGTTTCACGAAATATGATATGTTTGTCATCTACAAAGGATCGAAGACCGGTACTTTCTAAGGACTTGATCATTTTGAAGATTTCGTAGTGTTTTGTGCCTTGTGTTGTGTCGAAATCAACTTGAAGGATGTTCTGGAACTGAGACATTTTTGCCTTAGTAGGATGAGAGGTTGAGGGTGTGAATATTTGTTTGATATTCATCTAACTTATATATTAGTTGGAGGGTGATATAGATGAGTAGTATTATCCAGAGGGTAGCAGGTAATTTAGTTTATTAACCATAGGATAAAACATCTTGCATGAATTAGGTGTGTTTGCAGCCTAAGGGTGTGAGTCATAGGCCTGGACAGTGAGAGATATTATATCTTCACGTCTTTTGAGGCATGACTACTTTGTTTTGAAAAGGAATTTATTCAGAACAGATACGTCCAAACAGAGACAATTGTTCCATATTTGTTGGAAAGCTAAATATTCCAAAGTATAATATATTCAAACCGGTTGGTTTTCAGTCATTGGTCCCGATGCAGTTAATTAGTGTAGGTACTAAGTAACTGGTCGGTTTACTTTAACTGATAGACAAAGCGGGTTTTCAATAAATACGATGGTAAATTCGGTTTCCGACAGTTTAGGAAGAACTGCCGGTTTTGTCTGCCCGAACCGATTTTTCCCTTTAGAGGTTAAAGTTTTAAGAAATGAGTTGATTTATATCGGTTAGACCGAGAATGTTTCTGAAAAAAGAAAACTTAGCTTCCTGTAGAGGCTTTGTGAAGATATCGGCTACTTGTTGATCAGTTGATACGTATTCCAACCGGATGTGCTTCTGCATTACATGTTCCCGTATGAAATGATGCCTTATGTCGATGTGCTTGGTTCTAGAGTGTAGAACCGGATTGTATGCGATGGCTATGGCACTTGTGTTGTCACGGAAAATTGGAGACTCTTCGGCGGTGACACCAAAGTCCTTTAGTTGCTGTTGAATCCATAGAAGTTGTGAACAACAACTTCCGGCTGCCAGATATTCAGATCTGCGGTTGATGTAGTAACCGACGTTTTCTTCTTGCTGTGCCATGAAACAAGCCGATCACCTAAGAATTGGCATGTTTCGCTGGTACTTTTCCTATCAACTTTACATCCTACATAGTCTGCATCAGAATAGCTTGTGAGGTTAAAACTTGAGTCCTTTGGATACCATAAACCGACTTCAGGAGTTCCCTTTAGGTACTTCAGGAGTCGTTTAACGACTATATAGTGAGACTGTTTGGGATTAGTCCGGAATCTTCCACATACTCTGACCGCAAATAATATGTCTGGTCTACTTGCTGTCAGGTACAAAAGTGAACCGATGATTCCACGATAGGCTGTCAGGTCTACTCCCTGACCGTCATCATCTTTATCCAGCTTGATTGATGAGCTCATTGGAGTGGCGGCAGAGGAACATGTCTCCATCCCAAATTTCTTTAGAAGTTCCTTTGTATATTTGGATTGATTGATGAAAGTTCCTCCTTCCAATTGTCCAACCTGAAGACCTAGGAAGAAGCTTAATTCTCCTATCATGCTCATTTCAAATTTGTTAGTCATTAGGGTTGAGAATTTATCACACAGCTTAGGATCGGTTGATCCGAAAATGATATCATCTACATATATTTGAACAAGTAGGATGTGTTCTTTTTTCTCAAATTTAAATAGGGTTTTATCTACTGAACCTATGGTGAAGTCATGATGTATCAGAAATGCGGTTAGTGTATCATACCAAGCTCTAGGAGCTTGTTTTAAACCATAAAGAGCCTTATTTAGACGATATACATGATTAGTCAGGTCAGCATTTTTAAAACCGGGTGGTTGTTCAACATATACCTCTTCACGTAGGTCACCTGTTAGATAAAATTAGATCGGTTAAAAAGAACTTAACAAAAACAAACTTATTGTGTAGGAAACGGTCAAGTTACTCAACCGGTCAAGTTACTCAACAGGCCAAGTCACTCAATCGGTCAAAATTTCCAACCGAACAATAACCTAACCGAACAAGAAGATAAGACCGGTCAAATCAGAAGGCCAAAATCATTGAACATTTGGTCAATTAGGAGCTATGGAAAAACCGGAAGTCATCCGGTTAACATAAACAACCGACCAGTACAAATGGATACTTCGAGTATCTATTGAGGATGATACCGAAGGGACAGACTTTAGTATTGCCACTTTCATACAAGTCTGAGGACAGTCTGCAGGCTGCAAAAGATCGTCCGGCAGGATATTTCCACTTCAGGATAAATCAGAAACGCAATCTTCCAGGTACAGGTAATTGTCCAACCGACAGTTGACATATTGAGTAAAAGACAAACCTAGCCGGTTTGACCTACACACTGAAGACTAGACCGCCAGGTCTGAACACTAAACCGCCATATCTGAATCACTGAACCTCTGCTCAACCAATCAAACTCAAGGAAATGAAATGTGACCGTTGACAC
Organism: Impatiens glandulifera; assembly: GCF_907164915.1. NCBI lineage: Eukaryota > Viridiplantae > Streptophyta > Magnoliopsida > Ericales > Balsaminaceae > Impatiens > Impatiens glandulifera. The sequence continues at coordinate 45,780,678 of NC_061865.1, read as the reverse complement.
ATTTCCCCTATAAAAGAAGGAGCTGAAGAGGAGTAAATGCAGTCCTTTTAGTAGTTACAAGTTCTAAGAGATTTCAACAACCCAAGTTATCAGTTTTACGAACTTTAAGCTTTAAGATTTATTGCAAGTTCATTTCTTTACAAGGTTTAGAGCTTAAGTGTTTATCTCAAGAGTGATTACAATTTCGGTTAAAATTGTACGAGTGTTATCGAGCAGTAAATAAGCCTCGATCGGATTGTGTTTGTGTATTCCTTAGTGAATATCATTCTCGCAGTTTCGAGAGGAAGGGGTGACGTAGGAGTTTCATCTCCGAACATCCATAAAAACCTGTCTTGTTCTTTAATTTCTACCGGTTTCATATTTTAACCGATCTGTACTAACCTATTCATATCGTTCTAACCGACCCTGCCTACACCAAATTACCGAGTCCCAAAAACCGATCCATTTTACTCCAAACCGACCTTATCTACATCCGGTTCTGTCCATCATGTGTGTGTGCTGCTTCAACCTGAAACAAACCACTTCCGCGCTTGAACTCGGTTCAAGGGTTTGTGATAGTTTGTGTGGTATTGAAACCCCGGTGTTAATCTCTAACTGGATTAATCACCAACCTTTAAGTGAGATGCGCTAACCGGCCAGACCCCGGTTCCCCAGCCGTGACCTAGATCCTAATAATTGGTATCAGAGTAGTTAATTTCAATACTCAAGCAAGCATGTCGTTTGATAGGCCTCCAATGCTAGAAGGTGACGACTTTGCCAACTGGAAGGCACGCATGCACCTGCACTTGATCACTATGGATGACGAGATGCAGTTCATTCTGTCTGAAGGACCGATAAAGATTGAAAAAGACAGAAAGGACTGGACAGCTGAAGACAGGAGAAGAAACAATCTGGATAACCATGCCAGAAACCGCATCTCTAACGGTTTGGACAGGAATACATTTTAAAAGGTCCGAGATTACAAAACTGCAAAAGAAATATGGGAAGAGGTGATTCAAATTCATGAAGTAAATGAAAGGACCAAGGAAAACAAGATAATGGTGGTTACCCAGAAGTTTGAAAATATCAAGATGAGATCGGGAGAAACAATGAGAGAATACAGTGACCGGTTTGCAGATGTGATAGACGAGTTAGCAACTCTTGACAAGAAGTATGACAACAAGGAAGTCATCATGAAAGCGCTAATATCTCTTCCAAGTGCATGGGACATAAAGACAATGGTGATGAGGGAATCAAACTGCCTAAGCAATATGAAGCTACACGATGTATTCGAAGATCTTAAGGCATATGAGTTTGAGATGAGATCTAGGACTGAAGATTAAGTCTCAGCCTCAACCTCACCTAGAGCATTGGTCACATCCACAGAACTGATTGCTCCTGCACCGATCAGAACCGCTGAACAATTCACCGAAGATGCCATGGCAATGCTTGCACAGAAATTTGGCAGATTCATGAAGATAAGCCAACCGACAAACAACAACTATAACTACGGTGATAAATCTAATGTTAGATGTTATAACTGCAATTGTTTGGGACATTTCAGGTGGGAATGCAGAAAACCGAGGAGAGATGACCGGAAACCGAACGATCACAATCACCGAAATAACTATCAACAAACCGGTGAAGGAAGTGAAGTTCAGAAAGCACTGATAGCCGACGATGGAGGAAGCTTATGGGCTCACAGTGATAGTGATGATGAACTCACATGCCTCATGGAAAATGAAGAACAAGTATTTGACTCCCCCTGCGATGAATTTACTAAAGATGAGTTATTTAATGCACTAAATGACATGGTAGCAGAGTATAAGAACCTATTAACATTAATACCTACCCAACTCAACTTTAGAACCGACCCATTGCACCTACCTTAACCGAGCCAAAAATCATCCAACCTGATAGAATCCTAGAAACCGAGACAGCACCTGAACTATCTTCTGAGACCGAACATCTCAAGGAGTCAGTTCAAGAGCTGACCGAAGAGGATGAGGCCCGAATCTAGTATCGAATAGCCGCATGGAAAAGATCCAGTGAAATGGTGAACAAAATGTGTATGTTCGGTCTTGGATACAAGAACAACAGATCCCACAACCGGAACCATTCCGACAAAATGAGGCGCACAAAGGATAACCTTCCCTTTGTAAGCTTTGTCAAGAGCTCCTTAACCGACGAAGAGGAACTAAGTGCCTAATATCCGGAAGACAAACTAATCTATGTAAGTTCAACTGACTTCGAAAAATGGCTTCACCCTGAGAAAAGAAAAGCCAACCGGCCCAAAGGGAAGAATGCCGAACCACATAGGTTAAACCAAAGACCACCTTCAAATAAGGCACTCTTAGGAAAGAAGAAAGACTCCAAACCGAGTGCATGAAAACTAGTTAGAACCATAACCGAGAAGGTTGTTCGACTTATCAAAGTCTGGATACATAAGGGACTAATCGCCTGTGGACCCAAGTAAATGTGGGTATCAAATAGTTGTAAATATGTATATTTTGCAGGATATGAAGAAACGGCTAGGAAACTCCGAGTGGTACCTGGATAGCGGTTGTTCCAGACACATGACCGGAAACAACAATCTTATAACCGACATCAGAATAGAAACCGGTGCAATGATCACCTTCGGTGACAACTCAAAAGGTAGAACTGTGGGCAAGGGTAAGATTGTCCATGGTAATTTAACAATTGATAATGTACTCTTAGTTGAAAACCTGCTAAGCATTAGTCAAATGTGTGATGCTGGATACACTATAGAATTTCTTAAACATGCATGCCTAGTTAAAAATTCTCAAGGTATCATACTACTAACCGGAAATAGGTTAGGAAATATATACAAGGTAGATTGGAAGAATAAAGTAGAATATCCTGTCGACATGGTGGCTAAAACCGATCAAACCTGGCTATGGCATAAAAGGCTAAACCACTTAAACTTGAAAACTTTAAACTATATCCGCGGTAAAAAGCTAGTTGAAGGAATTCCTGATATAGTATTCAATAAGGATAAGGTCTGTTCAGCATGTCAAATGGGTAAACAAACTAAATCAACCTTTAAGAGTAAATGACACATTCAATCTAACCGATGCTTAGATCTCCTTCACATGGACTTATTTGGACCGATCAGGGTCGTCAGCCTAGGAGGTATGTTGTATACTATGGTAGTTGTTGATGATTATTCTAGGTACACATGGGTAATATTCCTGGCATTCAAACGTGAAACCGCATCAAATTTAATCACACTGCTGAAACGTTTGCAAAATGAAAAATCAACACGTATCAATATCATTAGAGTGATAGAGGAACCGAATTTACAAATAGTACTCTAAATGCATTTCTTGATGAATCCAGTATTAGACACGAGTTATCTGGTGCTAGGACTCCTCAACAGAACGGCCTGGCAGAGAGAAGAAACCGAACTCTCAAGGAAGCCGAACGGTCCATGATAGCCGATTCGGGTATTGCCCAGAAATTCTGGCTGAGGCTATCAATACTGCATGTCATACACAAAACCGGTCTCTGATTAATAAGTTTCACAACAAAACACCATATGAAGTATAGTTTGATAGGATTCCTAACCTTAAGTATCTTAAGATCTTCGGTTGTAAATGCTATATTCACATAAATGGCAAAACCTACCTATCTACTTTTGATGCAAAATCCGATATTGGGATCATGTTAGGTTACTCAGCAGTAAGTAAAGCTTATAGAGTATATAACACTAGAACTTTAACCGTGGAGGAATCACTTCATGTCGTTTTCGATGAATCGGTTGAAAGCAACACTGCATCATCCTTTGATCTACACAACAGGTTGGAAAACAACAATATTCATTCTGATAGTGAAGACGAGATCCCGGTTTTCAGACGGTTTGTCCATGACCAAATGGGTAATGATGAAACCCAGCCGGATCAAGCTGTCCCACGGTAGAAAGTTGACACCTCGGTTCAAACTGAGGAAATCGGTCGGTCTGACACTCTTGTTCAACCTACCGATATGTCTAGCCTTGATCAAGTAAACGGTGATTTGGTAGACATTCCTGAACCGAATCTCAAAATGAACACAAATCATCCTCCTGAGCTAATTATAGGTGACCCTTCAGAACCCGTTCGAACTAGGCGACAAATCCTGGAGGAATACTTTAATTCCGCTTTTATATCCCAGATTGAGCCGAAAAGAGTGGATGAAGCATTGTCAGATCCGGATTGGATCTTGGGAATACAAGAAGAGTTAAACCAGTTTGAGAGTAATAAAGTCTGGTACCTAGTCCCTAGACCGAAAGATCAATCGGTCATAGGAACAAGATGGGTATTTAGAAACAAACTCAATGAAGACGGTTTGGTCACGAGGAACAAATCCAGATTAGTGGCACAAGGATACAAACAGGAAGAAGGCATTGACTTTGAAGAATCATTTTCCCCTATAGCTAGAATTGAAGCCATTAGGATTTTTCTAGCCTTTGCCGCTTTTAAAAACTTTAAGGTTTTTTAAATGGATGTCAAAAGTACATTTTTGAATGGTGAACTATGCGAAGAAGTATATGTTGAACAACCACCCGGTTTCAAAAATGCTGACCTGCCTAATCATGTATACCGGTTAAACAAAGCATTGTACGGTTTAAAGCAAGCTCCTGAAGCTTGGTATGATACACTAACCGCATTCTTGTTAAAACATGATTTCACCATCGGTTCGGTGGACAAAACACTATTTCAATTTGAGAAAAAGGAACATATCCTACTTGTTCAAATATATGTAGATGACATCATCTTCGGATCAACCGATCCTAAGCTATGTAAAAAATTCTCAACATTGATGACTAACAAATTTGAAATGAGTATGATGGGAGAATTCAGCTTCTTCCTAGGCCTTAAGGTCAAGCAACTCGAAGGAGGAACTTTCATCAGTCAACCCAAATACACCAAGGAACTTCTAAAGAAATTTGGGATGGATACATGCTCCTCAGTCGCTACCCCAATGAGTTTATCGGTCAAACTGGACAAGGATGATGACGGTCAGGAAGTAGACCTGACAGCTTACCGAGGAATCATCGGTTCTCTCTTATACCTGACAGCAAGTAGACCAGATATACTATTTGCGGTCGGTGTGTGTGGAAGATTCCAGGCTAATCCAAAACAGTCTCACTACACAACTACAAAGTGAATCTTTAAATACCTAAAGGGAACTCCTGAAGTCGGTCTGTGGTATCCAAAAGATTCCTCATTTAACCTCACAAGTTACTCAGATGCAGATTATGCAGGTTGTAAGGTTGACAGAAAAAACACCAGCGAAACATGCCAATTCCTAGGTGATCGGCTTGTTTCATTGCACAGCAAGAAACAGACATCGGTTGCCATGTCAACCGCAGAAGCTGAATATCTGGCAGCCGGAAGCTGCTGTTCACAACTTTTGTGGATCCAACAACAACTGAAGGATTTCAGTATCAAAGCCGAAGAGTCTCCAATATTCTGTGACAACATAAGTGCCATAGCAATCACTTACAATCTGGTTCTACACTCTAGAAGCAAGCACATCGACATAAGACATCACTTCATCCGAGAACATGTCATGTTAAAGCACATCCGGCTGGAATACGTATCAACAGAACAACAAGTAGCCGATATCTTCACAAAGCCTCTGCAGGAATCTAAGTTTTCTCACTTCAGACTCATACTTGGCTTAACCGATATTAATCAGCTTATCTTTAGAAATACTTAAAAGGAAAATCGGTTCGGACAGAAAAAACCGGTAGTTCCTCCTAAATTTTCGGATTCCAAATTCACCAAGGTACCTATTGAAGAACCGCTATGTCTATCAGTTGGAGTAAACCGACCGGTTACTTAGTGCATGCACCAATTAACCGCATCGGAACGAATGACTGAAAAACCGACCGGTTTGGAAATAGCTCACTTCGGATTATTTGGCATCCGAACAAAATTGCAATAGTGTTTAGGTTTATCTGTTCTACAAAGATACATTTCAAAGAAAAATGGTCATACCTCAAAAGACGTGAATATATGATATCTTTCAACGTCCAGGCCTATGACTCACATCCTAGCTTGAAGACATGCTTATTTCATGCAATTTGTTTTATCCTATGGTCAATAGAATACATCCACTGTCACCCACTGGATAATACTATCATCCCTCTACTAATATATAACTTAGGCAAACATCGGACAAAATACTCACAAGTATCAACTTATCCTCTCACTAAGACAAAAATGTCCCAGTTTCCAAACATTCTTCAAGTTGATTTCGACTCAGCTCAAGGTACAGAGCACTATGAAGTCTTCAAGATGATTAAGTCACTTGAAGACACCGGTCTAAAATACTTTCTAGATGACAAACATGTCATCTTTCCCGAAACCGTCCTAGAATTTTTCTACAACGCCAGGGTTTTCCGAGGTACACCTCACTTCGACACCCACATTCAGTCTAAGGTCAGAGGAATTGTGTTTGATTTCACAGAAAGTGACTTCGCCAGATGCTTTAATCTTCTGAAGCAAGGGCTCACCGACCTAAACGTTCCGGCTGAACTAAAGGCCGAAATTTCCTGAAGCTTCTCTCGGTCAAATCGTCCAGTCAGTGACCATGGTGCTAGATCGTCACTAAGGGCTGAATACCAGCTTCTCAATGACATCATCGGTCGAGGCATCCTAGGTAAGGATGTGACAAACACCTACTGTGCTGTAGTTTTTAACATGATGACGGCTATCACAACAGAAATGCTAGTCAATTGGTCAAGGGTGTTGTTCGATGTCCTGATCTGGATGATCGGCATTCGCCAAACCGGCCTCATCCCCCAGATTAGCTACTTACTTTTGGAACTCGGTGTTCCACTTTGTCCAGGTGAAGGATTGAATCAGGCCCAGGTCATCACCAAGGAAGTTACCGTCTCATTCTATAAGCGGTTTGAGAAGGCATGGAAGATGAAGAACCGACACCTCAACTCCTCCGGCAACTAAGTCATAGCTTCCTACAACCGGTCATTTTGCTGCACGAACCGGTTGTATCGCTATGATCACTTCGGCTTAGACTATATCTCTTTTCGGTCTTAACTATGTTTATTTCTGTTTCTTGTATCTCTCTCTCATTAATGATAAGTAACCTTCAACTTCCAACTACATAGGAAATTACACAAACTTAGTTCCTTTCTAACTAGATTCTCTACCTCGAGCTCCGCAACCGGTCAAAAGTAACTACTTCCCAAGGAGTTTTGGAAACATAAATATTCCCTTCATAAATGAGACAAAACTGAATTTCAGCATTAAATGTCCCTATTTTCCCTCCAATTTCGGATCTATATAAGGAACCCCACCTTATCAACTCACCACATCTTCAAATCAAAATTTATTGAACTCTCTCTCTCTTTGCAAAGTCTGAAAACATGTCGAGCCGAACACTAAGGAACTATTTGAGCATTGATTTCGACTCATGCCTTGAATATGATGATCTGGAAACGAAGGAACTCATGTTTGAATCACTAATCGACACCGGTCTTCGTGATTTTCTCGAAGAATCCGGGCCTATGCTCATTCCAGAAGTACTGGAATTCTTCCACAATGCATACATAAGTGACGATGTCATTGTCTCCACGGTGAGAAGGCACACCATCTCTCTGGACGAATCCGAATTTGCTCAAATGTTTAATCTGCCCACCGAAGGGTTTCCGACTTCCCATCCAGGGTGGGAAGCGCCGCGACCGACTACTCAGAACTATTCTCCAGAACCGAGGTGCTAGTGGAGAACCACGGTCTGAAAACTCGCCTTGCCCACCACATCCAACTTCTTTACGAGATTGTCAATCGATCCATCATTTGCCAATCTCTGAACCAACACTACTCCAAGAGGGTCTTCGACATGATGACCTACATTGTCAGCAACACCCCCATAAATTGGTCATCAGTCCTCTTCTAAAACCTGAGGACTATGGTCGAGACTAAAAGAGGTCTCGGTTACGCTTCTCACATAAGCCGACTCATTCTTGAACACAGTTCAGATTTTGGACCGGGTATACCGGCGTACATATCAAACGTTCTCAATGAGGATGGGGTGGAGGACAAGCTCTCTAGAATCGTTATTACATAAGTCATAATTATGTATCTTGTGTTTTTCAAACCGATCAATATATCGATTTCTATCATGTATCTTTTCTTTCAATGATTATCTGATTTTTAAGCTTGATAACCGGGTCAAAAATCACAATATTAGAATATCTATCTAAATAAACCAACCGGCTAAAAACGCTAACTACTTCGTTGAAAAATCCGGTCAAAATCGAAAACCGCATCCTCACGGTTAAATAACCGCTTCACTTAATAAACAGTTACAAGAAGAACCGCCTCATCACCGGTTAGATAACCGTAATCAAAAGCCCGCTTAAAACCTTTGGAGGGAAAATTCCCGTCCATGGATTCTCGCCCATCAATTCCCGCCCATGGATTCCCGCCCATCGATTCCCGCCCATGGCCTTTGGAGGGAAACTTCCCATCCAAACCTGATGTGACGGTTCGCGGCGGTTGGAATTCTAAACTGCGACTATAAAAAGGATCCTTAGCCATTTTCTTTAACTCTCACGTGAATCGGCTTTCTCTCTCTAGCTCTCAAACCTCTCAAAATTTTCAATCCTTCGATCCTTCGATCTCTTCAAACTACAATGGGTCGTGAATCTGTGTTGTTCAAACACATCATCCAAGTCGACTTCGAGGAAGTTCGGGCGAACGGCTCGGCGGAGGCAAAGCGGGTGTTAACCCAGATCTCCGAGTCTAGTCTCGAACACTTTCTGGGCGGGCCATTCGTCTTATATCAGGATGCGGTCAACGAATTCTTCCTAACCGCATTCCTCACAGAGGGAACAATCATCGTAACCGTATGCGGTCAACGACTCGAATTGACGAAGGAGTCGGTCGCTGAAATACTGCATTTGCCATCTGAGGGGAGCGACTTCTCGGTGGCCATGGACGAGGAAACCTTCCAGGCGGCTTGCCGGGATCTTTCGGATACAGCGGTCCCTATCGCGGTATCCGGTAAGAAATCATCTCTTAAACCGGAGTATAGATCGCTGTGTGATATCTTCACAAAATCGGTTTAAGCTCAACTTTGACAGCCTCACCCGGGCAAAGATTGAAATGATTGCCGGTTTGGTCAACGGCATCAAAATCAACTGGGCAAAGATGGTTTTCACAAACCTATGTGAGATGGTGGATCCGACAACCAATCGGTCATGGGGCTACGCCATCCCACTAGGTAAACTGATGCGTTAATTCAACATAAACACCGGCCCCGGTGTTTTCCTCACCCCCAGCAAAGTTCTGAAATCTCATCAATTCATTAAACCGGAGGACAAGCAAGGCAGAAAGAAGACCTCCGGTTGTACAAGTGGCCGAAAGAAGAAAGGGGCTAGTAAGAAAGCGGTTCCGGTCAAAGAAAAATCCGGTACCAAGGGGGATAGGTAATCAACCGGATCGGCTAATCCGCGGTCCGACACCACCAACACTATAAATTCCGCATCTAGCTCTGACCGAACAATCTCACAACACACCGGAGAAGATCGGACCGGTAAAGGAAAAGGACCGATGGTCGAGGAACAATCGGTCCGACATAATGATGTTGATCCCGGCTCGGACAGACTTCGGGAGGAAGATGAATCCGCGGATGAACACATCCGGCAAACGGTCGAGGACATCGTCAGCAGAATCATGGAAGAGCTTCATGAGCAGGCTCACGCGGCCTCTAACGTATACTATCAATGGGCCCTGCACCGGCATCAAATATTTTACAAAAACATGTTGACAAATCTCACGGTTAACCAGAAATTCGAGAAGCTGGTTAAAATGGAGATGGAAGTAGTCGGCCTCACAAAGGCTCGGAGCGTCATGACTGCCCTAGGACAAGGTAGGATGGTCGAACCGCATGCTCAGTGACTGGGGCTAACCGAACACATTCGACTTCTTCATGAAAAGCACATTCCAGGGACACCAGATTCTAAACTTGAGCTCTTGGTGTTAGACTTGCTAGCGGTCAAGGAAGGGGAACTAACCGAGGATATGGCACGTCTTGAAGCGGAGCCCGAGCACCAGGAGATGTCGACCTTCTCCAGATCCCCACTTGAGGATGATGGTGGTCCGAAACCGACCGAACATGAGCATTCATCTCCTCCACCGGAACAAGAAATCAACGTGACCGAACTCGTGACGGGTACACAGCTCACTGACCAGCGAGTATCTGTTCAAACCGGGGATTCGGTACCGGCCATAACGGAAGATAGGGTCAAGAACCTCATCGAGGAATTCGTGAATACCGCGATCCGGCCATGGAAAAAGAAGATCAAAGAAACCGCGGCTAAATCAGTTTATCTCAAGAGTGATTACAATTTCGGTTAAAATTGTACGAGTGTTATCGAGCAGTAAATAAGCCTCGATCGGATTATATTTGTGTATTCCTTAGTGAATATCCTTCTCGCGGTTTCGAGAGGAAGGGGTGACGTAGGAGTTTCATCTCCAAACATCCATAAAAACTTGTCTTGTTCTTTAATTTCTGCCGGTTTCATATTTTAACTGATCTGTACTAACCTATTCATATCGTTATAACCGACCCTGCCTACACCGAATTACCGAGTCCCAAAAACCGATCCATTTTACTCCAAACCGACCTTATCTACATCCGGTTCTGTCCATCCTGTGTGTGTTCTACTTCAACCTGAAACAAACCACTTCCGCGCTTGAACTCGGTTCAAGGGTTTGTGATAGTTTGTGTGGTATTGAAACCCCGGTGTTAATCTCTAACCGGATTAATCACCAATTTTTATGTGAGACGCGCTAACCGGCTAGACCCCGATTCCCCAGCCGCGACCTAGATCCTAACATCACCATTTAAAATGCACTTTTAACATCCATTTGGAATATTTTAAAATTTTTGAAAGCAGCAAAGACTAGAAAAATTCTAATGGCTTTAATTCTAGCTACAGGAGAAAATGATTCTTCAAAATCAATGCCTTCTTCCTGTTTGTATCCTTGTGCCACTAATCTAGCTTTGTTCCTCGTAACCAAACCGTCTTCATTGAGTTCATTTCTGAATACTCATCTTGTTCCTATGACCGGTAGATCTTTCGGTCTAGGGACTAGATACCAGACTTTATTACTCTCAAACTGGTTTAACTCTTCTTGCATTGCTAAGATCCAATCCGGATCCAACAGTGCTTCATCCACCTTTTTCGGCTCAATCTAGGATATGAAAGCGGAATTAAAGTATTCCTCCAGTTTTTGTCGCCTAGTTTGGATGGGTTTTGAAGGGTCACCTATAATAAGCTCAGGAGGATGATTTGTGTTCCTTTTGAGATTCGACTTATGAATATCTACCAAATCACTGTTTGTTTGATCAAGGCTAGACATATCGGTAGGCTGAGCAATTGTGTTAGACCGACCGATTTCCTCAGTTTGAACTGAGGTGTCAGCTTCCTGCTGTGTGGCAGCTTGATCCGGCTGAGTTTCAACGACACCCATTTGGTCATGGACAAACCGCCTGAAAATCGGAATCTCATCTTCACTATCAGAATGGATATTATGATTTTCCAAATTGTTGTGTAGATCAAAGGATGATGCAGTGTTATTTTCAACCGATTCATCGAATACAACATGAAGAGATTCTTCCATGGTTAAGGTTCTAGTATTATATACTCTATATGCTTTACTAACCGCTAAGTATCCTAGCATTATCCCAATATCAGATTTTGCATCAAAATCAGATAAGTTGTTTTTGCCATTAATGTAAATGTAACATTTACAACCGAAAATCTTGAGATACTGAATGTTAGGAATTCTATCAAAATATACTTCATAAGGTGTTTTGTTATGAAATTTGTTAATCAAAGAACGGTTTTGTGTATAGCATGTAGTGTTGATAGCTTCAGCCCAAAATTTCTGAGCAACACCTGAGTCGGCTATCATAGACCTTACGGCTTCCTTGAGAGTTCGGTTTCTTCTCTCAGCCAGTCTGTTCTGTTGAGGAGTTCTGGCACTAGACAACTCGTGTCTAATGCCGAATTCATCAAGAAATGCATTTAGAGTACTATTTGTAAATTCGGTTCATCTATCACTCCTAATGTTATTTATACGTGTTGATTTTTCATTTTGTAAACGCTTAAGAAGTGTAATTAAATTGGATGTGGTTTCACTTTTAGATGCCAAAAATGTGACCCATGTATATCTAGAATAATCATCCATAACGACCATAGTGTAATGCATACCAACTAGGCTGGTGACCCTAATCGGTCCTAATAAATCCATGTGAAGAAGATCTAGACATCGGTTAGACTGAATGTGTCTTTTACTCTTAAAGGTTGATTTAGTTTGTTTACCCATTTGACATGCTCGACACACCTTATCCTTATTAAATATTATATCAGGAATTCCTTCAACTAACTTTTTATTGCGGATATAGTTTAAGGTTTTGAGGTTTAGATGATTTAACCTTTTATGCCATAGCCAGGTTTGATCAGTTTTAGCTACCATGCAAACAGGATGCTCCACTTCATTTTTCCAATATACCTTGTATATGTTTCCTAACCTATTTCGGTTAGTAGTGTACTATCCTGAGAGTTTTTAACTAAGCATGCATGTCTAAGAAATTCTACAATATATCCATCATCACACATCTGACTAATACTTAGCAGGTTAAAATGTAGGTTTTCAACTAGAAGTACATTGTTAATTGTTAAATTACCATGGACAATCTTACCTTTGCCCACAGTTCTACCTCTTGAGTTGTCACCAAAGACTATCATTGAACCGGTTTCTATTTTGATGCCGGTCAGAAGGTTATTATTTCTAGTCATATGTCTAGAACAACCGCTGTCCAAATACCACTCAGAATTTCGTAGCCGTTTCTTCATAACCTGCAAAATACACATATTTACAATTATTTGGTACCCACATTTATTTGGGTCCACGATTGATTAGTCCCTTGGGTATCCAGACTTTAATAAGTTGGATAACTTTCCCGGTTATGGTTCTAATTCTTTTTCCTGTACTTGGCTTGACATCTTTCTATTGTCCTAAAAGTGCCTTATTTTGTAGTGGCTTTTGGTTTGTTCTATGTGATAGTGGATCAGTTTGTTTACCTGTTGGCCGGTTGGTTTTCCTTCTCTCGGGATGAAGCCTTTATTCCGAGTAAGTTGGACTTACATATATTATTTCTTTTTCCGGTTTTGGGTCACGTTGTTCCTCATTGTCGGTTGAAGAGCTCTAGACAAATCTTATAAAGGGAAGATTGTCTTTTGTGAGTTTCATCTCGTTGGAACGGTTCCGGTTGGCGGATTTGTTGTCTTTGTATCCAAGACCAAATTTGCATTTGGGATGTCTTTGATATTTAGACATCTAGTTCACCGTTTCACTGGATCTTTTCCATGCGGCTATTCAATACCTGGTTCGTGCATCTTCCTCTTCGGTCAACTCTTGAACTGACTCCTTGAGCTGTTCAGTCTCAGAGGATAGTTCAGGTGCTGCCTCAATTTCTAAGATTTCATCAGGTTGAATACTATCGGTTTCAAGATTGGGGGACCGGGGTGGTGCTATAGGGTCGGTTCTAAAGTTGAGTCGGGTTGGTACTAAGGTTAATAGATTCTTATACTCTACTACCATGTCATTTAGTGCATTAACTAAATCATCTTTAGTAAATTCTTCACAAGAAAAATCAAATACCTGTTCTTCGTTTGCCATGAGACAAGAGAGTTCATCATCGCTGTCATTGTGAGCCCATAAACTTCCTCCATCATCGGCTATCAGAGCTTTCTGAATTTCCCTCCTTTCACCGGTTTGTGAATAGTTGTTTCTTTGGTTCTGATCATCCGGCTTCCGGTCATCCCGTCTTGGTTTTCTGCATTCCCACCTGAAATGTCCCAAACAGTTGCAATTATAACATCTAACATTAGATTTATCACCGTAGTTTTAGTTGTTGTTTGTCGGTTGGCTTTTCTTCATGAATCTGCCAAACTTCTGTGTAAGCATTGCCATTGAATCCTCAGTGAATTGTTTAGCGGATTTGATCGGTGCAGCAGCTACAGGTTCTATAGATGTGACTAGTGCCTTAGTATCAGTTGAGGCTGATGCTTCATCTTCGATCCTGGATCTCATTTCAAACGCATATGCCTTCAGATCTTTGAATACATCGTGTAGCTTCATCTTGTTTAGGCAGTTTGATTCTCTCATCACTATTGTCTTTATGTCCCATGCACTCGGAAGAGATCTTAACGCTTTGATGATTCTTTCCTTATTATCATACTTCTTTCCAAGAGTTGATAGCTCATTTACCACATTTGTAAATCGGTCACTGTACTCCCTCATGGTTTCTCCTGGCTTCATTTTGATGTTTTCAAACTTCTGGGTAGCCACCATTATCTTGTTTTCCCTGGTTCTTTCATTTCCCTCATGAAGTTGAATCACTGTTTCCCATACTTCCTTTGAGGTTTTGAAATCTATGGCCTTATAAAAAGTATTTCTGTCCAAACCTTTGAAGATATGGTTTTTAGCGTGATTATCCAGATTGTTTCTCTTCTTATCTTCAGCTGTCCAATCCTTTCTATCTTTATCAATCTTTATCGGTCCTTCAGACAGGATGAACGGCATCTCATCATCCATAGTGATTAGGTGCAAGTGCATGCATATCTTCTAGTTGGAGAAATCATCACCTTCTAGCATTGAAGGCTTCTCGAAAGTCATGCTTGCTTGCTTCGGGTTGCTTGAGTATTGAAACTAACTGCTCAAATACCAATTGTTAGGATCTAGATCGCGGATGGCGGATCGGGGTCCAGCCGTTTAACACTTTCTGACAACACTCAAACGGTTGGCGCTAATCTGGTTAGAGATTAACACCGGTTTCAATACTACACAGGTTGTCAAAAACCCTTGAACCAAGTTAAAGTGTGGAAGTGGCTTGTTTCAGACTGAAGCAACACACACAGGATGAATAGAGATAGGTTTTGGAGAATATCGGTTTGGATATTAGGAGGTCGGTTTGAGGTTTAGTGAATCGGTTAGAGTTATGTAAGTCGGTTAGGACAGTACGAGTCGGTTAGAAAGTAGAACCGGCAGAAAGTAAAGAACAAGACACATGTTTTTGTATGGATGTTCGGAGATAAAACTCCTACGTCACCCCTTCTTCTCAAACCGCGAGAAAGATATTCACTAAGGAATACACAACCACACTACACAATCGAGACTTATTTATTGCTCGATAAACACTCTTACAATTCTCACAAAATTGTAATCACACTTCAAATGCACACTTAAGCTTTTAATCTTATAGAGAGATAAACACAACTTGTAACTTGGGTTGTTGGAACTCTTAATTGATGTCTCTTGTAACTTTTTGTAACTGTTGTAACTTCTAGAACGACATTTACTCCTCTCCAGCTCCTTCTTTTATAGGTGAAATGTGCCAACGGTCATATTTCTTCAACGGATACCTTCAGGGTAATCCTTGAATCTGATTGGTTGAGCAAAGGTTCAACATTGCATTAATTGCGGTTTAAGCTTCCAAGGCATGGAGCAGACCGGCTTCAATTGTCTTTTACTTAATATGGCAGTTGTCGGTTGGCCAATTACCTGCATCTGGAGAACTGCACCTTTGACTTGTACCAAAATGGTAACTGTTTCTTCAGACAATCTTCTGCAGCCTTCAGAGTATAATCAGACTTGTATGGATATGGAAACTTCACAGTCTATTCCTTTGGTATCATCTTCCGTAGATACTTAAAGTGTTCGTTTGCACCAATTTGTAGATTGTACTTAGTTTAATAATCTTGACTTCTTTCTTTAAGTAATTTCTTCGTCGGTTTTTCGGTTAGATACTGCATTTCAGTTTAGGATGTCTACCGGTTGTTCAAAGCTTCAGGTTAACCGGATAACTTCCGGTATTGGATACATCCTTTGCTTCTTCTTCTAACCAGTTTGATTACTTGATCGGTTAGATTCTTGACCGGTCACCGTTCCTGCACAGGAAATTAGTTTTTGTTAAGTTCTTATTTTAACCGGTCTAATTTATCTAACAATTTCTCCCTTTTTGATTATTTTATTTAAAATATTCAAAACCATGTAAGAAGTAAGAAGTAGGCCGGTTGTTTTAAAATTTTGTTTGGCCGGATTTTTGAAAAAGATTTAGAAAAGTTTGAGAAAGTTTTGTCTTTAAAGAAAAATTTATCTTATCAGATCCTATATTGTTTGTAGTATGCATCAAATGGACCACAATACTCATCACCATTATCACTGCGAATGCACTTGATCTTCTTTCCAGTGTCTCTTTCAACAAGAGCATAAAATTCCTTGAACTTGTTTAAAACTTCATCTTTAGTTTTCAAAACATGGATCCAAGCTTCTTGAAATGATCATCAATAAAAGAGTACCACTAATAGTTTATACCTTTAAATGTCTACAATAGTTTGAATGCACTAGCTCTAAGAGATCTGACTTTCTTCAGGAAGGATTATGCTTGAACGATACTCGAGTTTGCTTTCCCACAAGACAATGAGAACAATTCCTCAAATCTGTCTCACTCAAACTTGAAATAGTTTTTCACCCAAAAAAACTTGAAATAGCATTTTTCTTAAGTAGTAAATTCAACTCATTTTCACTAATGTGACCAAGTCTCCGGTGCCATAACTTGGAAGTTTTTTTACTTCGTACAACATTCACATTATCTTTATTTATCAAAGATTTCATTAAATATAAATTTAAAAACTTATCTCCTCGACCTACAATGAGGTTACCTTTCGAAAGTTTTCATTTTTCAGAACCAAAAGAGCTTAAGAAACTATCATCATCAAACTTTCCAGTTAAAATCAAATTCAACCTCAAGTCTGGAGCATGTTGAACATCTTTAAGAAACAACTTCGACCCATTAATATATTCTAGGAAAACATTGCCAATACCAATAACATTACATAAGACATCATT
This sequence comes from Impatiens glandulifera, assembly GCF_907164915.1. NCBI lineage: Eukaryota > Viridiplantae > Streptophyta > Magnoliopsida > Ericales > Balsaminaceae > Impatiens > Impatiens glandulifera. The sequence continues at coordinate 45,763,744 of NC_061865.1, read as the reverse complement.
ACCTATCTTCAATACTCCAAAATTACCAAAAGTATAAGATTTAAAATAATCTTTCTTAGGCGTAACATGTATGACAACTCTTGTGTCAAACACCCAAGTTGACTCATCTCATACAAGATTAATTGTATTCTTGTCGTGAACAATGAAGAGATCATAAGTAGTTGTTGAGATGCAATATTCTCAATCATCTTTCTTTTTCTTAAATCCGTTCGCTTCATTTCTAAGCTTGTAACAACTCTTTTTCATGTGTCCACTTTTACCACAAATGGTAACATTCAGTTGGCTTGTATTTTGACTTAGACTTGTTCCGACTCTTATGTCATGACTTATCTTTCTCACCTCTACTATTATATCTTCCCCGATTTTCAGCAACAAACACATTTGACTTTGATGAAGAAACTTGAGATTTTCGTCTCAATTATTCATTTAAGACACTACTTTTGACCATCTCAAATGTTACTGCACCATTAGAAACAGAGTTACAAAGAGAAACTTTAAAAGTTTCCCATTAATTGGGTAGAGTAGTTAATAACCAAAGCCTTGAACATTGTCTTCAAAGTTTATTCTCATGCCTAACATCTAATCAAGAACACCCTGAACTCATTCAAGTGATTAGGCATAAAGCACTATCACTATATCTCAAATGAATAATCTTTTGGAGCAAAAATAATTTGTTACTTCCTATCTTTGAAACATACAAATTCTCAAGCTTACTCCACAAAGTAGGTGCATTTGTCTCATGCTGTATGTGCTTATAAATATTCTCTTTAATAAATTGACGAATGAAACCATATACCTGTTTATGCTCAAAAGCCCATTCCTCATCAGATTTAGATAAGAGTTTCTCACTACCAAAAATAGGTAAATGCAAAGACTTCACAAATAGAAGATCTTTCATTTTACCCTTCCAAATATGATAGTTTTAGCTATTCAGAAAAATCATTATGTTTGTGTTAATCTCCATAAACATATCAAAAAATAAAAACGTTTAGAACCAAACTCTAATACCACTATGTTAGGATAAAGCGAATAATCACACTTGTGATAATAAACTATTCCCCGCTTGATTGAATCTTTAGGAGGGAGAACAACAAACATAAAAAGAAATATATATAAAATAATAACACCAAAAATTTAACGTGAAAACCTCCTCAAATGAAGGATTAAAACCACATGACTTTTATCCAAAAAAAACTTCACTATAATCAAATATTAAACACGAAACAAAAGAAGAGATCTTATTGTCTCTACAAGTGTATAATATATGACTTTTAAATATAATTTGATAAGATTATATAGAAGAACAAGTACAGTTCAAGAGTCTTTTTCTAATAAGACAACCATACCCTTATCTAACCCAAAAGGATTTATATAATCTTCTAACTTCTGAACCGTCTAACCCAAAAAGACTTATGAGCTTCCAACTTCTGAACCGGCTGTTTTTTTTTATTACATTGTCGGGAGTTCAATCAAATAACCAACCCATCCTTCATTTGACTGACTAAATAAGAAATGGTGTCAAATTCAGTGGCAGGATTAAAATATTAATATGTTTTAAATCAATCAATAATAAAAGAGCTCATTCACTTTTTTCTTATTCATTTATACGCTTTTATTACTTTATTCGTAGACATAATAATGGCGGAGGACGTTTTATTTATTTATTCTATACTTCTTATTATTATTTAGCAAATATTTTTAATTCTTATAGTTATTTGGAAAGTATTTCACCTCGTTAAATACTGAAGGAACGCCCGAAACATTTTTTTATGGGTAAGAATTTATGTATATATAGAAAATGAGTACAATCATATATAGTAACCTCAATTCAACTATATATATAAAAAGGATGGAAATAAAGAAATCTTAATATTTAGAGTAAAACAACCTCAATTATATTATTAGGACGATAACACACACAAATTCTCTGTAAAACAATTCTTATTCTAGAACTCATTAGTCTCTTTCATCTAATCCTTATTTATATACTATAGGAAAGATGTTTATTACGAGGATTTTCCATGTCATATCATCATGGTTGTTCTCTAACAAAAACAACAATAGGACTTCTCACTGTGTTTTGGGGACCTATCCAAGACAAAGATGCGGAAACCATGTTCTCTCTAGTAAGGATTCCCTCTACAATCATTGTGAATTGTACAGTTGTTCCAACCTTATAAAATAAAAGTTTGTTGGGAACCACTCTTATTTGTACTGACGGCGGAGACGAAATCACGGCTTCGTAAGTAAATGATTCCGTTCCCACATTGGTAATTTTTCTAGTCATGGTGACATTAAATCTAGTTGAACGAGAAACAGGGATAGAAAATGAAGGCATATTTAGATTTGAAGAAATTGTACTCCCATAAGTGGTGCAAGAAGTATGTTCACTTGTAAGAAGATACAATTGCTCATTTGTGTAGCCTTGCCCACACAAGAACCGCACATAATCATCTATTTCGGCATCATATACAAGGCCGGGACTTATGGCACTAGCAATGTTTATTTGGCCTGCTCCGTAAGCAAATTCTGCATCAGGAGTTGTTGTTTCACTCATCTTTGAGGCTGCAAATGAATATTTTAAATTTAACAATTGTATAGAATGAAAAGTATTTTGATTACACTTCTTAAATTATTAATGATATATATATACCCGTGGTAATAAGAGCGGATTTTATAGCGGCCGGAGACCATGATGGATTAAAAGATTTGACATAAGCCGCTGCAGCTGCAACATGTGAAGATGCCATGGAAGTGCCCGATAAAATGTTATATGGTGACCTTCTCTTATCAATTTGTTCCTTAGTAGGAGAATTCAAAGGTGTCCATGCTGCCAAGATATGAACACCAGGCGCACACAAATCCGGCTACAAGATAAGGAGAAACATTGTTATAATTTATTATAAGATAATTGTAATTTTAATTGCTATTTTAATATTATTAGATGGACCATTTTTAAGGTAAAATAATTCTTACAAATATTGGGAGGATTCATCTTTTATATTAGAGTAAAGTTAAGGGACAAAAGTGAAGAACAAGTGAAAAATATATCAAACCTTCAGGATTTCAGGTGTTAAAAGATTCGGTCCCCTAGATGAGAAGGATCCAATATATGGTGACGAAGCATCAAGACCTTCTGTAGTCTTGAATATTACAGCAGTTGGAGTCCTGCTTAATAATAATAATAATAAAAATCAATAAATGAACAAAATTATAATATACATATAATTTTAGAACAACTTAAATATTACATATTCAACGCTCTTAATCTCATATAATAGTCACTCATTCGGTTGATCTGATTTCCGATAACATAAGTTGTGGGGAGGACAAATGCTTCAGAGTCATCTTTTCTTTCACGAGCTCGTATCACCATACCAGCTGCACCAACAGAAAGAGCTTCTGTCCCTATATTATATTCGTCACAAATGACAATTTTATCCTTTACCAATGTAGTATCGAGTGAGTTTCTTTGGCACGTTCTGCAGTTATGAGACCAATAACACTATTACAACAAAATTATTTAAATTAATTGGCAATTAGATTATCAATACTAATATATAACAAACTAAAATGGCTCATGGAACTCAATGTATGATGTTTAGGATCATGGAACTCAAGGGATCATTGTGTAATACCTAGATACGTTCATGGAAACATTCATTATTTTATTTGGCACATCAGAACCATACACCATAGGGTAGTAATTAGATGAATCAAACATATTTATTGAAACTCCCTGTGTTAGTAAGACAAATGAATAATCAAATCAATAAAAATCATTGTATGCATGCTTTGCTTAAACAAGAATAAATGGTAGTGAAAAACTTTAATTTACCTTAACAACCATACCACTACCCATTTGTATATTGTTAATGAAGTTTCGATCAATAGTGCTTGCTCCGACTGAAAGTACCCATGGAAAAACATTCACTAAACTTGAAGGTTTGGGACCCTTATTTCCTGTTGGCACTATCGTTAAAATTCCGTTTCTCATTGCTTTAAAACTCCCAATAGATAAAGAATTCGTAAAATAACTTATAGGATTTTCATCTCCCATTGAAATTGATATTATGTCTACGCCATCTGTGATTGCATCAGCGAATGCTGCAATGATATCAGCATCGTCGCAACCAGAGGACCAACATACTTTATATGCGGCAATTAGCGAAGATGGAACACCGCCTCGAGCTGTACCTGTACCTAGGCCAAAAAAACTTGCTGATTTATCAATGTTGCCCGCAATTATTGAGGCCATATAAGTTCCATGACCAATGGTGTCTCTTGGAGATTGATCATCCTCTGTGGAGAAGTGACCATTCTTTTTGTAATACCTTGCTCCAATGATTTTGCTGCATGCATGCAATCATAATATGTTATTATATTTTTATTAAATTAAATTTATATAAAAAAAAACATCTTACTTATTACAAGTGAAATTGGTTAGTCCACTACTACATGAGCCTTTCCATTTATTTGGTGGACGCCAAAGGAAACTAAATCTTGAATTTTGAAAACTTATAGACTCTGGCCAAATTCCGGAATCTATTACCGCAACAATGATGTTGCTCTCAACTGTGTTTCTTTTGATCGATTCAGGAAAATTTATGAAGTCCCATGATCTTGTCGTAAGCATGTCATTGTTTCTATTAGGAAACACGGATACAACTCCTTTCATTGCTGATAATTAATTAAATCAATTAATATATATGGTCATATAAATAATTTTATAAAAAAATTATATATCATTGAGAACTAATTGATTATCTTACAAGATATTCGTTGAACTTCGTCATTTTTTAATAGGGCAAGAAAACAATTGAAATTATTCTTGTAACTATATATAATTGTCGCAGAAGTATTCCTGCTCAAAAAAAAATTTAACTTCAGAATAAGTAAGCAATAATCCTTTTAATCAAATATTTGAAATTGTTTGTATTAATAAGTAATAATGAGAAGGAAAAAAACAAGTTGCTGAAAAAATGACAGTAGTGATATATTACACGCCAAGAGCATTTTTGAGAAATCTTGAATGCAAAATAGGTGGAGGAATGCCCAATGTTAGTTTAAAGTCTCCCATGTAGACTATATACTCCTGAATAAAATAATAAATATGTTAGTGTGTATAACAACAATAGTTGGTAAGAAGATTTGAATGACTATTTAAATATATTTTATCTTTGTTCGAGTCTAATAGAATAATTTAAGGTGATATTTCTCTAGACAGGGAATGAGACAATTTTAGTATTTATTGCTCTATATTGCATTCAAATTAAACTTTATAAAGTAAAATAATACAAAGGATTACATTTCCACCAATATATTCTACCTTTCAAATTTTCTTTTATTACAATATTATATTGTTATTCATATTTACATTTTTCTCATTTAATTATAAATTTAATTAGCTTATGTTGATTTATTATATTATTTATGTTATAAAGAATTTGGTTAAATTTTTTCTAATATAAAGAAAATATAAATTGTAACTCAAAGTACAAACTCTATAGGGAAAAGGATCCACTTACTAGGACCCTACTCAAGTGCTCACTTACCCCAATATTTCACCCTCTAATAAGTTTTGGGACAGCTATTATAAATGATATGTGATATTTACGAGGTTTATTCAAATCACATTTTAAATAGGGTATGTTTGATTTATCGAAAATAACTTGCAGTTGAAAGAATGTGGCATTAATTGGTAATATAAATGTCATTACTTTACAATATCTTCTTGAAAATTCCAATGGGTTTTACAAAGAATAATCTTCCATAAATAATAAATAATAAGTGTTAGGTACAATTATTCCCAAACTAAATAGTTAAGCTTAGTAACAATTTTTTTAAAATAAATGGTACAACTCTAGGGATTGCTAAAACCATGAATAGTCCGGGCTTTCATTTGTGCAATTTAATTAGACATTGTCAAAATCGAGAGTTTACGTAAAATCGTAGACCAATTATAAACTCGTAAAATCCAGAGTTACTTAAAATCGTAAAAGTTTAATTTGAAAAAATATTAGTTATATATTATTATTATTATTATTATTTTTATATATAATTAAATATAATTTTTTCGGAAAAATAATTAAATATTTTATACCTAACCAATTTTAAAAACTTAATTATTTAAATATAAAATTAATAATAAATAAATAATACTATAAATAATTATATTTACAAAATTAATTATATTAATTAATTTATTTGAATAAATAATAATTAATTTTTAATTTTAAATATAAATTTATAAATTTTAACGTAAAATCGTAAAATTAAAATTATTTATAAATTCGTAAAATATTATTATTAATGTAAATTTAAAATGGTAAGATTTTATCTATTTAAGTGTATACTTAAAAATCAGACTCGTTAACGTTCTTTAAAATCGTAAAATTAAAAAAAAATTTAGAGTTAACTCGAGATTTTAATAGTCTTGCTACATATTACTATCAAAAGAAAAAAATATATATTAATGTGCTTGTTTGTTAAAACTCTTTTTTACCTTATCGAATTTTCTTTTCTCAAACACTAGTCTTTCTTCTAGCAGTTATTTAGGCACATATAAACCATTGAATTTAGAATTATAAACATTGATTTAATGAAAATGTTTATATGCTGTAAGAATACATACTTATTATGCAACTTAAAAATTGAAATGAGATAAAGAGATGAGCATAACTAAGGCCTAATTTTTAAAACCTTTTTGAAGGATTATAATAGTATATCACATTAATCTCTAGAGAATTGAACATGACTTTAGAGGGATATATCTTTTAGTCTAAATCTCTTGTCATATAAATGATTTACAAATTATTTATTATTATATCATGCCAACAGGCCTGAGAAATTATATATTGGTCAACATATTAAAAATTGATAAGAGAATAGATGTGTACTTTTGGATCTTGGCCACTTGCATTGGTGCATGTAAGGAGAATAACATAAATTGCACATAATTGAAGAAAACATGCAACAAATGAATTTGATCCTGTTTGCATCATTTTAGGAGATGTTTTTTTTTGTCTTACTTAAGGTTGGAAGAGAGGTTCCTATAGAGTCTTTTTATAGATTCTAAAGAAACAGTGTGAAATTTTGTAAATTATTGCCTTTTTGCTTACTGATTTACACAATCTTTGTTGTAATTTATGATATTCTTTCAGATTTTCTTTTATAAAGGGAAATATTAAAATTTCTAAAATACTTGAAAATAAAACTATTATACCTAGTCACATCTACAAAGACAATAAATTTATCAATATAATTATTTATATTTAATTTATTTTGGAAAAACCATATTTATTCTTTTGAAAAACCCTACACCTTAAGCCTATAGCCATGAACCTATTCCTTAATATGTACAATTATATATATTATAAAAAAAATAGTCCGTCAATCAGTATATATAATAATGCTTAATTTTAAAATGTCTGGATTGTCGGGTCGAAAGTTGTGCTTAATTTGAATATATATGTGAGAATAAATAAATATTTTAGTCGAATTGTGGGTTGACATTAGGGGTGGCCAAACCTATGGATCGGATACGATCCGGTATTTCGGATCGGATATCCGCTTTTATTTTTTTCAAAAATTGCGATACGTATCCGATCCGGTATCCGACCACTATCCGATCCGAAAATACTAGATCGGATTGGATCGGCCAGCCGGATACCCGCTGATCCGATTTTTTTTCATATTTTAATTTTTTTCATATGCTAGAAAATTGAAATTGTTCTATTAAGGATTTCAATTATGAATAATGACGATTTGAGAACATATCTAAAGGGAAATGGGAAGAAAAACAAATGAAAGAGACATAATTTTGTTTGGGTTTCTAAAGGAAAATGAGAGAAAACATAAGAAAGAGGGAGATTTTGTATTTTTGTTTGGGTTTGTAAAGAAAAGAAAGGAAGAGATAGATTTTTGTTTAGTTTGTAATTGTTTAATAATATTTTTATTTGGGTTTGTAAAAAGAAACATTAAGGAAAATATAGGAAGAGAGAGATTTTTGGTTGAGTTTGTATTTATTTAATTATATTTTTGTTTGGGTTTGTTTATTTAATAAATTTTAAAAATGACCGGATCGACTTCAGATATCCGAAATCTTTTTTGCCCGATCCGTATCCGATCCAGAAATCCGGTAAAAATATCGGATCGGATCGATATCCGAATCCGATCCATCGAATACGGATTTTTTCGGATCAGATCGGCCGGATCAACGGATCGGATCTTTCGGATCAGATTTTTGGCCACCCCTAGTTGACATGCACATAAACTTAAAACGGTTAATAATAAAATTAAAAATGATATATGTATGTTTCGAACTTGCAAGGTAAAACCATTTAACCAATTAGGGTATTTTAAATTCAACACAAAATTTGATAATTGTGGGACATTCTTAACCATATAAGTTCAACTTTTTAACTAGCTAATCTATATATATAATAATGCTTAATTTCAAAGTTTCCGAATATATATGTGTGTGTGAGAGTAAATATATACTTGTGATAAACTTAAAACGGTTAAAACTAAAATTAAAAATGTGATACGTATGTTTCAAGCTAGTAACCTAACAAAAACAAGTAAAATCATTTAACCAATTAGACTAATAAGACTTTATATTTTAAATTCAACACCAAATTTAATTAACGTGAGACATTCTTAACAATAAAGTTCAATTTTTTTAACTAACTAACTAATATATATATATATATATATATATAATAATAATAATAATAATAATGCTTAATTTCAAAGTGTCTAGATTACCAGGTCGAGAGTTGTGATTAATTTGAATATATATGTGAGAGTAAATAGATACTTGGGTCGGATTGTGGGTTGACCCGCCCATAAACTTTAAACGGTTAAAAATAAAATTAATATTGTATATGTATGTATCAAATTTACAATATAACAAAAATAAGTAAAATCGTTCGACCAACCCTTTAACTCATTCATATATATATATATATATATATATATATATATATATATATATATATATATATATATATATATATATATATATATATATATATATATATATATATATATATATATATAATAATAATAATAATAATAATAATAATAATAATAAACTTTAATGGGAAAAAGAGAGTTTAGTTAATTATTAAAAAAAATTAACACATTTCTTTATTATTTGTTTTAATAATAAATCTAAATAAATAAAATTAATAATTCAAAATTTATTTAAAACAATAATAAAAAATCAACATTAATAGTATAATAATAATTCATTCATATATATATAATAAACCTTAGTGAATTTTAATAATAAATTTTAAAAATAAAAATTTAGTTTAAATATATTAAAATAATAAGTATTTATTAAATATTTTAAAATAAAAATATTGTATTTATAAGTATTTTTTTAATTTTTAATCATATAAATTATATATGCATACACAAAATTATAAATATAAATCAACAATCTTAAATGGTTTAGTGGTTGAAGTGTTAATGTTACATAATGAAAACCATGGTTCAAATCCCATTAAGTACAATTATTAAACTATTAAAAATTGATAGTTAATATGTGAAATAAAAACGTTGGTTTATTGAAGGGTGGAGATAGTTGAATGCGAATGATATTGTTAAGGTCACGATATGAGATGTCCAATTAGGGTGGATAAATGTGAAATGAGATGGGTTGGTCTGTCGAAGTGATGATACATAAGGCAAGTTGTTTATTGTAAAAGATGTGAGGAGATGAATTGTTTGACCGAAATGAAAATAAAGTCTTGAAATGAGATTAGTGGGATAAAAATGTGGAATGAGATGACTTTAGTTAATCGAAGTAAGTAAGGTCACGCTATGAGATGTTGATTGGGGGATTGATGGGTCAAAGTGAGGGTATAAGAGATTGGTAACATTGGAGATGGTTGATTTGACCGAAATTAAATTATGTAAGGTCACACAATATGAGAGGTTGATTAGGGTGGATAAATGTGGAATGAGATGGTTAGTTATCTGAAGTGAGGATAAAAAGGTTATGTTATATATATTGTAAAATATGTGAGGAGATGAGTCATGATATAAGAGTTCAGTTGGGGATTAGTGACCAAAGTGAATAGTACAAGAGATTGGTGATGTTAGAGACTGGTTATTTGACCGAAATGAAAGTGTAAGGTCACATAGGAGAGGTCTATTATTAGTGTGGATAAATGTGAATTGAGATGGATGGTTAGCCGAATTGAGGATAAAAAAGTTTCCTCAATTTTTTCTGAAAAAATCTCCTTGGAGTTGTATATTATAAAATATGTTTGAAGATGAGTTGTTTGACGAAGTAAAAACAAGGTCTCGAGATGAGAGGTTGATTATGAATTGGTGGGTAAATGTGAAATGAGATGTTTAATTAGTCAAAAGGAGAGTAAAGTAACGAGATAAGAGGTCAAATTGGGTGGATAAATGTGGAATGAGATGTATGGTTAGCCAGAGTGAGGTTAAGAATGTTGGGTTGTATATTATAAAATATGTGAGAAAATGAGTTTTTTGATGAAGTGAAAGTAAAGTTTCGAGAGAATAGAGATCGATTGTTATTGGTGGATAAATATGGAATGAGATGATTTTTGATTAGTCGAAGTGAAAGTAAGGTAATAAATAGAGGTCGATTGGGAAATAAATTGATATTGGTGGTTAAAATAGGTGAGAAGATTATTTTTTTGGGAAAAACTACTTAATGTTATTTCATTAAAATATTTCAAAATAGAAAAAAAAACAAATGGGTTTATGTATTTTTCTAGACAAGCCTAGGAAAATTTAGTTCGTAATAGTCTAAAACAAATGAATTACACAACAAACAAAAAATTGAAATATTTTATCTAACTAAAAAAAATTAGTTGTTTGACCAAAGTGAAAGTTAAGGTCACGAGATGAGAAGTCCAATTTGAATTGGTAGATAAATGTGGAATGAGATTGTTGGTTAGTCTAAGTTCTTTAAGATCACGAAATGGAGGTTGATTGAACATTGATGGGCTAAAGCGAGGCTAAAAAAGAGATTGCTAATATTTGAGATTTTTTATTTAACCAAAGTAAGAGTGTAAGGTTACGAAATGAGAGGTTCATTAGGGAAAAATATGTGATAAGATATGTGAGAAGATGAGTTGTTTTATCAAAGTGAATAAAATGTGAGATCTGAGTGTTTTATTTTTTATTTTAATATATTATTCATAATTTATTAAGAATTTTAAAAATTGAAATACATATTATAATTTTTTTGTTTATATTTTATTCTTATGTATTGCATGAAAATCTTCTTAGTTTATATAATAACGTGTTCATTAGTATTGTTTATTTCTTTAGAAGCATATTAATAATCTAATATTTATTCTAACTTTATCAATATTTAGTAGTGCAATTAAAACAAAAGAAGATGATTAAAAAATTATATTATGACAATAATAGACATAAAAGGAAAATATACTGTCATGAAATTCTTTATGAGTGGAGATCATACATATACTCTTTCTACAATATTTTCCAACATGCAAGCCCAAAATGTGATTTAGTTAAAGAAGATGATCAAAAAATTAATAAATGCTAGAAAATAGATATATAAGAAAATGAATCATATGTGCCTATAATTAAAGAGAAAAATATGGTTAAAAAACATAAAACAAAATATAAATAAAATTTTGTACAATAAGAAAGTAGTACGAAGGAGGTGAAACCTCAACCTAATCATGTTGAAAAGATAATTAAGGAATCACAATCAAATCAAGTTGAAGTGGTTGCTGATTAAACAGAGAGTAAGATACTCAGGCTAATCTAAACGAAGAAGAGAATTTCAAGGTTGATATAAAAAAATTCAATGTTATTGAAGATTCCAAAGCTGAAGCTAAAGAAAGGAAGACAATGACCTATAAATTCAAATTGTGAACAACAAGGTGAAGAGCCCGGAAATCCTGAAAAGTGATTCTTTCTATAAAATCAGAACGGGATTATATAAAGAAAAAATCAAAATGAGAATAAGCAATATTCATCAAACTTTTTAATTCATCATTTTTCACTACAAGAGGAAGAGGAAGAAGAAAGACAAATGGAAGAGGAAGACAACCGGTTAATACAACAGGTTGGTATGGAATAAAAATACTGATTTGGATAATTATGATTTGATACAGTTTATAATCTTTCTTTGTAATCTCTAATTGTATGTTTGATTGTTACTAATTAAGTTTTTTAGGATCGTTTGATTGTTATCTTTTGATCATAGTTAGAATTTGTCTAGTTTTAATTTTGACCCTCTCACTTTTAAGATTTTAATAAAATGATTTTAACCGTTTCTTAAACGTCCCAACATTTTTTTTATGGGTAAGAATTTGTGTATATAGAAAATGAGTACACTCATAGTAACCGAAATTCATATATATATATATATATATATATATATATATATATATATATATATATAATATTTAGTGTAAAACAGCCTCAATTATATTATTAGGATGATAACACCACAAACATAGATTATAGACAAATTCTCATGAACAATTCTTATTGGAGAACTCATTAGTCTCTTTCATCTAGTCCTTGTTTATATATTATAGGAAAGATGTTTATTACTATGATTTTCCATGTCATATCATCGTGGTTGTTCTCTAACAAATACAACAATAGGACTTCTCACTGTGTTTTTGGGACCTATCCAAGACAAAGATGCGGAAACCATTTTCTCTCTAGTAAGGATTCCCTCTACAATCATTGTGAATTGTACAGTTGTTCCAACCTTATAAAATAAAAGTTTGTTGGGAACCACTCTTATTTGTACTGACGGCGGAGACGAAATCACGGCATCGTAAGTAAATGATTCCGTTCCCACATTGGTAATTTTTCTAGTCATGGTGACATTAAATCGAGTTGAACGAGAAACAGGGATAGAAAATGAAGGCATGTTAAGATTCGAAGAAATTGTACTCCCATAAGTAGTGCAAGAAGTATGTTCACATGTAAGAAGATACAATTGCTCATTTGTGTAGCCTTGCCCACACAAGAACCGCACATAATCATCTATTTCCGCATCATATACAAGGCCGGGACTTATGGCACTAGCAATGTTTATTTGGCCTGCTCCGTAAGCAAATTCTGCATCAGGAGTTGTTGTTTCACTCATCTTTGAGGCTGCAAATGAATATTTTAAATTTAACAATTGTATAGAATGAAAAGTATTTTGATAACGCTTCTTAAATTATTAATGATATATATATATACCCGTTGTAATAAGAGCGGATTTTATAGCGGCCGGAGACCACGATGGATTAAAAGATTTGACATAAGCTGCTGCAGCTGCAACATGTGAAGATGCCATGGAAGTGCCCGATAAAATGTTATACGGTGACCTTCTCTTATCAATTTGTTCCTTAGTAGGAGAATTCAAAGGTGTCCATGCAGCCAAGATATGAACACCAGGCGCACACAAATCCGGCTACAAGATAAGGAGAAACATTGTTATAATTTATTATAAGATAAATGTAATTTTAATTGCTATTTTGAACTAGAATCCATTTTCATTTTTATACATTAAAATATTATACAATTATTAAAATTAAAGTTTAATAATATTATACTATTCATTTCCAATCAAATTATTCACCATAAAATAATATTGATATAATCTTATGAATATGAGATAATGAGATTATATATTTTTATGATCTTGATATTACAAGAGGTTTAGTCGGTAAAACTGATAGTTTCGACCGAGAATCTTATTACCTTTTATAGGATTTTTGCTTTAACTGTATTTTTGTTATGTTTTTATCGTTGTACATAAACGTCTATCAATTTCATAATATTATTAGATGGATCATTTTTAAGGTAAAATAATCCTTACAAATATTAGGATTCATCTTTAATATTAGAGTAATAAAGTTAAGGGAAAAAAAGTGAAGAACAAGTGAAAAACATATCAAACCTTCAGGATTTCAGGTGTTAAAAGATTCGGTCCCCTAGATGAGAAGGATCCAATATATGGTGACGAAGCATCAAGACCTCCTCTAGTCTTGAATATTACAGCAGTTGGAGTCCTGCTTAATAATAATAATAAAAATCAATAAATGAACAAAATTATAATATACATATAATTTTAGAACAACTTAAATATTACATATTCAACGCTCTTAATCTCATATAATAGTTACTCATTCGGTTGATCTGATTTCCGATAACATAAGCTGTGGGGAGGACAAACGCTTCAGAGTCATCTTTTCTTTCACGAGCTCGTATCACCATACCAGCTGCACCAACAGAAAGAGCTTCTGTCCCTATATTATATTCGTCACAAATGACAATTTTATTCTTTACCAATTTAGTATCGAGTGAGTTTCTTTGGCACGTTCTGCAGTTATGAGACCAAAAACACTATTACAACAAAATTATTTTAAATTAATTGGCAGTTAGATTATCAATACTAATATATAACAAACTAAAATGGCTCATGGAACCATACACAATACTAATGTATGATGTTTAGAATCGTTGTGTAATACCTAGATACGTTGATGGAAACATTCATTATTTTATTTGGCACATCTGAACCATACACAATAGGGTAGTAATCAGATGCAGCAAACACATTTATTGAAACTCCCTGTGTTAGTAAGACAAATGAATAATCAAATCAATAAAAATCATTGTATGCATGCTTTGCTTAAACAAGAATAAATGGTAGTGAAAAACTTTAATTTACCTTAAGAACCATACCACTACCCATTTGTAAATTGTTAATGAAGTTTCGATCAATAGTGCTTGCTCCGACTGAAAGTACCCATGGAAAAACATTCAATAAACTCGAAGGTTTGGGACCCTTATTTCCTGTTGGCACTATCGTTAAAATTCCGTTTCTCATTGCTTTAAAACTCCCAATAGATAAAGAATTCGTAAAATAGCTTATAGGATTTTCATCTCCCATTGAAATTGATATTATGTCTACGCCATCGCTGATTGCATCAGCGAATGCAGCAATGATATCAGCATCGTCGCAACCAGAGGACCAACATACTTTATATGCGGCAATTAGCGAAGATGGAACACCGCCTCGAGCTGTACCTCTACCTAGGCCAAAAAAACTTGCTGATTTATCAATGTTGCCCGCAATTATTGAGGCCATATAAGTTCCATGACCAATGGTGTCTCTTGGAGATTGATCATCCTCTGTAGAGAAGTGACCATTCTTTTTGTAATACCTTGCTCCAATGATTTTGCTGCATGCATGTAATCATAATATGTTATTATATTTTTATTAAATTAAATTTTATAAAAAAAACGTCTTACTTATTACAAGTGAAATTGGTTAGTCCACTACTACACGAGCCTTTCCATTTATTTGGTGGACGCCAAAAGAAACTAAATCTTGAATTTTGAAAACTTATAGACTCTGGCCAAATTCCGGAATCTATTACCGCAACAATGATGTTGCTCTCATCTGTTTTTCTTTTGATCGATTCAGGAAAATTTATGAAGTCCCATGATCTTGTCGTAAGCATGTCATTGTTTCTATTAGGAAACACAGATACAACTCCTTTCATTGCTGATAATTAATTAAATCAATTAATATATATGGTCATATAAATGATTTTATAAAAAATTTATATATCGTTGAGAACTAATAGATTATCTTACAAGATATTCGTTGAACTTCGTTGTTTTTTAATAGAGCAAGAAAACAATTGAAATTATTCTTGTAACTATAAATAATTCTCGCAGAAGTATTCCTGCTAAAAAAACAAAAAATGAACTTCAGAATAAGTAAGCAATCATCCTTTTAATCAAATATTTGAAATTGTTTGTATTAATAAGTAATAATGAGAAGGAAAAAAAACAAGTTGCTGAAAAAATGACAGTAGTGATATATTACACGCCAAGAGCATTTTTTAGAAATCTTGAATGCAAAATAGGTGGAGGAATGCCCAATGTTAGTTTAAAGTCTCCCATGTAGACTATATACTCCTGAATAAAATAATAAATATGTTAGTGTGATTAACAAAAAATAGTTGGTAAGAAGATTTGAATGACTATTTAAATATATTTTATCTTTGTTCGAGTCTAATAGAATAATTTAAGGTGATGTTTCTCTATAAAGGAAATGAGACAATTATAGTATTTATTGCTCTATATTGCATTCAAATTAAACTTTATAAAGTAAAATAATACAAAGGATTACATTTCCACCAATATATTCTACCTTTCAAATTTTCTTTTGTTACAATATTATATTGTTATTCATATTTACATTTTTCTCATTTAATTATAAATTTAATTAGCTTAAGTTGATTTATTATATTATTTATGTTATAAAGAATTTGGTTAAATTTTTTCTAATATAAAGAAAATATAAATTGTAACTCAAAGTACAAACTCTATAGGGAAAAGGATCCACTTACTAGGACCCTACTCAAGTGCTCACTTACCCCAATAGTTCACCCTATAATAAGTTTTGGGACAGCTATTATAAATGATATGTGAATATTTAAGAGGTTTATTCAAATCACATTTTAAATAGGGTATGTTTGATTTATCGAAAATAACTTGCAGTTGAAAGAATGTGGCATTAATTGGTAATATAAATGTCATTACTTTAAAATATTTTCTTGAAAATTCCAATGGGTTTTACAAAGAACAATCTTCCATAAATAATAAGTGTTAGGTATAATTATTCCCAAACTAAATAGTTAAGCTTAGTAACAATTTTTTTAAAATAAATCATACAACTCTAGGGATTGCTAAAACCATGAATAGTCTGGGCTTTCATTTGTGCAATTTAATTAGGCATTGTGAAAATCGAGAGTTTACGTAAAATCGTGGACTAATTATAAACTCGTAATATTCAGAGTTACTTGAAATCGTAAAAGTTTAATTTGAAAAAATATTAGTTATATATTATTATTATTATTTTTATAAATAATTAAATATTTTATACCTAACCAATTTTAAAAACTTACCTATTTAAATATAAAATTAATAATAAATAAATAATACTATAAAAATTTATATTTACAAAATTAATTATATTAATTTATTTATTTGAATAAATAATAATTTATTTGTAATTTTAAAGATAATTTTATAAATTTTAACGTAAAATCGTATAAAATCGTAAAATTAAAATTATTTATAAATTCGTAAAATCTTATTATTAATGTAAATTTAAAATGGTAAGAGTTTATCTATTTAAGTGTATACTTAAAATGAGACTCGCTAATGTTCTTTAAAATCGTAAAATCGTAAAATTTTAAGAGTTAACTCGATATTTTAATAGTCTTGCTATATATTACTATCAAAAGAAAAAAAATATATTAATGCGCTTGTTTGTTAAAACTCTTTTTTGAGCTTATCGAATTTTCTTTTCTCAAACACTAGTCTTTCTTCTAGAAGTAATTTAGGCACATATAAACCATTGAATTTAGAATTATAAACATTGATTTAATGAAAATGGATATAGGCTGTAAGAATACAGACTTATTATGCAACTTAAAAATTGAAATGATATAAAGAGATGAGCATAACTAAGGCCTAATTTTTAAAACCTTTTTGAAGGATTATAATAGTATATCACATTAATCTAGAGAATTGAACATGACTTTAGATGGATATATCTTTTAGTCTAAATCTCTTGTCATATAAATGATTTACAAATTATTTATTATTATATCATGCCAGCAGGCCTGAGAAATTATATATTGGTCAACATATTAAAAATTGATAAGAGAATAGATGTGTACTTTTGGATCTTGGTCACTTGCATTGGTGCATGTAAGGAGAATAACATAAATTGCACATAATTGAAGAAAACATGCAACAAATGAATTTGATCCTGTTTGCATCATTTTAGGAGATGCTTTTTTGTCTTACTTAAGGTTGGAAGAGAGGTTCCTATAGAGTCTTTTTATAGATTCTAAAGAAACAGTGTGAAATTTTGTAAATTATTGCTTTTTGCTTACTGATTTATGCAATCTTTGTTGTAATTTATGATATTCTTTCTGATTTTCTTTTATAAAGGGAAATATTAAAATTTCTAAAATACTTGAAAATAAAACTATTATATCTGGTGACATTTACAAAGACAATAAATTTATCAATATAATTATTTATATTTAATTTATTTTGGAAAAAACATGTTTATGCTTTTGAAAAACCCTACACCTTAACCCTATAGCCATGAACCTATTCCTTAATATGTACAATTATATATATTATAAAAAAAAATAGTCCGTCAATCTATATATATAATAATGCTTAATTTCAAAGTGTATGGATTGTCGGGTCGAGAGTTGTGCTTAATTTGAATATATATGTGAGAATAAATGAATATTTGAGTCGGGTTATGGGTTGACATGCACATAAACTTAAAACGTTTTATAATAGAATTAAAAATGATATATGTATGTTTCGAACTTGCAACATAGCAAATAAAACCATTTAACCAATTAGGGTATTTTAAATTCAACACAAAATTTGATAATTGTGGGACATTCTTACCATATAAGTTCAACTTTTTAACTAGCTAATCTATATATATAATAATGCTTAATTTCAAAGTGTCCGGACTGACAGGTCGAGAGATATAGTTAATTTGAATATATATATATATATATATATATGTGAGAGAGAGTAAATATATACTTGGGATAAACTTAAAACGGTTAAAACTAAAATTAAAAATGGGATATGTATGTTTTGAGTTACTAACCTAACAAAAACAAGTAAAATCATTTAACCAACTAGCATTTAGCCCGTGCATTTGCACGATTAATAATATAAAAAACAATGAAAAAAATAACTGATAACATTTTTAATTTTATTTTTAATCGTTTTAAATTTATGGGTGGATCAACCCACAATCCGACCCAAGTATCCATTTACTCAACATCAATATATATATATATATATATATATATATATATATATATATATATATATATATATATATATTAGTTAGTTAAAAAATTGAATTTATATTAATGTTAAAACGTCTCGCGTTCATCAAATTTGGTGTTGAATTCAAAATATAAAGTCTTAGTAGACTAGTTGGTAAAAGGTTGTACTTGTTTTTGTTAGGTTGCAAGTTCAAAACATACCTCTAACATTTTTTATTTTATTTTTAACCGTTTTAAATTTAAGGCGGGTCAACCCACAATCCGACCCAAGTATCCAAATTAACAGCTCTCGACCCGGCAATCCGGACACTTTAAAAATTAAGCATCATTAATTATATATATATATATATATTAGTTAGTTAAAAAGTTGAACTTATATTAATATTAAAACGTCCCGCGTTTATCAAATTTGGTGTTGAATTTAAAATATAAAGTCTTTTTAGCCTAGTTCGTTAAAGAGTTGTACTTGTTTTGTTAGGTTGCAAGTTCGAAACATACCTCTAGCATTTTTAATTTTATTTTTAACCGTTTTAAATTTAAAGGCGGGTCAACCCACAATCCGACCCAAGTATCCAAATTAACCACAGCTCTCGACCCGGCAATCCGGACACTTTAAAAATTAAGCATCATTATATATATATATATAGATTAGTTAGTCAAAAAGTTTAACTTATATTAATATTAAAACGTCCCGCGTTAATCAAATTTGGTATTGAATTTAAAATATAAAGTCTTTGTAGCATAGATGGTTAAAGAGTTGTACTTGTATTGTTAGGTTGTAAGTTCGAAACATACCTCTAGCATTTTTAATTTTATTTTTAACCGTTTTAAATTTAAAGGCGGGTCAACCCACAATCCGACCCAGGTATCCAAATTAATCACAGCTCTCGACCCGGCAATCCGGACACTTTAAAAATTAAGCATCATTATATATATATATATATATATATATATATATATATATATATATATATTAGTTAGTTAGTTACAAAGTTGAACTTATATTAGTATTAAAACGTCCCGCGTTTATCAAATTTGGTTTTGAATTTAAAATATAATGTTTTTGTAGCCTAGTTGGTTAAAGAGTTGTACTTGTTTTCTTAGGTTGCAAGTTCGAAACATACCTCTAGCATTTTTAATTTTATTTTTAATCGTTTTAAATTTAAAGGCGGGTCAACCCACAATCCGACCCAAGTATCAAAATTAACCATAGCTCTCGAACCGGCAATCCGAACACTTTAAAAATTAAGCATTATTATATATATAGAGATTAGTTAGTTAAAAAGTTGAACTTATATTAATATAAAAATGTCCCGCGTTTATCAAATTTGGTTTTGAATTTAAAATTTAATGTTTTTGTAGCCTAGATGGTTAAAGAGTTGTACTTGTTTTCTTAGGTTGCAAGTTCGAAACATACCTCTAGCATTTTTAATTTTATTTTTAATCGTTTTAAATTTAAAGGCGAGTCAACCCACAATCCGACCCAAGTATCCAAATTAACCACAGCTCTCGACCCGGCAATCCGGACACTTTAAAAATTAAGCATCATTATAAAATATATATATATGTGTGTGTGTGTGTGAGAGAGAGTAAATATATACTTGGGATAAACTTAAAACGGTTAAAACTAAAATTAAAAATGTGATATGTATGTTTCGAGTTAGTAACCTAACAAAAACAAGTAAAATCATTTAACCAACTAGCATTTAGCCCGTGAATTTGCACGATTAATAATATAAAAAACCGTAAAAAAAATTACGGATAACATTTTTAATTTTATTTTTAATCGTTTTAAATTTATGGGTAGGTCAACCCACAATCCGACCCAAGTATCCATTTACTCAACATCAATATATATATATATATATATTAGTTAGTTAAAAAATTGAATTTATATTAATGTTAAAACGTCCCGCGTTCATCAAATTTGGTGTTGAATTTAAAATACAAAGTCTTAGTAGACTAGTTGGTAAAAGGTTGTACTTGTTTTGTTAGGTTGCAAGTTCGAAACATACCTCTAACATTTTTTATTTTATTTTTAACCGTTTTAAATTTAAGGCGGGTCAACCCATAATCCGACCCAAGTATCCAAATTAATAGCTCTCGACCCGGCAATTCGGACACTTTAAAAATTAAGCATCATTATATATATATAGATTAGTTATTTAAAAAGTTGAACTTATATTAATATTAAAACGTCCCGCGTTTATCAAATTTGGTATAGAATTTAAAATATAAAGTCTTTTTAGCCTAGTTCGTTAAAGAGTTGTACTTGTTTTGTTAGGTTGCAAGTTCAAAACATACCTCTAGCATTTTTAATTTTATTTTTAACCGTTTTAAATTTAAAGGCGGGTCAACCCACAATCCGACCCAAGTATCCAAATTAATCACAGCTCTCAACCCGGCAATCCGGACACTTTAAAAATTAAGCATCATTATATATAGATTAGTTAGTTAAAAAGTTGAACTTATATTAATATTAAAACGTCCCGCGTTTATCAAATTTGGTGTGAATTTTAAAATATAAAGTTTTTTATAGCCTAGTTGGTTAAAGAGTTGTATTTGTATTTTAGGTTGAAAGTTCGAAACATATCTCTAGAATTTTTAATTTTATTTTTAACCGTTTTAAATTTAAAGGCGGGTCAACCCACAATCCGACCCAAGTATCCAATTTAACCACAGCTCTCGACCCGACAATCCGGGCACTTTAAAAATTAAGCATCATTATATATACATAGATTAGTTAGTTAAAAAGTTGAACTTATATTAATATTAAAACGTCCCGCGTTTATTAAATTTGGTGTTTAATTTAAAATATAAAGTCTTCGTAACCTAGTTGGTTAAAGAGTTGTACTTGTTTTGTTAGGTTGCAGGTTCGAAACATACCTCTAGCATTTTTAATTTTATTTTTAACCGTTTTAAATTTAAAGGCGGGTCAACCCAAAATCCGACCCAAGTATCCAAATTAACCATAGCTCTCGACCCGGAAATTAAGATACTTTAAAAATTAAGCATCATTATATATATATATATATAGATTAGTTAGTTAAAAAGTTGAACTTATATTAATATTAAAACGTTCCGCGTTTATCAAATTTGGTGTTAATTTTAAATATAAAGTCTTTGTAGCCTAGTTGGTTAAAGAGTTGTACTTTTTTGTTAGGTTGCAAGTTCGAAATATACCTCTAGCATTTTTAATTTTATTTTTAACCGTTTTAAATTTAAAGGCGGGTCAACCCACAATCCGACCCAAGTATCAAAATTAACCATAGCTCTCGACCCGGCAATCCGAACACTTTAAAAAGTAAGCATCATTATATATATATATATTAGTTAGTTAAAAAGTTGAACTTATATTAATATTAAAACGTCCCGCGTTTATCAAATTTGGTTTTGAATTTAAAATATAATATTTTTGTAGCCTAGTTGGTTAAAGAGTTGTACTTATTTTGTTAGGTTGCAAGTTTGAAACATACCTCTAGCATTTTTAATTTTATTTTTAACCGTTTTAAATTTAAAGTCGGGTCAACCCACAATCCGACCCAAGTATCCAAATTAACCACAACTCTCGACCCGGCAATCCGGACACTTTAAAAATTAAGCATCATTATATATATATATATATTAGTTAGTTAAAAAGTTGAACTTATATTAATATTAAAACGTCCCGCGTTTATCAAATTTGGTGTTGAATTTAAAATATAAAGTCTTTGTAGCCTAGTTGGTTAAAGAGATGTACTTGTTTTGTTAGGTTGTAAGTTCGAAACATACCTATAGCATTTTTAATTTTATTTGTAACCGTTTTAAATTTAAAGGCGGGTCAACCTACAATACGACCTAAGTATCCAAATTAACCACAGTTCTCGACCCGACAATCCGGACACTTTAAAAATTAAGCATCATTATATATATAGATTATACTAATAAGACTTTATATTTTAAATTAAACACCAAATTTGATTAACATGAGACATTCTTAACAATGAAGTTCAATTTTTTAACTAACTAATATATATAATAATAATGCTTAATTTCAAAGTGTCTAGATTACCAGGTCGAGAGCTGTGATTAATTTGAATATATATGTGAGAGTAAATAGATACTTGGGTCGGATTGTAGGTTGACCCGTCCATAAACTTTAAACGGTTAAAAATAAAATTAATATTGTATATGTATGTATCGAACTTGCAATATAACAAAATAAATAAAATCCTTCAACAAACCCTTTAACTCATTCATATTCATATATATATATATATATATATATATATATATATATATATATATATATATATATATATATATATATATATATATATATATATATATATATATATATATATATATATATATATAATAATAATAAACTTTAATTGGAAAAAAGAGAGTTTAGTTAATTATTAAAAAAATTAACACATTTCTTTATTATTTATTTTAATAATAAATCTAAATAAATAAAATTAATAATTCAAAATTTATTTAAAACAATAATAAAAAATCAACGGTATAATAATAATTCGTTCATATATATATAATAAACCTTAGTGAATTTTTAATAATAAATTTTAAAAATAAAAATTTAGTTTAAATATATTAAAATGATAAGTATTTATTAAATATTTTAAAATAAAAATATTGTATTTATAAGTATTTTTTAATTGTTAATCATATAAATTATATATGCATACACAAAATTATAAATATAAATCATCAATCTTAAGTGGTTGAAGTGTTAATGCTACATAATGAAGACCATGGTTCAAATCCCATTAAGTACAATTATTAAACTATTAAAACAATTATAGTTAATATGTGAAATAAAAACGTTGGTTTATTGAAGGGTGGAGATAGTTGAATGCGAATGATATTGGTTAAAATTTGCGATGAAATTGTTGGGCGGATAAATGATATTTAGAAAATGAGAGGTCGATAGTTAATATGTGAAATAAAAACGTTGGTTTATTGAAGGGTGAAGATAGTTGAATGCGAATGATATTGGTTAAAATTTGCGATGAAATTGTTGGGCGGATAAATGATATTTAGAAAATGAGAGGTCGATTGGGATAGATGGTTAAAATGTACGATGAAATTGGTGGTTGGGTAAATTACATTCACGATATTCAAGAATATGATTAGTTTTTTGTTGATTTGACCGAAGTAAAAGTGTAAAGTCACAAGATTAGAGGTCAATTGAAGTGGATAAATATATGGAATGAGATTATTGGTAAGTGAGTATGCCACATGATGAGAGGTCGATTGGGTCAACTGAGGTGGATAAAAATATGTAATGAGATGGTTGGTTAATCGAAGTGAGTATGCCACATGATGATAGGTGGACTAGGTCAATCGAGATGGATAAAAATATGGAACGAGATGGTTGGTTAGTCGAAGTGAGTATGTCACACGATGAGAGGTCGATTGAGGATTGATGGGCCAAAGTGAGGGTAAAAGAGATTGGTAATGTACCAAAGTGAAAGTTTAAGGGCACGATATGAGATGTCCGATTAGGGTGGATAAATGTGAAATGAGATGGGCTGGTCTGTCGAAGTGATGATAAGTAAGGCAAGTTGTTTATTGTAAAAGATGTGAGGAGATGAATTGTTTGACGGAAATAAAAATAAAGTCTTGAAATGAGATTAGTGGAATGAGATGACTTAAGTTAATCGAAGTAAGTAAGGTCACGCTATGAGATGTTGATTGGGGGATTGATGGGTCAAAGTGAGGGTATAAGAGATTGGTAACATTGGAGATGGTTGATTTAACCGAAATGAAATTATGTAAGGTCACACAATATGAGAGGTTGATTAATGTGCATAAATGTGGAATGAGATGGTTAATTATCTGAAGTGAGGATAAAAATGTTATGTTATATATTGTAAAATATGTTAGGAGATGAGTCATGATATAAGAGTTCAGTTGGGGATTGGTGACCAAAGTGAATAGTACAAGAGATTGGTGATGTTAGAGACTGGTTATTTGACCGAAATGAAAGTGTAAGGTCACATAGGAGAGGTCTATTATTAGTGTGGATAAATGTGGATTGAGATGGATGGTTATCCGAATTGAGGATAAAAAAGTTTCTTCAATTTTTTCTGAAAAAATCTCCTTGGGGTTGTATATTATAAAATATGTTTGAAGATGAGTTGTTTGACGAAGTAAAAACAAGGTCTCGAGATGAGAGGTTGATTATGAATTGGTGGGTAAATGTGGAATGAGATGTTTAATTAGTCAAAGTGAGAGTAAAGTAACGAGATAAGAGGTCAAATTGGGTGGATAAATGTGAAATGAGATGTATGGTTAGCCAGAGTGAGGTTAAGAATGTTGGGTTGTATATTATAAAATATGTGAGAAAATGAGTTTTTTGATGAAGTGAAAGTAAAGTCTTCGAGAGAATAGAGATCGATTGTTATTGGTGGATAAATATGGAATGAGATGATTTTTGATTAATCGAAGTGAAAGTAAGGTAAATAAATAGAGGTCGATTGGGAAATAAATTGATATTGGTGGTTAAAATATGTGAGAGGATTTTTTTTTTTTTGGAAAAAACGACTTAACATTATTTCATTAAAAAATTTCAAAATGGAAAAAAAACAAATGAGTTTATGTATTTTTCTAGACAAGCCTAGAAAATTTAGTTCGTAATAGTCTAAAACAAATGAATTACACAACAAACAAAAAATTGAAATATTTTATCTAACTAAAAAAAAGATTAGTTGTTTGACCAAAGTGAAAGTTAAGGTCACGAGATGAGAAGTCCAATTTGAATTGGTAGATAAATGTGGAATGAGATGGTTGGTTAGTCTAAGTTCTTTATGATCACGAGATGGAGGTTGATTGAACATTGATGGGCTAAAGAGAGGCTAAAAAGAGATTGGTAATGTTTGAGATTTTTTATTTAACCAAAGTAAGAGTGTAATGTTACGAAATGAGAGGTTCATTAGGGAAAAATATGTGAGAAGATATGTGAGAAGATGAGTTGTTTTATCAAAGTGAATAAAATGTGAGATTTGAGTGTTTTATTTTTTATTTTTTATTTTAATATATTATTCATAATTTATTAAGAATTTTAAAAATTGAAATACATATTATAATTTTTTTGTTTATATTTTATTCTTATGTATTGCATGAAAATCTTCTTAGTTTATATAATAATGTGTTCATTAGAATTGTTTATTTCTTTAGAAGCATATTAATAATCTAATATTTATTCTAACTTTATTAATATTTAGTAGTACAAGGAATTAAAACAAAAGAAGATGATCAAAAAATTATATTATGACAATAGTAGACATAAAAGGAAAACATACTGTCATGAAATTCTTTATGAGTGGAGACCATACATATACTCTTTCTACGATACTTTCCAACATGCAAACCCAAAATGTGATTTAGCTAAAGAAGATGATAAAAAAATTAATAAATGCTAGAAAGTAGATATATAGGAAAATGTAACATAGGTGCATATAATCAAAGAGCAAATAATGGTTAAAAAACATAAAACAAAATATAAATAAAATTTTGTACAATAAGAAAGCAGTACGAAGGAGGTGAAACCTCAACCTAATCATGTTGAAGAGATAATTAAGGAATCACAATCAAATCAAGTTGAAGTGGTTGCTGATTAAACAGAGAGTAAGATACTCAGGCTAATCTAAACGAAGAAGAGAATTTAAAGGTTGATATAGAAGAATCCAAAGTTGTTGAAGATTCCAAAGATGAAGCTAAAGAAATGAAGACAATGACCTATAAATTCAAATTGTGAACAACAAGGTGAAGAGCCCGGAAATCCTAAATAGTGATTCTTTCTATAAAATCAGAACGGGATTATATAAAGAAAGAAATCAAAATGAGAATAAGTAATATTCATCAAACTTTTTAATTCATCATTTTTCACTACAAGAGGAAGAGGAAGAGGAAGAAGAAAGACAAATGGAAGAGGAAGACAACCGGTTGATACAACATGTTGGTATGGAATAAAAATACTGATTTGGATAATTATGATTTAATACCGTTTATAAAATTTCTTTGTAATCTCTAATTGTATGTTTGATTGTTACTAATTAAGTTTTTTAGAATCGTTTGATTGTTATCTTTCGATCATAGTTAGAGTTTGTCTAGTTTTAATTTTGACCCTCTCAATTTTAGGATTTTCATAAAATGATTTTAATCGTTTCTTAAATGGCCAAACATTTTTTTTATGGGTAAGAATTTTTGTATATAGAAAATGAGTACACTCATAGTAACCGCAATTCATATATATATAATATTTAGTGTAAAACAGCCTCAATTATATATATAATATTTAGTGTAAAACAGCCTCAATTATATTATTAGGATGATAACACCACAAACATAGATTATAGACAAATTCTCATGTACAATTCTTATTGGAGAACTCATTAGTCTCTTTCATCTAATCCTTATTTATATATTATAGGAAATATGTTTATTACTATGATTTTCCATGTCATATCATCATGGTTGTTCTCTAACAAATACAACAATAGGACTTCTCACTGTGTTTTTGGGACCTATCCAAGACAAAGATGCGGAAACCATGTTCTCTCTAGTAAGCATTCCCTCTACAATCATTGTGAATTGTACAGTTGTTCCAACCCTAGAAAATGAAAGTCTGTTGGGAACCACTCTTATTTGTACCGACGGCGGAGACGAAATCACGGCACTGTAAGTAAATGATTCCGTTCCCACATTGGTAATTTTTCTAGTCAAGGTGACATTAAATCGAGCTGAACGAGAAACAGGGATAGAAAATGAAGGCATGTTAAGATTCGAAGAAATTGTACTCCCATAAGTGGTGCAAGAAGTATGTTCACTTGTAAGAAGATACAATTGCTCATTTGTGTAGCCTTGCCCACACAAGAACCGCACATAATCAACTATTTTGGCATCATACACAAGGCCGGGATTAATGGCACTAGCAATGTTTATGTGGCCTGCTCCGTAAGCAAATTCTACATCAGGAGTTGTTGTTTCACTCATCTTTGAGACTGCAAATGGATATTTTAAATTTAACAATTGTATAGAATGAAAAGTATTTTGATAACACTTCTTAAATTATTAATGATATATATACCCGTGGTAATAAGAGCGGATTTTATAGCGGTTGGCGACAGTGATGGATTAAAAGATTTGACATAAGCTGCTGCAGCTGCAACATGTGAAGATGCCATTGAAGTGCCCGATAAGATGTTATATGGTGACCTTCTCTTATCAATTTGTTCCTTAGTAGGAGAATTCAAAGGTGTCCATGCTGCCAAGATGTGAACACCAGGCGCACACAAATCCGGCTACAAGATAAGGAGAAACATTGTTATAATTTATTATAAGATAAATGTAATTTTAATTGCTATTTTGAACTAGAATCCATTTTCATTTTTATACATTAAAATATTATACAATTATTAAAATTAAAGTTTAATAATATTATACTATTCATTTCCAATCAAATTATTCACCATATATAAAATAATAGAGACTATATCACAATGCTATAATCCTGATATTATACGAGGTTTAGTCCGTAAAACTGATTGATTCGGTCGGGAATCTTATTACCTTTTAGAGGATTTTTGCACACATCAATTTATATTTTTTCGTTTTTTCACTACCATTGTTATTTTTTTTTGTTGTACGTAAACGTCTATCAATTTCATAATATTTGGATGCATCATCTTTAAAATAAAATAATTTTTACAAATATTAAGCTTCATATTTAATATTAGAGTAAAGTTAAGGGAAAAAAAAGTAATGAATAAGTGAAAAATATATCAAACCTTCAGGATTTCAGGTGTTATAAGATTCGGTCCCCTAGATGAGAAGGATCCAATATATGGTGACGAAGAATCAATACCTCCTTTAGTCTTGAATATTCTTGCAGTTGGAGTCCTGCTTAATAATAATAAAAATCAATAAATGAACAAAATAATATACAAATAATTTTAGAACAACTTAAATATTACATATTCTTCTCTCTTAATCTCATATAATAGTTACTCATTCGGTTGTCCTCGTATCCGAAAACATAAGTTGTTGGGAGGACAAACGCATCAGAGTCATCTTTTCTTTCACGAGCTCGTATCACCATACCAGTTGCACCAACAGAAAGAGCTTCTGTCCCTATATTATATTCGTCACAAATAACAATTTTATCCTTTACTAATGTAGTATCGAGTGAGTTTCTTTTGCACGTTCTGCAGTTATGAGACCAATAACATTATTACAACAAAATTGTTGTAAATTAATTGGCAATTAGATTATCAATACTAATATATGACAAACTAAAATGGCTCATGGAACTCAATATGATGTTTAGCATGATAAATTCTAGGGGTGTTCAACCGGTCGGTTAGCCGGTTAACCGGTCGGTTAGCCGGTTAACCGGTTAACCGGTTAAACGGTTCCGGTTAATACCGGTTTTGGCTTTTATTTTATAAACCGGTTAACCGGCCGTTAATGGTATCGGTTTTACCGGTTCTGGTTCTACCGGTTTTGGTCGGTTCTGGCCGGTTAACCGGGTTTAACCAGGAACAGATAATTCAATTTTTTTTAAATTAAGTAATAAATATATAAAATATTTTTTTTAAAATTATTATTTGCACTTTCCTATTATACTATTCTCTATCCTTTCTTGTCTCTATTATAATATATTATATTATTATTATATAATATAAATATATTATATTATAATAATATATTTTATTGATATATTTAGGAATATGTTATAATATATAATTTTATTCTAACAATATAATATATTTTATAACTATTCTGTTAGGTTTTATATGTTTCTTGAGAAAATTCAAATTTATTATGTCGATTAGTCTTTGATCAACCAAGTATAAGCGAATATGATTGAATCCTCTTCTCAACCGATAGAACAGGAAGTGGAATCGGTAAATTATAATTTATAACTTTGATTTTAGGTGTTTCCGTATTGAACGTGTTGGAGAGAAAGTTAAAACATGAAGTGAAGGTTGAACTTTGAAGACATAAAGTTTTAATTTGCTTAACTATTTTAATTTTGTTAATTTATAATTCCACGTTATCGTATCGTTATAAAAACAATTTTACATATTTTAATGAAATTATTTCAATTTGTTTTTAATTTATTTTGATAAAATTCTATATAGATTATAATGTTTTTTAAAAATTATTCTATAAAAATTATTTATAAAATAACTGCTACAAATTATAAAATATAAAAATATATAATTAAATTATTACCGGTTTACCGGTTAAACCATTAGAAAAATAGGGAAATCGAAAACCGAACCGTTTAACCGGTAAAAAACCGATTAACCGGAACTGCTAGAACCGGTTAACCAATAAACCGTTAAAATGAAACCGATTAACTATCGGTTCGGTTGGGTTACCGGTTTTCCGGTTTTTTTGGACAACCCTAATAAATTCATAGTATAATTAGGATCATTGTGTAATACCTAGATACGTTGCTGGAAACATTCATTCTATTATTTGGCACATCAGAACCATACACCATAGGGTAGAAATCAGTTTCATCAAACATATTTATTGAAACTCCCTGTGTTAGTAAGACAAATGAAAAATCAAATCAATAAAAATCATTGTATGCATGCTTTGCTTAAACAAGAATAAATGGTAGTGAAAAACTTTAATTTACCTTAACAACCACACCATTACCCATTTCTAAATTGCTAATGAAGTTTCGATCAATAGTGCTTGCACCGACTGAAAGTACCCAAGGAAAAACATTCACTAAACTTCAACGTTTGGGACCCTTATTTCCTATTGGCACTTCCGTTAAAATTCCTTTTCTCATTGCTTTAAAACTCCCAATAGATAAAGAATTCGTAAAATAGCTTATAGGATTTTCATCTCCCATAGAAATTGATATTATGTCTACACCGTCTGTGATTGCATCAGCGAATGCTGCAATGATGTCGGCATCGTCGCAACCAGAGGACCAACATACTTTATATGCGGCAATTAGCGAAGATGGGACACCGCCTCGAGCTGTACCTGTACCTAGGCCAAAAAAACTTGCTGATTTATCAATGTTGCCCGCAATTATTGAGGCCATATAAGTTCCATGACCAATGGTGTCTCTTGGAGATTGAACATCCTCGGTGGAGAAGTGACCATTCTTTTTGTAATACCTTGCTCCAATGATTTTTCTGCATGCATGCATGCAATCATAATATGTTATTATATTTTAATTAAATTTATTTTATATAAAAAACATCTTACTTATTACAAGTGAAATTGGTTAGTCTCCTGCAAGAGCCTTTCCATTTTTTTGGTGGACGCGAGGGGAAACAAAATCTTGAATTTTTAAAGCTTACAGACTCTGGCCAAATTCCGGAATCTATTACAGCAACAATGATACTACTCTCAACTGTTTTTCTTTTGATCGATTGAGGAAAATTTATGAAGTCCCATGATCTTGTCGTAAGCATGTCATTGTTTCTATTAGGAAACACTGATACAACTCCTTTCATTGCTGATAATTAATTAAATCAATGCATATATGTATATGAATATATAAATGATTTTATAGGAAATTTTATATATAGTTGAGAACTAATTGATTCTTACAAGATACTCGTTGAACTTCGTCGTTTTTTAATAGAGCAAGAAAACAATTGAAATTATTCTTGTAACTGTAAATAATTGTCGCAAAAGTATTCCTGCTCAAGAAAAAATTGAACTTTAAAATAAGTAAGCAATAATCATTTTAATCAAATATTTTAAATTGTTTGTATTAATAACTAATAATGAGAAGGAAAAAAACAAGTTGCTTAAAAAATGACAGTAGTGATATATTACACGCCAAGAGCATTTTTTAGAAATCTTGTATGTAAAATAGGTGGAGGAATGCCCAATGTTAGTTTAAAGTCTCCCATGTAGACTATATACTCCTGAATAAAATAATAAATATGTTAGTGTGTATAACAACAATAGTTGGTAAGAAGATTTGAATGCCTATTTAAATATATTTTTATCTTTGGTCGAGTCTAAATAGAATAATTTAAGGTGATGTTTCTCTAGACAGGGAATGAGACAATTATAGTATTTATTGCTCTATATTGCATTCAAATTAAACTTTATAAAGTAAAATAATACAAAGGATTAATTTTCCACCAATACACTTCTACCTTTCAAATTTTCTTTTATTACAATATTATTTTCTTATTCATATTAACATTTTTCTCATTTAATTAGTTTAAGTTGATTTATTATCTTATTTATATTATAAAGAATTTGGTTAAAATTTTCTAGTTTAAAGAAAATATAAATTGTGACTTAAAGTACAAACTCTATAGGGAAAAGGATCCAAATACTAGGACCCTCCTCAAATGCTCACTGACCCCAATATTTCACCCTATAATAAGTTTTGGGACAGTTATTATAAATGATGTTAATATTAAGAGGTTTATTCAAATCACATTTTAAATGGGTTTGTTTGATTTATCGAAAATAATTTGCAGTTGAAATGTGTTGTTAATAGGTAATTATATAAATGTCAATACTTAAAAATATCTTCTTGAAAATTCCAATGGGTTTTACAAAGAACAATCTTCCATAAATAGTTGATACAATTATTCCCAAACTAAAGTAGTTAAACTTAGTAACAATTTTTTTTAAATAAATTGTACAACTCTAGGGGTTGCTAAAATAATGAATGGATTATGCTTTCATTTCATTGTTGCAATTTAATTAGGCCTACATATTACTATCAAGAAAAGGAAACATATTAATGCACTTGTTTGTTAAAGATCCTTTTTTAGCTTATAGAATTTTCTTTTCTCAAAGACAAGTCTTTCTTCTACAAGTTATTTAGGCACATACAAACCATTGAATTTAGAAATTTTAAACATTGATTTAATGAATATGGATATATGTTGTAAGAATATAGGCCTACTATGCAACTTAAATAATTGAAATGAGATCAAGAGATGTGCATAACTAAGGCCTAATTTTTTAATCTGTTTGAGGGATTATAATAGTCAATCATATTAATCTCTCTAGATAATTGAACATGAATTTAGAGGGATATATCTTTTAGTCTAAGTCTCTTTGTCATATAAATGTTTTACAAACTATTTATTATTATATCATGCCGAACAGGTGTGAGAAATTATATATTGGTCAGTATATTACAAATTGAATTAAAGAATAAATGTGTACTTGTGGATCTTGGCCACTTGAATTGGTGCATGTAAGGAGAATAACATAAATTGCACATAATTGAAGAAAACATGCAACAAATGAATTTGATCTTGTTTGCATCATTTTAGGAAATGTTTTGTCTTACTTAAGGTTGGAAGAGAGGTTCCTATAGAGTCTTTTTATAGATTCTAAAAGCTATAGAAACACTAAGAACTTACATTTGGTAAATTATTGCCTTTTTGCTTACTGTTTTATGCAATCTTTGTTGTAATTTATGATATTCCTTCTGAATTTCTTTGTAAAGGGCACTATTAAAAGTTCCTAAAATACTTGGAAGACATTAAATTTATCAATATAATTATTTATATTTAATTTATTTTGGAATGACCAGGGACGGACATACAGCACAGCTGAGGTGGGCTTAATGTCACGGGCAGGAACTCGGTCACCGAATATTCTCTCGTCCCGCGCGGCACTAGGCTAGATTGCCACGATCCTAGCTAGTCAGCCTCTTAAAATATGCAAGAAGATGGAACAATTTGAGAGAGAAAGAGCTTGGAGAATATCTTGTTTTATTGCTTACAAGAGTGAGGTATTACAAGTGTTGAGTGCTTTGAACATTGGTTGTTATGAGTTGAGTCCTATCACCTAGACTTGTTTATATACATGTGTGAAGATCATTCTAGATCTTCCTTGTCCTAGACATTTCTAGACTCTTCTATTATTAAACTAATCCTAAGAATTCCTAGAGGTTTTTAGAGAATTCTACTAGCACCTATACATGAGAACTCCTAAAGAATTCTAGAGAGTTCTCCCACCTTATATACAAAAGGAACTTCCTAGAGAATTTTAGAAAGTTCCATGACCCTACTTACAAAAGAGGAACTCTTAGATAAATCTAGAGAGTTCCATGACCTCACTCATAAAAGGAGAACTCCTAGATAAATCTAGAGAGTTCCATGACCAACAAAAATCTAGGAACTCCTAGAGGATTCTAGAGAGTTCAGGAAATGACCCAAGACCTGGAATATTCTAGAAAATGCACCTTGGAGGCTTGACATGTGCACCCCATACCAATGGGCCGTGACATTCTCCCCCACCTAAGTCGTGGCCGACCTCGGCACGACCTTAGAACGATGCATGGTGATCTTTTTCCTGGTGTCCCTTGAGTGCTCTTCCTTCCCCTTGCACGTCACGGCATCAGGTGCACTTATGGCTGCCAGCTCCAACCGATATGAGACGTTTCCCACACGTCTCTCGATCGAAAACGGTCCCTCGAATCTGCGCACAAGCCCCTTGAGCACAGACCGTAGAGACTTCAACTGTTGCGGGGGCAACTCCCATTTCCACCGTCCCCTTTCCTAACTGCACGCCCTGCTTCCTTTCCCATGCACTTGACGCGAGTGAAGGCGGACTGACTTTGGCCCACGTTTCTTGTGGCCAAACCTTGTGGATCTGATGGTTTCGTGCCTTTAGTCTTGAGTCGCTCGAAGACCTTGCACCTCCTTTGGACTTCCTTGGGTACTTGTCCTTTCCCCTTGGAACCGTCCCCATCATCCACTCTAGAAAAAGTGGTAAAAGCCCTTTACCACATTTGCGACCTCGGCTGAATCGCATTGCCGAGAACATGCTTATTCCCTCTAATTCTCTCCTTGTTGGAATCACGCTAGACTTCCCGTGATCCAAGATGATTAAGGAATCGGAATAAGGCATTATGCAAGCGCATACCTGATCGCACCATTGTAGTCCCAACACTACGTCGTAGTCTTCCATTGGGACCAAGGTAAACGAGACTGTCCCATACCAGTCTTCGATCTTGGTGTACACTTTCCTAGCCTCCCCGGCCACTGGCTTGGCTACATCGAAGGACTTCACCGTCCCTCTTGTTGGGCTAATCCGTAGACCCAACGCCTTGGCTACTCCTTCTCGCATGAAGTTGTGTGTAGCCCTTGTATCCACTAGTGCCTTAATGCTTCTTCCCACGATCCAAGCTTCCACGAACAAAGAGCCACTCATTGTTTCCTTGACCGGCTTCGCAACACTAGTCTTCGCAGCGTTGAGCAGTCTCAAGGAACCCACCCGAGTCCCTTCCTCTTCCTCGGAAGACTCGTGTCCTTTCGCTACTGCAACATTTTCCCCTTTGAATGGGCACATAAACTTTATGTGATTATGAGCACCACAAATCTGACACACTCTTGGCTTACCCGAGTCGTCGGTTTTCCCCACAGAGTTGTTATGTGCATGCCCCTTCCTAGGTGGGCGGTCTCCCCCACCTTTCTCCTGGTCACGTGGGTGGTCTCCCCCACGATTTTCCTCCTCGTCCCTGAGGATCTTCGGCCTATCCACAAACACTTTGAGCTCTAATAGTCTTTCTGCAACCGCGATCGCCTCGGAGACGTCCCGCACCTTGGCCCTTTGCAGCTCCAACTGCACCCAAGTCTTAAGGCCATTCACAAACGCGAACAGGGCCTCCTGTTCCGTTAGACTCGGTAACTCGAGCATCAACTCCTGGAACTCCTTCACATACTCCTTGATGCTCCTGTTGTGGACAAGTTGATTCAACCTTTTCCTAGCCTCGAACTCGGCGTTCTCTAGGAAGAATTGGCGCTTGAACTCGGTCTTGAAGTCCTCCCACGTCTCCATTCGTAACGTGCCTCGTTCAATATCTACTTCCCGCCTCCTCCACCACAGTAGTGCCATCTCTTGAAGGAAGAAAGGTGTTGTCTACAACTTGCCACGATCATCTAGTATGCTTGATGCCCGAAAGTACCTCTCCATGTTCCAAAGGAAGTCCTCCACTTCCCTTGCACTCCTCAAGTCTTTGAACGGAGTTGGCTTGGGAACATCCATCCGACGAGGTGTCGCACCTCGAAGTTCCCCTCCATTCCACCCAATTCGACCCTCCATAGAGTCGAGCCTCCCCATTATCTCCCTTCGGAGAGCGTCGATCCTCGCATGGACTTCTCCCCGGATTGTCTCGAGCACTTCATGGAGGATATCATTAACCTCCCCTCGAATCGATACCAGCACTTCGTCACGAATGCTCCGGTTCATATTGTTAATGATCCCCATCACCTCGTTCTCCAACTTTTCACCAGCCTCATCCAACGCCGTCACCCTCTCGGCCACCGCGCTAAACACTTCGAGAGTCTCCTGGTGCTCGGACATGCCTTCCTCAAGCCGGGTCACCCGCGCTTCCATGTCGACACTCCTCTCGACGGACTTGTCCCTCTTGGACCTCTTGTCCTTTTGTTCGCCGGTCGAAACCTTCGTGACTTTGGAACTTGAATCCATCTCTTCTTTCAATGCGGAAGCACAAACGTGGATGCGATAATACTTTTGCTCTGATACCACTTGTCACGGGCAGGAACTCGGTCACCGAATATTCTCTCGTCCCGCGCGGCACTAGGCTAGATTGCCACAATCCTAGCTAGTCAGCCTCTTAAAATATGCAAGAAGATTGAACAATTTGAGAGAGAAAGAGCTTGGAGAATATCTTGTTTTATTGCTTACAAGAGTGAGGTATTACAAGTGTTGAGTGCTTTGAACATTGGTTGTTATGAGTTGAGTCCTATGACCTAGACTTGTTTATATACATGTGGGAAGATCATTCTAGATCTTCCTTGTCCTAGACATTTCTAGACTCTTCTATTATTAAACTAATCTTATGAATTCCTAGACGTTTTTAGAGAATTCTACTAGCACCTATACATGAGAACTCCTAGAGAATTCTAGAGAATTCTCCCACCTTATATACAAAAGAACTTCCTGGAGAATTCTAGAAAGTTCCATGACCCTACTTACAAAAGAGGAACTCTTAGATAAATCTAGAGAGTTCCATGACCTCACTCATAAAAGGGGAACTCCTAGATAAATCTAGAGAGTTCCATGACCAACAAAAATCCAGGAACTCCTAGAGGATTCTAGAGTGTTTCAGAAATGACCCAAGACTTGAAATATTTTAGAAAATGCACCTTGGAGGCTTGACATGTGCACCCCATACCAATGGGCCGTGACATTAATCCCACCCCTTAATTATTTTTTTATATATATATAATGAAAAAACAAATCCAAACTCTCCCTGCTTCTCATTCCTTTCCAATGCTTATACCATATATACATTATATATACCCTACTTTTATATATAATAATAATAAGCTTAATTTCACCTTACTTTTATATATATATATATATATATATATATATATATATATATATATATATATATATATATATATATATATATATATATATATATATATATATATATATATATATATAATAATAAACTTAATTTTATATTATTAATTATCTTTCTATTTTATTTAAAATTTGTTTAGACATAATTTTATTTCACTAATTTAATATATTACTAATTATTTATCATTTAATTATTTTCATTTAAAATTCTTATATTTATTTTTCTAATTTGAAAAGAAATATAATATCAATTTTTTTTTAATTCACTTCCTTAATATATATCTTCTTAATTTATATAAATGAAGAATAGTTTAGAGCTACTTTAAAAATTAAATTTTGAGAGATTAAAAAATAGTTGAGAATTTTAGAGATTAGGTTTTGAGATAATAGAAAACTCACACTAGCTCTTTGAGTGCTTTCTCATTATAAGTACTAACAAAAAAAATACACAAACAAGTCCCTTAAGTTATGAGGTAAATACAAAATAAGAATAATAAAAAAGATAATAATAAATAAGTAATAATTCTTTACAAATATCATCATTTTTATTAATTCTCTTCCATAATATCCATTTTTTAATTTATGTATTGGTTAATTTTATTATGTCTATAATTGATTTGGTTTTATTATGTTATATTAATATTACAAGTTAACATTATCTAATTTTTTTTTCTTATAATTTTTACTTAATAAAATATTAATTTAGTTTTAACGTTACAATTTTTATTATTACGGAGCAAACATTTTCAGTAATGAAAATGTGAAGACGAAATTTCGCAATAAATTAGAGCATGATGTTTTTGTCGAACTATTTGACACTTTTTATTTAATGAGATTTATCTAAGGATGTAAATATATATTTTATTATAGATGAATTTTATATTTTAAAATTCGTAAAGTTTAACTTATTTAATTATTATAGTACAAGTGACTTTTGGATATTTGGTTTCTTCTGAGATCACTCGACCAATCTCATCCACTTGAACATTTTTATTTGTGGAAAAAGGTGGGAAGTCTATTCTATGGTTTTAGTTTTGAGTTCGGGATATAATTTAATGATTCCAAAATAAGTGTGTAAAAGTCAAGGTTTTATGCTGCTTGTCTATTGAGGCAAAAGAGAACTTATGACTTCGCGGATGGAGAGGGATTCGAACCCCCTCTCTTTTCTATAGTTCACGGGGGGCAGACAGACAGACAGAACTATTGAATAAGTTTCATTCGAGAG
This sequence comes from Impatiens glandulifera, assembly GCF_907164915.1. Taxonomy (NCBI): domain Eukaryota; kingdom Viridiplantae; phylum Streptophyta; class Magnoliopsida; order Ericales; family Balsaminaceae; genus Impatiens; species Impatiens glandulifera. The sequence goes on along the minus strand of NC_061865.1, from coordinate 45,725,257 downwards.
TTTACCGTGCCTATAAAATTTAAGCCCACCCCAATGCAAATTCCTGGGTCCATCCCTCCGGAATGACCATGTTTATTCTTTTGAAAAAAATACCTACAAACCTAAGTCTATTGCCATGATGGAACTATAGCGATGAATCCATGAGTATGTACAATTATCTAGAAGATTACATAAATAAAATAAATTTAATTAAAAAATTATAATGATATGTATTCAATGTTTAAACTTTTTAATAAATCATGAATAATATTTTAAAATAAAACATAAAACACTCTCATTCTACATTTTATTCACTTCGATAAAATAATTCATCTTCTCACATATCTCATCACATATTTTTTTTCCAAATGAACCTTTTATCTCGTGATCTTACACTTTCACTTTGGTCAAATTAAAAAGTCTCAAACATTACCAATCTTTTTTTTACCCTCACTTTATCCATTAGTACACAATCGATCTCTCATCTCGTGACTTTAAGGAACTCAGACTGACCAACCATCTCATTCCACATTTATCTACCAATTCAAATTGGACTTCTCACCTCGTGACCTTAACTTTCACTTCGATCAAACAACTAATCTTCTCGCATATTTTAACTACCAATATCAATTTCTTTCCCAATTGACTTCTATCTTTTTACCTTACTTTCACTTCGACTAATCAAAAATCATCTTATTCCATATTTATCCACCAATCACAATCGACCTCTATTCTCTCAAAGACTTTACTTTCACTTCATCAAACAACTCATCTCCTCACATATTTTATAATATATAATTCGACATTCTTATCCTCATTTTGGCAAACCATACATCTTATTCCACATGTATCCACCCAATTGACCTCTAATCTCGTTCCCTTACTTTCACTTTGAATAATTAACCATCTCATTCCACATTTATCCATCAATTCACAATCGACCTCTCATCTCGAGACCTTACTTTCGCTTCGTCAAATAACTCATCTCCTAACATATTTTATAATATACAATCCGACTTTCTTTATCCTCAATTCAGGTAACCATCCATCTCATTCCACATTTATCCACCCATTAATCGACATCTCATGTGTGACCTTACACTTTTACTTAGGTCAAATCAACCATCTCCAACATCACCAATCTATTTCACTTTTCACTTTGTTCACCAATCCCCAATTGACCTCTTATAACGTGACTCATCTCCTCACATATTTTATAATATACAAACTTAATTTTTTATCCTCACTTCAGATAACTAATAATCTCATTCCACATTTATTCACATCCTAATCAACCTCTCATATTGTGTGACCTTACACAATTTCATTTTGGTCAAATCAACCATCTCTAACGTTACCAATCTCTTTTACCCTCACTTTGACCATTTAATTCCCCAATCGACATCTCATAACCTTACTTACATCGATTAACCAAAATTATCTCATTCCACATTTTTATCCCACTAATCTCAATCGACCTCTCATCTCGAGACTTTTACTTTCATTTCGGTCAAACAATTCATCTTCTCACATATTTTATAATAAACAATTCGACTTACTTATCATCACTTCTACTGACCAGTCCATCTCATTTCACATTTATCCACCATAATCGGAAATCTCATACCGTGACCTTAAACTTTCACTTTAGTACATTATCAATCTCCTTTACCCTCACTTTAGACTACCAATCCCCCAATCGACCTCTCATCGTGTGGCATTCTCACTTCGACTAACCAATCATCTCATTTTATATTTTTATCCACCTCAATTGACCTCTAATCTTGTGACCTTACACTTTCACTTTGGCCAAATCAATAAACATCAAACCATCTCCTTCCATACCGTGAATGTCATTTAACCAACCAAAAATTGTATCGCATATTTTAACCATCTATCACAATCGACCTCTAATTTTGTGAATGTCATTTACCGCCCAACAATTTTATCGCAAATTTTAAACAATATCATTCACATCCAACCATCTCCTTACTTTGATAAACCAACATTTTTATTTCACATATTAACCATCAATGTTTTTTAATAGTTTAAAAAGTGTTCCTAACGGGATTTAATGGTCTCTATTATGTAACATTAACACTTTAACCACTAGACCACTTAAAATTATTAATTTATATTTATAATTTTGTTTAAGCATATATATAATTTATATGAATAACAATTAAAAAATACGTAAATATATAATATTTGTATTTTTAAAATATTCAATAAATACTTATTATTTTATTATATTTAAATTAAATTTTTATTTTTAAAATTTATTATTTTTTTTATTAAAATTTATTAAATATATGAATGAATTATTATACTACTAATGTTGATTTTTTATTATTTTTTTAAATAAATTTTGAATTATAAATTTTATTTATTTAGATTTATTATTAAAATAAAAACTTAAGATATATATCAAAAAAACCAACCACCATTTTCATTAACAGTATCACACATTTCGTATCTTTCAGTAAACTAACCACTAATTTCAATCAACCTCTTATCTCGTGACCTCACTATCCATTGTTACCGACCTCTTATCTCTCGACAAACCACATCTTAATCACACTTTAACATGTCTCTTATCCCTAAGAAAACAAATCACCAATCTCAACTGACATTTAGCATAGTGATCTCACACTTTGTTCAATCAAATATTTGATTCATATTTTTAATCGCTTTTAATTGTTATCGTCCTATTACCCATCGACAAACCTAATCCTAATCACACTTGGTTAAAGGGTTGTACTTATTTTGTTAGGTTGCAAGTTCGAAACATACATATAGCATTTTTAATTTTATTTTTAATCGTTTTAAGTTTATGGGTAGGTAAACTCATAATCCGACTCAAATATCCATTACTCTCACATATATATCCAAATTATCCACAACTCTCGACCCAACAATTTAGACACTTTGAAATTAAGTATTATATATATATATATTATTTAGTTAAAAAGTTGAACTAATATTGTTAAGAATGTACACGTTCATCAAATTTGGTATTGAATTTAAAAAATAAAGTCTTATTAGTATAGTTGGTTAAATGGTTGTACTTATTTTGTTAGCTTGTAAGTTCGAAACATACATGTAACATTTTTAGTTTTATTTTTAACCGTTTTAAGTTTATGGGTGGGTCAACCCACAATCCGATCCAAGTATTTATTTACATATATATATATATATATATATATATATATCCAAATTAACCACAGCTCTCGATCCGATAATTCAGACACTATGAAATTAAGCATTATTATATATATATTAGTTAATTACATTTAAACACACTTACACATTCAGTGAAGTTTGTTTCACTTCACTCCGCTTCATCACTGTAAATATAATGCCTTTAATTACATTTAAACACACTTACACATTCATGTAAAATCATTTATACCTTCATATAAAAGCATTTATGGCTTCATGTAACTCTACTAGAAAATATTAAATAAAACATATTAATTATTTTATAGTCTATATAACTATATATTATATAAATATATATATATAACAACATATTTATAAATTTATTTCTGATATATTTAAATTAATTTGTATGAATTATTTTATAATATATAATTTTATATTAAACATATATATATTCTAAAACTTCTATAATAAATTTGTAAAACAACATATTTTAAAATTTATTTGTAAGATATTTAAAAGAGTTTGTTTTAATTATTTTATATTTTATATAATTATATATTACATATATATATATAAACGTTCATATAAAACCACTAACACAATCATGTAAAAATATTTATATGTTCATGTAAAAATATTAATGTCTTCATGTAAACCTTACTAGAGAATTAAATAAACAAGTGCTACCTAGTGAAGTTTGTTTCACTAGGTATTTACAGCGCTGAAAGGAGTGGAACAAGCGCAACCTAGTGAATCCTTCTTCATTAGGTATTTACAGCGCTGATAGTAGTGGAACAAGCTCTAGTTAGTGAACCTTGTTTCACTAAGTATTTACAACGTTAAAAGGAGTGAAACAAGCGCTACCTATTGAAGTTTGCTTCACTAGGTATTTACAACGCTGATAGGAGTGAAGCAAGCGCTATCTAGTGAAGCTTATTTCATTAGGTATTTACAACGCTGATGTAAATACCTAGTGAAGCAAGTTTCACTAGGTAACACTTTCTTCATGTAAATACCTAATGAAACAAGCTTCACTAGATAGCGCTTGATTCACTCCTATCAGCGTTGTAAATACCTAGTCAAACAAGCTTCACTAGGTAGCATTTGTTTCTTTTTTTTATTCTCTGATAGGGTTTACATGAATGCATAAATATTTTTACATTAACATATAAATATTTTTACATGAATATGTTAGTGGTTATACATGAACGTTTATATATATTTAATATAATTATATAAAATGTAAATTAATTAAAATAAATTCATTGTAATATCTTACAAATAAATTTTAAAATAGGTTGTTATATATATATATATATTTAGTATATAATTATACAAATTATTTCATAATTTGTACAAATTAATTTAAATATATCATAAATAAATTTATTAATATGTTATATCACAAATAAAATAATTAATAATTAATACAAATTAATTTAAAAATCTCACAAATTAATTTATAATTATATTTTTATATTTGTATATATATAATTATATAAATTATAACATAATTAATATAAATTAATTTAAATAAAACATAAATAAAGTTATAAATATGTTTTATATATAATTATATAGATTATAAAATAATTAATATATTTTATTTAATATTGTTTAGTAGAGTTTAATGAAGGCATAAATGTTTTATATGAAAGCATAAATGGTTTTACATGAATGTGTAGGTGGGTTTACATGTAAATTAAAGGCACTATATTTACGGTGATGAAGCGGAGTGAAGTGAATCAAACTTCACTAAATAGCGCTTCCTGATGTAAAACTAATGTAAAATGATTCATTCCTTCCTTTACGTTGCGCTTCTCAGGCTTGGTTTTATATGAATGAAGCGGACCCAGAATTATATCCGGGTTCCGGATATATTTTTTTTTTACCCGCAACTGATTTAATAGTAAAAGAATAAAGCTGCATTATGATTGGTCCGGAACAGATGAACACCGAAATCTGTAGCAGAGTTAGAAATGTTATTCTAACTATATCAATATTCAGTAGTACAAGGAATTAAAACAAAAGAGGTCAATAGTATTTTCATTATATCTCTACAAAAGGGAAAACAAATACCTTCAACCATTTTAAATATATTAACTTTTACTTTGGCTTTTTTTTTTTAATTTATGGTACAAGCTTGTATCAATTAAGAAAAAGGGATTACAGTGAATGTGATTATTTAAATCCGAAAGAAATCTAAGATAAAATTTTGTGTTTTTATAAGTTTTTTTTTATGTGTTATAAGTACTTTCATTCCTCTCTTAATATACCAAAACTTTATCCAGGAAACTATGATTTACTAAATATGAAAAAAAAATATTGGGTCAATACACATTTCCAATATATCCGTTTTTCATGTATTATCTCAATCCTTTAAAGTTGAATTGCATAAATAAGTAAAAACAAATTTAAGTAATGAAATATTCTCAAATTATCTAATTAATCCATTTTCCAAACTTATTTATTACATCATTACAATTTGTTTTTAAAACATCAAGTATCGAGCTATTAGAATTAAAGTATTATAAATAGTTAGTTAGTTAATATTAATCTAGTAATTAGATATTTAAATTTTATTAATTTTATCATTATATTTAAAACGCTTAAACTTTGTTAATAAGACATTTTAATTAATTAGGAGTCCGTCAAATATATATATATATATATATAGGTGAAATGATTTAAGACAAAAAGCTTTTAAAAAATCAAAATTTCTATAAATCAATTGAATCACATCAAAATTTCTATAAATCAATTGAATCCAGGGCCGGCCCTGGGTTAAGCCCGGCAAGCCCTCGGGCTAGGGCGACCCTCTCCACAGGGCAGCCTATTTGTTAAAAATATCATACTATTTTATTAAATTTATTATGATTTTAAATATAAATAAATGTGGTTTGGTGGTTTAATTTAAAAAAAAATTAGAATTTCTATATGGTTATGAGTTTGAATCTTGCTAAAACATTTTTTTTAACAATTCTTTAAACTAGACTTAGGGCAACAAAACATATATCGACATTTTTCTGCGAGGGTTTGGGCCGATTCTCATTAAATCACAGTATATATATTTGATCTCTTTGGAAACACATCTAGATTTGAAGATAAAGCTAAGTTTAAGTTTGCTCACAAATTAAGAAATAACTTATAGATATGTTTTTAATTAGGTTTAAATTGTTTATTATTAAAAATGTAACTAGATAAGATACCCTTAAAAATGATTTTGTTTAAAATCAATTATTTGTTATTATTATTTAATATACTATTAACAAAAGAATAACTTATACTAACATTTTTTTATACTGTCACTTAACTATATTAAATAATGCCAGTAAATTCTTTTTTTTAAAATATTGTCATTATATATCAACAAATTAAATAATATATATATATATATATATATATATATATAATATATTACAAACAAAATAACATCCTTTACTATAAACATTTTTTTCCGTTTCTATTCACACAATGTTTTCAGGAATTGTATCCGTGACATTTTAGTTTTTTAAGCCGATTATTTCTACTCGTCACCATTAGTGGTTCTTTATTATTAATAACATCTAAAAGTCAATATTTATATCTCTAACAAATATTATAATTTAAAAAATTATTCATAAAATAATAAAATGATGACTTTTTTATTTAATGGAGTATTAAATAACATTATAATACATATGAGTAAAACAATAGTCTTATATTAAATAATAAAAATTACATTGACAATTAAATATTCATAAAATTATAACAATTTTCAAATAAATTCTAATTCTACTAAACATTGCTAAAACGGACTGAAACATATTCAAAATCAAATGGCATCATATACATAATCACCTAATGAAACACCAATTTAAGAAAAAAAGACTAAAGGCACATCAGATGTCATGCAGAATTTAGAGTGACAATATTAAATTTGATTAAAAAACATTTGTTAGAATTATTGAACCACAATGAAATGATACAAGAGAGTTTGATGTGCATGGAAAATATTTTTTCTTGAGAAATGTTTACATCAACAACTAGTTTTGCATCATTTTGAATGACGATTTTTGTCTCTCTAGTTGAGGTCGATGTGGATGGTTTTTATAATAGAGAGTGCTTAAGAAAGTGGTGTTGAAGACTCGGGACTCTAGTGACCCAAATAAGAATAAAGATAGTGCAATAATTATGCAATTACTTTTCTCTTTGTGATAGTGTCATTACATTTTTAAATGATTGTATATTTAATTTTCAAATTTTTATGTATCTAAATATAAAAAAAAAAACTTAAGTGAGACATTTTGTGTATTAAATTATAAAAAAAAAATGTATTGAATTAGTTTGGATATATTGGTGTAAGTACTGAAAATTTACACACCCAATTTATAAAATTAAAATAATTATCTTAATTTATTTTTTTAAATAAATAAAATCAAAATAATTAACTCTAAGCTAAAACCTAATTAAACAATTAATTAGATTAATTATTGTGATAATTAATTCGATAATAATTAAATAAAATAAATAAAATTATTTAGGATAAATGTTGTACACATTTTATCTTAAAATAATTTTAGAAAAATTAGGAAATTAAAATAAATAATTTAGGATGAAATATGGTATCCATTTTTTGCCCAAAATTTATTTATTTAACCCAAATATATATATTTTAAAAAATGGCAAAATATTTGTCATATTTATTTTAATATTTTGTGTATTTTACAAGATCAAAATTAAAGACGAAAGAAATTTCAAACAATCTCTTAAGATTTTAAAATAAAAATAAATCAATAATCGGGTGTAGCCGAAATATAAATTTATCCGGGTCCATTGGATAGGCGTTAGAATCTCATCAAACACCTCAAACGCGCCCGCGTAGACAAATGCAATAGGAGGAGTGTGCGCCCTCAAAGCAGCAAACCGGCTAACGCAAGCGTTAGCTCCATAAACCATAACACAATGGAACGACACGCCAAAATGCTGACGGAACACCACCAACGGATCGCTCTATGTCCGCATCTCGCTCGTAACGACGTCGTTTCACGTCCCGATCGTCTTCTTCATCACAAACAAAGAGATAAGAACGATAACCATTTCGACTAATTCGAAAGGTGAAATGATCACTCTACCATAGTGATCATTTCCCCTACATCTATAGGCATGAATCATGCATATTCAAGCAAGTTGGATGAAGAACAGTCAAAATATCATAAATGGATTTTGACTGATTCGATCCACTTGAAGCCCTCAACTAACTTCGGGAGGCTATAGTATCCTTCCATAATAATTGTGAACCCAAAAGAATCCATCTTCAGCCTCCAATCAAAAGATTTCAAAATCTGTCATTGAAGCTTAAAGCTTCTGATTTTTCGAAATTTATGTATAAGGCTCTAAAGTTCGGATCCAAGCATCTTATAAGTTTCCCTAAGGTCTAAGAAGTGTTTTTCAATTCTTGGTATGTTTCTAATCACCCTATAATTCATACTTCAGTTTGAATTTGAAATTTTTATATTTCAATATTCACAAGTTTGTATATTGTCTGGTTATTGAATTTTAGGATTAAAAATCGATCTTAAGATCATTTCCAAGATTTGTGTTTATGTTATAATCAACCAATCAACCTTATACAGAAAAAACCCAATTTTGAATTTTGAAAATTCAAACTTTAATTTTGTTGTTTTTAGGCTAATCTTCAAGTACAGCTGCCTAGAAAGCTTTCCAACATGTTTCTAATGAAGTTGGACATCTATTTGGATCATGTTCATCCCGATCATATTTAATAAAAATCAAAATTTTCAAAATGATTGAAAGTTTTAAGTTCTTAAATTGGTCCAAATAAACAAACAATGTTCATGTTTTGGTATCAATCAAGTATATGAAATATAGGGAAGCTATTTGCAAACTCCTTACACTTCAAAACATTTTTAAAACAAAAAACCATTTTTGGTCATAAATTGTTTTGAATGAATTGATCATCACCTAAGTCGATTAATACCTTGGGATGATGTTCTAAATGTTCATGGGACTTTTGTGAATCTACCTAGGCCCTTGGATCAAAGAATGCAAGCCTCTAGAAAAATTGTAAAACCTGCAATTTTGATGATCTTGAGGATCGAGAATCTTCCGTACGGACGAGGGTCCAATAGGTCCGACTAAGGCTTTTCAGCCAAGACCGAGTGGTCCAACCGATGTTCTTCATCGAAGACCGAGAGGTCCGACAAATGTTCTTAATTGATGACTAAGAGGTCCGACCGATGTTCTTCATCTAGAACCGAGAGGTCCGCCCGATGATTTTTACATCAGACTGAGAAGTCGAACCTAGGACCGAGGAGTCTCGCACCCAACTAAGAACTCCCAAACCTAGGACCGATGACTTCCACATCGTACTAAGAGGTCCGACCGATAAGTCAGACCTAGGACCGAGGAGTCTCGCACCCGACCAAGAACTCCCAAACCCAGGATCGATGACTTCCACCTAGAACTGAGGCGTCCGGCCAGGAATTCTAGCACCCGATTCAGAATTCTATCCTAGAACCAAGATTCCTTAGCACTCTGACTGAGAGACTCTTACATCCCGACTAAGGATCTCGAACTCGGATCGAGGGGTTTCCGACCTAGTACTAAGGGCTCATAGCTCCCGAACGATAAAATGAACTCAGGATCTAGGAAACCGGTCCTAAGACATGTTTGGTTCCTCATTTAAAATCCCAAAATTATTTTTGTAATTTTGGAATCCCGAATAATTTTCTAAAAATCTCGAAAAAATAAAAAATTATTTCAAAATATTTTTGGGATATTTCCACGTAAAATATTTTGATAAAGGCCTGTTTATGATTTATTTTCAAATCCCAATGTCTTTTAAACTAATGTTCTTCAGATATTTTCATCCTTAGTCAACATCATCCACAACAGGTACCAACATTTAAATAATTTTTGTTATAATTTGTTAAATAACGTTAAAACATACGCATGCCTAGGACCGGAAAAATAATCGGTTAAAATAAAACGTTATACAACCGATTTTCAAAAGCTAAATTTATAAGTAGATACCGTTTTTAAAACAAGTATAAAGGATGAAGCGCGAAAGCCCTTTTCCGAGTATTACCAAACTATGAACTAAAAGAAACTCTGGCTAATACGTTTGCGTATGTATGCCATTTTTTCTTTTCAAAAATCAATTGAAAACTCTGTTTAAAATCAATAATCTTTTAAATTAATTATTTTTAATTAATTTAAACAGCAGATTTCTAAAAACTCAAAATTGTAAATACTAATATTCTATATTCTAATTTATAATATTAAAATAATTATTTTGAATAAATAAGATCAAAATAATTAACCCCGTGGCCAAAAACTTATTTAAACAATTAATTAGAATAAATTTATATGTTAATTAATCAAATTAATTCAGGGTTAAGGACAAAATAAAAAATAAAATTATTGGGAATAAATGTTGTATCCATATTATCTCAAAATAATTTTAGGAAAAATTAAAGGACAAAAATAATAATTTAGAGTGGATTTTGTATCTAATTAACCTAAAAGAATTATTAATTTAAATCCTAAAAATATAATAATAAAAAATTGGTAAATATTTGTCATATTTATTTTGATATTTTTTGTATTTAAAATGATCAAAATTAAAGCCAAAAGTTGAAAGAGAAATCAATTTCAAACAAACTTTAAAGTTTTAAAATAAAAATAAAATCATGATTCTGTGTGGCTGAAACCAAGAGATTTGATTGCAGCACAAGCCATGATCATCGGGTCAGCGTTAAATTTCCTTTCATCGCCCAGAAACAGTCGCATAGCCCGTTGTAGCAAAAGAGACGTGCGTCGGGGTAGTAGTAGTTGATCACCAAACGGCTGTTAGCTGGAACGCTAACGGACCGCCCAAACGCCAATGACGTCAAGACGGAATGCCAAAATACGCCTAAAACGACATCATTTTGGCCTCTGATCGTCTTCCTCGTCGCGACGCCACGAAGATAAGAACGAACAGCCATGTTGATTTTGTTTTTTGGAAATCCCTCGTTGGTCCAACATATCAACTTATTCAAAGCTCGGAATGATCACCCTACGATGGTGATCATTCTCCCTACAATCGTAGGCCTTGTCACGGCCTATTTCGGCGACTACATGCCAAGAATAGTCAAAAGCCATTAATGATTTTTGAATGATTCGGCCCACTAGGATTCCCCAACCAACCTAGGATGAGTATAAATACCCATTCAACTCATTTAGAAGGCAACCTACCAACACAAAATTCTTAAATCGAAGAAAATCAAAATCCGCCATTAAAGCTTCAAAGTTTCGAATTTTTCGAATTTTCTGTTTAAGGCCTTAAATCTTGGATTTCTGCATTCAAAAAACTTTTTTAAGGATCAAGGAGTGTTCTCCAATCCTTGGTAAGGTTTTAATCAACTTCTAATTCATATTTATAGTTTGAATTTGAAATTTTTATATTTCAAATTGCTTAATCTTGTTTTCTTGTTGTTTATGCGTTTTATAGTTGACAATTCATCCATAGATGATTTATAAAATATCTGGATATGATAGAACCGATCAATCGATCTAAATAACAAAAACCCAAATTTGAATTTCAAAAATCAAAAAAATGGGTTTCTTGTTCTTGGGTTAATTCGACTGAATCACGACCTAGAAACCTTCACAAAATGATTATAAACATGTTGGGCAACTATTTAGATCATGTTTGATCCATCCCGATAATGTTTGATCAAAATCAAAAAATTTCAAAATAAATGAAATTTTGAGTTCTTGATTTGGTCAAAACGAACAATTAGTGTTCTTATTTTGATACCAATCAATTATATGTGATATAAATAAGCTATTGGATAACTCATTTCACTTCAAAACATCTTTTAAATCAAAATCCTAAATTTTGATCACAAACTGTTTTGAACAAATTGATCATCATTAATGTCAATTAATACCTTGAGATGATCAACATGTTTCTGGGAGCTTTGTGAAGCTACCCAAGATCTTAGATCAAAGAATCAGATCTAAAAATTGAATCATTGTGTTCTTGAGGACTGAGACATGTGAGCTTAGGACCGAGAGATCTGACCGAGGATCCTCGGTCCGGACCGAGACCAAACACCGATAAAAATAAGCTAGGATCAAAACCTAGGACCGTTGTTCTTGAGTTATGACTGAGACCTAGAACCGATGTTCATGATCTAGGACCAAAAAATCTAACCGAGGATTATCACCTAGGACCAAGAGGTCCGACCTAGGACCGAGAGGTCCGACCTAGGACCGAGAGGTCTGACCTAGGACCGATAAAATTCGGACATAGGACCGAGAGGTCTGACTTGGGACCAAGACTCCCATTACTGACGATCAAGAAATTCAAACATTGGACCGAGAATCCCAGACCCATGACCGATAGCTCCCAAGACTTGGATTGAGGAACTTTTCCTATAGTTAGTCCTTGACCGAGAGGTTTATACACCTCGACCGAGAAACCTAGCCCCAAGTTAGTCTAAGACCGATGGGTTTTTACACCTAGACCAGTAAGATCACCCAAGGACTGAGATCCTTAGCACTCTGATAGAGGGACTCCAATACTCATACTGAGAGCTCCCGAACCCAGACCTAGGGTCTCCGAATCCTGATTGATAAAATTGGACTCAAACCTTAGAACTCTGGTCCTAAGGCCTGTTTCGTTCCACTTTTAAAAATCCAAAATTATTTTTATAATTTTGTGACTCTATATCATTTTCTAAAAATCCCGAAAAATTAGATAATGTATTTTTAAATATTTTGGGATATATCCACAAAAAATATTGCAGAAAAAGCTCGTTTGGTATTTATTTCTAAACTTTAATGCCTTCAAAAATGATTAATATTCTTCAGATATTTCCACCCTAGCGATCATTCGCGACAGATATCAGCATTTTAAATAGTAATGTTTCAATACTTTAAATACGCAAAACTTCGAAGCATGACTAGGGCCGGAATAATAATCGGTTAAAACTCAAAACTTTATACAACTTTTTCAAAAAAAAAGGCAAGTTTACAAAGTAGAGACCATTCTCGAACGGGTACTGAGGATATAGAGTGAAAGTCATTTATCGAATATCACCAAACTTCGAACCAAAACAAAACTCTGGTGCAAAATACGTTTGTACACGTACACATTTTTATTGATTTTTCTAAAATCAATTGACGATTATGTCTTCAAATAAATAACATTTTTTAATGTTAATTATGCTTAATTAATTTAAATTGAATTTCATAAAAATTAAATTGTTATTTAATTACCAGAAAATTATCAGATTATTGAAATTTGAATAAAAATAATTATTTATATATATATATATATATATTTAAAAATTAATGAAAATTGTTATTTGTTATATATTTTTACATTGTTATTTATATTTAAGTAATGAAAAATATAAATATATATTTAAAAATATATATTATAGTTGATAAATATATATATATATATATATATATATATAATAGAATAAAAAATCATATTAAAAAAATAATAAATTAAAAAAAAATATCATTTATTTCTTTCTCCCATTATTAATTTATCTTTCTTCTATTAATAATTTTTTTCTCATCTTTAGTATTTTTTATTTTTTTTCTTTATTAATAATTTTTATTTATTAATTTAATTTTTAAATATATTTTTATATATTTTTTTATTTATATTGTTTTTAAGTAATAGAGAAAATAAATAAAATAAATAATAAAATGTTTAAAATTATATATTTGAAAATATATATTATATTTTGATAAATATGTATATAAGAAAATAAAAAATTATACTTAAAAAAATGTAATGTTCAAATGTAAAAAAAAAATGTCTTGAACATTGTAATAGAATAAAAAATCATACTAAAAATTAATAAATTAAAAAAAAATCATTTATTTCATTCTCCCATTATTAATTTATCTTTCTTTCCATTAATAAATTATTTTTTCATATTTTTTATTTTTTATTTTTTCTTTATTAATATTTTTTCTTTTTTATCTATTAATTTAATTTGTAAATATATGTTTATATATTTTTTATTTATATATTTTTAAAGTAATAAAAGAGAAAATAAATAAATCAAATAATAAAATATTTTTAAAAATATATTTCAAAATAAATATTATATTTTGATAGATATGTATATAAGAGAATAAAAATTATACTTATACAAAATAAAAATAAAAAAATGTAATGTTGGAATGTAAAAAAATGTGTCAAAAATGTAAAATGTCCTTAATTGTAGAACAAAAATTTCTATTTCTCACATTATTAATTTCTCTTTTCTGTCATTAATATTTTTTTTTATCATCATCTATTAATTTTCTTTTTTTTATTCATATTTTCTTTCTCTTATCTATTAATTTATAAATATTTTATATATATATATATATTTTTAAAGTAATAATTAGAAGGATAAATAAATTAAAAAATGGAATATATGAATATATATATTTAAAAATATATATTATATTTGATAAATTTATATATACGAGAGAATAAAAAATTATACTAAAATCATAATAATTTTAAAAAAAATCATTTAAATATATATATAAAAATGTCTTTATATTCGGAACAAAAAAAGTTTCTTTATCTTATTATTAATTTTTTTCTCTCTTTAATAATTTTATCTTTCGCCATTAATAATTTTTCTTTCTTCTCATCATTTATTATTTTTCCTTTTTTCTCTATTAATATTTTTTCTCTGTCTATCTAATTTGTAAATATATATTTATATATTTTATTATTAATTTATTTATTTATATATTTTTAGAGTAATAATATGGATAATAAATAAATTAAACAATAAAAAATATATAAATATATATGTTTAAAAATATACATTATATTTGATAAATTTAAAAAAAAGATGACATTGTAAAAAAATGACAATGTTAGGATAACTTTTGTTGGACTAACATGGCCTCTTTTTTTTTTATTTATTGTTTTTTTAGTAGAATTTTTATTCTTTTATATATATATATATATATAATGTATAGTTTTAAACATATATATTTATTTTTTAAAACATATATATTTTAAAACATAAATATATATATTTTTAAGAGAAATAATTAGACGGGGGAATTCGGTGGTTAGATAATTTGGTGAGGGAATGATCTGGCATAATCTTATTCTCGCTTAAAAAATTAAAGAATTTATCTCTTTTCTTTTCTTTCCTCCCACTTTTACATTTTACAAAACTAATGAAGGTGATGTCAATTCATTCCCTCAACAAATTCCCTCTCTATCGGTCCTCTAGTTTTAAACATATATATTTATATTTTCATTATCTAAATTATTTCTCAATAAATAAACCTAAAGAGTGACAGTACCAATTTAATACAAAATCATACATAAGTTAAAACTTATATAATTGATATAATAATATATTAACTTAAAAAACTGAATCAAAACTATTATACAACTATTTCAATTCCCCATGCTTTTGGGTGGCCATTAGTGTGTTTTAACTAGCCGTTAGAGAGAGAATCAAATCGAGTGGGGAGCGGAGCGCAGGCAAATGACCAAGAAAAGCCTGCCTCAGGCTTTCTCTCCTTCCTCAATAAATGAATATCCCTTTTACTAGCCGTTACGATTCTTTAGCCTCTGAATTTAATCTCAATAATAAATCATATATAATATCCATCATTTAATTTCAAGATTCATCCACTTCATTTGAATCTCTCTCTCTCAGAGGGAAATGTCCCAGTGTATGACCTGAGAGTTCTTCACGTGCTCCCATCTCAGGAGACCCACCGCTTTGTCATCTCTTACATATCCTTTTCACTTCCTTATCATAACCCAACAAATTAAAACCCTAATTTCTTAACCAAGAAGAAGAGAGAGAAGTCACCCACTTCCCCATTTTTCAAATGGGTTCTTGTCATGATCAAATCTTTAGTCATAAGAGTGGAAAAGAGATTAAATGGTGCATTTTCAGTTTGGCCTTACTTCTTCCAATGCTGTTAAGACCAGTCTCTAGTCAAATCTGGGACGGTATTATTGTCACTCAAGCTGATTTTCAAGTCCTTCAAGCCTTCAAACAAGAATTAATCGACACCAAAGGCTTCCTGAGGAGCTGGAATGACTCTGGTTATGGAGCTTGTTCTGGCGGCTGGGCTGGGATCAAGTGTGCTCAAGGTCAAGTTATAGTGATCCAACTCCCATGGAAAGGACTCGGCGGACGAATCACAGAACATATTGGACAGCTTCAAGCTCTTCGAAAACTAAGTCTTCATGATAATCTCATTGGAGGTCAAATTCCTAAATCCTTAGGTCTCCTTCCAGATCTCAGAGGTCTTCAGTTGTTCAATAACATGTTTACCGGTTCAATCCCTCCTTCAATTGGGTTTTGCCCAGTTCTTCAAACTATTGATTTCAGTAACAATTCTCTAACCGGTTCGATTCCTGCTAGTCTTGTGAACTCTACTAAGCTATATAGACTGAATCTCAGCTTTAATTTGATCTCTGGTTCTATTCCATCGAGTTTCATTCAGTCGACCTCTCTCATATTTCTTTCTCTTGAGCATAACAATCTATCTGGTCCCATTCTGGACTCGACTGTGCATGCAAGTAAGCTTCAGGAGCTTTCACTTGATGGAAACAGTTTAAATGGAAGCTTGCCCATTGTTTTCTTAACTAGTTTGCGTAATCTCTCTCGTCTTAGCTTGAGAGAGAATAGATTCATTGGTCAGATTCCAGATTCCATTGGGAATATTTCTACACTAACTCAGCTTGATTTATCTTACAATTCCTTCACAGGGTCGATCCCGTCTTCTCTTGGGGATTTACCAAAACTCGTTTCGTTTAATGTCTCTTACAATAATCTCTCTGGTCCTGTTCCAATTCGTCTCTCAGAGAAGTTCAATTCCAGTTCTTTTCTGGGTAACATTCAGTTATGTGGGTACAGCGATTCTTCCCCATGTTTACCTCCGGTGAACCCAGCACCGCCGGAGAAGTCAAAATCCGGGAGAAAGAAACTAAGCTTGAAGAACATCATCCTCATAGCTGCTGGAGCTCTACTAGTCGTTCTGATTTCAGTCTGTTGCGTACTGCTCTGCTGCTTGTTGAGAAAAAGATCAGCCGGGAGTAAAGACCGTGGTGGAGCAGCAGCCGCTGTTGAGAAGGGTACCGCCGCAGAAGCTAGCGGGGAATCAGGATCGGCAGGTGCGGATACTGGCGGAAAGCTGGTTCATTTTGATGGGCCGTTGGGTTTCACTGCAGATGATCTTCTATGTGCAACTGCGGAAATAATGGGAAAGAGCACTTATGGAACTGTTTACAGAGCAACACTTGAAGATGGGAATCAAGTTGCGGTTAAGAGATTGAGAGAGAAGATCACAAAAGGGCAGAAAGAATTTGAAACTGAAGTTAATAGTCTTGGAACAATCAGACACCCAAATTTACTTTCTTTAAGAGCTTACTATTTGGGTCCTAAAGGAGAAAAGCTTCTTGTTTTCGATTACATGCAAAAAGGAAGTCTTGCAACTTTCTTCCACGGTAACTATTCCTTCTTTCGCTTCTTTATCTGTTTCTTTTCAGTCTATCTAACAGTAACTATTCTGTCCTCAGCTCGTAGTCCAGACAAGCCTGTTGATTGGCCAACAAGGATGAACATAGCGAAAACAACAGCAAGAGGATTGATGCATCTTCATACACAAGCGAATATAATCCATGGAAATCTAACCTCAAGCAACGTTCTTCTAGACCAGAACGTGAACGCGAAGATCTCAGACTACGGGATATCGAAGCTAATGACAGCTGCAGCAAACTCGAACGTGATCGCGACCGCGGCTGCATTGGGTTACCGTGCGCCTGAACTTTCGAAGTTAAAGAAGGCGAATACAAAGAGTGATGTTTATAGTTTAGGAGTGATAATGCTTGAGCTTTTGACAGGAAGGTCACCTGGAGAGGCAATGGATGGTGTTGATTTGCCAAGATGGGTGGCTTCTAGAGTGAAGGAGGAATGGACTAATGAGGTTTTTGATTTGGAGTTGATGAAGGATGCAGGAACTATTGGGGATGAATTGTTGAATTCATTGAAATTGGCTTTGCATTGTGTTGATCCTTCTCCGGTGGCTCGGCCGGAAGTTCAGCAGGTTTTGCAGCAGCTTGAGGAGATTAGGCCGGAGGTGGGTTCCTCCGGTGGTGATGTGGATCTTGTTCCGGTGGTGACAAGTGATTAAAGTGACATTTGTGTGGTTTGGTTTGTTTGTTAAATTCTTTTATTCTTGAATTTTGGCATTGTGAATACTACTAGTTTATGTTTTATTTGTTTGTTTATTTACAAACTTAGCTATTAAGGGAGATGAATTCTATTTGTTATTTTAATGTAATGTTGATGAACTCTAAAGTCCAATTTCAAGATTTGTTGAACTCAAAATCCTTTATTAATGTAGTTCTTATCATTGATAGATGTTAGGGTTTATGCAATTCATAATGTTTATGATAACTAATTATTTGCTCATAAATGTTAGGATTGGTTTCTCCATAATATTAACAAATTTAATAATATTTGTTTACTTAATTTCTCGTATTTTAAACCTTAAAAAGTGTGTTAGTTGAATCTATATTTTTATAACTCACTTTAATACAATTTAAATTTTTTATTTTTTTCAAAAGAAAAGAATACAATGAAATATATGTTTGTAAATAAATGTATTATAATTCTAATGAAAAGCAAAATATTCAACTAAATTAAGAGTTCATCTACATTAAAAAAACACCTAACTTTAATTGGACCTTGTTAAAACTTTAAGAAGAAGAAAATCATTTAGTAAAATAAAATCCATTAACATGATGTAATTAAGATGATAGATATCTTACTTTTTTTTTTTTGCAAATATTTAAAAAAATAAAGTTACTCTTCAAATTTATTTATGTTATGGTGAAAGACTTAAATTATCTTGTTTCCCTCTCACAAAAACATTAGAAAAAATTAACAATGCTTTGTAATTATAAAAATTAGAAACAAAAGTCATCACAACACAACCAATTCAAAAATGCATTTTCTTTATCATCTTCCATTATAATATTTTCCGATAATTAACTCACATCACTAATCATTTTAAATTCTTCCACGTTCATTTATTTTTTTATTTTTATTTTTTTTACCTTATCCTTTATTTTCAATTAGTTAAAGTTATTAATCAATTAATTTATCAGACATTCAGATTAAACATCACCAAATGGTTACAAAGTCTAATTTTTATAATCTTTCAATCAAGCTGAGATATTGAGCTCTTAATTCTTTGATCTTTTCAGATATTCAACCCTTAATAATTATTAACTACTTACTACATGGATTGTAGTTCTTAAAGTTTATTTTCAAACAAATTTCTTCATATAAAACAATGAATTTAAAATGGAGAGAAAAGGGATTATGCTGATTTTTTTGATTGATATTGAGTATTGACCCAGCTCCCTTTTTTTGTTGCTTCATGTAAAACAAGATGACCCTAATATATTAGTCTTCTTTTAGTATAAACTAACTTATCAAACTTTTTAATATTCTAAATGTTACTTTATAAATTCTTTATGGATTTAAGGTCAAACCATAGGCAGACATTGCAAAGGTGACTCCTCAAAAATTGGCATCCCTAGTGTAACTAACCATCTTTTTAAACATTCATGGACAATGAACAACATTCAAGTGGAGCTTTCTCTAAGGAAAAAATATACCCTTTTCCTTATAATCTTAGTACCGAAAAATTCAAATATGATTTGCGTTCCAAACAAAACCAATACCAGAAATACAACAGTCAGTTTGTTGTTGGCATACAAAAAAAGGAGGCAACTATAAAAGTTCAAACCAAAGAAAAGAGCCTAAAGATAGATTGTAGTAACTCACCAATTATGTTTTACATGATCAGACCTACATATATATTACCTTATCCAGATCAGCCCGTCAATGTTCTTTTCATATTCGCCAACTAAAAGCAACAGTGCCATCGGTTTTCTACTTCCTGTCATGAACAACGAAGAAAGATTAGTGAGGTGATAAACCTGACAGTCATAATTCTTGGAATTGCACTACTTAAATATGTTGCTTAATTTTCTCGTATTACATGCATTTCATGGTCCTTAATTTAATTATATTGTGAATGTGGATGATCATATATTGCAGAGAATTATATGTATAGAATGTAAAATACATCAAAAACGGTTTGCTGTCTTAAAAGAATCATGGATTTGTTCAACAAGAGGAATGAGATAATGATTAAAAAAATACCTGCTGCTGTGGACAGTTGGAACGATCAACCCTCTTTTTTCTAAGCTCTTGTACCGATCCTTTGCTAGGGTGCAGCATGCCTATAAGAAATGTCAAAGTTTTATAATGAATTATTATCTAAATGAAAAGGAAGAAGTATGACTGTTGATAGAATAGTGGGCAGAAATCAAACCTTCAACTTTCTTAGGGAACCTGATATTTCTTCAGATAATAGAACTTGTAGAGGAGCAGGATCAAATCTGAAATTTAATACAACAGTTAGATTTCAATTATATCTTTCCATGCATTTCAAAAGGCCAAGTTCACTTTCCAATTTGAGCTGAAAGATGAAGACTCAATTGGGTGTATTTGATAAACTTAATTTTAAATGCTAAATGATGAATACTGAATTTTAATTGCCAAATTATATAAGTGTTTGAAAATAAATGTTGAATAAATCAAATGAAAACTAAAGTACTGAATATGCAAGCTGATTTCATAAAATGTTAAGCTAATGTCAGGAAAGTACTTAAGATCATTTTACACTTACAATGATGTAATTTAAATCATTTTCAATGGTTAGATTTGTCTATTTGAAGCTCATACTATACAACCTATTTAAGTCATTCAAAGCTTAACAAATAAACTAGGTATTCTAACTTAGATTTATAGCTTGGTATGAACTGAATCTAAAGAATGAAGTGGTTTTAAGTAAACAATTATCAAATGGACTTATTTCAACTAAGCACTTAAAATCTTTCAGCTGATGGCAAAAAGATCCATTTCATAGAATGGCATAGAATTACAGCTGATGATCCTACAAATCCATTTAAAAATGTAACATACTTGTGCCTTCCGAGTCTTGCTGGACGAGATTTAAGTCTTTCTTGTTTTGCAACATTACGGCGCAATTTTCTATTATGCTTCTCCTCATCTTCTTTGGCTATTTCCTGAACAATCTTTGGCAAGCTGTGCCATTAAATCCGGTCAGTATAATAAATTAACAAAACACTAGATGGAAATTTCAGACCAGTAAAGCACCGGGTCATACCTGTCAATTTCCTTTGAAAGATCTTCAACTTTCTTGACTTCCGCTTTTGATTTTAACTGTTCCTTGCGTCTAGTTCTCCTATTAAACTCGACTCTTGTTACTCTTTTGGTTGGGAGCCTGAAATAACATGGAAAATTTAAAACTGTCAACTGAAAAATATTGTATTATAGAAGAAATAACCAAGGTTGTGCTACGGACCTCTTCTCAATCTGAGTATCTTCATTTTCCATGGTCTCAACATTTAGATCATCATCACCATCCTCATTCTCATCAGCATCGAGAAAGTATTTCTGAAATTTCACAAGTGTTAACTCTAGCAAGATAATGATTCATATCATAATTGACATATCAGATATCAGAAACAGTTTTTATTAAATATATGGACAAGAAGGAAAAATGATAAACCCACATCTTCTTCTTCAACAACTTCTCCAATAACAGTTAATGGGACTTCTTCGGGTCTCAACTCCCTTCTATAAATTTTCTGCATTTCATCTGCAACAGCACGAGCTAATGATTCCTGAAAAGAAAAGAAGTAAGATTGAGAAATGCACTATAAATGCCACAAGAACGTATACAGATGTAGATTGTGCATGTCAAGGAAACCTGATGGCTCTCGGTAGATGGATTAAATGAGCAACCAGATGGCTCCACCTCTACAGCAGGAATTAATGAAGGCTTGACTTTCTGTTAAATATTTGAAACCAAAAAAATAGCATAAAAAATATTATTATCATTAGTGTCAGACATCAGCACTAAGAGTCTAACAACAAAAATAGTCTCACCTTTTTAGGTCTGCCTACATTTTCACCTGCAAGAGAAAGAGGAAAAAAGAATATTAAGTTCATAATTTTCTTAAAATACAAAAATGAAAAGAACGGAACTAGCTGCAAGAGATAAACAATAGATAAACCTTCGTCAGCCCATAGGTCAACCATGCCTGAGTCCAAAGTATCATTATCCTAGACACAAAAATAAATCTTGATCAGATGACATTGAACCTATTTGGGTACTTTTATTTTGTCACAATCACAACCACATTAAAAATTTAACAGGATCATGACTAAGATTATTTTATAGATCATGATCCAAAATAGAGTATAATTGTTGTATACAAAGTCTTTTCTACACCATAATCCATAAATTGTGTAAATTTATGTTCCATTTGGTATATAATTTTTTTTGGATCATTATTAAATTCTTTTATAGATGATAATAAAAAAGTATTTTATAAATCATTGTGGTTTTTGGCAAATATAACAATGAAAAATTTCAGGATCATGAAAATGATGTACTGAAACAGCCCATTGTTCATCGAAAATCTTTGATAAAAAATGACATAAACAAGTTGCTAACCTTTGAAGAACCATGAACTTTATCTTCTTTTTTATCGTCCTTTTTTCTTTTTTCCTTGGATTTCTTTTGTGAAGATGGCACTGGTTTAATGAATGCATTCCTTTGCAGCAAGCTATCACAGTGCAGTACCTTTTCACGGTTTTTTTCAGTCTTCCTCTTGATGGATGTATCTGATTGACAAAAATGATTATGTTAAGTAAGGTCATAGAAAGTGAACAGAAAAGCAAACCGACATTCCTAAACTTGGTTTCAAGTCATATTCACAGATAAATAACCATTTAAAATAACTTTCTCAAATATTGAAGGACCCTTGAGGCTCATCAGGGAAAGACAACTTCTCCATTAAATACCATATGTTAGATAATATTATCTTATATAGTAATTCCAAATCTCCTGGTATATTTATCCAAAATTAATGAAAATTTTACAACATTTTATCAACACTCATCCAGCTTACAAACTAGGGATTGTGGATTAAGTTTCTTGACTTGGGGGATTGTGCAAATTATCAGATCTTGGACAAAAAAACTATCAAATCCACTTCTCAAAAGACTTGATTCTTTCTTTTTCCAATAAATAAAAACAAATAAAAGAGAATGTATAATCCTTATAAAGCACTTTGATTGAAGTGGGTTGGAATGATATGCTAGTCATCTCTAGGGGTTAACCCTGGTTAAAATAGAATATCCGATCCTTCTCATGTTATACATGGTCTTGATTGATCCCCAAGCTCACTAACACCTACCTTTCTCCAAAACTGAATCCCATCCTCACATTCTCTCAGTTCTACCTAGAACTTCATTTGTGTATAACTAATCCCCCAACTGACTCTCACTTCTCTTCTGTATGTACCAAAAAATTAATTTGCCAAATTGGTAAATCCTAGAATCAGAATAATGAAAAAAAAAATACCCTTAAACATATACAAAACAACTAATACGCCCCTTCCTCATAAGAAAAAAGGTCCAACTAAAGAGAAAACTTGTATAGCATAATCATTCTAATTAGTTAGTAATAAGATTCTGAAACATCACAGTATGAGAAATTAGGTCGGTTGGATGATTGATGGTTTATCAAAGACAGAATATTGGAAACAAAACAAAGGGTGAGAAGAGAAATAGTACCAGTTGTGTTGTCGACGAAGAACAAGGATTCGCTAGGAACGTTGGTTAGGGAACCACCGGAGAGAGCATCTTTAGTAGATTTATCAAAGTAATCCTCTATATCCTCCGTGCTTATGTTCGCCCTCCATGCCTTCTTTCCCTTCCTCGAGCTCTTAGATTTCTTCCCCATCTCTCTCTCTCTAGCAAGAAGAAGTAAAGAACAGCCGCCGGCGTGGAGTTCTATTTCTCTCCTCTCTGGCAAAAAGACCTAACCTTTATAAATGGGCCTTATGAGATTTTATATCAAACGTTAATGATAAACCTAAATTAATGTATTTTAAAATTAAGAATTACTTACAAAGGTAAGAGTTTTTTTAAAAAAATATATATATTATTATTATTTCTATATAAAATTAATTTAACAAAAATATTTACAAAAATATTTACAAAAATAACTCCTCTCTGCTGGAGAATTTGAGGAAATAGCCCTTAAAAAGGTCTTGCGAAAAGTGTTAGCGCATTATTTTTAATGCGTTGTGACACTTTTATTTTTTTTTGACGAAAATGCTCTAGTGTTGCGTAACGCAATTTTTTATTTTTTTATTAAAAAAAATTTGATTATGAATTTTTTTTTGAAAAAAATGCCCTAGTTGGGTCACGCAATCGCGAGACGAAAAAAAAAATCATCTCGCGATTCCGGTTGCGTCACGCAACGCAACCTCCAACATGGGCAAAATCGTCTAAAAAGAGTAAAAGTGGTCACCACCAGCGCTTTGTTTTTTAAGCACTGCACTTTCCGCATTTAAGGCATTTTTTAGGCCATGCTTATCTTATTCACAACCCCAGTAGCTGTAAACGCAGTGGCAGTGATCGCTTTCCAAAGAAACTTATGAGCAATCCAAACACACTCAGATCAAATCAAACCAATTTCCACCACTAGAAGAAGACAAAGCTTTGAACACATCTAAGTATTCACCACCATGATAATCTAAAAGAACGGAGCTATATATCATGAGGGAAAGCAGATTTTGTTGTACAGAACGAAACCCCCAAGTGTTTAAACCTAGATTAGTGACCATGTGTTTAATATAAACCATCTCAGTTGTAATGGTAATCAAATAAGCCAATGCCCATGAATAAGCAAACAGTCCAGGACTCAAGGTAAAAGCTGAATCTGTAGCAACATATCCATCAGCTCTGCACTGCACCACTCAAAATGACGGTTAATTCGATGCTAAATGTCCAGGTACTATCTGTATCTCACTTATAAAGTGACACATATACACAAAAGTAAAACATCATCTCTCTCATTTATTAATATTTTTTTCTTTGTACATGTGGCACTTTCTTCGCTACCTACCGGTACATGTAAGTACATGTAGCATCGAACTAACCAAAATGACCACAAGTGACAGAAACGTAAGCTTGAAAGGACATGGTTGCTTTCTAAACATTGTATCAGCAGCGATAGCAACCACAACCAGAAGGGGAGTCAGTCAGTCAATGATCGGAAAACGATTAAAGTATCCACATTTGCATGACGGAGAAGATTCGTGTTTGTGAAGATTGCTAGGTAGAAACACAGTTGAAGCAGGGAGGAATTTCTTAGCGGTTTCAAGTGAGAATTCATCGTGATGCAAAAACCCTAAACGACCGAAAACCCATACTCCTAAAGCTGATGTAAGGTACTGTAAAGCAGTAAGGAAACCAGGGTAGTTGAATTTAGTACTTGTTTATCACAGCAAGTAACCTAAAACAAGACTACTCGTCTCATAATACTGCTTCGATGAGTTCAATCGAATCGAATCCATTGCATACAAATCGATTGAAGATATTAATGAATCTCAATAGATTTGACAAACTGAGACTTGATTATCCCACATTGCAAGTTATACAAAATGAATAGAAACTGTAACTAGTAAATGACCTGATCACCGACATATAACTGTATTTTCTTCATCGATCTACTGCCTCCTCTAGTAAACATGTTTTTCTTATATTTAAGACTTATCATTAACAATGTTAATTTAAGTACAAATATGTTAAATTATTTAACATTTTTTTATATTTAATATATTTCTTTTATAGTGTTTGCGTTATTTTTTTTTTAATTTTTTTGTTCCTCCTTTTTAGCACATGCCTTTTGAATTTGGCATATGTGTTTTTGAATTGGCACGTACATGTTTTAAATCGATACACTCGCGAATGTATCGATCTTATTGACTTTAGAGTCGTCACTTTAGTTTTCTTTTCAAAGAAACTAAAGAAAAGAAAATCAGAGATTCGTTTTAAGAGTCCAGTATTTGGTTACGTATTAACAAAGAACCTACGACGCTATGTTATATACGTTTGTCTTAACAGACAACCTCTACTCCTAAGTAATTGGCCAATTGATGTTTGAAGGATTGTTATATTTTCGTTATGAGTTCAGAACCATATTGCTTGTGTGAGAAAATCTTAATCATTTTACATAGGGATTAATCATATTCATTAGATATTTGGTAGAAATAAAGCAATAATAAACATGTAACACGATTCTTGAGGAAGACGAATGAGCGTAAGGGATGAGAATGAGGATTCAAATCAAGGATTAGAAATTTATTTTTTTGAACAAAGGAGAGAAGAGAATGAATTAACTCAAGGTCCCAAGTGTTTTTCCTTTTAAATTTTGCAGAGTTAAAGAAAACTCCGAGTATAACACCTTAAAACGAGTCATTTTTAAAAATAATTTCCAAAATTCTCGAAACTTCACATGATAGTCAAAAAAAATTTTAAAAGCTTAAAGAAATCGAGTTTGGAATTTTCGGAGTTATAAAACTCAAAATATGACACTGCAAGGATAAATATTATTCTAAACAGGTCCCAAAAATTCTGAAAAATAATAATTTTGAAGAAAATAATAATTTTGAATTTTTAGAAATATTTGAGAAAATTTGAAAGTTGTTAAGATAATTGAATCCTCATTTTAAAGTTGTTTGTTAAATCTGGGAAACAAATAGGACCTAAATTTTATTTTTTAAAGTTTTAAATAAAATAAAAGGTAAAGAAAGCGCAGGGGTTCAAATAAAATAAAGGAAAAGTTTAAGGCCTATTTTAATTCGAAATTAAAATACAAAATATCTATTTGAAAATCAAAAAGATCCAGGGGCCTCTTTCTAACTTCCGGAGAAGTTGAGGAAATGAAAACATAACAAAATGTAAAAGAGCCAGCCGGCTCTCCGCCCGTCTCCGGCGATGGCGATTTCCGGTGACCTCCGCACCTGAGATCAAAGGCTTCTCGAAGACAGTTTCTTCTCCTTCAACGGAGACGGATTTCACGATTTCAGCAGAATGAACCCTTTGGATTCAAGAACGAAATGACAACATCTATCAGCTAATTATTCAGCCAACAACCAAACCAAATCATAGCAGCAAGGAAACAAAAAAAAAAAAGAAATCCAACAACAGAACCTGCAATTAACTTTCTAATGAACGAACGACATCGGTGTACAAAACCCGATGCCTCAATCACTGAATAAACGTTACATTGGATAAGAAATTACCTGATTAGCGAAAGGGAAGTGCAGGAAGTTCGGCCGGAAGTTTACTGTTGTTCTTCGCTCTACATCTTCGTCCATACCGTCTCTTTCTCTTCTGCACGCTTCAAATACTGTCTCCTTGTCTCCTGAGCCTCCATGCGACAAGCAAAGCTTGGTTTCTAAGATGCCCGTGATCGAATCTCCGTAGACCTTCGTCGTTTAACCGCAGGCCTATCCTTCCTTAGCTTTCTGTTCTGTTTTAAAATTTTTTCTTGGCCACGGACTTCCCCTTTTGACTCTTTTATATATATATATTTTGAATTTTATCCACCAAATGAACCTCCTCTTGGCAGCTTTTCCTTAAACAAGTCGACCCAGTCCCATTTTTGATCCAATGAGCACGAAACTTTTTATGAACAATTCACAACATAATAAACTTGAATCTCCCTTTTGAATCAGTCCAAATGGTCCTTTTTAGGTCAAGTTATAATTTTCCAGTTCTTCATCCATTTAAGCTTGAGCAATCCCGCAACCCTTGTACACGCAACTTGCCCATATCTTTGGACTCAGGACTCCTCTCATGATGAGGGGTAGGCATTAGAAAGTTGGGAGTCTTGCCCACAACTTTCGTGTTTTACAGAAATTGTAACACGGTCCATGTTCATCAAGAAAATGGCCGTACCGAAACATATTGATTCACGCACCAGCTTCACTACGGGCGACCTAGAGTGAGCTGTGTGGAAAACTGGGGGGCTATGTGGTATCATTGGAAAGCAAACTCAAATAGCTTTCTAATGGTAGCTCATATACTCAAAATGGACCCGTGGTTCAAAATGTATGAATTTTAGAAGTATAATATATCGCCATTTAGCTCATGGGATTCAGACATGGAGTGTTGCCTCTCTTGTACTGATCGGGTGAGTGTCTTAGTGGTCAAGCCAAGGTTCGGAGACGGTGTCATTCGAACGGTATGTGAATCAGCTTCCCATCCCAAGTTGAATCACCCAAAACCATCAACTTCAACTCAAGTTATGAATTTGTAAGTGGAAAGGTGTACAAGTTGATCTTCATAAGAACACTCTTCATTCATGTCGATATTTCATCCAGACCAGGGATTCATTGAAAAATCGGGATGAACCCACATCAAGGAGACTCATTTATCTTTTCAAAACATCCAAGATCATTGAATTCCATCAAGTATTGAAGTCGAAATGAATTTATGAAGTTTTGGGTTCATTGGTAGCTTGAAAGGGTTCTAAAGATGCAAATTCTTTTTTTTCAAATAAACTTTTTTCAAATAATCCCCTTTTTTTCAACTTCAAAATCTTCAAAAGACTGGTCAAACATTTCCCACGTCCATTTGACTTGTATTTGACTCTTCTTTGACTCAGGTTGACTCTCCGGTTGGTAAATTGATTCGTCGTTTGACCCATTCTTTCAACTTATCCTCTTTTGAGCAGCTTCTGCACATATTTGCAAACAACAACATTATACTCGAAATACACGATTTCTCGTGCCGGTTATTCTAAAGGTAAGAAAGAATTCAGGACTTCAGCATGTTTGAACTTAGTCCTTTGGATCATCGTATTATTGAAAATTTAAAAATAAGACAGAAGAAAATTTATAAAATTTAACAAATTTTTACATATTATTTAAATTACAACATTCTATTCTTTGTAAAATAAAATTCATCTATTATAGAATCTGAATCAATATATTTAACAAGATCTCAATCAGTGATTATTATTATAGTATCTGCTAAAAACTCTTCTTCCATCTTATTCCGTTGAACAATATTCACATATTTCATGGTTGAAAATGATATTTTTGTAGTGCCGGTATAAACTGATAAAGTCAAAACAAGTTAAATTAATCTATCAATCAAATTATAATTTGATGACTTGTTTATTTCAACTAATCTACGACACAATTTATTGATGGAAGACATATTTTAAAAATTCTCATTACGAGAAATATCAATTATATAATGCTAGAGTTGATATATCAAATAATGCATTTCTTGTTCACTAAAGTCTTTTGGATAATACTTTTTAGCCAATTTATAAATATCTATAGCTTTAAATGATTTAAAATTATCTTTAGGGTCTAAATTAGAACTAAGTATAAGGAGCTCTACTGCTTCCATCACTAAATTTGGAATTCAACTCTTTTTTGCTAAAAATCTATCACTGAATTAAAGATATTGAAATGATAGTGTTAACAATTTTCAACTAATCTTTTTGATAGGATCGGTGTTAGCAATAGAGACTAGGGTCTGACTATTATTAACAACTTATGATAAACGATTCGATAATAATCATGTGAGGGATTATTATCTATTTCTATTCATCACAAATTCTTCGAACTCTTGAAACAGATTCAAGTGCGGAAGTGTTCATCGGATTTGAAGTTTTGAACGACTAAATGGTAAATGGCAGAAAGTAAAGAACACATGGAGTTTTATGGATGTTCGGAGATAAACTCCTACGTCACCCCTTCTTCCACAACCGGAAGGATATCCACTAAATACTTTGAATCAAATACAACTTACTGAACTAGCAAACTCTCTGTTGAACAGAACAACCTCTGTTCAACTTACAATATTCTCACATCTAGACAGTAATTGAATATCTCTCTTGAGCTTGAATGATGATAGAAATCAGTAAGAGCAAGAGCAAGTGAGTTCGTGTATTCAATTAATTCGATGATAAAAGCAAGCAAGTAAGTGAGTAATTCGTCCGTTGTCCTTGAGCATCTATTTGTAGTAGAAGGACACCAACGGTCGAATCTTCTTCGTGGACACGTGGCAAGTGTCCGTTGGAAGGCCGCCCATAGTACCGGAATACCACAGACTCTAAGCAAATGGATTGTGGTCGTACCGAACTGGTAGTGCACCGAATATCCTCTGATATTGTCTTATACTAGACAGGAAGTTAGAGGGATATTTGTGTACGTGGCGTTCGTTCATTTGATACAATTAGCTGGCTTGACAGACTGCACAGAAGTGAGTAGAGTAGTTATATAGTAGACAACTAGTTGATCGTGGTTAGACGTATACTTTCTTCAGACGGCTACTAAATCAAGGCATTAGACGTGCTCCGTTAGACCTTGTCTAAAAGAGTTAGACATCCTCGTCTAACTACGTATCCCTTTAGACTTCGTCTAAAGGAGTTGGACGACCTCGTCTAACTACGCATCCCTTTAGACTTCATCTAAAAGAGTTAGACTACCACGTCTAACTACGTTTTCCTTTAGACCTCGTCTAACTACGCATCACTTTCTCTTCAACACATTTCACTATATTACTATGTGATGAAGTAGGATCAACCACATGCATTAAAAGTGGACATTTAACTCAATCGTTAACCCTTTTACAATTATTAAATCCATCTACAGTGGATGAATGATTAAGAGGTGAATTCTTTTGGAACAAAAGGGAAACAAAATATTGAATCCCTTGATGAAGAGTACTCTAACTAGAAAAACATACCGCGAACATATTTTTCCACCCGTTTCCAGCCTTCGACCGAAAAACCTAGCCACGACCGATTCTTCCAGATTACCATTTTATTTTTCGGTCAAGCTTATCTTTAGGCTTATTTTTTTGGATTTATTTTTTTTGTATGTTATAAATTTGTGTTTTGTTTGATCCTAGATTAGTTATACCAAAACTAAAACACAACATAAAAAACTCCACAATAAAAACATAAAATATAATTCAAAACCAAAACACAAAAATATAAAGCTTTCAAAAACCAAAAAAATCTAAAACATAAAAACTTCAACAAAAAAAATTCTCCATGAGTTTGCTTTGAACTCTAAAACATTTAATACTTTAATAAAGATTCACCTACAAAACCCTAAACATTAATGGACTTTAGAATAACCCTAATATATGAGATATCTAAAAAACCCTTAGTCTCTTTAACCTTTAAGATAACTTATATGAGGGTTTATTTTTATAGGCTTTAGGTTGTTTTTTTTGTTGTACATTTATTTTCTTTCATTTTGTTGTACACAAAGGCTATGTTTGGTACCTATATATTAATTATATAGGTATAAATTGTAATGAGTATAAATTGTAAAGATGTATTATGAGGTATAAATTATAAAGGTTTTTAGTGTTTGGTTTGGAATATAAAATAGGTATAAATTATATAGATTTTATTATTTTTATGTTTGGTTGGTGGTATGAGAAAATAGTAATAAGTGTAAAAGACTATTTTGCCCTTATATTTATATAAATTATTTTTAATATTTATCAGGTATTTTGCATTATTAATTATACAAAAATAATAATTATAATGTAAATGTATTTATAAAATAAATAATACTATTATATATTTACATTATTTTATATATAATTCATTATAATTTAACTTATATAATTATATAAATATTTTAATAATTAATTCAATCAAAAATACAACACAATCACTAATAAAATAGACAGAATATATATATATATATATATATATATATATATATATATATATTAGTTTCTAATATTTTGTTCATTCATATCATTAGTTTTAACTTCATTCTTTCGTGTGTCATTAATATAGCAAATTTTCCGGTATTATTTTAATTAAGCACAAATAAAGTTTATTAAAAAATAAACATAAATGTATAGTTATTTTGATAAAATCTCAGCCTAACTCATCTATTTTGAGAACAAATAAATATTTTGGTATTATCTTTTTTTTTTTAAAATATGTAAAGAAGAAGAAATGTAGACTATGTTTTGATTGAAGATTAAGTAAAAAGGTGAAAGGAATAGAGAAGAAAGAAGATTTTATGAGAAATATAAATATAAATATAATAAAATTATATAAAGGATAATAGTGGAATAAATTTTTAATAAAGGCTTGTAACTGGTGAAGATATAAATTATACCTTTTAAAAATACTGTAGTTATAAAATTATTCAGACAAACAATTAATAATTTTTACTATATGTATATTTATATCATGACGACAGTACTGTACTACTTACCAAACAGAAGCAAAATACAAAAGACCACATCAAGAGTGGACAAAAATCAACCGGTAGAGTAAATAAAAAAATGATAAAATAAAAAGTAAAGTAAAGTAAAGCGTAAATTATGTTTTAAAATGCTAAAATTGACTTAGCAGAGATCTGAAGGGTGTTGTGGGACATTGTTGTCTTTGACCTTTTCCCACACGTAACCAAACGCCGAACTCAATGAATCTTTAATTGTGGTGTCATACGGTTAAATTATTTTCCTAATTGTAAAAAAATTGGGTGGCGACTCTATAGTCGTGAGTTTGATAAAATTGAAAAAACTCTAAATAGACCTATGGCGACTTCTCATTAAAAATCATAATCTTTCTTAAATTCGACGTGATGATAAGTTATGAAGTCGTCTATAAGGTCTCCTTTTTAAAAGATTAAAAAATAATCGATCATGTAAAAATTGATTCCCCTCACAAAATATTTTTAGAAGAATCCAAACAAACTTAGTGTTTAATCACGCACAACTTTCTTTCACATATTTTATACTTCTCTATATCCGGTAAACAATAAATTAAAAGATCCACACAAATGTGGACAATCATCCTAGTTGTATGTTAAATAATTAAAATAGAAAAACTAAAAAGTAAAACGTAAGGTCAAATTTTTTGTAGTAGAGATATACAGAGCGTTGTGGGACATAACGCTTCTAACATTTTCACAAGGCGCAACCAAGCAGCAAACTCATTAAAAGAATCTCCAATCGTGACGTGCATACGCCTAAATTATCTTTCCTAATTAAAAAAAATAAGTGGTGACTCTTTAGTCGCGATGTGTATTCTTAATCGAAAAAACTAAAAAGACCTATGTTAACATCTCATTAAATTTTTAATCTCATATTAAATTCGATGAGAATATTAGTTATGGGGTTGACTCATTGCTTTATTTTTCGATATAACTTAAAAGAAAAAATTCTCACCTTAAAAAATTTACATAAGAGCATATTAAACAATATAAGATTTGAAAACAAATCTGAACAGTTTTTTTATTGCATACAAACCTCTATATAAGCCACTTTTTCAATTTTTGGTATTACACTCAATACTAACCAGAAAAAACTTGTCAGGTATTTTTCATTACAATTAAGATTTTTGTTATGGGACTCTTATTTTTCATTGCTTTCATCTCATTTGATTAGAGGTACAATTAACACTTACAAGATAGTATTGGTTGCTCCATGAATTTTCATAAACCGACTGTGCAAAAATGGGAATATATGTATAAGAATTTTTTTCTCTCTAAATTTTTGTTTTACAATTATACCATTTATTAATATTATTATATATTCCATTTTTGTTGACATGTCCGATTAGTAAGAATTTGATTTAGTCTTTTAAAATAAATTTAAATTGAGAAAGATTACACTTAAAATGATTAAATTATCTTTTGGAAGGGGTACATAATTTGTTTGTGGCTTGATCCATTCATTGATTTAATACATTCATTCATTGATTAGATAGTTTTTATTATTTCATGACATAGTTTTGTCTTAATTGATAATTGAATGAGAATATTTTAAAATTTAGGAATAATTTGATTTAGCTCCATTTATTTGTTTTAGCTTACTATAATATATGTATGTTTAATAATATTAAATTTATTTTACAATTGTTAAAGTTGGGTATTTTTTATTAAGTTTTCAAACAACGTCAATTATTTAAAAATATATATTTAAATCATATATAATTAATAATATATATATATAGATATAGATATAAATAGGTAGATATATATATATTTTTTAAAATATTAATTACTTTAATTTTTTTAATATATTTTTTTAAATTATTAATAATAAATAACTCACTATTTAATTATTTATTTATAACTTATATTTTTTACTTAAATAATTTGAAATTTTTATTAACTTAATTTTAAATATAAATAATTTATTTAAATTAAAAAATAAATTATTTTAAAATAAATTATATGGATAGATTTGATTTCTATAATTTGTATTAATTTATAATTCAAAAAAATGATAAATAAATAAAAAAACATGACTTACTAATAAAATATTTGATATATAGATAATTATTTTCTTAAAAAATTACAAATATATATTCACTATAAACTATATATACATATATTTATATTTATATTAAAATATAAATATATATTATTATAATAATTTTATATAATTAATTAATTTATTATATATATATATATAATTCATTAATTAATGATCAAATAAATTATATATAAAAAAAAGTGAGTAAATACAAAAATAAAAAGAATAAATAAAAAAATCTATATATATATATATGGTGATGCTTAATTTTTAAAGTGTTCGGATTGCCGGGTCGAGAGAGTTGTGGTTAATTTTGATATTTAAGTGAGAGTAAATGGATACTTGGGTCGGATTTTGGGTTGACCCGCCCATAAACTTAAAACGGTTAAAAATAAATTTAAAAATGTTATTTGTAGGTTTCGAACTTGAAACCTAACAAAAACAAGTACAATCTTTTAACCAACTAGGCTAACAACACTTTATATTTAAGATTCAACACCAAATTTGATTACGCGAGATATTTTAACAATAAAAGTTCAAATTTTTAACTAACTAACTAATCTATATATATATATATATATATAATGATGCTTAACTTTTAAAGTGTCCGAATTGCCGGGTCGAGAGCTGTGGTTAATTTGAATATTTATGTGAGAGTAAATGGATACTTGGGTCGGATTGTGGGTGGACCCGCCCATAAACTTAAAACGGTTAAAAATAAATTTAAAAATGTTATTTGTAGGTTTCAAACTTGCAACCTAACAAAACAAGTACAATCATTTAACCAACTAGGATAACAACACTTTATATTTAAGATTCAACACCAAATTTGATGAACGCGAGACATTTTAACAATAAAAGTTCAAATTTTGAACTAACTAATCTATATATATATATTGATGCTTAATTTTTAAAGTGTCCGGATTGTCGGGTCGAGAGTTGTGGTTAATTTGGATATTTATGTGAGTGTAAATGGATATTTGGGTCGGATTGTGGGTTGACCCGCCCATAAACTTAAAACGGTTAAAAATAAATTTAAAAATGTTATTGGTAAGTTTTAAACTTGCAACCTAACAAATCAAGTACAACATTTAACCAAATGTGATTGAGATGTGGTTTGTGGAGGGATAATAGACCGATATCATTTGAAAGTGGTTAAAGAAATATGAATCAAATTTTTAATTGACCAAAGTGTGAGATCACGCTGTTAATTATTAAAAAATATGAATCAAATGTTTGATTGACAAAGTGAAAGTGTAAAGTCACGAAATTAGAGATTCTTTCGAAAAAAATATGTGATGAAACATGTGAGAAAATAAGTTATTTTATTGAAGTGAATAAAATGTGAAATGAGAGCGTTATATTTTTTTATTTTAATAATTTTAAACATTGAATAAATATTATTTTGATTTTTTTAATTTATTTTATTTTTATCCTTATTAGTGTGTCTCGCACAGAAATTTTCTGTGTTAGATTAAAAACTCTATAATTATAATTTTAAATGGTGGAAGAAGAGAGGTGTTGAAAAAATATATTTTAAATTGACAATATATTTGATTATAATTTTGTTTTTATAATTTAATTAGTGTAATAACCGGAAGTTACTTAGTTTTTTTTAATTAAATTAATATATTTTAATTATTAAGTTAATTAATTTATTGATTAAAATATCCAAATATTTTTACTTTATTTTTTTATTAAAAATACAAAATAATATTCTACCTAAATATTCAAAATCAAAATAGTTGTCAAAGTCAAGAAAATGAAATGAACAATGGCAAGGGATATATTACGTGAAAATAGGGGCATCTGCAATGAATATTTGATTTTCCACAAATATATAGTTAGCGACAAATTTTTTATTTGTATAATAAACGTTGATATTTCAGTCGTAAATAAATTTTTCGAGGAATTTTTAAATGTATGACATATTATGATTGTATTCCAACCAATAATCTTTGATAGAAAATATATTTATCACAGAATTTCCAACAAATATTTCGAGTATAATTTTGATAAATTATTTCATTGATAATTTTTTTAAAAATATCCGTTAGAAAGTTCGTGGTATTTCAGTAGGAATATTTTAAAAAATATTCTTAATATTTTTACCACGGAGTTTACAACGAATACTTCTTATAATTTTATTGAAAGTATTATTTTTTATAAATAATATTGTATGTTTAAATTTTTTTCTTAATTATTTCTCCTAATATATTATAAAATAGTTTTTCGGCTATATAAATTAACACTTTAATAATAAAAATTAAAACAAATAACTAACTATTTCTTAGAAATATTAAATTTAAATTTACTAATAAAAATAAAACATTCACAAGATATTTCACTTTTTTTCCCTTTAATCTTTTCAAACTCAAAATAGTGTAGCCCTTTTGCTCTAGGCATCTTTATTATGTAACCAAATTATTTGTTTGTTACTTTATAAATAAATGCATAAAGAAAAGACATTTACAAGAACACATCGTTGTTGTTGTTTTTATTAATCGGATACAGAAGAATGCAAAATCATTTGAGATGACAGGCTTCTCAATTGGCTAGTCAAATCTCCACCTTATCTAAAGCATCTTGAACTGCAACCAGAGCCGAGTTTTGGACTGCTCTAACTCCCGATAAAAATAAAAATTTATTTTTTTATTGCCTTACGTCTAATATTAAAAATTGATAAAAAAAATTATTTTTGGTGAGGTTTAAACTCATAACCAAATGAAAAATTTAAGTTTCAATGTTTAGCAACTAAGTTACAACATTTTATGTTCAAAACATTCATAAATTTACTTAAATATTTATATATTTTATTAAATGGGCTGCCCTAGTCCGAGGGCTTGCCGGGCTTATCCCAGGACCGGCCCTGACTGCAACAAGTTGTGCATCTGAAATAAGAGCCTGGATATCTGCTCCACTTAACCCATTTGTTATATTTGTAATAGAATCTAGATCAACTTCACCGGCCAAAGACAACTGCATTCATGTCTTAACTTATTATAAATCTTATGTTTCAGAATACAAATATTACCCCCCACAAATTAGTTTTTGTCGATTAGCGTGTTTCATAAAACTGAAAATTATG
The DNA here is from genome assembly GCF_907164915.1 of Impatiens glandulifera. Classification (NCBI taxonomy): domain Eukaryota; kingdom Viridiplantae; phylum Streptophyta; class Magnoliopsida; order Ericales; family Balsaminaceae; genus Impatiens; species Impatiens glandulifera. The sequence goes on along the minus strand of NC_061865.1, from coordinate 45,687,739 downwards.
TGTGGAAGACCGGAAATTGAATTTTAAGTGTCCGAAAATAAATGATTAACTAGTCAAATGAAAATATCTTATATTTAAGTACTCGATATGTCCGATAAAATGTTGAACTATTGTAGTAAAATTAGTTAAGGCCAAATAAGAAATAAAAAAAAAGAATAACGGAATAAACATATAGCCCGCAAACACTTAAAAATTTAACTAGACGCAGAATTTGTCGCCTGACGAACTCGAACCCAGGACCTTAGGATGAAAATATCCGTCTATTGTTAGATTAAGTGATAAAATATGAACTGAAGCTTCCATCGTTAAAAGATCTTCCTTTTTTTTAACCTAGCAAAAGACCATGTTATATACAATAAACTACGGAATGCAACTCATTCATGTTTTCCAATTAGAGACTATCACTACTAAACTTTTGTAAAAAGAACGGTTAGAATATCCAACCTCTCTTGCTTGGAAAGAAAATCACATAAGAGAAGTTGATCTAGCCTAGTAGTGCAACATTATGTAAATCCGGTCTACTGCTAATTTAAATGGGTAAAAGAGATTAATAACAGATGAGCAGAAGCATAATCAACAATATAAAATGCATAATCAACAAGTTTAAATGGTTAAAAAATGATTTCCTAATCATGATACCAAAACTTAACATTCATTATAACCAAATAGACAAAACATCATCCCAGACACTTTCAGGGCAACAACTTAAGTAAATAGAAAATTACTAGCATTAAGGTCATAGAACAAATTACTTTTGAGAGCTCTAAATAACATAAGGACATAGTATGATCATAATCAATAATAACACAATCATTTTCCCCCTAAAATACATACTATATAATTACTATATGCATAAGTAACTGTATCAATGAAGAAGTTCCAATGCAAACAGATTTAAGGGCAACAACTTGTTCACTTTTTATTCTATGCATCACAAAGTATTTCAATTTTTACATGCCATATGCACATTCATACATAAAGTTATAACAGTACTTTTCATAGTAATATATATTTTTTTTTTATTTTCCATGATATATCAGAACAGTCATTTAATATTATAAAACTAGATGTATTTTGATATGTATTTGGTCGGTCTTTTGACTTGATAATACTAATAAAGAAAAGAACTAATAGAAAAGAATAGTGGCTTGGTCATGTACGTATTTACGACCAATCTACAATAGAAGAGAGAAGGTTTCATCGACAGAATAGAACGGGTGTAATGAAAATAAGAACGAGAAGAATACTTCCCACGAGAGGCAAAAGTGGTTAGGCGATCAGTCAATAGGCTTGCAAGCACACTCTCACATATTTTGGTGAAAGACCATGTAAATTGAATAGGAGTATCTTGTATTAGGAAAATATCTTAAAAAGCTAAATAGAGGTTACCTAGTGACTGCAAAAACAAATACTCTAGTCAATACTTCTACAGTCTAGGGTGAACATTGTGTGGTTTAATCCGAAATCCAATCAAATCTGAATCCTAAATATTAATTCGGATTGAATATTTCGGATTGGACTGAGATCGGATCGGATTGAATTAAATCGGATTATCCAAACTATCTAAATAAAAATATATTTTTTAATTAATTTTCTTTAAATTAAATTTCATCTCAATATAATATATATTTTACTTATCATCACTTGACAACGATATTTTTTTTAATTTAATTTTATTTTTATTTTTTTCAGATTCAAATTTAATAATAATAAAAAATTCAAATTTTAAAAAAAAATTCAAAAAAATTATTGACTAATTTCAAGCTGATATATATAAATATTTTTTAGTTTGGATTATCCAAACAATTTTCAATTCAATTCGTATCCGATCTGTATTAATTAGTAAAATGGTTTGAATTACGTATTGGATAAATTTAGTTTGAATTTAATACGGATCGAACAAAATAAGAACTGAGAGAAAATATATATAAAAGAAAAAAAGTTGTGATCGAGTAGAAGTCGAGAACGTAGGAGAGATTGAGATCAAGCGCAAGAGATAAGCGGGAAACTATATATGCTGAAGAACGAAAAAGGATTTACATAAATTCGGGTCGAATAAACATGGACTTTAAATATATTAAAGTATTAGGGTAATAAAGAGATAAATTTAAAAGCAATCTCACTATTCTCACCAAGTTTCTATATATAACAAATTCATCAGTTAACCAGTTCTATACCACACTAAAATATAATAGAGTAGCTATAACATTTGAGTATCTTCTCTAACAACTATGCATAAATTAACATGAATCATCAAATGACAAATCTAACAGACTTGGATTCTCCATAATTGGCTACACTGTTTTAGTAACTAAATGGATCATATGTTGCATTTACAAGACCTTCGAGTGAAAAGATCAGAGAAAGAAACAAAGATGTAATCTACATGAATGCCTAATCTACATCTTTTAGACCTTGTTTGAGGAAGGGGTTTTTTTGACTTTATCTGCATTTTATCCAAAAAATCTTTTTTTTTTGATGAAAAGTAAAAAAAAATTGGTTTTTAAAATTTGAAGACTAATTTGTCCTTTGACTTTAGAAGATATGGTGTAGATGAGAGAACGATAGTTTAGAGAGAAAAGATAAAATTAGAGGTAATTTTGGTATTTAAATGATAAAATTATTTGATTTAATAGTTGATAAGATGTTTGTGTTTTGGAATAAAAACTGGGTTTTATCCCAAAAACCCCTTCATCATACGAGGTCTTAATGTTTTCACAAAGAAAACAGTCAACCACAATCATATTAAAGTATTCCACTGAGAAATATGGAGAATCAATGTAATGTTTAAAAGTTTGAGCCATCTACAATCTTCTACTTCTTTCTTATGAGCTGAAATCAAGATGGAACTATGATTTAAATTCTCCCACTAAAATATTTTTCAGACAAATCAATATAACACAATATTTATTTTTAAAAATAGTCCATAAAATAAAATAAAAATATGAATCATCTAAGTATAACAAAACAAAGCCACATTAGAAAAATAAAAACACTAAAGAGAAAAACATAAAGATCTTATGCCAAAGATAAAAAAAAAATAACGTGTATGAAGGTCTTCAAAATGATCGATAATATCTCCAACCGACTCCACAATAATAAAAGCTGAGTATGCATACATTTACTATCAAAGTTGGGATCTACAATTTTTGAAATATAATATTCATTAATAATTGAATCTGAGTCTAGATTTGAAGTAAATTCTCTATCAATATAAATGATAATCGAATCCATTAGGTAGTGTTTTCCCATTTTATTACGAAAAACTTTTGTAACATGTTTTATAGCGAAAAATGCTCGTTTTGTAGTCACGCTTTAAAATATGTATAATTAAAATTAAACGGATTAATCTGTCAATCAAATGATATTGTTCTAACTTTTTCTTTTCCCTCTTTGAATTTGACATTAAAAAAATTGTTGAATTTCAAGATTCTCAATCAGTATATATGTTAGATACTAAGAAAATTACCATAAGAACACGAATAATATAAAAACACGAATAATATAAAGATGATTCACATATACACAAAAATGGATGTCAATGTGTATTATTCCTACCCATCGGGTACTAAAGTATTCATCCCCGAACTCGATTTCATTTACTATTCGACCCTGAACCCGACGGGTATCTCAATTTGTATCACATTCCCGATAGAAATCGAGTACCCATTACTCGATTAAAAAATGAATTTATATTTATTTTATAAATATTAAAAATAAAAATATTAATTATTTGCCTTGCATAGTTATAATGTAGAAGTTGAAAATATAACAACTGAAGTTTAATAGTTATGTTAAACTTGAAAATAAAAAGTGAAGTGTAAGTAGAAAAATATATATTTTATTATTAAGAAAATGAAGATTAAGAGTTATATGGGGAATATAAATTAAAATGATGTTGGAGTGGGGTGTGTGTATAGGTAACATCCATATTATATATTTATGGTAAGTTTGTAATTATTGTAAAGATGTAGAACTTGAAAAATCATTTTAAACTTTAATATATATATATATATATATATATATATTTTATTATTAATATTTTATTATTAATATTTTGGGTATCGAGTATCTAGATTGAGTTTTGCACACTCTCATCCTTGATTCCGATCCAGATTGAGTAATCATTTTCACTCCTCATTCTCGATACCGAACCCAATTTAAAATACCTGAACTCAACCATCGAGTAACCACGAGTATCGAATATATGTGTACCTATTGTCATTCCTAGACACAAATGACTATAAAATTGAAATTATACAAATCTATTGAGAGAATGAATTTCAATCAAAGCCACCATAATACGATTTTCCAATTTAGCCTTACAAATTATAGAGAAAGAGAAAAAAAGAGACATAACATATTTTTTTTTTAATTAAACAGAATAAATTATACAGTATATATCTTAATGGTATGTAACTGAGTTTAAAGTAGAACCTCGATAAATAAATGTTCGTTAAATGAATAACCTCGTTTAATGAATCAATTTCTTTGGTCCCAACTTGGTCCAATGAGCATAACGAATAACATCGTTGAATGCATTAACAAATAAATACAAATGAAGTCTTTATATGCCCTACGTAAATATAAATGAATAATCACTATATTTTAAATAATATATATTTTTATATAATATATTATGAATACATTTAATTCAATGACTAATTTTCAAACACATTAATAAATTACATTTTTTTAAAAAAATGCCCCAAAGTTGATTGTTTCTTTCCTTTAAATGCATATGATCCTTAATTTTGTGTCAAGCATGCACCATTTCTGAAATATTTTGAATTTTTGATCAGGGTGTAATTTTGTATAGTGATAATAGCTTGCAAAACTTCTCGAGGACACTTTTAGTATAGTGATACTATCATAGGGTTCAGAATCATTTGCCTAATCATTTAGTACAGCTTAATGATTTCTTAAATAGGAATATAATTAAAGTTTGTAGAAGAGTTATAACTAAATGAGAATTTAATATATACAAATTGATATAATTATAAAAAAAATTCTAAAAATATCATCTAAATAAATTATTATTCATTTATCCATAAGTTACTATGAATGAATAAGTTTTGGACTTTTCGATTAGGAATCCATAAATTATATATTATTGAGTCAGGTTATTTATTTAAGAATTATTAAATTAAAATATTATTTAATAAATTAAAATGGTGTGTAGTTATAAATAAATACAATATATTAGTATTGCATAGTGGTGGCCTTATGCCTAATTATATAGAAGGTAATGATTAGGATGTTACTTTGTATAATAATAGCTATTAATAGAAATGTCGTTAAATTTTCTTACTTTTATCTACATTTTTTATTCATTTCATTTTTTTATGTTTATTAATTTTGTCTCTAATTTCGTCGTAGAAAATTCTAACTGCTATATATTTTTTTTTTCACAAATTTCTTTTTTTTAAGTGTATACCACTAATTACATTACATTGTAACTTGTTTTTAAAATATAAAAATAAAAAATATAAGACAATTTATGTTATAATAATAAATTAATTAAAAAGAAAAAATAAGATAATTAAATTATTAATAAAAAAAAAAAAGCTATTATTAATTTAATTAAAAAAACCAAAAAATATTTTATAATCCTTAAACTACATTTTTCATATCATATATTTAATATCAAATTATAAATGTATACAGTTTTTTTATTATTAAATTATTATTTCAAATTAAATAACAATAATATATAAAAATATATATGTGGTCAAATTTAACGGCCTACCTTATATACAGTCCAACTTAATAGATAAGATGGTGGAGTCAATACTGTTTTGTTTCATTTGCTGAAATGACGTCATTAAACTTTTCAAACACAACGTAATTGAAGGATTGGAGTGCATTCGTCACAACTTTCAAGCATTATTATTACACCTTGTGCTTGTTTGATTCTGTTCTTATTTTTATATTATTTGTAATGAGTCATGGATATTTTTTTAAATCAATTATTAAAATATATTTTATGTTTAAAATTAATAAAAATAAAATAAAAGTATTTTAATGATATAATTAATAAATGAAGTGATTTAAATAAAACCCTATATAAAATCGAGCTCTTTATTTTATTTTTGGGTTATTTTATATTTTAAAAAATAATTTATTATTTTATCATCAACAATTTAATTAAGAAATACATGTCCAATGAATTAGGTTTTCAAACAGGTTGAAGTATCTAAGGCTGGACTACGAAAAGTGCTCAACCTAATATGTGCTCAAAAAGTTTTCGGCTTTAGGGATAAGTTTTGAAGAGTTAAATTCATGGTTATGAGCCGGTTTTCAATTGGTTAATCGTTTTTAATGTCTTTCTTTATATTCATGGTTACATGTTATTTATAGAATTAATTTAATATTTTTCAAAAGAGCTAGATGTACATATAAAGAATGGCGGTGATTATATACTTGTATTGCACACTAATATGCTTCCAGCAAGAATTGGTTAAAAATAATATATTTATTTTTCATGATGAAAATATTAATTAAAATGATACGTTTTGATGAAATAAATTGGTGCAAAAGTTTAGTAATCAACACAAAACAAACATGCAATTTATTTATTTTTGATTTCTTATTTTTTTATTTATTTTTCAGTTGCATGCTCCCCTCTTGCATCAAGTTGGTAAGGAAAAAATTGTGAATTGAATATAGATGAAATGGTTGAGATTGTTGTTGATAAAATTGGTTAAACTCCTCTCATGAATGTTGTGATATGCGGGTATATGAAGTTTGTTGTCACGGTACTATTATTGGATTCTTAAATAATATAGTTGAAAAAAATTACATTTCTTATGAGTATAGATAAATTTATGGAGTTGAAAAGAAGTTAAAACATAATAGATATTTAAAGATTAGTATAATAGAGTGGGACATAAATAAATCCAGTAATATTATTTCAACTAAGAATATCATAGTTTGATTATTAATACTAATAGGATAATAATGAAGTATCGAGGAAAGTCATCCTAAAAATTCAACTCTGGTCTCAATAATGAGTTATAACTTATAATTAGTTGTTCTCGTAAGATATTATAAATAATTATGAGGCTTGGTATTTGCTTGTGGAGACTTTGTTGGATTTTATTTTAAATTACTATTTTTTCCCTCATTGTTCTATTGACATTTTTATTAATATTTTTTAAAACTTGCAAGTTCATATTAATTTTATTTTTATAAAAACGATGAATTATAATATTTTATACAACACAAAACGTTAGAAGGATTCTAAAAGCATTTTGAGTTTAAGCGGGAGGGCATGACGTTAGAGTGTCATGCTAGTTCTTCTTTAATTCCAAAAAAAACGTTAGAAGGAAAGAAAAGATACATCTTTGAAAAATTTCAATGTTCATCACTAGTATAAAAATGATAAATGGCGATCATCTCTACCGATTGGTTGTAATACTAATCGGTATTATTAGAATAATACCGATTGGTATTATAACCAATCGGTATTATTCTAATAATACAAATTGGTATTACAACAAATTGGTAAAAACCCATTAATAATACCGATCGGTTACAATACCAATCGTTATAGTCCTAAAATATCTCCAAAAAAATGGGCAGCAATTTTGCCACGTTTTTATGGCTTTTTAAGTCATAGTACCAATTAATTTTTCCACCAATCAGTATAACACCTAAATTTAGGTTAAATAGGCTGCTAAGGCTTACAGAACTCCATTTCCTTCAATTCTGAATCTTTGTTTCCACGCTGTACAACCACTTCGCGACCTAGAAATATTTATGCTCAGAGAGATGGAATCAATGGAGATGAATGTAGAAGAAGCTTGAACAATTCCCAAGCCCGACTCTTTCAAACTATGCGGACTCAAGAGTAAAATCACCTCAAGTATATATTCTTTTTTTCTATTTCTCTCCCCCTGATCTATATATTGAGGAGGCTAACATGAGTGCGCAATCTGATTTGGTAGGGATGATTGTCTCTTATGAATGTGTGTCTATCTACGAATGACCTAAAACTTTACTCGCCTAAAACATGTCACTACTTAGGAGAATGTAAGGGTCATACATCATCATGGTCCGAATATCCTGCATTCTTGCTTTCTGATGGCTCCCTTCTCGTGGGACACTAGATCATTCCAGTAGGTTCTTTTTTTCTTCTTCTTCTTCCAACTCTCTTATTCTGATGTGGGTTTGATTGGAGTTTTTGTTTATTTAAAAAAAACCTATATAGATTGGTATTATAATCAATCGATGTTGACACTACTGAAAAAAGGTCATTACCGAGAGTATAAGCTCTCAATAAAGGCCCTATATCTTTCGGTATAGACGTAATTCCAAGAGTTTGGGAAACTCTCGACATTCGTCAGTATTGCCTCTTTCGGTTAACCTAATTAATTGTTTACAGAGACATTTCATAAATCTCTCAGTTTAGACACCAAAGTGAAAAATCGAGAGTTCTTTGAAAATCTCTCGTTTTTACCATATCAATAAAAACCGAGAGTTCTTTGAAAATTTCTCGGGTTTTCTTGCAATAGAAAACCGAGAGATTTTCAAAGAACTCTCGAATTTTCCTATCAAGAAAAATCGAGAGATTTTCAAAGATCTCTCGGTTTTTTCTATCAAGAAAAAATGAGAGTTATCAAATAACTTTTGGTTTTTCTTGCTAGGGAAAAACCGAGAGATTATCTAAGAACTCTTGGTTTTTCTTGATAGGATAAAACCGTGAGTTATCTAATAACTTTCGTTTTTTCTTGCTAGGGAAAAACCGAGAGATTTTCAAAGAACTCTTGGTTTTTCCCTAGCAAGGAAAATTAAAAGTTATTAGATAACTCTCGGTATTGTCCATGTAAATGGCTCAAAAATGCCGATTGTTTTGTGTGCGCAACCAAATATGTTCAACCAACGTTCAAAAACCAAAATTATGAATTCCAAAATTTTAAACCAAACCCGTCAAACAACCTGTTATCATCAGTAAAACCAAAACATTTACAATTTTTCAAAAACCAACCAAACAACATGTTATGAGTCAAACCAAAACGTTAACAATTGTTCAAAAAACAATTATAATGTACTAACTAGCTGGGGGAGGGGTTGATAATGTCTCATTAATAATTCAATTTTTTTTCATATCTCTCCATTCTTTGGGTCATTTCGCTCTCCTTTTGCGTTCTTTCCATACTGATCATTTGGAGCTCTTGCGTTCTTTCCATATCCCTCCTTTGAAGCTCCTCCATTGTCGACTCAAGTTGTATCACAAATGCCTTTAAATGTTGATTCTCTTCCAATAACCGATCGACGGATCATTGAGAATTGTTTCCACTCCGACAATCCTCTCAAAAGTGTGTGGGTCGGATGCCAGATCCCATACCGATCACTGTCCCATGCATTTGGCGTCCGAACACTCTCTCCGTCAATTCGATGTCATAAATATCTGGTTCGTTGTTTCTAACTTCGTCCATCTCCGCCTGCACATTTAAAATTAATTTTCATTTATAAAAAGCGATATATAATTTTATTAAATTAAATTAACTTACAATTTTCTCTTGCGCTCATTCTTCTGGAATCGGGTTGAGATTTTCTTTTGTAGGTTTTGGAGTACGGGTCCTCTTGAAAACTTCAACGACAGAGGGGGTTCGTCTTATTTCACCCGCCTGTTGAAATTAATAACATTCTTTATATTGAGTTATTAGAAATAATGTACATACCAACTCTTCATCAACTTGTGAAAACGGTCTACTTCTAGTATGATGCGAGAATTTTAGTTTATTCCTGTTAACAACATTGATTCTATTATGTTGAGTCAAATCAAATTGATTAAAATAAACTAAGAAAATAAGTTTATTCAATGCTGACATTATTTTGATGATTTATGTTAAACTTAGTTATAATGAGACTAAGTTGTCAATTTGTTTTGTGTAGGCGCAAATCTAAAAGACATTGCTACTTCAGACGCGGTCTGACGTAGGCTGTCTTAGACGTCTTACGTAGTTAGACGAGGACGTTTAACTCCTTTAGACGCGGTCTAAAGGGTAGCATAGTTAGACGAGGTCATCTAAATCCTTTAGACGCTGTCTAAAGGGATACGTAGTTAGACGAGGCGTCTAACTCCTTTATACGTTGTTTAAAGGGAAGCGTAATTAGACGAGGACGTCTAACTCCTTTAGATGCGGTCCAAAGAGAAGCGTAATTAGACGAGGACATCTAACTACTTTAGACGCGTTCTAAATGAAAACGCTGTTAGACGAGGTCGTATAACTCCTTTAGACGCGGTATAAAAGAAAGCGTAGTTAGACGAGGACGTCTAATTCCTTTAGACACGGTCTAAAGAGGGACGTCTGATGCCTTACTTTAGCAACCGTCTGAAGAAAGCATCCGTCTAACCACGTTCACTTAGTTGTCTGCTCCTCCTACCGTCAGCAGTCTGACAAGCCAGTTGACTCTATCAAGTAAATGAATGCCACGTACGCGGATATTTCTCAAATGCATTTCTAGTACAAGACAAGATTAAAGGATATTCGGCGCACTACCTGTTCGGTACGACCACAATCCAAATACTTAGAGTCTGCTGTACTCTCGTACTATAGGAGGTCGTCCAACGGACACATGCCACGTGTCAATAAAAAATATTCGACCGTTGGTGTACTTCAACTATAAATAGAATCCCAAGGACAACGGTCAGACTACTGATGAACCAACTGAAAAACTTACTGACTTTCTACTTCTCACAATTCTCTCAAGAAAAATCTATTACTATTTAGCTGTGATTATATTGTAATACTGTATTTTCTGTGAGAAATTTTAGTACTATAAGTTGAATAGAGATTGTTCTATTCAATATAGAGTTAGATGGTTTAGTGAGTTGTATTTGATTCAAAGTCTTAGTGGATATCCTTCCGGTTGTGGAAGAAGAGGTGACGTAGGAGTTTATCTCTGAACATCCATAAAACTCCTTGTGTTCTTTACTTTCTTCCATTTGCATTCATTTGTCTAAAGATTCAAATCTAACAAACAGTTCCGCACTTGAATCTGTTTTAAGAGTTTGCGAAGAATATAAACAAATACTAATCTCTCAAATGATTATTATCGAATCATTTATCGTAAGCTGTTAACAATAGACAGACCGTAGTCTCTATTGTCAGTATCGATCCTAACATACTGTTTCTCTGCATTTGAAATAAAATATAATGTTAGAATCATTGATATCAGATTTTATATGAATTATAAAACAGTACCTTAAGTTTATTCGTGAAGTAATGGTTCCGACACATGAACTCCCAATTAGCTAGATCGTAGTCTCATGGGGGATTGACAAGTACCTACGCCTTGTCTCCTTGATGAACCCGGATATAATCCCTATTCAAATCAAAGCGCCACATATCCCATATCTGTCTGGCGTGTGCCATTTCGGTCGCTCGATGTTGATCAATAGAACCATTAGTACTCTTGAACGGATCTTGAAAAATAAAATATTCAAATGTTATAAAAAAAAATGTATTGAATGATTAAAGTATAATTAAGTAATTATCATCGTCATAGCAAACCAAAGTGAATCCAATTGGTCAGCACTTAATGCCTTCACTTCAGAAGACGATGTGAGATGGATGAGGGGTCCCGCACCACCGACCCCAAATGTCTAGACCACATGCGTCTATTATCATCGCCGTTGGGCCTCCCATCTACCTCTTTGAAAGTTAGAACAATCTTCATCCCTGGTGGTCTCCTAGATAGAAAGATATTCTTGTTCTTCCCCCGCCTCTTCCGGACGGAGGATTCTTCAATATTAGGTATAAATCAATACAAACAATAAATAAGTGTAAACATGATACCTGTCGATGATGGGTCGGGAGTGGAATGGTGCACATGATTCTCCTCCTGATCCTCCTGATCCTCCATCTGATCCTTCACTACAGCAAACGTACTCTTAATAAACTCTTCGGTCTTAGCCTCATCCTTCTCATGTGTACCACCTACTGGGTCAGCAATAGCTAACGGGTCCAAGACATACACAATGTCTCTAGAAGACTCTCATTGGATCCTTAGGTGATCTGCATGTGCAAGTAGTATATGGAATGTCATGTCTAGTTTGTTTGGTGTTTTCATCATTCTCCCCCAAACAGTTTAATTACGACCTTCAGACATCCTTAATGCATATATAATAAATAAATTCAATAACAATTGAAGTAGTAATAAGAATATATTAAAGTAAAAACATAAATCTAACTAATTAATCTTAACTATATATTCGTAAACCTTGGATTTATTTTTGTCACAATCTTTCAACCGGTTCGTGATGAAATATCATGGGCGTAGAATACTTGTTTTGCTTGACTCTCCAATATACATCCTTATAACCTAAATCAAAACTCATTTCAACCTAATCTAATATATATATCAAACCAATTCTAACATTAATCAAACATAAATCTAACTAAATATAACCTAAATCAACCTCAATATATAACATATAACATAAATCAAACCAAATAACCATAATCCAAACCTAATATAACCTAAATCAAACTCAATAACCATAAATCAAACCAAATAACCACAATCCAAACCTAATATAACCTAAAATCAAACTCAATAACCATAAATCAAACCAAATAACCATAATCCAAACCTAATATAACCTAAAATCAAACTCAATAACCGTAAATCAAACATAATATAATATAATCAAACATAAATATAACCTTGAAATGAAGGCAGCGGCAGAAGCTTTAATCGGATGGCGGCAGCAGCAGGAGCTTCAATCGGAAGGCGGCGGCGACAAGAGGCAGCTTCAGTGTTCAATTGGCGTCCTCAATCTGATGGCGGGCGGGCGACTTCGTCAATCCAAGTGGCGGTGGCGTCTATCCAAGCGGCGACGTCTTCATTCGTTGGCTAGTGGGCGAGCATAAGGAATTGAGGATTGGGGAAAGAGAGAAGAGAGAAAGCGGAGTGAAAAGAATCGGGAAGAAATAAGATTTTTTTAATTAAACAGGTCATTACCGGAAATTTTCATATAACTCTCGGTTTTGATCAATTACTTAGTTCCGAGAGTTTTCATATAACTCTCGATTTTGATCATTCCTTAATTCTAAGTGAATAAGACATATCTCTCGATTTTGATCATCTTAAAATCCGAGAGATATGTCTAAATCTCTCGGTTTTGACAAATGATAAATAGAGAAAACGAAGAGATTTATGTATATCTCTTAGTTTGAAGATTATTACCAAAAGATATACCTAAATCTCTCAGTATTACATCTAATAAATTGTTAAATAGTTGGAGTTTTAGTTTCTAATAACCTTGAACAACATTAATTTAACACATTTGATATCCTTAAAACATTACACAATCCCAACACATCTTTATAATCAAACTTTACACACATCCTTATTATCATCAAACACAAACATGCATATACACTTTTTTATATAATCAAACACAATCATATACATTTATAACATTAAACACAATCATTATTCTTAAAAAAATAACACACTTGATTAGCTTAGTTAAAAATTTAGATTAAAAAGTTAAACACCAACTAATTAATAAATTATGAAATGGTAATACCGAAAGATTTATAAACATATTTCGGTATAAAAGCATAATATCGAAAGTTAATGGTATATCTCTCGGTATTACCACTTCATAAACTATTAAATTAATTGGTGTTTCAGTTTCTAATAACTTTGAACAATATTAATTTAACAAATTTGATATCCTTAAAACATTACACAATCCCAACATGTTAGATTAAATTAATCTAGGACATTTAATATAATGATTCTACTGGGTTTTGATAATTTAGTTTAAATAATCAAAAAGGGAGAAATTGTTTGGAGAAGCGCGTCCAGTATTTTGATCGGCTCAAATTTTGAGAAGTGCTTTCGATTTTGTTCATGTTCGGTTTTTGGTGAACTGCTTCCGGCTTTTCAATATCTTTGGTATTTTGATAAGCGCTTCCGGTATTTAACCTCTTTGATTCTATATGAAGTGCTTCCAGTTTTTTTAACCTCTTCGGTTTTTGAGAAGCGCTTTTGGCTTTTCATTATCTTCGGTATTTTCTAAGTGCTTACGGTTTTTCCAGAACTTCGGTTTTATGAAGCGCTTCCGGTATTTGATCAGACTCGGTATTTAATCAAGTTCAGTTTTATGAAGCGCTTCCGGTATTTGATCAAGTTCGTCTTTTGTGAAGCACTTCCGGTTTTTGATCAAATTCAGTATTTGATCAAGTATCCAAAATCCCTCTCCAACGCATCAACCCAATCCGTTATTGATAGTCTGACACAACAGCTTAGCTAAACCTATAGAAGACTATCACATGCCAAACTAATTCAGACTTCATGTGTTGTACATTCTTAGTACACCACGATCTCATGAATATTCTCTGTTGTACTATCCTGACACTCATCCAATGGAAGAAGGACAAGTGTCCATTGAAGAAGATTTGGCTGTTGCTGTGCCTTGGATATATAAGAAGATCAAAGAAAAAACAGAAACAAGACTTGATGCTCTAGGCTCTCTTGATAATTAAAAACTCTCTCTCTACAAATCTATATTCAAGCTTTTGCCTTAGCGTTTTTCTGTGAAAGATTGTTCATACTGAAAAGCATTGTATCTATTCAACTAGTGTTGTGTGAGCTAGGAGTTTAGAAACAGGCAGTGTATAAGACTTGGTTTCTGACTTGATTTGTGTAGAGGTGCTATTCAAATCAAATCTTCTAGTGAAATCCTTCTCGAGATCAAGAAGAAGGGGTGACGTAGGAGAGTTTGCTCCGAACATCTATAAACAAACTTGTCTTGTGTTCTTTACATTCTGAATCTTTCAACCCTTTATCTTCCGCTTCAAGTCTAAACAAACAGTTCCGCACTTTACTTCGTTCAAGAGTTTGTGAAGACTTGTGAAGAATATAAACATATATTATCTTCTAATAGAGATAATATCGAAGTGAGGTAAGTGTGGTTAACAAAGCTTGATCTACCCCTTGCTATTGTTGACTCATTTCCTAACACAACACATCCTTATAATCATACACAAACATACATATAAACTTTTTTTATATAATCAAACACAATCATATACATTTATAACATTAAACACAATCATTATTCTTAAAAAATAACACACACTTGATGTTCTTAAGAGTTAAGACAAACTAAAAAGTGAAAAATCAAATAAAATAAAGGGTGAATACCGAAAGCAAATTAATTAACTATCGATACATACATTCAAAACCGAGAGATTTTCAGTACTCACCTTAAATAGATTTTTTAGGGGAAGAGTCAAAACCGAAGGTTTTACAATAAACCTTCGCAATTACCCCTTCCCAACACTTATATTATTTTTAGATTTTTTGGAAGAGTCAAAACCGAAGGTTTTTTAATTAATCTTTGCAATTAACCAATTCCCAATACTTATAATTATTTTCACTATTTTTTGGGAAGAGTCAAAATCGAAGGTTTTTCAATAAAACTTTGCAATTACCCCTTTCCAGCACTTCAAATTATTTTCAGTTTTTTTTGGAAGAGTCAAAACCGAAGATTTTTCAATAAAATTTTGCAATTACCCCTTCCCAACACTAATAATTATTTTTTATTTTTTTTGGAAGAGTCAAAACCAAAGGTTTTTCAATAACCAAAATTAACCAAAAAACCCTAAATATAACTTGTACTAACCAAAATTATAAAAAAACCCTAAATCTAACATATACTAACCAAAATATGACAAAATCAACATAAATCATCAAAATCTAACATATACTAACCTTAAGTTGAAGAATCTACAACGGCAAGAGAGCGGAGAGCGGAGATAGAGGCGTCTGAAAAAATCGGGAAAAGAAAAGGGGATCTGATTTTAATTAGTAAAGTTTTTATCAAGAGTTTTAGAAGAACTCTCGACAATTACCCTATTTTTTCCCGAGAGATGTGTATAAAACCTTCACAATTACCCATGTTCTTTTGGAAAGAGTCAAAACCGAAAGTTTTATGGAAAACTTTCGCAATTACCCCTTCTCAACATTTATAATTATTTTATGTTTTTTGAGAAGAGTCAAAACCGAAGGTTATCCCTTCCCAACACTTGAAATTATTTTCAGATTTTTTGGGAAGAATCAAAACCGAAGGTTTTTCAATAAACCTTTGCAATTACCCCTTTCCAACATTTAAAAATATTTTCTGTTTTTTTTAAGAATCAAAACCAAAGTTTTTTGGAAAAACCTTCGCAATTAATTACCCATTTGGGGAGAGTTAAAATCAAGAGTTCTTTGAATAACCTTTGCAATTACCCCCAACCCAAACACTTCAAATTTTTCCTGTTTTTGGGGAGATTCAAACCCAAAAGTTTTATGAAAAACTTTCGGTGAAAATTCGTATCACCGAAGGTTTTACACACCTCTCGGAATCTATTTTTAATCACGAAAGGTTTCTTCCTTTCGGGACCAATACCGAGAGTTTTATAAAACTCTCGGTAAAATATATCGGTAAATGCCCTTTTATTACTAGTGTGACATATACCATTAGTTATAATATCAATTAGTGTTTCCCTCTATCGATTTGTTAAAGTTCAATCAACGTTTCATTAACTCGTATTACCGAGAAAGCTTTTAGCGGTCGGTAACGATTAAATTAAATCCAATCGATATTTACCTATATTCTTTTGAGAAATTAGTAAATTTCAACTATTTGTTAGTTTGAACATGTGATAACAAATTTTTATGATTTATTTTAGTAATATTTGTTATTTACTTTAATCATTAGTTTTATTTTTTTTATTTATTGGAAATGATAGTCTTTTTAATCAAGGCAATATTAAATATTTATGTGATTGCACACTCTGATTATATACATTATGTAGTGTTGGGTTTTATTGTGCATCGCACG
This sequence comes from Impatiens glandulifera, assembly GCF_907164915.1. Lineage (NCBI taxonomy): Eukaryota > Viridiplantae > Streptophyta > Magnoliopsida > Ericales > Balsaminaceae > Impatiens > Impatiens glandulifera. Next base: position 45,670,884 of record NC_061865.1, on the reverse strand, counting down.
GAGAACATCCTAGTTAATATTTGTATTCTGATAAATAAGAGATATAAAATTTATCTTTAAAACACTAAATAGTTGAGGCATGTTGAGAAGAACTGTCCTGAAGAATGATTTCGCCTCCTCGAGTAAATTACTCAATATCAATAACAATTGATAGTAATAATAAACTCATTCAATGTGTTCAATATTTGTTAATTACTTCGTTTAAAGAATCAATGTTAATTAAACAATTAACAAATTCATAGTCATTTGGATTATATTTCACCGATAATTCACATTTAAATTTGATGCGAATTTATATTTATTTAGACCAAATTTCACCAATAATTCACATTTGAATTTAGTGTAAATTTCATTTAATTTATTTACCCAAATTCTCATTTTTATTTAATTAATAAAATTAGTTTAATTATATGTACTTCATTTTAAGCACTAGAAACAAACTCTCCTCAAACTAAGTGTATGGGTTGGGGTAATTGCGAAGGTTATTAAGAGAACCCTCGATTTTAATTCTCCCATATTGTGTAATTTCGAAGGTTTTTTGGAAAACCTTCGGTTTTGACTCATCCAAAAAACAACAAATAATTTTAAGTATTGGAAAAGAGTAATTGCAAAAATTTATTTGAAACCTTTGGTTTTGACTCATCACAAAAAAAACTAAAAATAATTCTAAGTGTTGGGAATGGGTAATTGCGAAGGTTTATTGGAAAACCTTCGGTTTTGACTCATCCCAAAAAAAGCTGAAAATAATTCTAAGTATTAGGAAGGGTAATTGCGAAGGTTTATTGGAAAACTTTCGGTTTGACTCATCCAAAAAAAACTAAAAATAATTCTAAGTATTGGGAAAGAGTAATTGCGAAGGTTTATTGGAAAACCTTAGGTTTTGACTCATTCCAAAAAAACTGAAAATAATTCTAAGTGTTGGGAAGGGGTAATTGCGAAGGTTTACTGGAAAACCTTCGGTTTTGACTCTTTAAAAAAAACTGAAAATAATTATAAGTGTTGGGAAGGGTAATTGCGAAGGTTTATTGGAAAACATTCGGTTTTGACTCATCCAAAAAAACTGAAAATAATTCTAAGTGTTGGGAAGGGGTAATTGCAAAGGTTTATTGGAAAACCATCGGTTTTGACTCATCCAAAAAAAAAACTGAAAATAATTCTAAGTGTTGTGAAGGGATAATTACGAAGGTTTATTAGAAAACCTTCGATTTTGACTCATCCTAAAAAAATGAAAATAATTCTAAGTGTTGGGAAGGGGTAATTGCGAAGGTTTATTGGAAAACCTTCAATTTTGACTCTTCCCAAAAGTAATTACCGAGAGTTTTAGAAGAACTCTCGGTAAAAACCTTACTAATTAAAATTAGATCCCCTTTTCTTTTCCCGATTATTCCAAACGCCTCTCTCTCTCCGCTCTCCGCCCTCTCGCTGTTACAGATTCTTCAACTTAAGGTTAGTATATGTTAGATTTATATATATATATATATATATATATATATATTAGATTTAGATGATTTAGGTTGATTTCGTTATAATTTTAGTTAGTATATATGTTAGATTTATGGTGATTTTGTTTTAATTTTGGTTAGTATATTTTAGATTTAGGGTTAATTTTGTTATAATTTTGGTTAGTATATGTTAGATTTAGGGTGATTTTGTTTTAATTTTGGTTAGTATATGTTAGATTTAAGGTTGATTATGTTTGATTTTGGTTAGTATATGTTAGATTTAGGGTTGATTTTGTTTGATTTTGGTTAGTAATTTTAGATATATGGTTGATTTTGTTTGAGTTTTAGTTAGATTCATATATGTTTAGGGTTGATTTTTGTTTGAATTTTGGTTAGATTCATATGTGTATAGAGTTGATTTTTGTTTGAACTTTGGTTAATTCAAATATATCTTAGGTTGTTGTATTAATTAGAATTTCATTTTTATTTTGGTTAGATAAATATATATTATATATTAAGAATAGGGAAATGGAAGCTCAACTTATTAATTATATGCATTCAAGATGAGTGAATGGAAGCGTATGTGGAGAACACCAAAGAGATTACACAAGTCATTCCAGAACCTGCTTGCACAATCAGATTACCTTACGATCCGAGGAGAGACTTCCAAAGACATAGTGTTTGTCGTGGACCCGATGGCTAATACTAATGTTACACATGAGGAGGATGAGAATGAAGAATTAAAGACAGATACGAGACACATGGCGTTGATATTGGAGCAAATTCAATTGAGGTATATGGAAAGAGCGCAAATGATTAGTGAAATCAAAGCAAATAGGGTGAAAATGAGGCAAAGATTGGAGAAATATGAACAACAAATTGAATTCTTAATGAGACATAATCAACCCCCTCCTCCTCCATCTACTTATACATTATAGTTTTTTAAGATTTCTAAACGTTTTGGTTCGACTAATAACATGATTTTGGATAATTGGGTAAGTTTTGTTTGACTGATAACATGTTGTTTGGATAATTGGGTTTGGTTTAGAATTTTGGAATTATAATTATCTTTTGATTTATGAATGTTATTGTATATGTATTGGTTTGCCTTATTTGAGAAATTTATTGAAAAACCTTTGGTTTTGACTCCAAAAAATTTGAAAATAATTCTAATTGTTTGTAATGGGAAATTACGAAAGTTTATTCAAAAACCTTCGGTTTTGACTCTTTCCAAAAAAAACTAAAAATATTTCTAAGTGTTGGGAAGGGGTAATTGCGAAGGTATATTGAAAAACTTTCGGTTTTGACTCTTCCCCCAAAAAAAGAGACGAGGCGGCAGTATTTGCCAATCCCCCACGAGACTACAATCCAGTTGATTGAGAGTTCGTGTGTCGGAACCATTACTTCACGAATAAATTTTAATTCAAATAAAATATGATATCAATTATTCTAACTTCATTTTTTATTTCAAATGCAGAGAAACAGTAGAATCAATGTTGTTAACATGAATAAACTGAAATTCCCGCATACTGGAAGTAGACCATTTTCACAAGTGGAGAAAGAGTTGGTATGTACATTATGTCTAATAACTTAATATAAAGAATGTTATTAATTTCATAAATCATTTATTTCAACAAGTGAGTGAAATAGGACGGACCCCCTCTGTCGTTTAAGTTTTCAAGAGGACCCGTACCCCGAAACTTACAAAAGAAAACCCCAACCCGATCCCGGACGAACAAGCGCAAGAGAAAATTGTAAGTTAACAGTAGAATCAATTATTCTAACTTCACGGATAAATTTAAGGTATAGTTTCATAATTCAAATAAAATCTGATATCAATTATTCTAAATTCATTTTTTATTTCAAATGCAGAGAAACAGTAAAATTAATATTGTTAACAGGAATAAATTGAAATTCTTACATCATACTGGAAGTAGACCATTTTCACAAGTGGAGAAAGAGTTGGTTTGTACATTATTTCTAATAACTTAATATAAAGAATGTTATTAATTTCATAAATCATTTATTTCAACAAGTGAGTGAAATAGGACAGACCCCCTCTATCGTTGAAGTTTTCAAGAGGACCCGTACCCCGAAACCTACAAAAGAAAACCCCAACCTGATCCCGGAAGAACGAGCGCAAGAGAAAATTGTAAGTTAATTGAATTTAATAAAATTATATACATCTTATTTATTATATAAATGAAAATTTATTTCAAATGTGTAGGTAGAGAGGGAGGAAGTAAAAAGTAATGAACCGAATATCTCTGACTTCGACTTGACGGAGAGAGTGTTTGGACGTCAAATTCATGGGACAATGATCGGTATGGGATCCGGCGTCCGGCCCACACACTTTCGAGTGGATTGTCTGAGTGTCAACAATTCTCAACGATCCACTGATCGGTTGTTGGAGGAGAATGAACGGTTAAAGACAGATGTGAGAAAAATGGCGTTTATAATGGAGAAAATTCAAGGGAGGGATATGGAAAGAGCAGAAACAATTAGTGAAATGGAAAGAAGGGATAGAGAAAGAGCGGAAAGGGAGAGTCAAAGGGATAATGAAATCACAACGGAAAAGATGCAAATGAGGAAAATAATGGATAAATATGAATAACAAATTGAATTTTTAATGAGGAAGTATCAAACCCCTCCTCCCCCAGCTAGTTAGTAGTACGTTTTGTTTCGACTGATAACATGTTTTTAGATGATTGGGTACGTTTTGATTCGATTGATAACAGGTTGTTTGGATGATTGGTTTGGTTTAGAATTTTGGAATTATAATTATCATTTTGGTTTATAAATGTTATATATATATATATATTGGTTTGGCTGAACAGGTTTTGGTACACAAAAAACGATCGGTTTATTTGGTACATTTATAAGGGTGATACCGAAAGTTAAATGGAAAACTCTCGGTTTTTCCTTTTCAAGAAAACCCAAGAATTATTTGGAAAACTCTCGAATTTTCCCTTGTAAGAAAAACCAAGAGTTATTTGGAAAACTCTCAATTTTTCCTTTCAAGAAAACCCGAGAGTTATTTAAAAAAACTCTTGAATTTTACCTTGTAAGAAAAATCGATAGTTATTTGGAAAACTCTCAGATTTTCCCTTGTAAGAAAAACCGAGAGTTATTTCCCTTGTAAGAAAAACCGAGACTTATTTGAAAGACTCTCGGATTTTCTTTAAAGAGAAAAACCGAGAGTTATTTGAAAAACTCTCGGGTTTATTTGAAAAGGAAAAACTGAGAGTTTTTCAAATAACTCTCCGTTTTTCTCTTTGGTATCTAAACCGAGAAATTTACGAAATCTTTCGGTAAACACCCAATTAGATTTACCGAGAATGGCAGTACCGATGAATGTCGAGAGTTACTCAAACTCTCGGTATTATGTATATACCGAGAGAGATATGGTCATTGTCGAGAGATTATACTCTCGATAATGACCCCCTTTTCACTAGTGAGTGCAACTATACAGATGAATCATTTAATGGAAGGGTTTAATGCTACTATTCTTCGGGACATTTGTCTTAGTGGAGCCACAACAATGTGGGAAACAATTGAGAGGACATTAATGACATAAAAATGACAATATTGACATTATCATAAAATCACAAGCTTAAAGAAACAATTACTCGACAAGAGATTTCCAAGGACCAATCCTAAAAAGGCTCTTTCAACAAATACATTCTAAGACCCACAGTAGCATAAAGGAAATTACTAGCCTAACCGATATCATCAACAACATCAAATGTAGACGAGTCCTCAAACATCAAGGTCCTATTTTTCCGTGAGTCGCAGCATGTGTTTAATGTGTGAAGACGCGTGATGATACATGTTTGTAAGGTTCATATGTTTGTTATATCTATAAGTAAACATGACACTATCTAAGGGATTACCTCAAGAAAAATGAGTCGGTTCATTGTCGTGTGTAGGTGATAACCTGGGAAGAGATGAATCCTAATAGTACAAATATTACGGGTAATATTTTAATTAATAACTTTTGAACAAGTACTTTAATAAATTCTAGAGCTGCACAAATTTGTATTTCTACATTCTTTGTTCAACGATCTACTTTGAAATTATTTGAATATACTTGTGTATATTATCTCATTACAGTTGTGCAATAATATTAATACTAGTAAGGATATTCGAAGTTGTAAAATTCAAATTCATGGTTATAAGATGCCAATAAATCTTTTGATATTAATACTAATAATATTAATATATTTGCTGTGTAATGCATTTTTTTTCTCTTTAACATACTCAATCTGTGTCAATGTGGAGATGTTTAGAAATAGTGTCGAATTTTGTTCGGATATTGATCACATGCTCACAGTACAATAAAAGAAATTTTAAATATTTAAAAATTTGGTGGATAAATATATTCAAATAATATCATATATATATATATATATAATTATTAAATATTATTATAAATATAAAAAATAAATAAGTTAAAGCTTATAATCTTAATCATACATAATTAAGATTAAGAATTAAAATAAGTGAAATACTATAAAACCTTAATCAAATTAATCTATATAAGATTTTAGTTAGATTTTTTATATATATAATATGAATAAGCTTTGATTTTTTATTATTATTTAATTCCCCAAACTAGTCCACAATAATATGAGTACTTTTTACGGCAAATGGATCCAGCATTCACCTATCTAGAAACGTGGTCCACATTGCATAATTACGAGAATGCCACCATTCCCTTGCGTCACTTATATCGTCATATAGCTGTCGTCATGTGAGTACGTTCCTACATTGTTTTTATAAATGGAAATCAATAATCCATTTTCCTCAATAGTGCTCCCAATTCTCCATCTCTCTACTTCCATCATTCTCCAAATAATCTTTTCTTTCTTTAATGGAATCACCTTTGATGGAAAAGGCAACTAAAGAGCTGATCATTGGAAGGGAAAATTTGACAAAACTCATAACACTAATTGAAGATCCATCAAATATTATCACTGATTTAGTCGCCGGAATTTCAAGATCTTTCGAATACTCTATTCGTATATTGAATTCCGGCGGCCAATCAGGTGATGGAATTTCCGAAGAAACCGTCGACCGGAAATCTGTGGATTCCATTCAGAGTAACAAGCGGCCGGCGGCTAGGGATCGGAGAGGTTGCTACAAGAGGAAGTAATAATTAATTAATTTCTAATCTTTTATTTTAAACAGCATTTAATACAGATATAATTAAATATATAGTGGGATTTAATAAATACTTATATTTTTTGTTTTATTGTTTACTTTATTATTATGCAGAAAAATATCAGATTCATCAAGTCTATCTCCTACAATGGAAGATGGGTATACGTGGAGGAAATATGGCCAGAAATTTATTCATAGTCATAAGTTTCCAAGGTAACCTAGTTATGTCTTTTCTTTTAGGTTGAAATTATTTGAAATTACTATAATAGTACATAATATGGTTGTCGATTGTTGTGAATATTGATTAACCCACATCAATAGATACCCCTATTTCTTAAAAAAATTAAATTACTAGGTAAGCATTAATGTATTTGTCGGTAGAGTTAAAGCTGGTTAGATACATGTTTTTTACATCATTGAATCTTTGTTTGGTTATTTATTTCTGGTAGGTTATTTAAATAACTTTTAAACCTTAAAACCCAGAAATATTTTATCATTTTCCATTTCTCTATTAAATTTCATTACTCAAAATACCTTTTATTTTAAATTTTTATTTTTATTTTTTGAGGAAAAAAAATGCCGCAAACACACTTAACCAGACAAAGAACGTCTGACAGGCTCGAACCCAAAAATTTATGATTAATATTCACCTCTTATTACCGCTAGGCTAGAAGAGTGGATTATTATTATATAATAATACTTTTAATTTTCTTTTAAAAAAAATATATTCTTATCTCAAAATCATCCACAATAATTTAAATAACCCGAATTTAAACAAGGCCATGTAGTGATTTGGAAAAAACATGAGTTTATTTAGATAAAAATACTTAAAAGTATTAATTTATAATGATAATTTTTGTATTTTATTAATTAAATGATATAATTGAATAGAGATGGAATGAAATTATGTTTGATTAAGGTTCAATTTTTAGAAGATAAAAAGTAATAATAACACGACCTTAATATCTAATTATGAAATAAATTAAATAAAAAAATATTTCGTATTTTGATTAATGAATTGAGAGATGTGATTAATGAAAGAGTGAAATAAAATGACGCTTGATTATAGTTAAATTTTAAAAAAATAAATGAGATTGAACATTGTCTTTATTTATCATTCTTTATAAATTCAAACTATTTAAACTAGTGAAGCAAGACTTTATTCTAAAGAGTTTTATAAATTGCATTTCTTAATGAGGAACTATATATGTAGGTGCTATTTTAGGTGTACACACAAGAGCGACGGTTGCACAGCAATAAAACAAGTCCAGATTTCGGAAGAGGATCACTCATTGTTCCAAACAACATACTTTGGCCAACATACTTGTTCAAACAAAACAAAATCATCTTATGAAAGCATTCCCCTTACTAATGACCCTTATATTGCAAACTTCGATTCGATCGCTACTCCGACAAGTGAGGAAATGGATCATCCATTAGATGACAAAAGTTGTGTTATTAAAGAGGGTGGCAAGGAGCTCCCGGAACTAATTGACGCAATGGCCTGGTCGGATTTGGTAACGTTTGAGTCGTCTGAGATGATGTTCAAGGCTGGATTTGAGGAAGATGTCTCTAGCATTTACAACTTTGATTATGGAGATTTAAGCAGTGGATTCGGAGTGAACATCGACAATGTCAATCTATTTCTTAATTAGAAATTCGGACAAGTGTTTAAGATACCAATATGTCACGGATTCGATTTCATCTGAAAGCGCTTTTAAAATAGAAGCGGTGGGCATAATTGTGGGGTGTCATTCTATTTATTTTTAATTCAAAAGAAAAAAAAATCCCAACAAGTAATAATAAAGTATACATAGATTTGTGTTTTTTTTACTAGCTTAAGTCCATTATGTATTTAATTAATTATACATTATGTCGATAAATGATAAATAAAATTTCTTGTTTTTCATGTTTCTACATTATAAGTCAAATAAGGTACCAATGGTTGTATGCAATGATTATTTCCTCTGTTTTCATCTTGAAATGGATTCAAATTAGATTACTCTTTGAAATAATCGAATGGTTTGTTTCTATAGATTATGTTAATTCTAGGGACGTTTTGCAATCAATCAAATACATGTTAAAATCTGAAACAATTGAATAATCAACATCATAACTTACTCTTAACAAATCCAAATCAGCTTATGCATTTCTCTTGTATCAAGAAAGAATAATTTTAATACTCATTTTAACTCTATTTATAACTTTAAGGGCAAATTAATTTGGTGACCCTTCAATTATTTCGATCGTTTACTTTTAGCACTCAAATTATATTTTAAAACAAATCGTTACTCAAACTTTCAGAAATGGTCACCAATCTCCCTTTATATATATCAAAGTGACCCGATTGCCTAAGTCGAAAGTTGTGATTAATTTGAATATACATGTGAGAGTAAATGGATAATTGGATTAAATTGCGGGTTGATCCGTCCATAAACTTAAAACAGTTAAAAATAAAATAAAAAATATTATATGTATATTTCGAACTTGCAACATAACACAATTACATTCATTTAACTAACTATGTTAATAAAACTTTAAATTTTAAATTCAACATCAAATTTAATAAATGTGAAATATTCTTAACAATATAAGTTCAACTTTTAAAAACTATTTAATAAATATATATATGATAATGCTTAATTTCAAAGTGTCCGGGTTGCCGTGTCGAGAGCTGTGATTAATTTAGATATAAATGTAAGAGTAAATAGATATTTGGGTCGTATTGTGGGTTGATCCGTCCATAAACTTAAAACGGTTTAAAATAAAATTAAAAATGTCATATGTATGTTTTGAACTTGCAACATAACAAAACAAGTACAACTCTTTAGCCAAGTGTGAATGAGATGTGGTTTGTCGATAAATAATAGGCTGGGAATAATTGAAAATGGTTAAAAAAATATGAATCAAATATTTGATTAACCATAGTATGAGATCACGATGCAAAATGTCAATTGAGATTGGTGATTTATTTTATTAGGGATAAGAGACGTATTAAACTATGATTGAAATATGATTTATCGAGAGATAAGAGGTCGGTAACAAAAATCGTTATATCACAAATTAGAGGTCGATTGAGATTGGTAGTTAATTTATTGAAAAATAAGAGGCGTGTGAAACTGTGAAAAAGAGAGTTTAGTTAATTATGAAAGAATTTATTTTTATATATATATAATAAACCTTAATAGCGAAAAGAAGAGCTTAACTAATTATAAAAGATAGTGAAACATTTTTTTAATTTTTTATTTTAATAATAAATTTAAATAAATATAATAGTAATTTTAAATTTATTTAAAATAATAATAAAAAATCAACATTAATAGTATAATAATAATTCATTCATATATTTATATATAAATAATAAATTTTAAAAAATAAAAATGTAATTTAAATTTATTAAAATAATAAGTTTTTATTAAATATTTTAAAAATAAAAATATTATATATAAGTATTTTTTAATTGTTAGTCATATAAATTATATAAGCATACACAAAATTATAAATATAAATCAACAATCTTAAGTGATTTAGTGGTTGAACAATTAATGCTACATAATATAGACCATGGTTAAAATTTATGATGAAATTGGTGGTGGGTAAATGACACTTACAAAATTAGAGGTCGATTAAGATTGATGATTAAAATATGCGATGAAATTGGTGATTGGATAAATGAAATTCATGATATGGAAGAAGATGGTTTGTTGTTTGTTGATTTGACCGAAATGAAAGTGTAAGCTCACAAGTTTAGAGGTCAATTAAGGTGGATAAAAATATGGAATGAGATGGTTAGTTAGTCAAAGTGAGTATGTCATACGATGAGAGGTCGATTGTGGATTGATGGACCAAAGTGAGTATAGAAGAGATTGGTGATGTACCAAAGTGAAAGTTTAAGATAACGATATGAGATGTCCTATTATGGTGGATAAATGTGAAATGATATAGGTTGGTCAATCGAAGTGAGGGTCGGATTGTTTCTTGTAAAATATGCAAAGAGATGAATTATTTGACCGAAATGAAAGTTTAGTCTCAAGATGAAAGGTCGATTGAGATTAATGGGATAAAAATATAGAATGAGATAGATGATTAATCGAAGTAACTAAGGTCTCGCTATGAGGAGTCGATTGAGGGATTGATGTGTCAAAGTGAGGGTAAAAGAGATTGGTAATGTTAAAGATGATTGATTTAATCAAAATGATAATTGTGTAAGGTCCCACAATATGAGAGGTTGATTATGGTATGCATAAATATGAAATGAGATGATTAGTTATTCAAAGTGAGGATAAAAAAGTCTAAGTTGTATATTATAAAATATATAAGGAGATGGGTCATGAGATAAGAGGTCTGTTAGGGGATTAGTGACCAAATTGAAAAGTAAAAGAGATTAATGATGTTAGAGATGGTTGATTTGACCAAAGTGAAAGTGTAAGGTCGCATATGAGAGGTCGATTATTGGAGTGGATAAATGTGAAATTATATGGATGGTTACCTGAATTGAGGATAAAGAAAGTCGGGTTGTATATTGTAAAATATGTTACGAGATTAGTTGTTTGACGAAGTGAAAGTAAGATATCGAGATGAGAGGTCGATTGAGAATTGGTGAATAAATATGTGATGAGATATATGAGAAAATGTGGAATGTTATATTGGCTTGTTTTAAGCAAGCCAATATAACATAAAAGAATATATTATATATCGACCTCTAATCATTTATCAATGGTGGAAAATGTGTCATTAGCGACCACAAAAATCATCGCTAAAACCCTTAACGCCATCGCTAATAAATATCAACAACAATGAATAAAACCATCCCAGAAAGACAATGAATATTAGCGACGGCACAGTACCATCATTGATAGTTAACATTATCAACAACGATGGATCATTCGTCGTCGATGATATTGTTAACTACCAGCGACGGTTGATCTCCATTCGTCGTTGTTGATAGTTAACAATATCAGCAATGATAAATCTCCATTCGCTGTCACTAATAGTTAACAATATCAATGACGACCGATCTTCATTTGTCGTCGCTGATAATCCTTACTCCCAGGTTTTGGCACATTTTTGGCTGAAATCAACCTGTTTCTTATCTTGTTCAAAACCCGAAATTAACAAAAAGATCATTCGTAAATAAAAATGAATACGTATTAATACAAAAATCTTAAATCGTATTAATATTACAAAAATATCAATCAATGTATACTACTGCTGATTAAGATGGGTCATCCTAAACATAATCAAAGCGATATGCGCTCATATAGCATCTTGTTTTGTGCGCATTTCTGTGTGGGCATCTTGCTTTGCGCACATCTTTGTGTGTATCTTCTCGATCTCGTCCCATAGCATCATGTTCTCCTCGCACAACACTTGCATCTCTCGAAAGTTTGTTGGACGTACTCTGGATCCCATCCTGATTACCCTACTATGTCCCTATGCTCCAAAAGCAGCCTCAAACACTTCGAATGACGTCATATCAAGGTTTTCTTGAAATCGCTTATGCATCACAACCTACAAGAATTTACAACACTATTAGTAATTTTAAACTTAAACGGGAGTCGGATCCTCGATGGTCTCTCTCCTATTTTGAGTCTCTAAGAAAAGATCTACATAACTAGGGGGTGTCCAATAGTCCTCTCATGTACAAATAACATAGATAATTAGATATTATAAAATTTTAATACTCTTAATTAAAGTGCTAAAACATATCATTTGTCGCTCCACTTGTAAATGGTTTGTTGTCGGCGTAGTGGGTGTATCTGACATTGGCTTTGTTGTCGGCATTGGTTGCACTTCTCCTCTGCAATTATAAGATAGTCGATTAACATATAATGCATTAAAAATGAATAATATACCTTAAATTCATTTGTGAAGTAGTGATGGTCCAGGAGATAATTCTAATATGAGTGGTTGAATTCAGTAGAAAATTTTGCTCAGATTAGTTGGTCATTGCCCTAATGTGGTTTGGTGTAGTCGTTGTGTTTCTTACATCTCCACCTATCCCAAATTTTCTTCATATGTGACATCACTCTAGCATGTCACTCTAGCTCTGTAAGTGTAAATGTGATGGGGAACAACTTCAAATGGATCTTTAAAAATAACAACTGATTTTAAGATTATGAAGGTTAAAATTATAAGATAACACGTTAAAAATTATCAAACTCACACTAATGGACCGCCATATATGGTTTAACAAGGAATGTGAAAAATCAGACCAATGAATTAGACGATGTGGCACCACCATGTGATCCCGGATATTGGTGCCAATATAACTCGATCAGTAGGTGATGTTATCACAATTTTATTTTCCATCCACCTCTTTGAACTCCAACCGCATCTTCTGCCTAGTTTGCAGTTTCTCATTTTCCGTGTTTTTGTTCTTCTCCCGTCCTTTCCTCCTCAATGAAGACCCTACAAAATAACAGTGAAATGACATTTGTTAAAATTTATATAATAATTTAAATATCACGTATAAGTTGTAATTAATTACCTGTCTCGGTCTTTTCGATGGTGGCGTCTATATACTCCTCGGGAATGGTTGAATCTGGATCCCTTAGTCCCTTAATGTCCGGAAGTGATCTCATAAAGGTTAGAGGACCATCATACTATATGCCATCGGTACGAGCTTGGAGCTCGTATATCTATCTCGATAGGTCTCGTCGTGTACCGCGTCCCTTAGGTTCCATGATATCTGCAAGAAAAATAAAGTTAAAATTTTATAAAGTTGATCATATTTTATTTTACACAAATTAACCTTAGATGTTCGAATAACGATGATTTATCTTTGTGGCAATTTTCCATCCAAGTCTAGATGTCATATCCGTAGCGTAAAAAACATGTTGTGCTTGACTAGCCATTATAAACGGATCATGAATTTGAGTTCGCAATGTCCTGTTCACATTAACACTTATAAACCCATACTTATATACTTTTATACCACGGTCCTTGGAATGTACATCAAACCATCTACACTTGAAAAGAATTACTCGGTTCCCACCAAAATACTAAACTTCTATGATATTTGTAAGTAATCCGTAGTAATGTATCTATCAGCTAAAACACCACTATTTTGCGTTGTTAACCTTTCGTCATGCTTCTCAGTGTTGAACTTGTACCCGTTTATTTTACAAGAGTTATACTTCTTATATAAATTGTCGGGCCACTTCCAAAAATCTTTAGACTCAAAGTTCGATCTAATTCATCTTTCAATTATCACACTTTCGTCTTGAAAAAACTTATGTATATTTTATCGCGTTCAATATTATAAAGACTGAGTCCCATGTATCGGTCAACTCTTGCGTCAACTATAAAATACATAATTAGTCACTAGTTAGCTTTTGAACTCTTACTTGTAATATTATTCGGCTTTGAGACAATTTTTCAAAATGTATACGTAAGGGTAGGTCGGTACGATATACCTTAATGTTTTATCCATACCTTATACCTTACCGAAAAATTCGGTATGCAAAAAATGCATACCTTTACCTTACCTTGATTTCGGTATACCTTGAATTCGATATACCTTAATTTTGGTATACAAAAAATTCATACATTTACCTTACCTTGATTTCGGTACACCTTAATTACGATACGGTATTAGTATTATACTTTTGATATATAAAAAACATATTAACTTTAAAAAAAAATCAATCTTATCGATATGGTAAAGATTGCTTATATTGAATAATAATTAGTATAATTATATTTTGATATTATTCAAAAAATTATATTTCTATAATTAAATTAATATCAAATCTATTTAATTATTTCTTTTTTAAGTATTATACATATATATATTACATATTTTAACTTATAAATACTATTTCGGTAACGGTATCATAACTTACCTTTTTTCGGTATAACTTAAAAATCGATATTTTTGATATATTGTGGTAAGGTATTTTCAATATACCTTTAATATCGGTAATTTTTCCCACCCCTATGTATACGTGAGCACACTCCTGATCACCTGGTTCATGTGTGTAAAGTGTTCCAATCGATAAATCTTCCATTACCAAGAATATAGTTGAAGTTGGTTATATCGATGTCTCTATTGACTCGTGATATTCTAAATATCGAGCATATAAACTCATACTCTCGTGCAAAAGGTAACTCTCACTAATTGACAATTCAGAAAAGTTTTTATTCGGAAGATACTTTTTTAAGGTACCCATATATTGTTCAATTGGATACATCCATCGATACTCGACATACCCCTAACAAAGCCTCAAAGGCTAAGTGTACAGGCAAATGTATCATTATATCAAAGAATAAATTTGGAAATATATTTTCCAATTTATAAAAGGTCAATACAATGTCATCTTGTAACTCTTCCAATTCATCTCGATTTAAGGATTTTTGGCACCACAATCAGAAGAATCTAGACAAGTGCACTAGAGCATTGTACACATCATCCAGAAGTATAACACGTGTGACAAGTGAAATGAATCAAATACTATAATAGGATGTGGAAATCGTGGCTCTTCAATCCAGAAATTTTCTTATCAATTATGTCTACACACCCTCAAATATTATAGTAGAACACTTTAGACATTTTTACATATTTAAGAAACACACATAATCGTTTCTTTTGATCTGAGAAAAGTGTGTATGTTGCTACCAGATATTGAAGAACACCATCGACCTCAACGGGATGCAATGAATGCTTTATGTTCAATAATTCTAAATCTTTATGATTTCCGAGTCCATCCTTTGATTTTTCTTTAATTATAGTGCCCAACATACTATCACAAAAGTTTTTCTCAATATGCATCACATCCAAATTATGCCTCAATAATAATGTTTTCGAGTATGGTAGATCGAAAAATATGCTGAGTGTATTCCAATTATCACCCCGACATTGATGAGAAATCTTACTCTTTTTGGGACGATATTTAGTCAAACAGATGTCTTTCAAATCTCTTGTTTGCATTAATATTTTGGTTCCAGATAAAATATCAGGTGCTGATCTTAACTCAATATTACCATCAAAAGAATATTTTTCCCTACGCCACCGATGATTAGGTGGAAGAAAATTGTCGATGACTCATGTAACACTCTTTTTAGAAGTATACCAAATTGAGTGAAGTTGTTCTTATTATAACATGGACATGCAAGTTTTCCCTTCGTACTCCATCCAGATAAATTTGCATATGCCGAAAAATCATTAATTTTCCATAACATAGGTGCCCGCATATTGAAATATTCTTTACAACTCGCTTTGTAAGTCATTACATGCACCGCTATGCCACAACTCCTTTAACTCATCAATCAATGACTAAAGAAACACGTCAATCAAATCCCCAAGACTTTTTGATCCGGGGATTAACATGGAAAGAATGAAGTTACTTCTAATCATACAAATTGTAGGAGGGACATTGTAAAGTATAATAATAATAGGCCAAATGCTATAAGATGTCTTTCCATTTGCAAAGGGTTAGAACCCGTCACTTGCGAGATAATGTATTACATTCTGAGGCTGAGAGGAGAAGTCTTTAAATTTTATATCGAAGGATCTCCATGTCACTAAATTAGTTGGATGCCTTAAGAGTTCATAATCAACATTAATATTATCTTTATGGCAATTCATCTAGGGAGCGTTTTTGAAAAACATATAAAACCTATACAACCTCGGTGCAAGTGGGAAATATGTAACATCTTACATGGAAATAACTTCCCATTCAAGCCTACCACTTGATTGGTTGATCTTCCATCTAGACACGCCACAAACTTTACACTCTTCCAAATCTTTATCTACTTTACAGAAGATCATACAATCATTTTACAAGCATCAATTTTATCATACATTAAACCGATGTCTATAATAAATTTCTTACAGTCATAGTATGAACTTGACAATTTAGAATTAACTAGTAATATTTCCTTTTTCAGCCATTTTAACAACAAGTTAAATGATGTGTTAGTCCATTGACCAACATTTTTATGTGAGGTAATTAAAGAAAGGTTGAGGCTTTTGAAATTCGGGATCTTTTGTACAAAAGAAGTTTTGAATCATCCAACAACTGATATAATGTCTTAGCATTGTCAACTAGTATTCATTATTTGAGGCTTCAACGGTTGGATAAAATCTTTGATAATATCTTCCATAAATTGATCTTCTTGATCATTTTCTTCGTTAATTTCATTATTAACGTCATTCTCTCCTACACCCAGATTTTCATTTATAAGGTCTTTTAATTCATCATCCTCAATCATCAATACCTACATTAATATTGTCCCTTTTATTCGAAGATCTCTTTCTCTATGAAAGTACCAAAAAATATAATTTGGACGGATTCCAAATGCAATTAGATAGTCTTTGACCACTATTCTATTCTCATAAGTTTGATTTTGCACACTTTACACACGGACAAACAATCAAATCTCTGTTAGTAGACCTAATTGCAAAGTCTATAAAAATTTCAACCCCTTGAATATAATTTGGATCATTTCGGCGTAGAGTCATCCAACTTTTATCGGTGACTTCTATTTTAACTAGAAATTAATTAACAACAAATAATGAAATTAACATCTACCTATTTAATTACTATCAACATATAACTAATTAATAAAATCAATGCCTATGATACATATCAACTCACACCAAAACAAAATGAAAAAACCTAACATATAGTTCCAAGTAAGTCATTTCTCAAAAACATGCAACCATAATAATAAAAAACTTAGTCAAATTTTGGATCTTACCAATTAGAGAATGCCAACAAAGAGTAAATCTAGAATACTTGATTTCGACCGATAAAACTGAAAATAAAGAACAACGGATTGAAGTAAACGATAAAACAAGAAAAATAATCGGAGCAGAATTCGA
Source organism: Impatiens glandulifera (assembly GCF_907164915.1). Taxonomy (NCBI): domain Eukaryota; kingdom Viridiplantae; phylum Streptophyta; class Magnoliopsida; order Ericales; family Balsaminaceae; genus Impatiens; species Impatiens glandulifera. Next base: position 45,653,451 of record NC_061865.1, on the reverse strand, counting down.
TTTCATTACCTTTGGAAGGAGCGAGCGACGGAGCAGAGATCGGTAGAGCGGCGGAGAAGAGGGAAAAGAAAAGAGAGAAGAAAAAAATAAGAAAAGCGATGGGTCATTTCATGATTATCAACGAAGACATTGTCGTGTGCCATTGAATATCAACTACGGCACATGACAATATTGTTTGAATATATTATTACTTATCAACGACGTCGATAATCGTTCCAAACACGAGGCAGGAAAACTTGAATATCAGCGATGACAAACGACAATGTCATCGCTGATATTATAGAGTATCAGCGACGACGATAGCATAATATCGTCGCTGATAATCTATATTTTCTAGCGAAGGTGTTTATAAAGAAAATCATCGTTGATAAAAAAAATATCAGCTACAGCACTGTAACGTCGTCCCTGATAAAAAAATATCAGTGACAGTTCTTTGGTCGTCGTTGATAATTTTATCAACGACGGTTTTTTGTTGTCGTCGCTGATAAAAATTATAAGCGACTGTTTTTTTGATCGGTGACAGAAAAACAAAGCATTTGTTGGTATCTTCTACTAGTGCAAATGCTTTTGTACAAAATATTATGACAATATTTTGTTTGAAAATCATGTTAACTTTTTTTTTTATTTACCTAAAATCTTATATCTAAGTTTTAATATTAAAATTGTAATAAAAAATATTTTAGTTAAATAATTTATTAATTAATAATTATTAAAAAATGGATGAAAATAAATAAAAGTATCAACCTAAAATGAGTTGTAAGAGCTTGTTTGATGTTGGTTTGTTTAAAGTTTTTTAAACTTACATTTATTTGATGAAAAAAAAAATATTGTTTATGTTTTATTTATATTTAAATTTTATAAAAATAATATAATATATTGATTGAAAATATGTTATAGATCGTTTTTTATTTTTAAGAAAGCAAAATAAAAAGAAACTAAAATCAAACGCGCTCTAACTTTATTTTGGATCCATCAATCTAGAAGTAGGGTCTACGTTGTTAATTTACCATAATACCAAGTATATTTGCGTGCGTCACCTATACCGTCATGTAGATGTTGTCATGCTTGGACCTGATTATTTGAAGGTATTTTATAAAAAAAAAAACTATGTTTAAAAAAAAAAATTATTTAAATTTTTAAATGATTGTATTTGTTATAATATCATTTTATATTTAAAATTTAATTTTATAAAAATAAAATTTAAATATTTTAGTATTTTTATTAATAGAAATTAATTATTTAATATTAATAAATAGATAATAATATTTTAAAAGTATTGATAAGGGAAAAAAATTTAATAAAATTACTTTATTGATTAGAAATATAAAAAAATATGAAGAAATAGAGAAAAAATATATATATTCTTTTAGCTTATGTCAAAGAATTCTTTTTCAATATTTATCATATTATAAAAAGAACTTATTCGGTCAAGTTTATAATCTTATAAGTTGATATAATAATTGATTTTATATTTAGTTTATTCACTCCAGATTATTAGTTTAAGAAGAGATTGAGAGAGTGATTATTATTTTTTGCGTAATAAATTTTTTTTATATATATACAATTATGCTTAATTTTGAAAATGTTCGGATTGTCGGGTCGAGGGTTGTGGTTAATTTGGATATATATGTGAGAGTAAATAGATACTTGAGTCGGATTCTTGGTTGACTCAACCATAAACTTAAAACGGTTAAAAATAAAATAAAAAATGCTATAGGTATGTTTCGAACTCGCAATCTAACAAAAAAAAAATACAACTCTTTAACCAACTAGACTAATGACACTTTATATTTTTAATTCAACATCAAATTTGAGAAACGTGGGATGTTGTAATAATATATTTTTATCCACATGCGAATCTCTTTAGTTATTATGAGATTTTTACGCAAAATTATTATGAGAATACGTCCCATATACAATACAAACAATTTCCATAAAACTCATTTCAAACAAGCTCCAACGAAGGGAATACATGAATTCACATGTTTTTATAAATGAATAGGTAAAACCAGTTTGTGAGCTACACTCTCTCTCTCTCTCTCTTCTCCTTCTTCCATAAACTAAAGATTTAACCTTTTTCTCTCAATCTCTGCAATGGATCATCACTCACCTTGGGTAGAAAAGGCAACTGCAAAGCTAATCAAGGGAAGGGAAAATTTGATCCAGCTTATGAAATTGCTTGAGGAACCGTCCAATATTATAAGTGATATCTCGGTTTCAGCTGAAGATTTGGTCACCGGAATTTCAAGATCCTTCGATCACGCTATTCATATATTGAGCTCCGGCGCCGGCGATCAATCAGGTGGTGGTATTTCCGACGGAACCCTTGACAAGAGATCTGTGGACTCCGTTGAGATTAGCAAACGCCCGGCGGCAAAGAATAAGAGAGGTTGCTACAAAAGGAGGTGATCAATCTATACCTAGTTTTTATCTTCTTTTATTTTTTATTTTTGAATTTTTTTTTTTGAGAGTTTATATATATCTCTATGTGGCTGGATCACCACCACACATCAATTTTTTTTTTAAAAAAATCAATTAAATATATACCCAATAAAATGCTAAACATGTTCTATATTTTATTTATTACAACTTTTAAGCCAGATCATGCATATTAATATATTTGTGTTATCATATATTTATTATTTACTTTACTTTTCAGAAAGAATTCAGAATCATGGAATCTTTCTCCCACAATGGAAGATGGGTATGCTTGGAGGAAATATGGCCAGAAGTTTATCCATACTCATAATTTTCCAAGGTATCCTACCAAGTCCTTTCTTTTAGATTCATTTAAATTTATTTAGGATTAATTAATCAAAAAAACTATTTTGTAGCTCGGGTAAATCAGGAATCAAGGCAAAATTGGGTTCGATTCGGGTCTGAGTATCCAGAAACCGAACAAATATTGACCAAAATTCATTTTCTAAGTTTAATTATAAGATCAAATTTTGGGTACCCATCGGTTTCGGAACCGATAATTTTGGGTAACATATAATTAATCGGGTACTCATCGATTTGGAACCAATAATTTTGGGTAACTTAAAATTTTCCACCCCTAAATGGTGGTGAACATACTTTTACATTATTTTAGTGCAATGTTCAAACTACTAGAAGTTAAACAAACAAACAAATAGTTTATAAAGAGTTGAATAAGATGCATTTATTAATGATTGAAAATGGGGAACATGTAGGGGCTATTTTAGGTGCACATACAAGAAAGATGGTTGCAAAGCAACTAAACAAGTCAATAAGTGGGAAGAAGATCCGTCCTTGTACCGGACCACATACTTTGGCCGACATACTTGTTCAAACAAAACAATATCATCCCAACAAAGCATCCCTACTGATGACCCTTATAATGTAAACTTTGATTCGATCACTACTCCGACAAGTGAGGTAATGGATCATCCATTAGAGGACAAAAGTAATGTTAATAAAGAGGGAGATAACAAGGCTCCAGAAGTAATTGATGGTATGTTGTGGTCGGATTTAACAACATTTGATCAGTCATCAGAGATAATGTTCAAGGTTGGATTTGAGGATGAAGATGTCTCTAGTATTTACAATTTGTTTGATTATGAAGGTTTGAGTAGTAGCTTTGGAGTGGACATCGATGCCAATGACACTCTTTCTTAACTAATTATCTATTGTTTCTTTGCATTTGTAATGGAGATACTCCAACTTTCTTTCACAAATGAAATTTTTTTATTATAGTGCATAAATTTATGTTTGTCATGTCGTGGGTTTAGTTATAGCTTAAGTCCATACATAAATGATTAAAAGAAACATGAAGTATAACAAAATTACTAAAAGCCACAAAAAAAAAAAAAAAGTTAATTATGTGTTCTCATATACTCCCCTAGTTCCATAACGACTGATGTGTTGTCTGACGGACTTGAACCCAAAACCTTTTGGGAGACTAGAGATTAACTAGACTAAGTTTATTCTAGATAGGAATAACTTAAATCTTTTGAAAATATATTATATAAACAAAAAAAATCATCAGAATTGTTAAACATTTCATATCAATCAAATTCTTTGAGCAAGTCCTTATCCAATCCTTCCAAAAATCTTTTAAGAATGCCCTAATTTAAGTAAAAGTTATAATGGTGTGTTGTATACACCCATTTTAGACATGATACATTATATTTATAAATGACTGAATTTAAACCATTATTTTGAAAGATGGTCAAGAAAAATAATCATTCAATGGGGGAGATTGTGTATGCAATATTACCCTATTTGAAACAAGTAATTTTATTCATAAACATTCAAATTTGATTATTGTTTGAAATAATTATATAATTTCTAAAATTAACAAGGAAAGCTTTTAAATGAAAACCAATGACATTAATTAAGAAACTTAAAAAATGTAGTTGCTACTTATAAGGCAATGCCACAAATGGGGACCAATGTTTGATTTGTATAGTTGGTGTTGGTCTAATCCAAATCACGTTTAAGAGTATCTTATTCTTGAGTTCTTTTGATATTGATAATGATATTCAGGATCCATTTATATTTGAGTTTTTGATGTTTAATTATCTCATGATAAATTATAAAATTTAAAATAAAATATTTGATTATCATCGACAAATAAGTTATGCTGTGTAGAGAGGTGTAACATTTATATATGTTCCACTATAATTGCATTATAATATTGGGGTTGCAAGCTTATGGCTTATATTAGTCAATGTTAGAGATTGTCCAGATGCATTAGTCAATGTCAGAGTTGGTCCAAATACATTAGTCAATGTCAGATGTGGCCCAAATACATTAGTCAATGTCAGATGTGGCCCAGATGCATTAGTCAATGTCAGAGTTGGCCCGGATGCATTACTTAATGCCAAAGATGGCCCGGATGCATTAGTCAATGTCAGAGATGGTCCGGATGCATTAGTCAATGTCAGAGATGGCACGAATGCGTTAGTCAATGCTAGAGTTGGCACGGATGCATTAGTCAATGCCAGAGATGGCCCGAATGCATTAGTCAATGCCAGAGATGGCCCGGATGTATTAGTCAATGCAGAAATAGCCCAGATGCATTAGTCAATGTCAGAGATGGCCCGGATGCATTAGTCAATGCTAGAGTTGGCTCGGATGCATTAGTTAATGCCAGTATTGGCCCGGATGCATTAGTCAATGTCAGAGATGGCCCGGATGCATTAGTCAATGCCAAAGATGGCCCGGATGCATTAGTCAATGTCAGAGATGGCCCGAATGCATTAGTCAATGTCAGAGATGGCCCAGATGCATTAGTCAATGTCCGAGATGGCCCAGATGATCTACTGCATCTCTCTTCTAGATTTAGAGTTGTCTCAAAGACAACTTAACAGCTTCTTTGTTGACCTAAATATTCAAGTCGACTCGGTAAATCTCCACCTTGACTTGAATACTCCAATTGCTATAAACCATTGTGCAACTTCATAACCAAATACAGTTTCTTCGTAGGTGAATGGTTCTGACGAATTCACCTCCTCCAGAATGACAATCTCAACAATTGTTCGGTTCCTACCGATATCTTCAACAACCCCATAAGCCATGTTATTATAATAGAGCTCGCATCTTGATCTGCCACATTATCTTGTCCTCTAGAATGACAATCTCAGCGGATTTTCTTATCCTACCGATAACTTCAGCAACCCATAAGCCTCTATCGTTTTAGTAGACACTGCATCTTGATCTCCCACATTATCTTCTCCTCAAGAATGACAATCTCAACGGTTGTTCTACTCCTACCGATAACTTCAGCAAGCCCATAAGTCTTGTTGTTTTAGTAGAGCGTGTATCTTGATTTGCCACATTATTTTCTCCTCCGGAATGACAATATCAATGGTTATTTATGCTCCTGTTGACAACTTCAGCGACCTCCATAAGCCCTGTTGTTTCAGCAAAGCTCGCGTCTTGATTTGCCACATTGTCTTCTCCTCCAGATTGATAATCTCAACGGTTGTTCTGCTCCTACCAATAACTTCAGCAACACCATAAGTCTTGTTGTTTTAGTAGAGCGCGTATCTTGATCTGCCACATTATCTTCTCCTCCGGAATGACAATATCAATGGTTATTTATGCTCATGTTGACAACTTCAGTGACCTCCATAAGCCTTGTTATTTCAGCAAAGCTCGCGTCTTGATTTTCCACATTGTCTTCTCCTTCTGAACGTGTCGTCTTGATTCTTACTACTGTCATCTCAATTGAAAGAACAAACAATCGAATAACCTGAAGCTCTGATACCAGTTTGTTGTAACGGAACGCGATAGATGACGTAAGTAATAAAGAACGACACCGATTTTAACGTGGTTCACCAAGATAAAACTTGGCTACATCCACCAGAAAGAGAGAATCTTATTAGGAGATCAAAACAAAGATTACAACCGTATAAACTAGGGTTATGACACGAGTTTATATAACACTCGGTCCCCCAAAACCCTAACAGTTACAGAAATGTGACTGGAAACGATGCTCTCAAGGAAAAGACTTCAACTTTCTGAAGTGCCCGACTGCACCTTTAAATAGTCTTCAACTAGGTCAACACAATATTTTGGCAAATAATCTCCAAAATATTATCACAATACTTTCCTAGTTCTATTATCATAATAAAAGATCATATTTCTTTTTGTGTTAATCTTATTTCCTTAAATCAAGATTACACACCAAAAAGATATACTTTCCTTTTGTTCAATATTCTCTTTTCTTGCATCATCCATTCAAGACATCTCAACAGATATGGATACAAATTATTCCAAACTGTCAATACAATGTTTGTTAAAATATCTCAAGAACAAATCACCATTCTTAATATATGATGATATTATTTTAATAATTATAATAGGGGATAATGAAAGAGAAATAATTATATTGAATAGGCACCTAAATAGGGTATTCAAAATGAAAGGCTTCAAAAATCCAAAATACAAAGCAAAATTAGGTATCTTCAATATTCTTATGTAAATAAAATACACAAGCAACCAACTTTATTCTACATTCTCTTCTCTCAAACTAAGGATATCTTCAATTTCAATGAAGTGTTTTATGAATAATGTTCATTAATTAATCACGTCCTCTTTAAAATCACAATTATCAATGTTTAAAGAGGAAGTGATGAACCTAGTTAGGATTATTCCTCATGCACAAACAAAAGGCAACAAGGTATGATAATATTATTATTAATTAGAATCCCTATTTTTCAATTGGCGACGCCAACTTGGACTTATGTGGTCCATGTGAACCCCATGGATCGAGAAGCACAAGCTGTGAATCAAGGGGTATTGTTTAATTAGAACAATGAATGTGGTGTCTAAGAATTAAGAGGTCATTGTTGACGACCTAGATAGACACATTGATGAACCTAATTATAGTAAACAGTTAGGATTTTTTAGATGCAAAAATTCAACCTATTCTCATGAGAATATGAACTTTTATGTTTTATCTCAAAGTTGCAAGTCTCAAAAATTTATCTCAAATATGCATAATAATGATGAGTTTAATAATGCTATCATAGTAACACCCATGAGAGAGAGACGCCACATGTTGGACATGAAAGATTGGGCAACAAATTATGAGATTTTGTATTATTAAATGTCCTTTAATAGATCTACTTTTAGAGATAGTGACCCTTAAATAATTGCATAATTGTTTGTAACTTGTAAATTTCTGTAAAATCCTTGTATATTATATAATTGTTACATGTTTTATACAGTTTAATACATAATATTTGTGCTGAATTTAGATTTAATGGAAGTTTCTTTAAATATGAGTCAATAGTGTTGTTATGGAGTGTAGGATGTTTAAAACATTATGAATATATAATCCATTAGGGTGGAAAGAGTATAAAATGTACGAGTTCGATTGACTAAAAGAGCTTTAAATGGAAGTGGAGATCCATGAATATTGGGTGTGATGTTAGTTCTGCATAATAAAAAAATTATTATAAACATATATAGAAAATTTTGAATTTTGTTTTTCACAATAATAAATTAATAAAATGTTACTTATGGAGAATTTAATTTCAAACAAGTCTAACTATGATACCGACACTTCAAAAATTCCCGTAAGAAATGTAATTTACTTGCATACTATTATTCGTTTTATAAATATATTTATTTACAAAATTACTTAATCTTATTTAAAATATATACTTAAACATGAGATTACTTTATTTGTGGAGATTTCTCTTTATGATTTTTTATGTGGGAAGAAGTGAGATTTTAATTTTATTTTTTTTAAATTTCGTTTTTTGAATGGAGTGTCATGTATGGAGGGATTTTGTGGATAAAAGAGGAATAAAAGATAGTGTACTATAGTTGGTCGCTGCAGAATGTGTTGTGGAAAGGTGAAGACGACATCTCACTTGTTTTTGCATTGTAAATGAGTGACTACGATTTGAAACTTACTATATAGAATGATTGATACTAGGCGATGTCTTAGTCAGTCGTTGGTTGTTGAGATGTTTGGATAAAAATCACGAGTTGGTTAGATTGAATCGATAGGTCCATATCCCGATTACCGTCTGGTGGACCATTTGGCTCGAAATGAATCTTACAACGTTTAGTGATTGCAGTCATGCGATTAATGCTTTTAATACACAACATTATTATTATATCGATATAGGAGGTCTATTATAAAAAAAAGTGCAGGCGCTCATTAAATTTTATATTATTTTTGTTTGTGTGTGAGTTTTTTTTACTTATATTTTTACTATAGTTCGGAAATGATTAATTTCTTTATGTTTCAGGTATGTTTGTTGTTTTTATTATGTTTCAACTATTATCATTTATATTGCATTATAACAAATAAATTTATAATAAAAAAAATAAAAGGCTGTATGTTTTGATTTTTCTGCAACTTGTCTTTGCAAGTGGTAGGGAGATCAATTTGGTATTATCTTTTTTTTGCTATCTGGCATCTGCCATAAAGTTGATGCTGACATGACTATTAGTTTATTTTTGTTTTAGTTTGTAATAAATGGTAAAAACAAAAAGTAACTAAAAAATTGAAGATACAATAAAAAAAAAATTAAATGAACAAAAATCGTAAAGAAAAAGAATAATGAAGCCAGTTCAATAATATGACACAATGGTTGGGTTAGTGAATAGGAGATCTAGGGGAGATGAAGAGATGAGCTTGTTTGATTTTTTTTGGTTTCTTTTCTGAAAATCTTAATTTGATAAAAAAATAAAAAATATATTCTGATTTGACTTGGACTTAAATTCATTTTTAGAACTAAACAAACATAGCCTTGGATGAAAGACATGAATATTTTACCAACTTCATTAAATCATATCATAAATATATATGCCACTTGGCATTTATAGTGTGGCTTAAATAAATAAATTTCAACCACATTCTAAAGACTGAAGATTGTCAGTTCATGTTCATAATACAGTTTTGTTTGGGGAATGAACTATTTCAAAATATAATTTTTTTAAATATATTAATGTATAATGATAATGTTTTATAAAAAAATTAATATATTTTAATTAATGAATTAAACAATGTAATTAATGAAGGGGATGAAATAATGTTTGATTATAATGAGTCACTATTATAATAAATAATTGTGCAAATGTCATCTTTCATTTAAACCAAAATAATGTGAAATTAAGTTTCTAAGTTTACGAGTGTATTTGTCATTAATATAAAGTGAGGATATCTAATTCAACTTTCTAATTTTATGAAGGGGCTAAATTAGAAATGTTCAAACCAAAATAACTAACATAATAACAGTTATTTTGTAACGGTATGTTCCCCAATTAATTACGATCAGTTTCTTTTTTTCATCCCCATCAGGGAGAGAAAACAATTTATCGTACTCATCAATCATCAATTGGAAGATCTATCCCATTTCTAAAGGAATAGAAGATTAAAGAATCTTTTAACTCTGAATAAAGATAAATGAGTACAGATACGCTTTCGCTAATCATAGTTTTAATTTCCCACACATATTATTAGGATTTAATTCAGATAAATCTAACACTATCGAGACAATATAGAAAACGGGTCGAGTAAAAGTTATAATTGAGAATTAATGTCTAATTAACTTCAATTAGCATATAGATTCCACATATAAGTGGCAGTTTATTGTGAAGAGTTTGCTCTATTGGTTTACTGTTATAAAGTTTCAGTTCTCAATTAAAACATCAGATTTATTTTAAGTTGAAAGATTATTGTTGTAAGTTGTTTGAAAACGGACAAATCACATTAGTCAAATTGGCATCTAAATGATTTCATTTGGTCTGTTGAATTTTCTAAGGTCTTGATCAGGATAGGCTTATTAAAATAATATATGGGTTATTTCTATAATCTTGTTGGGTATAAATTTTAAAAAGTTAGGTTTTCTTGATAAAATAATTTTAAAAATTAATATATTGTTAAATAAAAAAATTTAATTTAAAATATAAGGTATTTTAATATTTCGTTTAATAAATTAAGTGATTTAATTGATTAAAAGATAGTGAAAAAATGTTTAATTAGAATAAGAATATAAAAAAAAAATTGTATCAAATTTTATAACATTTACTTATATCTGATAAAAACTTTGAAATTAAAAAATTCATTCAGGATTAATCTCTGATAATGATAATGGCTCATTTTTTTTTTTATTTCTAAAAAATTCATACAACGGGCTTTCTAGAAATCTGACTAAAGTCAATAGAAAAAAAATCAATATATTAGAGACGAAAAGATAATATATTCAATTATCAAATAGAATTCAATATTTTCTTACATTCCATATTAGCCAAAATGGACTTATGACCCAAATGGATAGGAATAGGTGAGTTTTGATTGTCTAGTCATATTCCTAAAGTTTGAAATTCCAAAACCAGAAAGACTTGTAAAGACGAGTTGACTCTGATATGTGATGACATGGAGAAGGAGGTTTCCATGACCAGCAGTAAAGGTGGTCGGAGTTATATATATATGACACCAAATATGAAAATGAAAGTAAAGTAAGGCATTTCGAACTGGGGTAGGCTAAAAATAATAACGAGCAAATTTTGAAAAAAATAAGTATATAAAAGTAAAGTTTTACTATTTTTTTAATAATTAGATTAAAAGAATAATGAATTATATTAAATTTTTTTAAGAAATTAAGGGTAATGTCATATTTCTACCGTAAAAAAAAAAAAATTCGGGTTGGGCCTCAGCCCACCCGAACCCCTACATAGAGAAAGCATCCACTTTAGTATCATCACACATTTGGTCTTGGAGAAGATCTTAGAACAAAATAGAATGATACATTTTTCCTTTAAATTGAATCTTTCCTCATTTGATAATCAAACAATGTACATCCACTATTATACTATTATAATGTATATGCACTAAATCTTCACCACAATGTACATTATCCATTGCCTTGACCCGCGACATAACTTTTGCAGTAACACCAACTTCCACTCATTTCATGTGCTACCTTAACACTAAAATGAATATTTTTCTTAATGTTATTATTAAAGTTTACTTTTTATAATGTATTGACTTTATATTGAGATAAAGATTCTTACTTTGTTATTTTTAGTTTTTTATATGCAAATTATAAAGTTTAAAAATCATTAGTAATATAATAAGTTTTATACATTACTTAAATATAAATTAATATTTTGAAGACTATTTTATGTTTTAGTTACATTGGTGTTAATCATTGCTCTATATTTTTTAATAATATTTCAGAGTTTAGACTATAAAATAGGAAATAACAGATCCAGCCTTTGTAGACTAGTATATTTTGTGGAAATTGTTTATATAAATATATTTAAAGTGGGTTTTCTAAACTTTAGAATTTTGATAATTTATTTGTATATTAAAATATTTAATATTAAGAATTATAATTATAATTTCAATAGAATTAAAATAAATGTGATTATAATTTTCAATTTTATTATTCTTAGTTTAGAATTGTAATTCTAATATTTATTCATTTTTTTTTTTTTTCAAACAACATATCTTATAATTATATCACATAAAGCACAATTAACGTGTTTAATCGATATTTTTTTAATTTAACAAATTATCCTGTCGAACCAATATATATTTTTTTCTTAATAAAAATTAATCCCTAAACAAAACTATTTTGATAATTTATGTCAAATTAATATTTTAATATTATATATAATATATAATATTTATTCAAATGATTATTAATTACTATGTTTTTTCAAATATAAAAATTATAATGAAATAGAATTCTATAGTAACATAAAAATTGAATGTAATTTCTTATGGGAATGTCAATTTCAATTCTCATTATGTCCTTATTGTGTTTTTAGTCCAAACTAAAATACACAACATCACTTTTTTCATGTCTTTTTATTTATGACATGAGATTTTTCCATTAGTGGTTAGTATAATCCATTGAAGACTTGTTTTATGTTTAGTTATTAAGATAAAATTTAATTAATAATTTTATCCATTTCAATATCAAAATTGTCATCTAATTTTATCCTCTCTAAACTATTATTCTCTCATCTAAATTTAAAGGGTAAATTAATTTTAAAATTTTAAAAATCAATTTTTTTTTAAAAAGAAACTCAAGTAAAACTCAAAAAATCCTTAGTCGGAATGAATTTAAATTTTTTGATTTATTAAAGACTTTTTTTATCATTCTATATTTTGAAATAGAATGATAAAAGGTGGTGTCTTCTTTAATCATTTACAGAAAAATAAATGGAAGAAAGCATAATAAGAAATGAGAGAAGTTAATGATACTTGCACAAAATTAGGCCAAGGTATCTCTACTCACACTTCTTCAACCTGAAAACCAGAGCAGAAGCACATTTCAAATCATATGATTGAATATTACATCACTTATATTTATTAATTTTAAAAGGTGGAAGAATTATGTAAATAATATTTTATTAATAAATTTTCTACATTACAAATTTTCTAAGAATGATAGAAGGTGGTATTTACATAATATTTTTTTGTTAACTAAGAATTGTACAATAATAGTGGTATGATATGACATTATTTTAACTAAAGATCCTTATTTTATATGTAAGAAAGAAAGAAAAAAACAAATTTGAAAGGAATATTTTATAAATATAATATTCAGCCAAATAAATTTATTATATCAACTATTATAATAAGATCTTATTCTAAATATTTCTTAGTTGACCATTTCAATATTTGCTGTTAGAATAATGTAGAGCCTACAATAATATAAATTTTACAAGTAAACAACTTATTAGGGTTAGAATAAAAAAGATAATCTTGAGTATAATGTAATTTTTATCAATATAATTAATATTTTATTAAAATTACATAAAAAATTATAAATTTTTCTAATTAATAATTATATAAGAAAAAAAAATCAAGAAAAATTCTCCTTGGAACAATAGGGGGATTTTAGTGGTGGATTTCAACAAAATCAAGGGAGATACAACCTTCACTTCTATCAAGAAGATTCAACCATCAAAAGAATAAATCCAAAAAGATTAGTAGTTGTCTTGCAAGTAAATCCTTTGTTATAACATTTATAATGTGAATCATGATCCATACAAATAATTTGAAAATCACCGAAAAATAATATGGATCATGATAAAAAAAAATAATATGCATACCAAATGAAGCCGACATCACAACTGTATATGGATCATAATCAATCAAATATACCAGATTAATTCAAAATCATACTATAATTTGGATCCTATCTAGAAACCAATTGGGTTTTCTTTGAAGGAAAATCCTAAGAATGTGTATTAACCGATAAAGAAGTCTATTGAAGTAGGCTAACAAAACATAGAAGTTAACTGAAAATAAATCGAAGTCTAAATTAAAAATGCTATGTTGCAATGAAATAATTGTTTTCATGACATTGGCAATTTGAGGTACTTTATTAATCCAAACTTATTAGAGGTTATTTAAGATTAATCAATGTTAAACTAGAATTTACATGAGCATAATTGTAAGAAAGAAAACAATAAATGTATACAGATATTTAAAGTTACTAGACTATTTTCATTTTCTTTAAATGTTTAAGTTGGTATGCACAACTTTTTGGCAAAACACACTAGACTATTAATAGAAGCTAGAAACAGTGTCTAGCAAATTTACTCGATTCGATATCAAGACACATTGACACAATGGTAATATTTAATTTTTTTCATTATCTAAAATATCATACATTAAATATTTTTTTGACCCCCCCCTAGGAAAATATATATTTTATTGAAGTTAATCCATGTAATCTTTACTATATTATTCTTTTAATTCTTAGTTTTGATACTATAGAAATATGTAAATAGTTATGTAGTGGAAGAATTATTACAGTTTGTGGGGAGCAATTAGTTGTAGTGGAAACAGATCACTTTGTATTTAATAATTTCCACTACATAGTGTATTGTAATTTCATCAATTTCATTAATGAAGATCATCTGGAAAAATATCCAGTTACTCTCTAAAACTCACAGATATAAAGTATACATTATATATTTTTTATTTTTTATTTATCTTTAAATGTAGTTCACATGTTATTACTCATATATATATATATATATATATATATATATATATATATATATATATATATTCTTCCTATAATTGTAAACTATTTAACACTTTGAATGGAAATTTACTTTAAAATACTATATGAAACACATTATTTATGTTAAACAGATTATTGTTAAACTAATGTAAGAGATATTTGTTTCAGAATTTGTGGTCTTATCATTCTAATGATTTTATTCTTATCAACTACCATTATTAACTATAAATGAAACTTGAGTAAAGAAAATAAAGATTTAGATCCTGAAATTACCTGTGGAAGATTCATCAACTCGCGGACAGCTTTTTGAGGTGTCAATTCGTTGTCGATGATCCTAGCAACAGCTGTCAAGACTGGCATTTTGACATTATATTTATGAGCCAAAGCAATCACAGCTCCTGCTGTTGATACACCTTCAGCCACCTAGAAGATGTATAATATCCCAGCCATTCCATATGATCAAAAATTGCAAACCAACTGGTGCAAACTGGATACTTTCAAGGAATTTTAAGAAGAAAAAAACCTGATTCATGGAACTTAGTATGTCATCAAGACTTTCTCCCGACCCAAGACGAACACCAACTGTTCGGTTTCTTGAGAGATTCACAAAACATGTAAGCATGATGTCGCCAGTTCCTGATAATCCGGATATTGTTTCTGATTTCCCACCCATCTTCATTGAAATAAAAGGAAGCAGTGTTACACGAGTATCCAAGTAAATTTAGATGAAGAAACCAATAACTGCTATGCTATATAAGAATGGGAAGCATTCCATAATAATTGTAGTAATGAAGTAACCAAATAAGAAGCATTTAGCTCAAGCATATTGAAAGATGACCATTAATCACACCTTTCTCAGGGACAAAAACACTTAAGAACCGCTAGAATCTATTTGAAAACTACTATTTTGTCACAATTACGATCCCATTAGAAAATCACAAAAGCTATAATTGAAAATGACTTTGTTTTCCTTTGGTATAAGATATTTGGCCATAATGTAAAATTCAATCACTTCAATTCAATTAGTTCTAGAAATGCGAAAGATGGTGAACCTTGGTTGCTAACCACCGAATCTCTGAACAGCCCTGTGCAACAAGAGCAGCCATAGA
Source organism: Impatiens glandulifera (assembly GCF_907164915.1). NCBI lineage: Eukaryota > Viridiplantae > Streptophyta > Magnoliopsida > Ericales > Balsaminaceae > Impatiens > Impatiens glandulifera. The sequence goes on along the minus strand of NC_061865.1, from coordinate 45,637,862 downwards.
GTTATTACCCAAGTTCATGCCTTCTACTATCCCTGCTGCTATTGCAAGTACATTTTTCAGTGCACCAGCAATCTCCACGCCTGTAACATCGCTGTAGTATCGATCAGTAGTTACAAGTCGAATATCTTTATTCTTTTTTCTTTCTTTCTAAATAGCTAAAATTTGATTCAGTAGAAATAAAGGTTGGATTTTACAGAATACATAAAAAAAATTAATAAAACAAGAGAAATAAAGGGAAACAAGGAAGAAAATAGTTCCTTTTATCTGAATTCTTGGTGCAATTGGAATGGTACATTTATCCTTTTTATTTTCTATGCATTTTAACACTTCTTACGGCTCAGATATCCTAATTCTTATGATTCTTTGAATTGAAAATACACCTTGAGGTACTGATTCTCAAATTTCTAGAAGCTAGCAGCTGTTGAATAGCACTTGCCAGCTTTTTGTCTTTTGATGCCACCACCATTGCTTCAAAACACAAGAACCACAAAACTAACTTCAGAAACTTTCTCAGTATTAACAATACAAATATGATGTACAAAAAATAATCAATCATTTTTCAGTTTAGTTTCTGACCTGTTGGTAACTTGCTCATCAGTTCTGATGCAAATGAAGGTCCAGATAGAACAACATAAGGCTGACGTGGATTCTTCAAGGCTTGAGGTATAATCTGTGACATCATCCTGAATGTATTAAGCTCAAGCCCTTTACTGATAGAGATGAATGGCAAACTTGGATCAACATAATCTGCAATACCCTCCAAGAAAGACGAACTGGACTGCAATAAGAATAATGTCAGAATGGGAAGTTGCATTCATTATTTGACTGGGAAATGCATTATGCTTTTTTTTTCCATTTTCAACTACAAGGTCGTGTGACAAAGCCCTGAGTCAGAATGAATTTATAGATGTTTTACGCAAGAATAACAGGAAAAGTATAATCCACGACACCTGGACAGGCACAGCATGAAGACAGAAATCAGCACCAAGCAAGGCAATTTTTGCATTAGTTGTTGCTATAAGATTATCAGGAAGCCTATGTTCTGGGAAGTATTTACTGCCAAAAAATTATTTAAACAAAACTCAGTATGCAGGCAATGTTATTAATGAACAATAACAGTACATGGAATTCACAAACATCGAAGTTATCAGACCAATAATTTTCAGTTTTAGACAAAGAAATAGCGAGAAAATGGGTAAACACAAAAAACGAAATAAGACACTTGCCAGTTATAGTGATCGTTGTTAATAGAATGACAAACATGAGGATCACGCACTAGCATGTTAACTTCTAGTTCAGCCTTTCTGTCTGCAACATGAGCAGCCATTGCTGTTCCAAAAGACCCACCTCCAAGCACCACAACCTGAAGATTTATAGGAAGTAAGACATATCAACAAAAGAAGTGATAAAAAAACCGAAATCATCTATTACACATTTTCGGTGATTCTATGACTACTGTTACTATTTTCATCATCTATGATAACTATTCAGCAATCAGAACAGTCTCCTCTCAAATTCCATTCAAAGTTTTACATAACCAAAATCAATAGCTATAGTATCCTGATTCAAATTACTTTAACCAAACTATATTACAGAAGATACGAAGAACAGTTAGCCATGATTTCATTCATTTCATAAAGTGATAAATGATCGATTTGGACCTGTATGGTTCCAATTCATGTTCAATGAGCAACAGTACTCAAACAACAATGTATTTTCATAAAATAAAATTATATCCTAAATGATAATGCCAACATATATGTTCTAATGAGAATAACATAGTACATACATCTATTGGAATAAGAAATCTAACAACATCGACATAGTTCTTCAAATAATAGTGTACCTTCTTAGTGCGTTCGAGAACATCGGTCTTAGCTTTGGAACGCAAGGAGCGGGACCAACGAACCAACTTCTCCCAAGCTAATCGAACAACTTTCCGACGGTCTTTGGTGCTCCGTTCCAGCGAAACATCGGGAGTGAGAAGAGGATCGAGAGATAGGAAATCTTCAGTAGGCTGCAGTTGCAGGGAAGAACAGGAAATGGCTGTAGAGGAGGTTGAGACACCATGGGAGACAGGATAAAAGGCAAATGAAGGAGGTTTTGCTAACTTGTGCGCCGAGTCTGTGGAGAATAAAGGAGTTGTAAACGGTGGCTCTAACCAGGCCGCCATTGATAGAGATATAGAGAGAGAGAGGTGCAGAAATTCTATAATCGGAGCCTTTCGTTGAAGACGTTGCAGTTACCTTCTTCGTTCACATCAGCTTAGCCACACGACTGATTTTACTTTTTTTCAATTCTTTTTCATGAACTTTCTATTCTTAATTTTATTTTATTTTTTTAACATAATTTTAAGTTATTAAACTTCTATTTTACACTCGAAAAAGTATTTATTAGCTTAACTAAAATTTAAATTTGACTTTATAAATTTAAACTTAAGTTCGACTATTTATCTACCAATTCGGTTCGATTAAAAAAATTTGAATTATAAATAAATTTTTAAGTTCGAGCTCGAACTGATAGTTGAACTTAAATAAGTTTCATTACAATAGTTATCAAAGAGAATACTTCAATTTTGATACGAAATAAATGGTTGAGTAACTTGAATTTACTAAATTTTTGAAGTAAATGATATGAAAAAATGAAGTGTAACGAGGGAATAGTGATTGTAATAAGTGAGAGGAACAGTAAAGAGAAATAAGTATTTGTGAATAAGTAAAGAGAAATAAGTATTTGTGAATAAGTTAGAGAAATAGTGAAAGAAAAAAAAAAGTATTTGTGAATAAATGAGATGATAAAGAGGGAATAATTATTATTGTTAAAATATTTTATATTATTGTTATAATATATTATAATAATATGATGAATTAGAGAATTAAGGTTTTATTTTAATTTTCAGGCAATATGATATAATTATGTAGACTTTACTGTAGACTTTAAAGAGAGAATTAATCAAATATATATTTAAATTTGACCGTCAACAATACCCCTATCTAGAAGCTTTATCTCATCCTAGATAGTGTTGTCACGAATTAGGGATAAGTTCGTTGGAGATCTATTTCAACTTGAATTACCCATCCCCAATTGACCTACCTGCATTATAAATAGTCCCCTATGGTTTGTAAACCAAATCATAAACCAATCATAAAACAATTACACAACAATACAACTTAAGAATCAACCAGGAACCGTTTTTTGTCAAAACCTTCTCCAACGACTCCTGCTTCCATCCAAGCTTCTAGATAGCTTTCAACATACCTAGGGAGTGTTCTCCAAGTGTTGATATGAATCCAAAACTCATGTATATCAATCTATAATTGAAATTTTTTATTTTTTTTCAGATTTTCTTGCTTGATTAGGTTTGCTTTGTTTTTGAACTTGATTATGTGATTTCTTTGTTTAAAATCATTTTATATATATATATATATATATATATATAATGTACGAACTTTCCGTTGAAAGAAAACATATCAAATCAACTTGAATCAAAAATAAAAATTGTTTTTTTTTTTAAAATTTGGTGTTCTTAGGTTTAATCTGAAATTTTTTATTCAATTAGTTTCTATACAAGTTTATTAATGTGTTAGGATGATTTCCAAGCAACTATAACATCATTTTGATTATGTTTGATCAAACTGTGTTTTTGATTTTTTTTTTTTAAATTTTAATTCAATCTTCAAAAATTGTTTTAATGCTTGAACGATGTTCTTGTTTTCCTTGTGTTAAACTATATTTATCATTTCAAAGTTAATGGAACAAAATCAAGTCTTGAGATGACCTAATTTGAAAAATCCCAAAATTTAACATAGAAATGGTGTTTTGAAATTGATCTTTGTAAAGATTCAATAATCGTGGTTTATATTAAGGTTTTTATTTTTCAAGATCATATGAACTAACGGTAGCTTACAGATCATGATTCCATGATCTGAATCAAAAGTTATAGCCTTATGAAATTTTGACTAAAATAAGAACATCGGTAATCCTCGGTCCTGTTCTTCAACCGCGACCGAGAAAACAAACCAGGATCAAAACCTAGGACTGAGAAAATTTAGCCTTCGACCGAGGATCACGACCGGTGTTCTTAAGAAAGGACCAAGTCCTAGGACCGAGGACTTCGACCGAGTTTTCCAACTTAGGACTGAGCACTCCCTTTAGCCTGTGATCAATGTTTCTAACCCTCAGACCGATCCCTCACTTAGCCTAGGACTTGTAAAACTAATCATAACCCTAGACCTAGGACCGAGAACTACCTAACCCTAGGACCGAGAACCTAAATCGGTAGACTTGACCTAAGACCGAGCCTCCCATGTCTAGGACCGAGCATCCTATGTTTGGGACTGATCCTCCCGAACCTAGGACCGAGAACCTAAATCGGTAGACTTGACCTAAGACCGAGCCTCCCATGTCTAGGACCGAGCATCCTATGTTTGGGACTGATCCTCCCGAACCTAGGACCGAGCTCTCCGGTCCCTTGACTCTTACGACCCGAGCCATAGTCCGAACCACCCCGATCTTGATCAAGCCCGACCGAGCCTAGATCGGCTAAACCAAACATAGGCCCTATGATTCCGGTCCTAAGGGTTGTTTGGTTCCACATTTCAAAATCCAATTTTTTTTTATTATTTTGGAACCCTAATCCATTTTCAAATAATCCTAAAGGGTTAGAAAATGAAAATTTATATTTTCGGGATATTTTCTAAACAAATATTTTGGCTAAGATCCCATTTGGAATTTATTTTTAAATTCTAACACATTCCTTTGACATTTTCAGGTTTTGTTAAATCTAATATCAGCGCAATAGGTACACACCCTCCTTGTTTAGTACCCTCTGAACTACTAAAATGAAGTAAAATGTTATAAATAAAATTTTAAAATAGCTAGAGTTGTTTTTAAAAATAAATATCGTCATTTGACAGGAGCGGATGACATAACGTGAAAACTCTTTCTTGAGCGTAACTAAGACACGAACCCTTAAAGAAATTCTAGTATAAATACGTTTATACACGTATCATTTTATTGATTTTTATAAAATCACTTGGCGACTCTAATTTCAAATTAATAATCTCTTTTGAATTAGTTATGTTTAATTAATTTAAACCGGGTTTTGGTCAAATTATTATTAGTCTCAGATTATTAAAATTTGAATCGAATTAATTGTTTTTACATAATTAATTCCAAAGCTCCTACACATTATTTTAAAAATATTTTAAAATAATATTTTTTTTTTAAAAAAATCTAACACGCAAACCAAGGTTAAAACGCATCGAACATCGAACCATTCCGCAATATATGCGCGTTATTTACCATGCTACAATTGGGAGCTAATTCCCATAGTGACATAGTCCACACATATTAATCCATATTTATCAAAAAAAAAAAAAAAAAAAAAATATTAAGCAATGATGAAAGAAAAAATATTAAATTTAATTATCCATATCATATTACATATAATATATACTCAAAATAAAATTTAATTAGTATTAATATAATATTTGAACGAAAATAATAAATTAAATTTGAACTTTATATATATATATATATATATATATATATATTTATATATATATATATATATTTATTTATTTATTTATTTTTTCACATAATGGCTAGAATACACCACTGAGAATATACAATATTTGTAATAGAAAGAAATATAATAATCTAAAATGTCTTATTTCACAAATACATGCACCAAAAGTGCCTATTTCACATTATTTATAAGCCTTCAAACAACATTCCAACACATAAAATTAATACAGTGCAAGGAAACAAATAAAAAGTGCCTTATTCCACACATAAACCAAAAGGTTCCGACTGCGATGACCACGAAATCATTATTCAACAACACAACAAGGAAATAAGCATAGAGCAAATATCAGACGAAGATCGCAAAGATCACTTTACCAATTGCTGCAGGATTTCCTAATATCATTCCTAAGACAAACTTGAGCAAAGGCATCCCCACTTTCTTCCAAGGAAAACCAGTTTTCTTCTCCAATTGCTCGGCCAGGTGCACCAAATCCACATTCTCCAACTTTTTCATCTTCACCTCATCCAATCGACCTTCTTTCCAACTGCGAACAATCAGTTCCATCACACAATCCACATGAAGGCTGTATTTCTCATCACTCGATACATAAGCCCATCCCGGGGCGTTCCCAGCTTTCTTGCAGCACAAACATTTGGCTTTTGAGTTTTCATGGATGAGGAACTTCGTGCTTAATTGATTCCACTCTTTTTCGACATCACTACAAAGAGGATGAAGACAAACACTTTTTCCATGTGTATCCGTTGCCTTGAAGATAAATCCACATACATTCCTTCCACATGGAGAGCATACCTGACCCGGGTAGTTACCCGGATGTTGGGGAATGAATTGGAACACTTTTCCAGGGAAATTTGCATTTGTGGTGGTTGGCGGACGAGCAGAAGACTTGCACTTCTCTTGGAGGTGGAAGCACTTCTCATGGAGTCTATAATAACAAGACTCACATTTGAATCTAATTCCAACGCCGATTTCCCTGCACCCATCGCACCAAAAGGGCGTAGGGGCATCTCTGGTCAAGTACTTATGAGCGCCTCTAGTGGAGGGGCATTTCATCTCTTTCCTAGCATTGTAGCAATTGTCGTGGAGCCTATAATTGCAATGCTTGCATTTGTGTCTCTTCCCGCTTCCATCTAGGCCACATAAGTCGCACCAAAAGTGCTCGCTTGTCGCACCATCTCTCACCATGAACTCGTGTTCTCCCTTTACGGGGCATCTTGCTAGAAACCTGTCCACGTTCTTAGCACTAATCGAGGAAGATGCCATTTCTACTTTAAAAAAAAATCAAGAAGACAAAAACATTAAACCAAACATGCATGTAATGAGATTTAAATGCTAAAAGTAAGTTTGCAATTGTTGTGTGCTAATTACCTCGAGTCAAGGAAATAGAGAGTTTGCAATTATCTTGCCCAAATAAGTGAGAGTTAATAATGTAACTTGTGAGATTGAATTGGTGGTAGGCTAACCATTTATAGTCTTATTTGGAACCTAAAATAAAATAAAATAAAATAAAATAGAATAGCGTGGTGATGAAGGTACATAGATAAAGTCAATCTACTAACTTATATATGCACTAGATAATATTATGCTAAAAACCAGTAAATCTTTCATATAAATAATTTAATTTCAAACCATATTCTAACTAGTTATTATATAATATCTAACTACCACTTCATTGTCCTTTTGCTAAAATTTATAATATATAGTATTTTTTATTTTCAATTTTAGTATAACATATTTTTCTACATTAACAAATAACAGTATAATATCTTAAATTATTAATTAAAATATAATAAATATGATAAATATTTTAAGTCAACTTGTTGAGAAGATATTTTATATATAAACATTATAATACAAGTTTAAACTTTATAAAAAAAATATATTAAACTTACAATAATTATTATTTTTGTCTTCACTGATTAGATTAAATAATCAAAAATAAAACACTTAAACATTCAACATTTCATATCAAATTATTAATTATGTACATTAAGAAGGTTGAACACAAATTTCACTAAATAATACAAGTTTAAGACTTTATGTTCAAAAGATTAGATTTTCTTTTAAAGAATTTAATGAGTGATAATTGGAGAATAAAAGAAGATTTTCTGAATATTTTTTTTTTTATATAATTACATTAGACTCTCGATAAAATAATATTCGATAAAATTATAACTTCGATAAAGTAATAAATTTTTACAGTCCCGACTCCTTCCATGACACAATTGTCCGTCACGCATCTTGTCGAAAAGTTGGCGGGAGATATCTATTTCACATCGGTTTACATGACAGTTATTATCTTATTCGAATATTTAAAGCCGCCACCAAAACCAGTCGTGAATCGTCAATTGGTGGTGTTAGATGAGAAACAAGTTCTTATTTATCTCTTCTTCATGATAAGTCAAAGTCTTATTTCTCTCTATGACTCTATCTCTATATCCTCCTCCATATTCATGGCTATCTATTACCCAACTCCAATTAATTACTATCACTTCTCTAGAATAAGAATTGACTGTCTAATTTGTCTGAAATATGAGTAATAGTTTTGTTTGAATGAGGATGACAAGAGATTGGTGAGAACTCTTCCTAGGAATGAGTGTTTCTAATATTTAGTTGATTTATCCTTGTCTAATATTTTTGTTAGAATCCACATCCCTACTAGTGCAGGAGATTTTCAGCCTAGACAGGTAAGATCGGAAATCAAAAACGAATTACGTTGCTGCTGAAAAAGAGACATTTATATGTTTTTTTTTCCGAATCTAACGACTATTATTAATCTTATTATATATTCTTCGAGATGCAAGATTGGGAGAAGAGCTAATTAGATTGATACTTTACACCGAGCTTGGAATTCTTATTTTGATTTTATTTGAAACTAGATAGGTATGATACAAATATTAACGTGCTTGAGAACATTAATGCAGAATCAAATGGTTTAGGGTTTGTCATCAAATTTTTATAATATGTCCACCTTCTCAAAATTGTGCCCAAGTTATTAAAAACAAAAGTTCAAAGAATATCATTTCATTAACAAGTTGATTCGTCTAATTTTAACTCTACATAACGGATATTTTTCGCTAAAACATGTTAAAAAAAGTTTTTTTTAATAAAATGGGAGAAACTTTCTAGCATATTTCATGACATTGATAAAGAATTTACTTCAAGTATAGATTAAAATTCTATTATTCATGAATATTATATTCCAAAAATTGAAGATTTAGCCTCGACATGAGTAATTGTTTGCATACTCAACTTCTATTATTGTGTTATATTGATTGTTGTGAAAAACATTTAGCCTAAATAAATTTCAAATTATGACTCCGTCCTTAGCTCCTACACATCTCATAATTGAGGACCAACTTTCGAGAGACTAAATATATGACAATCTAGGTTGCAAAGTGGACATATTGAGGATAGGTGTGTCAAGGATAAAGGCCCCTCAAACAAATTCTGAGGTGGAGGATTCTACTCACCATTCGTGGAGGATCTCATTCAGTTGATGGTGGACGAGGATACTGCATATTGAGTGCAGGATCCAGCCCAGACCAAAAATTGATTATAGGGTTTGTCCTGATGACAGTGTGCTGCTTAGAGGAATATAAGTTCAAGAATGTGTCAAAGATGCACAACATCAACCAACTCATAACTTTGAGAACTTGGTTACGAAGTGGAATCTAAATGCATGGCAATTTTTGTTGAAATTATCATAAATATTGAGGAAAATGTTGAAAAGGGTAAAAAATCATACTCAAAGGAAATCATACAAAATTCATAACCTGTCTTAATTTTGCCCCATAAGGGTAGGTAAGTGAGTCTACATGGATGTGGATCTATACTCTCCTTATTAATCTTTTCCTTGTGATGTCCTCTTGAGTTATAACTCAACTAAATTATGATAAATCTTGTCATTGGTTAAACTGTCCCCAAGTTATAACTTAGATCAATAAATAAAGAGTCCCACTAAGTCAAAATATAGTTTTTTCAAATCAAACAAATCTTGTAATTGAGATTGCATATGCATTCAAAAAGATTACATAAACAGTTTGAAGAACATTGTGTGAGACTTATTCTAATATGATATAAGATCATTTCAAGTATAAGTAAAAACCCACCAATCAACCTGCCCACTTATTTCTCTACTTTATTTGTGGCAATATATTAAATATTCATATATTTGCTTCTAAAATAAATAAACGATACACAATTTTTTTAAGACATGTGTTCCAAATGGGCACATTTTCACATCTAGAGAATATTGCTTTCTTCTGTAGCTTCTATTCACATAGTTCACTAAATTAATGTAATGTAAGTCAGAATTTGTTAGCAGAAGAAGATTGCTGGTTGAACCCCTACTTGGCGCATTTCGAATAAGAGAATAAAAAAAACAGTGAATTTCTACCCGGATTAGTTTAACTTTATTGCATCTGGTTCACATGATCCAGATATCCCTGTCAAAGCGAAAGAACAATCATATGATACTTATGACCTGAGAGATGTAACTGTAATGAACTTGAAACATTATTATGAAGCATCACACCAAGAAGAAAAGAAACACCTGAAGTATTCCCACTGCAGCAAATTTGTCAGTCATTGTCTTAGCCACCACAGGGTGAAAACTCAATGGCTTCAACATTAATTCTACACTCTGAGTTCACAATACACCAACATTAGAAAGCAATGGAAGAAATTTAGTCATAATGAAGTTTGCATGTTAATGAAGTGAGAGTTGAAAACAGGCATCTATTAACTTCATTCAATGGACCTACCTTCGATGTGAAGCACTCATCCCAAAAGGTATACTTCATTCCTTCGAGTCTCTCGTTTTTACATAACTCGTCAATGAAGAGTTTTATTATCACTGACTAATGAAGGAAGTGTTGTCAGCAAGAATACATAATGTGAAACAAAAAAAATAAAATAAAAAAACATACTTGTGGACACCTTCTATGCCTGTCAAAAGGGCAACCAACAACAAAGCCTATAAGGGACAGTTCAGAGATCTGCATGCAAAGAAATTTAACCGCAGCGTAAAGTGATCCCTAATCGGAATAAATGTTACACTCACAGAAGTGATTAGAAGTTCTACCACTTCTATGTTAATCAGATGCACATTTTATTTGAGCAACAGTTAAAGAACATTTGCACCACCTAATTGACTACAATGTTCTTCTATCACTTGAGATGATATAAGAAAAATCACGGGATTAATTCGTGATTTCTATTTGGCAGAATACTGAATTAAAAAACATTCCCCCTTTGAAATCAAGACATAATGTAGCTGGTAAAGTCATGGAGTTTCCAAACAAGGGATAAAAAATGATTCAAGAAATAAACTCACCAAACACTGAAAATCAATAGCCATCAGCTCAATAGTTGATTTCTTTCGAACGAGAACACTGATGCAAAATATCCCAGTATGAACTCATTAGAAAGGGAAATATCAACTAAGTAGAATAAAAGTCACAAATATAAAATGTAGATTGCAGATAAACAAATAAAAAAAGGAAGTATAAAGTGCATAAAGCATCACTGATGACTTAACTAAAAATACATGTTGTTAATGGAAACAGTAAATAAAGCTAGTGGAAAAATGTCTATATCCTAAACAATCTGAAAAATGTGAGCAAGCCAACAAGAAGAGAAGAAGAAGGAAAACAAAGAGTCCTCATTCTTGCAACTGGTTAATTGGAACATGGTCAAGCTACACAAGAACTGTGGAGGTCTTGGGATATGAGACCTTGTGACTTTTAATATGGCACTCCTGTTTAAGTGGTGCGAAAGATTCTCCAATGAACAAGATAGTACGCGGGCATCCTTTATTAGAGCCAAGTACGGTTTGGATTGGTCATGTATGGTCACCAAAAAGTGATATCAACCTATATAAATTGCAGCGTTTGGCATAAGAAATTCAAGGAGAACTCTTTATTCAAGATGGGAGACGGGCACGGCCATCAGTTTCTGGAACGACAGGTAGAATGTGGAAGGAAGTTTGGCGTTTGTTAGCTCCCTCCCCCTGTTTTTATGACTTGTTTCTTGTTTTTGCTTTTGCACCCCTTTTTGCCTTCACTTTTGTTGCATTTCTTTTCCTATTATGAGTTGGGAAGTTGTCTCTCAGACGTAGTGTCACGAAAATTGGCTCATCATTGTGTGTAGTTCAGGTCATTATGGGCCATCACATCATTAATGGAATCTCTATTTTCAAAGAAAAACAAGGGTTAAACCCTCTGCTGTAGTTTTATTTATTTTTATGAATAGATCAACCTAATATAGTTGATCAGTGTTGCATTAGATTAAACTTACAATTCTGTAGATTAGGCAAGTTCCTAGATAATAGGAGTTTATCCTGTTTATTTGTTCATAATTATCTTGACCCATTTAACTTCTTCACTTGAATATCAAATATAATATAAGTTTAGAGAAAGATACCCACCTGAGAGGAGAAGCAGTTGCGTTATTGGCATCTGAAACAGCAAGACCCACATACTTATCCCCCACATCCAGACCAAGAAGACGCCCACTTCCAGATGAACTTGCCTTTACCAAATCACGAAACAAATGCAAAGGCTTTGCGTACTTCATCTCTTGGTTTTACACTTGTGTTGTAGAATCGCAGTCAAACACAAGCGTCTGTCTTCCTCGTTTCAGTCTCCTCGCCACCCTTCATGAGCGAATCAACACCCAAAATCGAATTCGCGACTCTTACTACAGATTGGAACCGAAGCGAGTTGCAGGTACTGTATTCAACTGGAGTCGATTTGAAAAATGAAAATTTTCCCCATTGAAGGTTTGCGGCGCGCTGGGGGAGTAACTTGTAATAATAGTTTAGGTCTTGTTTGATTGTATTTTCAAAAATCATCATTTACTTGTAAAAAAGTTAGAATAATTTTCTATCATTTAATATTTTTAATATTTAATATTATATATTTGCAAATTAACATTTTTCAGAGTGATTCATTCGAAAATTTGATGAAATGACTCTAAAGATTCAGTTATATGACTTTTTGACCCACGCTTAAAATAAAAAGCGCTGGTAACACATTTTTTTATTTTTAGACGATTTTGTCCCTATCGTGAGACGCAACCGGCATTCGCGAGACACAACCGGCAATCGCGAGACGCCCTTTTTTTCTTTTCCGCACTAATCAATCCTTATTTTATTTACATTTACTATTATATCATTTTTTGGGTGTATAAAAAAAAAATTCATACAGTATCTGATTACATTGCATCTCGCAACGAGGGCATTTTCGTAAAAAAAAAAAAAAGTGTCACTCAAATAAACTAATATTTAGTGTCATTTCATTGAATTTCACATTTCATTTACTAAGTTGAGATGTTTAACAATAATTTATATTTTATTTTCAAGATGAACACTTTTCACATATACTACTAAATTTATAAAAAGTAAATAATCATTATTTTTTTTTATTTTACAAAGTGGTAGAAAAATAAAAGTGACATTAGACCCAATGCTATCCAAAGTAGGCTGTTTAAAATCTCTATTTATCTTGGAAAATCTTGTACTTTTTAAAAAGTTATTTTTAATTTAGGTACATCTTTTATTTAGTTAAATTTTTACATTTTTAAATTAAAATTTTAATATTTTACTATTTTATGAGTTTATAAATTATTTTAATTTTATAATTTCATAAGAATAAAATAAATTTATATTTACATATTTAAAAAATATAATAATTTATTCAGATAAATAAACTTGTGTAATTATAATTTCTTAAAACTTGATTCTATATTTAATTATATATATAAATACTAATAATATAACTAATATTTTTTTAAACAAATGTTAAGATTTTATGTAAATTATCAATTTTAATAAATTCTACTTGTTTTGGGTCATAATATTTGTATTCAACCCTTATACTAATAATAACAATCATAAAAAAAAAATATATATATATATATATATATATAATTAATCATAAAAAATATTTAATATTATTTTATGATTGGTGTTTCACAAGAATTCTGCTATAAAAAATGATAAAAATTAGTTGTTAAAATTTTTGTAAATAAAACGGAATAGAAATGGTAAATTCATTTTACACTAGAATAAATAATCTAAGTTTTGACATAAATTCAAAAAAGCTAACTATTTTACTATACACTTTATACTAGATCAACAACAATAATATTATGACTTATATCAACAACCAGAACTAGCATCACAAAGCTGAAACCACCTCAACTGGCTCCATTCTTTTATCAACAACATAAACAATTGTTTTACATAGAAACTAAACACCCCTCAGAAATCAGAATCCAGTTGAAACCCTAAAATATTAATTTTACAAAAGATTTCTAACTCAGCTTCATGGGTATGAAGTTAGCAATCCAATGTAACCACAGATTGGAAGGCAAACTGATCACGACGTAACCCTAAAAAGAAAAGAAAAAACTGAACTCTGATTGAATCCTTTCTAGTATCTGATCGACTTGGCAACCTCAAAGAAATGAGCGACATTCTCCTCGGGTGTACCTACCTTAATCCCATGTCCTAAATTCAGAATGTGTTTTTTGTTCCCTGCTTTTGTGACAGTATCCAGTATTCTCTTTGTAATGAACTCTTTCGAGCCAAATAGAACACCAGGATCGACGTTACCCTGAACTGCCACATGATGGCCCAAACGCTTCCTTCCTTCAGCCATATCCACTGTCCAATCCAAGCTGACTACATCAACTCCGGTCAGAGGCAGTCTTTCAAGCAAACCTCCTGACCCACTGGCATAGAGGATAAGTGGAAGATTTGGATGTGTTTGTTTGACGGAGTCCACGATTTCCTTTAAATAAGGAAGACTGAACTCCTCAAAGTCAACTGGGCTAAGTTCCGTGGCCCATGAATCAAATATCTGAACCGCTTGAGCTCCACTGTCGGCTTGGTACTTAATGTATTTAGCCATTGAGACAGAAAATTTCTTCAGAAGGGCATGGAGAACCTTTAAGAGAAGTATAAGTAGGGATGTCAATTTCAATCTGCCCCCATAAAAACCAAGTCAAATCAATCCAAACATAGGTGTTTTACTCGGTTTGACCAATGTCACTAACATGTATATTCAATTTTTTCTTTTACTATTTTATATATTATAATATAGAGGTTAGAAATCACATTTATTAGACTATATATATTATAAATTATATTAATTTAAATAGAGTTTAGTATATATACATATTATTTGGAAACTTTAGAATATGTGTATTACTTCACAGTGATGTGGTAAAAGGGGCACCAACTCTAGGGATGCATGTACCGAGGGCGTCAAGATTAGTGTCAAACTTGGCTAAACAGAGTTTGGGTTCTTTACTCTGGTTTTTTAGATGTTGGTTTTGAGTATTATCCAATATACATTGTTTTTGTGTGAATCCTTTGACGTTTTATTTCGTGTTGTCTTTAGTTATGACCAAAATTGTCATAATACTTTGTACTGGTTTGGTTTTTCCTATAGTACATGCGACTTTACTATGGATTTATGAAAAAGTGTCTCATACAGAAAAAAGATTCTTTCATTTTCTTTCTCCCTATAGAGGATGATCATTAGTTCCCACCCATGGGGCAAATGGAATCCGATAGGAAAAAGTTCATTTTGCATTTTCAATCAGCTTGTTTTGCTTCGTGAACTATTAAAAATGGGTCAAATTACTTTTCATTGTCATTTATTGGTTAACTTCAGTAATGCCTTGATATGCACTTTAGAAGGAAAAAATAGTTAATTTAGCCCAAGATTGAGAGATGCAAAAATTGTGTATAGATGATTTAAAAACTTAACGAAGTTCAGAAAAAACTGATTATTAAGAGTTTAGGAAGCAAAACGAGACTACTGCGTGTTGAGGAAGCAAATTGAGAAAACAAAATGAACTTCTATCCATTATAATATAAGTGGTGGCTCAGAAGTAAAATGGGGTGAGGATAGTAAAGATCATTCCCCGTCCCAATCTGCCCCATTACCATATGTAAGAATAAGGCCACATTGGGATGATATAAAAATTCAAACCAAGGAGAAAATCGAATAGCGGGGAATGCATTTTTTGGTTTAAGAGCTTACCTGAGGTTGAGAGAAAGCCAATTTCTTTATTTTGGTAAAGTTCTTTGATGAACCACCTTCAACCACGTATGATGCCAAGGTAAAGGGAGCACCAACGAAACCCAATACAGCCGCTTTATTATCAACCTGGAATTACAATAATAGCTCTATTGTTAAAAAAGTAAATATTCAGCATCAATAACCAAATATGTCACTGACCTCTTTTCGTAGGGTAGTTAACGCTTCTCCAACATATGGAACAAATTCCTCGGGAATAAATTCTCGAACTTTTTGGACATCCGCAGATGTCTGTGGTGGATCAAATATGATTGGCCCTTTGCCTTTAACAATGTCAAAAGGTATGTTCATCCCAGTAAGAGGAGTTAAAATATCTGAGAACAATATAACCTGTTTTGACAGTTGGTAAGACAATAAATAAGCAATGCCCTAAACTTGACATGGGTTTATAAGGGAAAAGTTAATATTATTACCCCATCAGGCTGAAAAACTTTCCATGGTTGGAGAGATATTTCCACCACAAGATCTGCATTCTCTGATCTATCTCTGAAAGAAGGATACTTCTCGCAAATCAGTTGATAACTCTGCAACAGAAAAGGAAGACATGAGAATCATAACATAGCTGTAAACCCAGAAATGTATGCATCAAACTTCTTGATTAAGCTGCTTATTGATATAAAAAAAATGAAATGTTGGCCTCTAATAGGGCTTTCATTCTACAATGACAAACTAAAAGTGGTCACAGCAAGTCGAGTGGCCAATATCAAGTTCATAATTGACAAAAATTACAGGTTAAGAACACAAGATATAAAAAATGAAATGGCTAATTCTCTTTTGAGATAAAACCATGAACTAAACCTGCCTTCATATACCTCCCTGCTTGCCTCATAAGCCAAACTGGAGGTCTTTCTACTTCATGGCCACGAACAGTACTCAGTAATAAGGGTTCAGTAGCATTCACAATTGTGGGTTCGGCAACAGTTCCTATAAACGAGAACATTGTCTATTAATTCACAATTCCTGCTAAAACAATCTCATAAATTATAGATTTTTAGGGCAAGCAAACGAGAAAGTTGACCGGAGATTATTCGAATTAATTCTGGGTATAGATTTGTTTGACTAATTTTACCTCCAGCTATGCAGCGAATTCTGGGTATGTTGCTTTGGCGAATAGAAGAAGATGAAGTTGATTTGGGAGAGGATTTGAGGGCGGAGAAGGAAGGGATGGAGCTGTTAAGACAATACATGGTTTGGTGTGGCAAAAGAGTCGGGATTTGGAAGATGTCAGTTCAAAGAAATGGGTCTGAATCGCATTTCTGAGTCAGATTTGAAGATTCTTCTTTTATTTAGGGAGAGAGAAGAAGAGATATTGGGGATGATGGTAGATCGTGATAGGATCAAATAGGAGAAGAAAAGATAAGGAACCAAAATCTCTAATCTGAAATTGAATTCTCATTTGTCCCCTTTCATGGGCTTTGATGGCGTGACCAATCGGATTTTCCGTTCGGAGCCTGACCCGAAAAATCGCCATTTTGTTTTGTTGGGTTGGTTAAGGCTGGGCTTTGGGTTGAATCTCTTCTTCACATGAATCCATGTCATGCATTAATGACATTTAGAGCTTGTTTGATCTTAGTTTTTTTTTTGAATTTTATTTTGAGTTTGGATAAAATATTTGTTTAACTTAATTTTGAAAAAATCAATTTTTTAAATTTAATGATTATTTTATTAATTTATTCAGAGATGAAAGATGAGAAAGAATATTTTAAATAAAAGGTGTTTTTGTTGAATAAAATAAGTGATGAATTAGATGGAGTGAAATGAGAAAAAAATTTAGTGCAAACCATATCTTCAAGTACTACAAGAATTATGCTTAACTTCATTCTTCATGAAAAGATAAGTAAATAGCCTAACTTGGGCTCAATTACAATGATAACTCTATCAATCACACTTATTGGAATCAACAAAAGTATTCTCCGATAATTTTTTATTATAGTTCTACGAGAACTATTCTTGACTTCATTTTTCTCGAAAATGATATTAGTCATGTTCATTGATCATCTTTTTGTTAAAAGTTTAAGTGTTTTTAAACGGAATTTGAAATCTAAATTTAACACCTAGTCTTATGATCTTTATGCTAAATTGATAAGATCGTTCATAGCAAAATACATGTTGATGTGTCATGTGTGAACTTGTTAAGTCTTGTTGGTACCAAAGAAGATAAGAGACCTCGTATTGTTCCTCTAATTAGTTCACACGAGCTCAGTAGTTAGACATTCTCGTCTTCGGCTACTAGGGACGAATGAACAAGGACCATATAATCATCATTGTTTGGTTGAAAAGATGGTAACTCAAGTGGCTTACAATACCTTTCAAGAAAAGTGATTGTCTTGCGTTAAGTCTCACTTTTTTTTACCTCTCACGTTAGGTTCGGTTCGTTTATCAAAAGTTTTTATCTTATTATTATATTACTAAATTGTAAAATATTTAAGTAGAAAAGATTCAAAATATTATAACTCCTTCGTTAGTTAACTTTTGATAATATATTATATTATTTCATGAATAAATAATGAGAATAATATCAATTTTATTTATAAAGTTGGACGGAGATGTAAATTTATTTATTAAGTTATAAAATTCTATCTGTGTATATAAACTTGTCAAAAAAATGTTAAATTTATTGAACTTAACAGATTTTTCTAACCGCATTAAAATGTAGTCATGTTGTCATTGACCTGTCATATCCACGTATTATTTTTATATATATTATTTTTATAATCAAAATTTCCAATTCAAACTAATCTTATTATTAAAAAAAATTAAAAATAACTTATCTCTTTCAACCGAATATGCTCTCTCAACTCATCTGCATCTAACACCGTTAATAAAACTCAGACAACAATTCCGACAACCAACACCGTTACAAGAATGTCTCTGCACATCATCAAGAATGACAATAAAAATCGCAAGAATAGATATAAATAAATGCATAAACTTTAATTTCGTTCTCTACTATGGGGGATTTTTCATCATTCTGAATATGAGTATGTTTCTTTGGCATCTAATTCATCAAATTCGTTGGCTGTAATGAAAAATATCTCTCCAATGAAGGAAACCTGAGTAGCGCAAAATCTAGATCAATCATTTTCCTTTAGATTCGTTGAATCAGTATGAGTCTTTTCCGTCTCCTTCACCACCTAAGAAAACATGTTGCTTCTGGTAATCCAAGAAGAAGGATTCGTCGTCGAAGAACAGCAAGCAAAGGGGAATGATGATTTCGGCGGCATTTGTGTTGGAATGGGGAAGCGACAACGAGAAAATGTTCTCGGACTTAAATTGTTTTAAGGAAGATCACTTTTTGGACTGTGAGTGTTGATAGATACTTTGTTTCTTCAATAACGGCTATGATGGGATCGTATATCTTAAGAAGGCATATGAGAATCTTTCTTACCCTTCTCTCCCTTCTCTAGTGACATCTTCACTGCGAGATTTCATCTAATTGACCAAATCAAATATTTTGGTCGAGAACTCCATGAGGATCTTTGTGTCCTTCATTTTGGTACTTTCGAATTTCCTGAGTAGTGATTGGAGCTAAATTGTTCAAACTTTCACATCTCCTTGGGATTCACTCTACAAGATCTCCCATGCCTTTTTGGCTGTATCGGCACACATGATTTTGGGAAAAATTATTTCAGTAACTATTCTTTGGAGGATTGAAAAAGCGTTTGCGTCAGCTTATCGAGACTGCTTTAGTTTCTTCAGGTTGACTTTATTGAGTTCAGTTTCTTCCTCTATCTCATTCACTCCATTCTCCACAATTTCCCATTGGTTAAGTGATCGAAAAATATTCTTTATATTTACGTACCAGAAATCATAGTCTTCGTTATTAAACTCTGAAATGGAACCTTTGATATTTGTAAAGGCAATAAATTTTGATAGATTGGTAAAAAGTTTTGATGGATCCAAAGAAACTTGGAGGATTGGATATATTAGTAGAAGGTTTTGTGACTTCTTAGATATGGAGTCACTAGTACCAAATAATAGAATATTTTAAAAAGAGACATTGAAAAAGAATGATATTTTATTATTATTTTCTATCATTAGGTTTGCATTACAAAAGCTTAATATATATGCTGAAAAATTATTTAATTAATATGAGGATTCTTTTCTAATTATTTAAAATAAAAGATGTAAAAAATAATGTAATTGATTGTTTTCTAATAATATCTAATCAATATAATAGAGGTTACACCACATCAATTTTAACCACTTTTATTCTAGTTTTTGGATCATTGCTTAATCATTTGAGTGAGAAATTGATAACCCAAAACAAGAGTTTGACATGCAACAAATATATGAAATAAGTATAGGTAAGTAAATGAAGGTCACCCCACCAATCTCAGATAAATATGATATTTCTAAAAGATTTTAACGACGAATCCAAAAAAAATGAGGTGTCTTAAAATTTTAACGACGAATCCAAAAAAAAATGAGGTGTCTTCAATTGCTGATAGTAGTTAAACTAAAAATATAGGCAAAATTTTGAGCAAAGCCAATGTTGATAATAGGTTTAGGGATGAAGTTGTTAAATGTGAAAACAATGACAATTTCTTGAAAATCAAATTCATCTCTTTCATGAGGAGGACCTCTTCTTGCATTTGCATTATTTGTATGAGTGTCAGTTTTGATTATTTAGTGGTACACTCTTGCGTTATCATTTGGTATTGGAACTTTACGTTGTAGGTCACTTTCTCTATTGCTTTGTTTTGTAGTTGTTACCGCTGTGATTGTTAAATTGGTGTATTAGAGTTTCGATCAATGTCTCAAATTTCGCTGTTTGTCTTTTTAATCCTAATTTCATTAGAGAGCTAATGTTGTTGAATCTATTTTGTTGGGCTTCGAGTCGAGTATTCATTTTGTAAGATCAATTTTTGTGTGTGTTTTGATGATGAAATGGTGCACCTCTAAACCATTCTAAACCATTCTAAACCATTGTTGATAATGTTTTAGGTTCATTTTGGATTCTTGATTTTTGTTTTGAGATATTGTTCACACCATGATATTTGGTATTCATTTTTCTTACTCGAAGTTCAGTGAAAAAAATTCTTGTCATTTCCAAATATTGAAGAAGCGTCTAATCTACTTAGTGTTGCGCGCCTTTGTCGATGCAAACACAAAGGATAAATCCAGGTGAAGAATTGATTGAATAGAGTGAAGAAAATGACGAGAGAAATCCAATAGAATTGATGAATTCATATGAGAATTGAATGACTTGGGTAAGAATTATATCATTCAATCTCAATTTAATTCCAAAGTAATCTTTGAGATTTAAAATATTTGTACAAATATTCATTATGATATTTTAAGAGAGAAAGTCATGTACCACTATCAATCTATTCATTCAAAACCCTCAAATTCCATCAATATCACAATAAATGTGTGTAGAAATTCCAACATTATATTAATATACAATTTATAAACAAACACGTTATGACCTGTCTTATTGGATAGAACATTGATCCAAGAGTCCACACCATTAATTTATGAAATGTACACCAAATCACACGGTTTCCTTTATTATTGTTTCTATCATATAATTAATTAATCATAGATATTTATTATACTTATAGCATCCTTTTCGAGACTCCGGTCCTTGTACGGAGAAATTATTTAATCAAGACTTAAGAGCGGATAATATTTAAAACAAAGAATACTAGTTTATTTTTATGAAAACAAATCGAGTTTGGTAAAATAATATATATATAAATTCAGTTTAATATATAAAAAAATAATTGACTTTATTTACATATATATTATATAATTTGATATTCTAATTTAGTCTCCTTAATCCTATTTTTCTATAAGGATATGTAATATATAAAGCAAAATTTGGTTCATAAAGAAATAGGTTATTTATAAATCAATGGTCGTTATTACTTAATAAACCTTGTTAGGTGTTGGATTATAAGAAAATAAATTATTTAAAATTATTTAAGTAAAAGGATTATTTTTTGTTTTGTTTGATCTTGAATTATTTGGATTATTTCAAAAAGCTTTTTATCACATGATATATATATTTATTTAACTGTTAAATCTTCTAAATCGTCATATTCAAATATTCTTAATTTATTTTTTAATTTTAAATAGTATTAAATAAAAAAATATTTAAATTCATAATCAAGATTGGTTCATATAATTCAAACCCAATCAAAGTTTTAAAATGTATAAATATATAATTCAAATATAATTATTTTGAAAGGAAAATAGAGATATTATAAATTTTGATATAAAAATCTTCAATCAGTGTAGTTTCGTTTAATTTTTACTGGGAAAAAAGATTGATGCATAACCAAATAAACAATATTTCATCACATTTATAAAAAAACAATAATTTAAATTTCATTACAAAAAAATATATAATAAATTCAAAAATTTAGTCTAATTGTGATTTGTTTAAATAGATTCTGATTTATTTAAAAATAGTGATTTTAAGGAAGATGATTTTTTTATTATAAAATACTATTAATATATATCGATAATATATATATATTTTATAAAAGGAATATACTATATTTTAGTTAATGAATTGGGTTATGTGATTAATGAGAATTTATATATATATATAATAATGCTTAATTTTTAAAGTGTCCGGATTGTTGGGTCGAGAGCGGTGGTTAATTTGGATTTATATGTGAGAATAAATAGACACTTGGGTCGGATTGTGGGTTACTCGCCCATAAACTTAAAACGATTAAAAATTAAATTAAAAATGTTATAGGTATGATTGGAACTTGCAACCTAACAAAACAAGTACACCCATTTAACCAACTAGGCTAATAACACTTTATATTTTAAATTTAACATTAAATTTGATGAACGCGGGACAGTTTAACAATAGTTTTTAATTGGTCACAATTCTCTTTTGACTCTGTTCTATACATTTCACTATTAATAGTGAGCAATAATGGAAGAATTCCGTCATATTTATAGAGATATGAGACATAATTCATATGGATATAGTAAGTCTCGCATGTTCTACTTTAATGGTAGTCTTACAATTTTTCCTTTCACTCGTAGTATGGAGAAGAAGTGGACTTTAGAGGTCAAACTAATTGAGTTAAGGAATCAAACTGTATCAATTATTTTAGAAATCGTTCTACAATGTGAGAGTAAATGGATACTTGAGTCGGATTGTGGGTTGACTTGCCTATAAACTTAAAACGGTTAAAAATAAAATTAAAATGCTATCATATTTTTACCGTAATATTTTTTCACGGTTTTTTATATTATTACTCGTGTAAATGCACGAAATACATGCTAGTTGATGAAATGATACTAGATTATGGGTGATGTGATTAATGATAATATATATTTAAAATATTTTAATATTTTTGTTAATGTATTAGATGATACAATTAAAGATATCGAAATAACAAATCAGGGCCCTTATTGGTGACCAATTACAATTTGAGATTTTTTCTTTTAAACTTTTTAATTTGGGGATCTTTATTGGGGCCATTTGAAATTTGAGATCTTTTATTTCTAACCTCACAATTTAGAGGTCTTTATTGTGTTCAATTAGAATTAGGGACATCTTCTTTAGAATCTCACTATTTAAGGTCTCACATTATCGAGTAGGTATAAAATGAGGTTTTATCCTATTACTTGACCTTTATAATTAAAAAATTTAATAATGACATGTACTTCTAAATGCTACCTTATTTTTTTTTAATAAATATTAGTTCATTAAAAACAAAATATAATAAAGAAAAAACTACATCCATCCAAACTCAAATTAAACTTTAACTTCACTTCGCGATGAAATAAAGTTGAGTCTGGCTTAGGTCTATAATTACGTGTCACTAGTAATTTTTTTCGTATAAATGCCACATAGTACATTTTTTTACGGACGTCAATATCTGTAATCCCTGAAAAAACCCCTTTGTGTAGGTTCCTGTGAAAAGCTCGAGGTTTAAAAATTCGACATTTGTTTGCATGTCAGAAATTTTCTTTTAAAATAAAATATTATTTTAAAAGATATAATTGATTCCTGTCAATATTTTGAAATTAATTAAAAATAATTATTTTCGGGATTTAATTTTAAATAATTTGGGATTTATGATAATCAAATCACAATTTTTTTTAGAAATCGTTCTATTTAAATTAAGTAAACATAATTAATTTAAATATTATTTATTTTGAAACAGAGTCGCTAATTGATTTTTAAAAATCAATAAAAGTTGACATACGTATACAAACGTATTGACCATAGTTTTTTTTTTAATTTGTAGTTTGGTGATACTCGTGAAAGGGCTTTCGCTCTTCATCCTCCATAATCGTTTTAAAAACGGTCTCTACTTATAAAGTTGAATTTTGAAATTTGGTTGTATAATATTTGAGTTTTAACAAATTATTCTTTCGGTCCTAGTCATGCTTTTAAGTTTTAACGTTATTTAAAATATTGAAACAACAATATTTAAAATGCTATTATCTGTTGCGGATTATAACTATGGAGGAAAAACTTGAAGAATATCAGTCGTTTTTAAAGGCATTAGGGTTTAAAAATAAACATCAAACGAGCCTTTGTTGAAATATTTTTGTGAAAATATCCCAAAAATATTTAAAATGCATTTTCTAATTTTTCGAGATTTTTAGAAAATATTTCTCTCTTCATCTCATAGCCCATAAATCAGTTAAAGTTCTTGCCACCTTGATAAAATTATACTTATATGTATCTCATCATTTCAAATTTTTAAATGATGAATTATCTTTTTGGACAACTCAAACAAGTTAAGAAATATTTTTTAGTTACCTAAAAATTTGAAAGACAAAATGTCCTTTCCTTTTAATATGATGAGGATTGATCACCAAAATAATTGAAAAATTGTTTGAACCAAAATGGAAGCATTTTTTGAAGCACTATGGAAAAGTATATAAGTCGAACTTGTTGCTGCTCCCATTAGACCAAAAGCTCCATTATATATGCATTGTTGGAATAACTTAGTTGGTTAGAGCATGTGGCTGTTAACTACAAGTTCTAAGGTTCAAACCCTCATTCTAGCGCATGTGTAAATAAATATTTTAGATATTTGTTTCCTTGGTAAATGAAGTTGAGATATTCTCATTTAATGTATATTTCTCTAGATCTCATTTCCCTTTAATTGATCAATGTTCTTGTCACCTTTGTAACCCCGGAAAAACCCATTTACGTATAGGGTGAAAAAGCTTGAGGTTCGAGAATTCAACCTCGGTTTGCGCATATGTAAATGAAAGATTTGAAATATTTGTTTTCTTATTAAATTCAGTTGAGATATTCTGATTTTACGTATTTTCTCTTCATCTCCTAGCCCATAAATCGACTAATGTTCTTGACATCTTGTTAAAATTATTGTTATTAGTATCTCATAATTTCAAATTATCTAAAAAATTGAAAACAAGTTAAGAAATATTTTCTAATTACCTAAAGAATTGAAAGAAAAAATGTCCTTTCCTTTTAATATGAAGAGGATTGATCTCCAAAATAATTGAAAAATGGTTTGAACCAAAAAGGAAGCCTTTGTCAAGGCACTGTGTAAAAGTATATAACTCGAGCTTATTATAGCTCACATGTGACCAAGAGCTCCATTATATATGCATTGCTGGAATAGCTCAGTTGGTTAGAGCGTGTGGCTGTTAACCACAAGGTCGGAGGTTCAAACCCTCCTTCTAGCGCATGTGTAAATAAATGTTTTAGATATTTGTTTGCTTGGTAAATGAAGTTGAAATATTCTCATTTAATGTATATTTCTCTATATCTCATTTCTCATTAATTGGTCAAAGTTCTTGTCACCTTTTGTAACATCGGAAAAAACCCATTTACGTATCGAGGTGAAAAAGCTTGAGGTTTGAGAATTCAACCTCGGTTTGCGCATATGTAAATGAAAGATTTGAAATATTTGTTTTCTTATTAAATTCAGTTGAGATATTCTAATTTTACGTATTTTCTCTTCATCTCCTAGCCCATAAATCGATTAATGTTCTTGACATCATGCTAAAATTATTCTTATTGGTATCTCATATCTCATTTCTCTATATCTCATTTCTCATTAATTGGTCAAAGTTCTTGTCACCTTTTGTAACATCGGAAAAAACCCATTTACGTATCGAGGTGAAAAAACTTGAGGTTTGAGAATTCAACCTCGGTTTGCGCATATGTAAATGAAAGATTTGAAATATTTGTTTTCTTATTAAATTCAGTTGAGATATTCTGATTTTACGTATTTTCTCTTCATCTCCTAGCCCATAAATCGATTAATGTTCTTGACATCATGTTAAAATTATTCTTATTGGTATCTCATAATTTCAAATTATCTAAAAAATTGAAAACAAGATAAGAAATATTTTCTAGTTACCTAAAAAATTGAAAGAAAAAATGTCCTTTCCTTTTAATATGACCAGGATTGATCTCTAAAATAATTGAAAAATGGTTTGAACCAAAATGGAAGCCTTTGTCAAGGCACCATGTAAAAGTATATAACTCAAGCTTATTTTAGCTCACATGTGACCAAGAGCTCCATTATATATGCATTGTAGGAATAGCTCAATTGGTAAATAAAGTTGATGTATATAAATGTTTTAGATATTTGTTTCCTTGGTAAATGAAGTTGATGTATTCTTATTTAATGTATAATTCTCTAGATCTCATTTCCCATTAATCGGTCAAAGTTCTTGTCACCTTTGTAACCCCGGAAAAACCCATTTACGTATCATCGGGGTGAAAAAGCTTGAGGTTCGAGAATTCAACATCGGTTTGCGCATATGTAAATGAAAGATTTGAAATATTTGTTTTCTTATTAAATTCAGTTGAGATATTCTGATTTTACGTACTTTCTATTCATTTCCTAGCCCATAAATCGATTAATGTTTTTGCCACCTTGTTAAAATTAATCTTGTTGGTATCTCATCATTTCAAATTATTATCTAAAAAATTGAAAACAAGTTAAGAAATATTTTCTAGTTACCTAAAAAATTGAAAGACAAAATGTCCTTTCCTTTTAATATGACGAAGATTGATCTCCAAAATAATTGAAAAATGGTTTGAACCAAAATGGAAGCCTTTGTCAAGGCACTATGTAAAAGTATATAACTCGAGCTTATTGTAGCTCACATGTGACCCAGAGCTCCATTATATATGAATTGCTGGAATAGCTCAGTTGATTAGAGCGTGTGGTTGTAAATCACTAGGTTGGAGGTTCAAACCCTCTTTCTAACGCATGTGTAAGTAAATATTTTAGATATTTGTTTCCTTGGTAAATGAAGTTGAGATATTCTCATTTAATGTATATTTCTCTAAATCTCATTGCCCATTAATCGGTCCGTATCGGGGTGAAAAAGCTTGTGGTTCGAGAATTCAACCTCGTTTTGCGCAAATGTAAATGAAAGATTTGTTTTTTTATTAAATTTAGTTGAGATATTCTGATTTTATGTATTTTTTCTTCATCTCCTAGCCCATAAATCGATTAATGTTTTTGCCACCTTGTTAAAATTATTTTTATTGGTATCTCATCATTTCAAATTATTATCTAAAAAATTGAAAACAAGTTAATAATATTTTCTAGTTACCTAAAAAATTGAAAGACAAAATGTCCTTTCCTTTTAATATGATGAAGATTGATCTCCAAAATAGTTGAAAAATGGAAGCGTTTGTCAAGGCATTATGTAAAAGTACATAACTCGAGCTTATTGTAGCTCACATGTGGACAAGAGCTCCATTGTAAATTCATTGTTGGAATAGCTTAGTTGGTTAGAGCGTGTGGCTGTTAACCACAAGGTCTGAGGTTCAAACCCTCCTTCTAGCGCATGTGTAAATTAATATTTTATATATTTGTTTCCTCGGTAAATGAAGTTGAGATATTCTCATTTAACATTTCATTGATTCCTAATAGCCTTTTGAAATTAATTAAAAATAATTAACTTCGAGTTTCATTTTATATAATTTGGCGATTTATGATAATCAAATTACAATTTTATCTTTTAAAAATTCTTTAGTTTAAATTAATTAAACATATTTAATTTAAAAGATTATTTATTTTGAATCAGAGTCGTCAATTGATTATTTTAAAAATCAATAAAAGTTGACATACGTATACAAACGTATTGACTAGAGTTTTTTTTAGTTCTTAGTTTCGTGATACTCGGGAAAGAGTTTTTGCGCTTTAATTTTATCGGTCTAGGTTAACAGATCCTCAGTTCGGGTCGAGGACTCTCTTGGTCGAGGCTTGGGATCTTCGGTCTAAGTACTAAAGTCCCTCAGTCTGGATGCTAAGGACCCTCGGTCCTTGGCTAATCTCACTAGTCTAGGTGTATAAACCTATTAGTCCTAGGTTAGACTAGGGTTAAGTTTCTCGGTCGAGGTGTATAAACTTCTCGGTCCTGGGTTAACTCTGGGCTAAGTCCCTCGGTCCTAGGGTTTGTAGCTCTCGGTCCCAAGCTTGGGATTCTCGATCCCAAGGTTAGACCTATCGGTACTAGGGTTTATGATTCTTGGTAATTGAATATTTTAGATATTTATTTCCTTGGTAAATGAAGTTGAGATATTCTCACTTAATTTATTTTTCTCTAGATCTCATTGCCTATTAATTGATAAAGTTCTTTTTACCTTTATAACCCCCGGAAAAACCCCTTTTTGTATCGGGAATTTTGACCTCGATTTGCATGTCGGGAATTTTATTATAAAATAAAATATTATTTTTAAAAGATTTCACTGATTCCTGGCAGATTTTTGAAATTAATTAAAAATAATTAACTTCGAGTTTCAATTTTAAATAATTTGGGGATTTTTGATAATCAAATTAAAATTTTAATTTTTTAGAAAATCCTTTAGTTTAAATTAATTAAACATAATTAATTTAAAAGATTATTTATTTAGAAATATAGCTGCCAATTGATTTTTTTTTAAATCAATAAAAGTTGGCATACATATACAAACATATTGACTATAGTTTTTTAGTTCGTAATGTAGTGATACTCGGGAAAAGGGTTTTCGCGCTTCATTTTTATCGGTCTAGGTCAACAGATCCTCAATCCAAGTTGAGGAATCTCTTGGTTGAGGCTTAGGATCTTCGGTCTAAGTACTTAAGTCCCTTAATCTAGATGCTAAGGACTCTCGATCCTTGGTTAATCTTACTGGTCTAGGTGTATAAACCTATCAGTCTTGGGTTAGCTTGGGGATAAGTTTCTCGGTCGAGGTGTATAAACCTCTCGGTTCTAGGCTAGCTCTAGGCTAAGTCCCTCGGTTATAGGGTTCGTACCTCTCAGTCTTAAGCTTGGGATTCTCGGTCCCAAGGTTATACCTCTCAGTCTCGGGGTTTATGATTCTTGGTCCTAGGGTTTGGGATTCTCAGTCCCAAGGTTCGGACCTCTCAGTCCTAGGTGAGAATCATCGGTCAGCTAGCTAATTAGACGCGAGCCCCTCCTCGACAGATTCCTCCTTTTTCTCCTTAACCTACGGGGTATTAGTAGTCATTTCCAATTGTTATTCCCCTACTAAGGGTAAGTTCTTACGCGTTACTCACCCATCTGCCACTAGAAACACCACTTCCTATCTGACTTGCATGTGTTAAGCATGCCGCCAACGTTCATCCTAAGCCAGGATCATAGTTGCATTACTTATAGCTTCTTTGTTCGTAGACAAAGGATCTTTCGGTCCTAACTCAAGAACATCGGTTGGACCTCTCAGTCCTAGCTCAAGAATATCGGTCCTAGGTCTCGGTTTGAGGTTCAAATTTCTCGATCCTAGGTTTTGGTCCAGATCAAGGATCCTCGGTCGGACCTATTGGTCCTCAAGAACACTAAAGTGCAGGTTTTTATATTAATTTTTTAGCTCTAATCTTTGATCTAAGAGCTTGGGTAGCTTCACAAAACTCTTAGGAACTTGTTGATCCTCATCTCAAGGTATATATCGACCTAGATGATGATCAATTTATTCAAAACAGTTTGTGATAAAAAAAAGTGGGTTTTTAATTTTAAAGTTGTTTTGAAGTGTAATGATCTATCCAATAGCTTGTTTATAATACATATACTTGATTGGTATCAAAACAAGAACACTGACTACTTGTTTGAACCAAATCAAGAACTCAATTTTTTTTGATTATTTTGAAAATTTTGATTTTGATCAAACATGATCGGGATGGATCAAACATGATCCAAATAGGTTCCCAACATAATTACAATAATGCTGGGAAGCTTTTAGGACCGTGATTCAACAAAATTAACCCAAGAATAGCAAACCCGTTTTTTTGATTTTTAAAATTCAAATTTATGTTTTTGTTATTTAGATCGATTGATCGATTCTATCATATCCATATAGTTTCTAAATCATCTAAGGATGAATTCTCAATCATAAAACATCATAAATAGCAAGCATACAAGCTTATGCAATTTGAAATATAAAAATTTCAAATTTCAAATTGTAAATATGAATTAGAGGGTGATTGAAACATTACCAGGGATTGGAGAACACTCCTTGATCCTTAGGGCTTTCTGGATGCTCAGATCTAAGTTTTAAGGCCTCAAACAGAAAATTCGAAAAATCCAAAAGCTTCAAGCTTTAATGGAGAATTTTGATTTTCTTCGATTTGAAGGTTATGAGTTGGTTCATTGGATTCAAAATGACTTAAGGGGTGTATTTATACGGTCCTTAACTCGGTGGAGGCTCCAAGTGGCATGAATCGGCCAAAAGACATTAATGACTTTTGATTGTTCTTGACTTAAGTCGCTGGAATAGAGATGATTCATTCCTATCTTGACATGGAGAAATAATCACCATCGTAGGTGATCGTTTCAGGCTTTAAATGAGCCGAAATGGTGGACTAACGGATGAGTTCCAAGTTGGAGAAATCATCAATGGATCTTCAACCTTTTCCAACGACGTCGCGATGAAGAAGAAGATTGGAGGCCAAAATGACGCCGCTCAAGGCGCGTTTAGGCGTTCCGTTAGGCATCATTGATGTATGGGCGGTCCGTTAACGATTCTGCTAACAACCGTTTGCTAATCCACTGTGATCCGGGCGCGCACTGCTCTAGCTACAACCAGCTATGCGGAGCGCTCTGAAGCGTTGGATGCAATTCCAACGTCCATCCGATGTATGCGGTTTCTACTATAGCCAACTCTCCAATTTTCGGACACACTAGATTGCAATTTTATTTTAAAACCTTAAGGGTTTCTTTGAAATTGATTTTTCTTTCACTCTTTAAGTTTAATTTTGATTTTTTTAAGTACACAAAATATTAAAATAAATATACCAAATATTTTACCAATTTATTTTAATTTTTTAAAAATATTTTTAGGGTTAAATAAATAATTGTTTTAAATAAAACGGATACAACAATTCATTCTAAATTATTTATTTTTGTCTCTTAATTTTTCTAAAATTAATTTAAAATAAATGAGTACAACTCTTATCTTAAATAATTTTATTTTTATTATTTGACCCTTTCCCTTAATTAATTAGGTTTTAATTATCACAATAATTAGCCTAATTAATTGTTTTATTTGGTTTTTGACCATTATATTAATTATTTTGATTTTATTCATTTAAAAATAAGTTAAAATAATTATTTTAATATTATAAATTGACATGTAAATTTTTGAGGAGTGATAGGAGGAGGGAATGATGTGTCACTACATCACTTGGAAAAAGGATAAAAAGTGAGGAGAGAGAAGAGAAAAATTTTGTTATTATTTTGGTTAATCAAATTGAGGCATATCATTTTCTTCCCCCATTCCCTCTCTCAAATTCTCTCTCCCAATCATTTTTTTAAATTTTTATTATAAATCTCATTTTGTACAAATCTAACAATACAGAACTCCAAATTATAAGGTTTAAGAGAAAATGTCTCAAATTACAATTTGTCCTCCTAAGGAGCCCCAAATTGTGATGTTCGAAAGAAAACGTACCAAATTATAATTGTCTCCAATAAAGTACTCAAAATTGTAAGATTCAAATGAAGAAGTCCCAAATTATAATTTGTCCTAATAACGAACCCAATTTCTTATTTCAACCCATTAAAGATTTAATCCTTTAAACACCAAGATTTTTTTTTAAGAAAACCAAAAATTGAAATAGTTAGGGTCTAAGCCCTAAGATTACATTAGCTTTTGGTAAGAAAGAGAGCACTAAATCCACCAACCCAGTCACATCTGTTCATATACATTTGACTTTATCCTCTCTTCTAATTTGTCAGCTGTAGATAGATATTTTATTCTCATTTCTTCATCGACAAGGATAGAACCTTAATCAAAGTACAAACAGATATCTACAGACACTGAAACAATCAAACACACAACCACAAGACAAGACAAGAGATGGAAACTTCAACTGGTAACCATGTCGATAGATTAAACGATTCACATTCTTCCACCACAACCCACGCTTCTACCACATCCAGAAGACACGCCTCTCAATTCTCCGCCTTGAATTTCATCCGGTCTCCCGTCACAACCTTTCTCGAATATTCAGGAGTTATCCGGTCGAGATCGACCAATCTCGACGACGCGGAGCGCTTAATAGCTGCCGGAAGAGATAATGATGGACAGTTTCTTAGTCGTTCCGATGATCCCACAAATACCGGCGGAAATGGAGAAGTTTCAATCAGGATCGTTGGGTCTGGTGGTGATTATAATGATGATATGAATGGTCAAAGATTGGATGGTGGGGTAGTAGATGGTGATGGTGAGGTAGATAGGGTTTCTGGTGTTTCTTCCACATTAGGGCTTGAAGATGGTGAAAGAGAAGGCGGTGATTCCACTGCCAGTGGAAATGGTAATAGGGATGCTTCGCATCAGAGATATGATATACAGCAAGTGGCGAGGTGGATTGAACAAATTCTCCCATTTTCACTGCTCTTGTTGGTTGTTTTCATCCGTCAGCACCTGCAAGGTACTCACTAATTTGTATTTCTGGATGAACTGAAATTTGAACTGCTTAGCCCAACGATTGGCTCAAGAACAAATCTGCATTTAGTAGGGAGAATTGGAAATGAAAATTTTGATTGGTGGATACATATGTTGATTTTTGTGCAGAATGATTTAACTTTCTGCCCCATCATCTGAAACATTCATTTGTGTTCTTGTATCCATTAGATGAATTTTCTTGTTGTCTTGACTTGATTATCTTTATGTCCATAGATGCTTATCATTGTTTGAAATGGGTCTCTCTGCAATTAGTTGTCTCTATATCTTGGAACACATGTTATGAGTTAATCTAGATGATCAAGTGTTTATTTGATTTAAGTTCATTTTATAAATGTTAGTTAAAACACTAAGTTATTTAGATTCAGCTCAATCTAAGCTATCAAATCTGGCTTAATTCTTGGTAAGTCATGAATGACTTAACTCGACAAATCATCGAAAAGACAACTTTAACCCTGAAAATTAATTAGCTTACGTTATAAAAGAGTAAAATAGTCTTAAGTACTTTCCCGATATTAGTTCGACGCCTTATCTAATCAACTTACCTAACAGGTTCTTACAGTTTGCATATTTTCATTTGGTTTATTAAACATTTATTTTTTGAGATACTTAGCTCATTCGGCACTTAAAATTCAGCATTCAGCATTTTGTTTCTAAATTGCGTATATTGATGATCTCTTTCTATGATGTGTGACAGGATTCTTTCTGACGATATGGATAACAGCCGTAATCTTCAAATCCAATGATATTCTCAAGAAACAGACTGCTCTAAAGGTAGTATTAATCTCTTGCAGGTTAAACTACACTAGTTCAATTATATTCTTTTGATAAAACTAAAAATTTACATGATTTTTCTTCAGGCGGAGAGAAAATTATATGTCCTTGTCGGGATAAGCTTAATTTTCATTCTTCACGTAATTGGTGTATACTGGTGGTATTGGTCTGATGATCTCTTGCACCCGCTGATGATGCTTCCTCCAACATCTGTACCGCCATTCTGGCATGCTATATTCATAATACTGGTCAATGGTACGAGTTTATTTGATCTTTCATCCAAGTGATAATTTTTATTCTATAAATATATATACCCATTACAGGGAAAAAGCTCAGTGACATATTTATGTTTTCTTCTTCAACCAGACACAATGGTGCGACAATTGGCTATGGTTTTGAAATGCATGTTGCTGATGTACTACAAGAATGGAAGAGGACATAATTTCCGCCGGCAGGTAAATATGGAGCTTGTTTGATGTAGGGTTATTTGGAAATAATATGAGTTATCTGGAAAGAAACTTTTGATGAAAAGTGGATTTTTTATTATTATTTGGTTTAAATGACTAAATATCCTTTGTATTTAACATATAAAATGTCATAAATAAATAAAGTTAGGGTACTTTGGTATAGTTGTTGATTTGACTAAGGAAGTGATTGATAATGGGATATATACCCTTTCACCTTTAAAATGGGAGTTAGGTTATTCAGTAATTGAACCCACTGATGGAGATTGTTGTTTTGTAGGGCCAAATGTTAACCCTTGTTGAGTATACATTGTTATTCTACCGGGCAATGTTACCTGTACCAGTTTGGTATCGGTTTTTCTTGAACAAAGATTATGGAAGCCTATTTTCTTCATTGACAACTGGGTTATACTTGACTATCAAGCTTACATCAATTGTGGAGAAGGTAATTAATTAGTCATTGTTTTCTTCTTTTATGTTAAGAACAATTCATTTCTTATACTTGAAATGATTTTATTTTCTTGAATTTGCTCTTAATCAGGTCCGGTCTTTCTCTACTGCATTGAGAGCGTTGTCAAGGAAGGAAATTCAGTATGGTACATATGCTACAAAGGAGCAGGTGTGTTCATATTTTATTGCCAAATTCAATCTAAGAACACGCACTTAGAGCTTGATTGAACTAGGCTTTTTGAAATCATTCAATGTTTTTTAAAAGAAACCCTTGTTTTATGAAAAAGTGGATTATTTGGGTTATATGACTAAATTTTCTTTGTATTTAATATTTGAAATATTCTAAAAATTAAAGTAAGTGTAATTTGGTATTTTAATTGATGCTTTGATTGAAGAAGGGATTCATGATGGTAAGTGGTTATTTGGATTAAAGAGAACGCTTAGGTAAAGAGAAGGCTTGGCCTTTTATAGTAATGGTCATAAATTTTTGTCCATAGAGTAATGGATTTTTGCTAATGTTTGTAGAGCTATAAGCAACTTGAAGGTTCTTTGCTTTAGATATTGAAATGGCAGTTAGATCAAAGGGTTTGTACATAGAATGAAAGCAACTTACCATATGCAGAATTACAAGTTCAATCTTGTAACTCTCTAGCCATAAGTATACCAAAAAATAATTGGGATTGCCAACCATTTCTGTCCTCTAGGTTGTGCATTATCTTCTTAGTCCTTGCAAAGGGAACTTTTGGCATAAATGTTGGATGGTCTTTCAACAATAGGCTGAATTTGTCTCATTTTCTAGCCTCATGATGATTCTCGCCAAATTCATTTAGCATGATCGACAGGCAATGCACATAAATATACAGATCTTGTGTAGTTTCTTTATTTGGTTATATATAATGTTTTTCAAATGCTTTTGACTACTATATAAGCAGTTTATAGGTTTAAACAGCTCCTTTTCGTGTTATTCACGATATTATTGGACTTTATGATGCAGGTAAACGCTGCCGGAGACCTCTGTGCTATTTGCCAGGAAAAGATGCAATCTCCAATTTTATTACGCTGCAAACACATTTTTTGTGAGGATTGTGTCTCTGAATGGTAAGTTTCATGTATTTTTGCGCGCTTCAATTTCGCCTTTTAATCTCCCAGGCCTTGTTTTGTGAATCCAAATAACCCATTATCTCATAACCAAAACCCAATTCAATCAAGCCCCTATTTCCTTTGAGTTTGCTGGACATGCTGGTCGATGAGGTCGACCATTATTTAATGGCTACTGACTGAAATACAATTTACATTATATTCATGATTTAATACCATAAATAAATCAAATATACAAAAGCAATCGGCTTCTTGTGGTTGAATAGAGTAGTAATAAACAAACAAATAAACAGTAGGCATATTTTTTTTTTCTGAAATATTCATGTGAAAAGTTTTAATTATTACCAATTTAGCTTTGTTGACAATAACATGAACTGAAAATCTTTTCCTTATTCGTGTTTCTTTTGTGTTTTAAGGTTTGAAAGAGAAAGAACATGCCCCTTGTGCAGGGCCTTGGTGAGGCCTCCCGAATTGCGTTCTTTCGGGGATGGATCAACAAGTCTGTTGTTCCAGTTGTTCTAGAACTGTCCTTTCGGCCATAACAGAAGTTTCGGTCATTTGGAAGAGGTTTTCGCCTTTAAACTTGGCCATTGTAAAAGAAACTTCTTC
Organism: Impatiens glandulifera; assembly: GCF_907164915.1. Lineage (NCBI taxonomy): Eukaryota > Viridiplantae > Streptophyta > Magnoliopsida > Ericales > Balsaminaceae > Impatiens > Impatiens glandulifera. The sequence continues at coordinate 45,601,916 of NC_061865.1, read as the reverse complement.
TGTCTAGATGGATGGAGTGTAGAAAGGAAAAATCCAACAAAATGAGCCAATACAAAATTTGGGTCCTAAAAATAGGAGTATATAATATAAATCATTTCATTCCCCCCTTTCTTTTTCTCTGATGTATATTTTTAGTGCTTCCTACAAGAGGAATGAATACACACCTGGTTTGTTTTTACATTATTATACAAGTTCTTTCCATTATGATGATCTAAATCATAATAAATGTATCTAAATTTAAGTGGAAAAAACAACCAAAATAGACAATTTGTATGTTCAACATTATCTAATTTGTGTTTGATATGAAGAAGTAAAACAATTGTGGTTAAGAGTAAATTCATAAATATTATGGTCTAAGTCAATTTTTAGTTTTTAGTGTAACTTGTTTATGGGTTATTTAAAAGGATTTATTAACTTGTTTTTGTTAGTATATTTTATTTCAAAAGGATTTATTAGCTTGTTTATATTTAGAGGAATGATAAACTCAACGAATGGGCAGTGAACCACAAATCTGATGTGGCATGTCACGTTGCTTTCACGTCAGAATTTTTTTAAAAAAAATTAACATTTCGAGTCATTTCGAACATTTTTATTTTTTCTCTCTCATACCACGTTATATATTTTATTAACTATAATTTAATTAGATAATTAAGTGAATATTACTTAATATATATATTCCGGATTACTTAATAACTAAAGAATTCTAATAATTATATTTTTGATTAAATTTATGATAAAACTTGAAATCATTAATTAAGAAATTTATTTTTTTAAGAATAATAATTAATGAAAGAATTCAAATTTTAGATAATATTTGTCTCTTTAAAATAATTTATTATTATATCAATACAAATACAATTAAGATTAAAGAAAATAATTTTTATTTTAAAGTAATGAATATTTAAAGATTAAGAAAATAAATTAAAGTTCATATATCTATAAAACAAATAAAAATATATTTATTTAGAAGGAAAAATATATTATATGAAGTTAACTTAAGCAAAATAAAATAGATTAATGTTATATATATTTATGTATATACTTTTAACCCAGGAATCCCTCCATTTGTAGCTTTGCACGTGTAGTGGATAGGTGGCAATACGAGAAAATATCGCAGGGAGATTCGATGTTCAATGTATTTCAACCTTTCAACCTTAGTGGATATGTGGAGCTTTGGAATTAATCATGTAAAATAATTAATTTTGTTCAAATTTTAATATTATGGGGACCAAATAACAATTTGGTTGAACCCAGTTTAAATCAATTAAAAATGACTTAATTTAAAAGATTATTTGTTTGAAATCAGAGTCGTCAAATGATTTTATAAAAATCAATAAAATGATACGTGTATAAATACCAGAATTTCTGTATGGGGTTCGTATTTTTTGTTACGCTCGAGAAAGGACTTTCAAGCTATGTCCTCTGTATCCGTTAAAAGACGGTTTTAAAATTTTAAAATAAACAAAGTCTGGTTATTTAAGATTTATTTATAACATTTATTTTCTTTAATTAGTAGTTCGGAGGTCCTAAACAATGATAAGTTTAGATTGCGTAAATAATTATACAAAATTATTTAGAAGGGCGTACATGCGTTGATATAATACAGAGTAAAAACTCTGATAAATATCAGAAAAGTGTTAGAATTTAAAAATAAATTGTTAGGATCGACTTTAACAATAGAATGAGGTTTGAATATTGTTGTGCTAATCTTGACTTTCAATGTGATTTTAATCCTATTAGAGATTAAAATTTGCTTCTATTCTTCGACAAATCGTCACAAGCTCTTGAACGGTTTCAAGTGCGAAAATGCTTGCTAGATTTGAAGCGGCAGATGCGAGACAGTAAAATGCAGTAAGGAAATAATACTAGAGTTTTATGAATAGCGTCTACATAACCCAATCAGAACACAATACTTAACAGTTGGCTGTTCTGAACTTCTAACAATCACTCTACTGAACAAAGTATTTTATCAAATAAGATTTGAACAAGTAATATATGTGAATCTTTAACAAATCTAAAAAATGTTTTTATCTACTATGTCTACAATAAAATAATGCTCAAATAAAAATTTAGTTAAAGTATCATACCAAGCTCTTGGAGCTTGCTTAAGACCATATAAAACCTTATCTAATTTGAAGACATGATTAAGCAGAGAATGATTTTAAAAACCAGACGGTTTGTTCAACATACACATCCTCATTAAATATACCATTAAGAAAAGCAATTTTAACATCCAATTGATACACTTTAAAATTTTTAAAACCTACAAAAACTAAAAAAATTCTAATAGCTTCAAGTCTAGCTACAGGGGCGAATGACTCCTCAAAGTCAATTTTTTCCTCCTGTCTATATCTTTGAGCTACTAGTCTAACTTTATTTCTCACAACTAAGTCATCTTCACTTAGTTTATTTCTAAAAACCCATCTAGTTCCAATAACAGATTGATCATCTGGTCTTAGAATTAGATGTCAAACATTGTTTCTTTCAAATTGATTTAATTCTTCTTGCATAGCATTTGATCCAATCTGGATCAAACAATGTTTCATCAATTTTCTTAGGCTCAATTTGAGAAATAAAAGCAGAGTTTGCAAATTCATTAATTAGTTGATTTATAGTACTAAGAGGTGCATTAGGATTACCTATTATTAGTTTAGGTGAGGGATTTCTGTTCCATCTGAATTCGGTCCCAGAGGGTCAGCCGTCTGATCAGCTGTCTCAGCAACATCCGGATTGTTAGACGCATGCTGACTTTCAGTCTGACTGTTTGGTTGAACTTCAATCGGGTCAGCTTGATGATCAGAAGGGCTATTTCTGTTGACCTAAACTTCATCATCACTATCAGATTGAAGATTAGCAGCTTCTAATCTGTTAGCCACTTTGATGATTTCATTAGAATTACTTTCAACAGATTCATCAAAAACAATATGGGTAGATTCTTCAGTTAGAGTTTATTTATTAAAGACTCTATAAGCTTTGATAACTGATGTGTAACCTAACATTATGCCAGTATCAACTTTGGCATCAAAAGTAGTCAAATGAGTTTTTCCATTGTTATGAATAAAACATTTACAACCGAAAATCCAAAAATATGAAATTTTAGGCATTTTGCCATATAAAATTTCATATGGTGTTTTATTAAAACGTTTATTAATCATTGATTTGTTTTGAGTATAACATGTTGTGTTAATAGTTTCTGCCCACAAATTTTGAGATACACCAGAATGAACTAGCTTTGACCTAACTACTTCTTTTAGTGTTATGTTCCTTCTTTCAGCAATGTCATTCTGATGTGGAGTTCTAGCACTAAACAACTCGTGTCTAATACCAGATTCTTCAAGGAAAGAAGACAGATTTCTGTTTGTAAATTATGTTCCTTTATCACTTGTAATCTTTATAATGCTTAAAGATTTTTCATTTTGTAATCTTCTAAAAATCTTGATTAAATTTTCAACAGTTTGATCTTTAGATGCTAAGAAAATTACCCAAGTAAATCTAGAATTATCATCAATTATGACTATAGTATATCTTATTCCCCCTAAATTGGTCACTGGAATTGGACCAAACAGATCCATGTGTAATAATTCCAGACACCTGTCGGATTGGATATTCCATTTGTTTTTAAAAGTTGATCTGACCTGTTTGCCCATATGACAATAAGGACAAATCTTATCTTTAGAAAATTTTAGTTTAGGTATTTCAGTTACAAGATCTTTTGAACAGATGTTGTTAATCATTTTAAAATTAAGATAATTTAATTAGTCTTTTATGCCATAACCAGTTTTGATCATTTTTAGTTATCATGCATATGGGATCAGATGTCTTATTATTCTAGTTCATCTTATATGAGTTTCCTACTCTAATTTTTTTCAACAGGGTGTTGTCCTACTAATCTTTAACTAGACATGCATATTTTTGAAAATCTACAGTGTATCCGTTATCGCACATTTGACTAATAATAATCAAGTTATAGCACATATTTTCTACTAACAACATGTTATTAATAGTAAGGTTATTGTGGACAATCTTACTCTTACCCACGATTTTACCTTTATTGTTATCATCGAATGTGATTTTCGGTCATGTACATTTAATTATATTTGTCAGAAGTCGTTTGTTGCTTGGCATATGTCAAGAGCATCCGCTATCTAAATACCAAACAGACTCCTCCAAGCAGATATCCTAATGTACTTACATATATATACATTTTTACAACTTTGGTACCCAACTTCATTTGGGTCCATGGTTAATTAGTCCATTGGGAATCCATATTTAGGTTATTTTTATGAATCTCCCATTTTGTATTGTTATTAAAGCGTATGATTTAGACAAGACAGACGTATTTCTGCCTAATGTAGATCCCTTGACTTTAGGAGATGGTTTTTTATGAAAACTTCTTGACTTTCTGTCAAGTTTTTGCTTGCCAGACCAGATGGCTGCCATTTCCTTGGGTTTTAGCCAGCTTGACTTTTGGTTAGTTAGTTGAACATATTTAATCTCATCTTTTAAAGTAAAAGTCATCACATCTATGATTAGTTATAGTATCAGTTAAATTACCCTTGACAAAACTTATTGGTTTAAGCTTTTCTTTTATTGGGTTTAACTTTTTGTTGGACTCATCTAGAGAGCTCTTATCAAATCCTAGACTGGATTTGCATCGACAGGCCTTTGCTGAATAATCATTTGTTTGACAGCTTCTCCAGAATTTGTCCAAGAACTAATCACATAGTTTAATATTTGATTTCAGTAGAAAGAGTTTTGATTGTTTCTTTGAGCTTCTCATTCTCTGATGAGAGCTCAGTTATTTCATTATTCAAAAGTTTTGGTTCAGAGTTTTGAAATGACAAACTTGTACTGTCAGATTTGTTTTTCAAATTTATTTTATTAAAAGAGTTTGACAGTTTCTTGTACTCAATGACCATGTCATGGAGTGTAGTGGTTAGATCATCTCTTGTGAATTCGTTAGAAGAGAAGTCAAATACCTTAGTATAGTCAGCCATGAAACATTTGACGCCTTCATCTTCACTTTATCTTGGTGAGTTGTCGTCTGAATCACTATCATCCCACTTGCTCTTGCTTTCCTCAGCCAGAAGAGCTTTTGTTCTTTTCTATTTCTTCTATCCAACGACTTCTTATCATCCCTCTTGGGCTTTCTGCAGTCAGCCTTGAAATGACCTGGTTTATCACAGTTAAAACATTTCAAGTTAGCTTTTGATTCATCCTTATTATTATATCTATTAAAGTTAGAATTAGAGTTAGAATTAGAGTTAGAATTAGAGTTAGAATTAGAATGATTCTTCCTCATTAATCTGCCAACCTTCTTGACGAAGAGTGACAATGCATCGTTGTTGATCTACTTAGTAGACTTCACAGTTGTAGCGGCAAGTGGCTCTTCAGCAGTCACCAGCGCTTTTGTGATGGCCGACGTGGATGGCTCCTTTTCATTCCTTGAGTTTATTTAAAACTCATAGGCTTTTAGATCGGAGAACAAATCGTGCAACTCAAACTTGTTGAGATTTTTTTATTCTATCATCCCTATCGTGTTAATGTCTCATTATCTAGAAAAAACTCTCATAACTTTAATAGCAACCTCTCTGTTGTTGTAAGTCTTTCCCAGAGTGGAGAGTTCAATGACTATACTGTAGAATTGTTCATCGAATTCAATGATTGTTTCTCCAGGACGCATCTTGATGTTGTCAAACTTATGTGTGACAACCGTCAACTTATTTTCTTTGGTTTGGTCATTGCCTTCACAGAGTTGAGTCAGCTTATCCTAAATTTCTTTGGTAGTTGAGCATGACTTGATCTTGTTGAACATATTTTTATACAACGTCTTATAGAGGATATCTTTGTCCACATTGTCGAGGTTGGCCTTCCTCTTGTCTTTAGTAGTCCAATCATATATTGGCTTCTCCTTCATCTCAGGAGCACCATCAGTTGAGGTTGTGGTTATGTTGATCGTCTGGATCTTCATTGGCCCATCGGTGTTGACATACCACATATTATCATCTTGAGTTGCCAAATGAGCTTGCATCCTGGTCTTTCAATCATTATAGTTTTCCTTTATGAACTTAAGGATTTTGTTTAGGAGAGACATGATTCGGATGTCTGAAGTTGCTTAAGAATAGAAAGTCTGCTTGAATACCACTTGTTAGGATCGACTTCAACAATAGAAGAGGGAGTTTGAATATTGTTGTGTTAATCTTGACTTTCAATGTGATTTTAATCCTATTAGAGATTAAAACATGTTTCTATTCTTCAACAAATCGTCGCAAGCTCTTGAAAGACTTCAAGTGCGGAAATGCTTGCTAGATTTGAAGCGGCAGATGCGAGACTATAAAGTGCAGCAAAGAAATAACACAAGAGTTTTATGGATGTTCGGAGATAAAACTCATACGTCACCCCTTCTTCTATTTCCAGAAGGATTCCACTAAAATACTTTAGTTTGTATAGCGTCTACACAAACCCAGTCAGAACACATGACTTAACAGCTGTCTGTTCTGAACTCCTAGCAATTACTTTGTTGAAAAAACAACGTTTTGTTCAACTTACAATGCTGGATATACTCTCTGATATTACAGTAACTTATCTCTCAGCTTAGCGTAAATGTAATACAAAATGTACTTATGAAAGATGAGCTAGAGAGAGAGTAAATTGATCGAGAGTTAAAGCTTATTGTTGTTCGACTTGTTGATTCACTAACTAGTTCGACGTTGTAATGTATTGTTCTTTTATATTGAAGCGTAGCAATGATCGAATCTGATTCTTAGATACGTGAATTGACCGGAAGGATTCGTCGTACCGAGAATCTAGGTATTTAGGGATTGTGATTTGACCGAGAGATTTCGTTGTACCGTGAATCCAGGTATTTAGGGATTGTGAATTGACTGGGAGGATTCGTCGTTGTGCTCTACTACTTTTATATTCGAAATATAGCAACAATTGAATCAACTTCTTGGATACGTGTCAACTTTCTGATGGTTGATCATGGCCGTTGTATTAAGCTGACTAGGAAGTTTGCTAATAGCAAACGCTGTTGTTCGCTTCTCTTCTAAATACTGCTGAAGCAAGGCTGCTATCAGCACGTCTTCAAATTGCTGCTGAAGCAAGACGTCTACTCACGCTTCTTCAGACTGCTACTAAAACAAGGCGTCTGCTCGCGCTTCTTCAGACTACTGCTGAAGCAAGGCGTCTGTTCGCGCTTCTTTAGACTGTTGTTGAAGCAATGCGTCTGCTCGCGCTTATTCAGACTACTGCTGAAGCAAGACGTATACTTGCATTGCTAACGCCTCTTGAGTTGTACCTGCACATTAAACAATTGCAGAATTTAGTTTTATTCACTTATTAATGCATCATCAAAACTACGTCGTATTGATTAAACTTAGTTTTATTATCCTAAGTTTATTTTAATGAATTAAAACGTTTTTCTTAATTTAATTTAATTAATTATTTCTCTTTTAATTAATTGTCCCATTTTCTTTATTTAACTTAATCTAACTTAAATTCAAAACAGGACCTTAGTCAAAATATTTGTTTAGGAAATATCCCGAAAATATAAAATTATCATTTTATGACTTTTCAGGATTATTTGATAATGGATTCGGGTTCCAAAATTAAAAAACTAATTTTGAATTTTGAAAAGTGGAACCAAACATGTCTTATGACCAAAGTCCTAGGATCTAGGTTTAGTTTAGCTGATCTGGGCTCGGATGGGCTCGGTCTAGACTAGGGTGGTCTAGACCAAAGCTCGGGAACATGGGTCAAGGGATCGAAGAGCTCGGTCCTAGGTTCGGGAGGCTCAGTCCCAAACTCAGGTTGCTCGATCCTAGGTCTAGGAGGCTCGGTCTCAAGTCTTGGATATCGGTCTAGGTCCTCGGTCCTAGGGTTAAGTGGTTCACGATCGTAGGTCAGGATGGAACTCGGGTTTAGGGTTAGAGGTAGTCGGTCCTAAGGTTAGAGGTAGTCGGTCCTAGGGTTATGATGGAACTTGTTAGATTAAGTTAAATAAAGAAAAAGAAAAATTAATTAAAAAAAGAAAAATTAATTAAAGAAAAATGATTAATAAACTTAAGAGAATAAGTTTAAATCAATGTGACATAGTTTTAATGATGTGGTCTGAACAAAACTAAAACTAAGCTATGGTCTGAACAAGAACTAAGTTGTGTAATTTGCCTTTGTGCAGGTACAACCCTGAAAAAAAGCGCGAGAAGATGGAGTCTGAACTTCAACAGACAGTTTGGTTTGAAGAAGCACTAACAGACGTCTAGGCTTTAATAGACAATTTGGTCCGAAGAAACGCTAGCAAACGTCTAGTCTTCAACAGACAGTTTGGTCTGAAAAAGCGCAATCAGACGAAGTCTGAACTTCAACAGACAGTTTTCTCTAAAAAAACGCTATCAGAAGTCTAGGTTTCAACAGACAGTTTGGTCTGAAGAAGCGCTAGCAGACGACTAGGCTTCAACAGACAGTCTGGTTTGAAGAAGTAGACGTCTAGGATTCAACAGACAATTTGGTTTAAATAAGCGCTAGCAGGCGTCTAGGCTTCAACAAATAGTTTGGTCTAAAGAAGCGCTAGCAGACGACTAGGCTTCAATAGACGGTCTTGTCTAAAGAAGCGCTAACAGATGTCTAGGCTTCAACAGACGATCTGGTCTGACGAAGCGCTAGCAAGCGTCTAGGCTTCAATATACGATCTAGTATAAAGCGGGTGCTAGCAGACGTCTAGGCTTAAACAGAAGACTAAAGCAACGCCCGTTCATCTTCCCTGCTCATCTCCCGACAAGCGGCATACTAACACATCATCACGCACAATAATCAACGGTATAATGCCACATGTCAATATTCAGATTCGACTGTTGCATTAAGTGTCCTGTATCATTATACAAACCTTCTAAGAAGCTCAACAACCACACGCCATTCAAGTAGGGCTACGATATTTAAGTGCAGCTACAACACTCAAGTAGAGCTACGCTACATCAGCACGCGGAGCTCTACAACACGCCATCATTGAATACAAAGCGGCTATGAATTATATATATAAGTGGATCTTAATAAAGAAGAAGGTTGTTGTTCAGGTTGTTGTTCTTGTTGTATTACTATCTCACTATCCCAACTGTAATTCACATACTTTGTACATTCCATTAAGATAAGTTGAGAGAGAAATTGTTGTAATATATGTTAAGAATATTAAGTAAGCGTTGTAAGTTGAACAGAGGGTATCTGTTCAACATGATGAGAGCTAGGAGTTCATAATAGGTTGATTTTCAAGAATAAACTCAAGAACATGAATTTTCAAACTCAAGATTTTCAATTCAATTTTTCTAAAATTTGATTTAGGTTGATTTGATCAATTTTTTTAACATAAAGTTTAAACATGATATAAGGAGTGATTATAAACAAATAACACACATAAATAATCCCTAGAACAGATCAAACCGATCAAACTTGAAAATTTTGTAAAAAATTCAAATCTCCAATCACAAATTGATATACAAAGGTTATAGATTCATACCAACAGCTAAAGAACACTCGTTGGATGTGTTGGAAGCTTTCTAGAAGCCTCGATCGAAGCTGAGATCACTAGAGAAAGTTTTTACAAAAATTGTATTTGGCCGAATTTTGGATTCTTCGATTTGTAGTGTAATATTATGTGATTGTTTGACTATTTATACAAGCTTTAGGTCGGTCGAGGTAGGAGAATTCAAGTTCAATTCGTCGATTTTAAAGTTTATCCCTAATTTTATCTACAATCGTGGCAGCCTAAAACTAGGGTATGATAAGATCAATAGGTATAGGGGTCGTGCTGGTGAGGATAAGGTGAAGATAAGGGTGAAAAAATGAAGGGATAAGGTCGTTTGTAGGCTGAGCTGTCCCTTTTGGAAGATCTCCGGCGATGGTCGCGTTTCTGGCAAGCGTCCCCTTTTGGTGAAGAAGACGACCCAAAAACATCGTCGTTTCGTGGCGCCGTAAGGCGTTCCATCCACATTTTCCGATTTCAGCTAACGGGGTTAGTTCATCCCGTTAGTTGATCCGGTGGAGTGGACGCGCACTAGCTCCATTACAACGGCTTGTGTGACACGTTCTTAGGCGCTATATGAAAATTCAGCGCTGATCCGATGGCTAAAGATTCAGTTGCATCTATTAAAAATAATTTTGGCTGCACCAGATTATTAATTTTCTTTTTTTAATAAAAGAGTTATTTGAAATCGAATTTTAATCACTTTCTTGCGTTTTTCTTCATAAAAAATTCCACAAAAATTATTTCTGAAAACTTAAAAAAATTATATCCATTATTTTTATTTTGGGGTATTTATTTAATTGTTTTTAAGCCATAAATTAAACATAATTTATGTTTACATTTCTAATTAAATAATTTCAACTCCTTATTGGATTTAGTTTGGGTAAAATAAATACAATATTGTAGCCTCAAATTATTTTTTTGGAATTTTATTTATTTTTTCTAATTACGGCTTAATTATCACAATAATTAATCCTTAATTTGGTTTTAATAACTTCTTTGGGTTATTTTAAATTAAAAATTCAAAATAATATATTAATATTATTAAAAATAATAATATTATCTATAAAATAAAATAGGGTATACCAAATTTTAATGCTTACCCATATCTATTATTCAGAATTAACTAAGAAATTAAGATATTAATATATATAATTAAAGAATAAGGAAGGGATTAATTTTCATAATTTACTTATAATAATCGATGTATATATATTAAGGATACATAAAAGAAAAGAAAATAAAGAATTATATGTATATAATTATTAGTAAGGATTTTAAGTTTTCGGTTTGAAGAATTATATATATATATATATATATATATATATATATATATATATATATATTAATAATTAAGGAATTGAGAAAATAAAGATTTATTGAGTTATATATAGATTGATATTATGAAATATTTGTGTGACGAGTAAAATTATAATTATTTTTTTTTGTGTTACACGCAGTTGAAATTTATGCGATTTGGATACATTAAACAACATTCAGATTTTCAGTATTAATAACACATACAAAATTTAGTATAATTTTAGGCCCATTTACATTTATAATTATGCGCTTGTTAATCGGCCCAAAGAAAAATTAATAATTGGTCGAACTGAAAATTTAAATTATGAGGAAATTATTAATTTATAAAACCTATTGATTGAAGTTATCTAATTAATTTGTTTTATAAGATTAAGACGGTTGTGTTTGTAACTATGCAGTTTTTAATCGGCCCACAAGAAGTTTAATAATTGGTCGAATTAAATACTTAAAGTATGTACAAAAGTTATTAATTTATTTAATCAATTAATTGAAGCAACATCTTACCAAAGTAAGCTCTCTTGTGTTGGTTAATATATTTTATAAATTAAGAAGGTAGTGTGTATGTAATTCATGCGGTTATTTAATCGGCTCAAAGAAAGATAAATAGTTGGTCAGAATAGCATTATGCACATGTGGTAATAAATATGTAACAATTATTCGGTGTGCCATGTGAATAATTAGACTATCCAAAGATAACCAATTGTTTATAGTACTTATTGTTAATATTTGATTACTACGAAAGAGTATCGTTTGCAAGTTAATATTTAATGTCTAAAGACTAAATATTAATGTTGCATTTGGTATCTTATGATGACACGTACTATTATTTTATATTTATGTGATTATTAAATTTGTATGAGTATGATTGTTCATTTGTTTTATTATCTAGTTAAGTTAAAACTTCTTCTTGTACGGTTTTCTTGTTAACATGTTAAGTTCATTTTATATGATAAAGATTTAAGGCGTATCTATAATTTGTTATATTAAGAATTATATCTAAAAGGGTTAAAATTGATAAGGGTATTATTAGAATGAAGATATCATAAAAAATACACCATAATATAAGTTTTATTTTGTTTCAAAATTAAATGTATTAAGGTTAGAGTTACATTAATGTATTCTCATGCATCTAATATGGATTTTCTTATTCACACTAAGTTAATTGATGTGAATTGCAGTTTTTTCTAAAGGGAGACTTAGTCTCTGTATGAACTCACATCATATTGTGTGTAAGAAAAAATAAAAGATTGAAACAAAATAACATAAATGGTGTTTACTTAGCAAATGCTTAAAAAGATAATAAAGTAAAGAAGTTGTAGAAATTACAAATGTTGCACCTAAAAAAAATCACTAAAGAAAGTGGTGCATAAAAAAATACATATTATAGTTGGACAAATATACTTAAGGATATATGCATTAAGAAATTAAGTATATTTATGATGTTGAACAAATACCAATTCGGATAAATAGAGATCATTTGATATTTTTTATTCGAATTTTGTTGGATACCAAAACAGTCAAAAATTCGTGCCACATAATTTTAGTTTAATTATTAGTTGAAATAATTAATTCTTATAAAAGTGTTAAAACAGATGTTTGAATTATTTCAACATGATGGCAAGATTTATTAGGTGTTTTGTGGCATCCAATTAAAGAATCTAACTGTAAAATTTTATCACGGGTTTGCAAATTATGAATGATATAGAAAGACCACTAAAGATATTACGTGACAATAATCTACGGTTCTTACTAAGTCGAACTATTTGGAAAATAAAGAATTTAGAATGTTTTAGTTATCTATTTAGAATATTTGAATAAACTATAAAATTACGAATCAATTCTCTAAATATTTGGTATCCGAGGTCTTTCATGAACATATTGTTCCTATGGATATTGCATATTTAGATGATATACAGTTTTAGTGGGAGTTTGTATTGTGATGCTTGTATAGATATAATTTGGAATCTCTGTGCACATTAAAGATTCAGTTTCTAATGAAATTAAAGATATAATTTTTAAAGAAATCAACATTATAAAATTATTCAGATGGATCTCTATAAGGAATAAAGGAGGACCAGTTGACATTAGACATGTTAAAGATCACACTAAATGTTAATTCACATTACACACTCATATTTGATCTATGTCATTTGATTGTATTGACTTATGTGACAATTGAGGGTTTAGTAACGAATTAATGTAACAAAATCGCTTTAATCCTATGTTGATATAATTAATGGATGGGATTGACATAGATGTATTTAGAAATGATAACAATATTTTGAGCTTTTAAAGTTATAATATACAATTGAAGGAAATATATATATGACCCAAGTGGGAGATTGTTGGAATTAATTCCAATATTTGGGTAATTTATTATTTTGTAATTGTATATTAATTGTTATCATATAAAGGTTAAAGTCCAATTAATTTGATCTATTAAAGTATAAAGGTTACATCTATTTGGATATCTATAATAAATGTGGGGACATATTTGTGTAGAAGTAGAAATATCATTTACTATTTCGTTGATGAGCCGAATAGTAAATGGGTATATTAGGGCTAGGTTCCCAACCCATATAGATAGCCTACCTATTATGTTTCTCTCATTAGGAAAAAGTAGATGTATGTTCATCTCTCAAGAACACTCAAGTGCTATCGATATAGGGTTGGAAGACTTAAACCCCACCTACATCAGACATTCCGATCTAGGTCTAGATCTAGAACAAGAAGATCCAAGATTGAGAGAAGATTTGATGAATAATAAATACGACTTAATGAACCGTTCTTCATTTCAGATTCAGGCATCGTTTTGAGCGCCTCCATTGTCTTCATTGCGACGCCGAATAAGATAAGATCAAAGACCCTCTTAGATTTTGCTAAATTGGAACTCAACTGATAGTCCACTTTTTTGGCTGATTTAAAAGTTGAAATGATCACCCTACTTCAGTGATCATTTTTACTACTTCTATAGGGGCGATTCATCCATATATCTTCAAGTGGTCGGAAGAAAAGTCAAACGCCATTAATGGTTGTAAGTATGAAATTTAACCTACCCTAATTTTATGAATAATATTATTAATTATAATAACATTAAAATAATATTTTGAATTTTTAAATTTAAGATAACCCAAAAAAATGATTACGAATTAAATTAGAGTTAATTATTGTGATAATTAAACCCTAATTATAAAAATAATTTGAGGTTAAAATATTGTATTTATTTTACCCAAATTAAACTCAAGAAGGGTTTGAAATTATTTAATTATGATTTTAAACATAAATTATGTATAATTTATGGCTTAAAATAATTAAATAAATACCTCAAAATACCCAAAAATAAAAATAATGGACATAATTTTTATTATGTTTCCAAAAATATTTTTGTGGAATTTTTAGTGAAGTAAACGCAAGAAAGGGGTTAAAATTCGATTTCCAATAATCAGGTGTAACCAAAAATGGAAAATTAAATTATAGTAGGATCCTAGATCATTGGATTAGCACTGGATTTTCATCCAGCACCCAGGAATCAACCACGCCTGCCCGCTTTAATGGAACACGCGGGCGCCCGGTCCATATAACATCGACTAACGAGCCGCTAACCCCGTTAGCCCGATCGCCAAAACACGGACAGAGCTCCAACTGAATGCCTAATAGAGCATTCATTAAACCAAAATGACATTGTTTTAGGAGTCTTTTTCGCCGATGCAGGGAGCTCGCCGGAATCGCGATCGAGCTCCGACGTTTCTTTTAGAAGGGATATCTCCATCACTTCTCCACCTTATCACTTCATTTTTGCTTCCACTTGCCCGTCTTATCCACACCTTCAATAGCCCCATGCATATTAATCTTATCTTCTCCTTGAGGTGCCACGACTACGTATATAATTAAGGATATAACTTTAAATCATCAAACAATGAACTAATCTTAAAACCCAAATCAAGGATTCAAGAATCCGATCAAGAATTTTTTTTTAAAAAACTCCTCCGATGATCAAAGCTTCGATTCAGGATTTGGAAAAACACTCAATAATTATTAGGAGTGTTCTCTAGTTTTTGGTAAGCTTCCAGATCTGTTGAATTCAATTTGTAATTGAAAATTGGTTTTTATCAAGTTTGATCGGTTTGATCGGTTCTAGGGTTCAATTGTATGATTTCTTTGTTTAGAATCAATTCTTAAATGTTATATGAACTTTATGTTGAAAGAGATTGGATCAAATCAACCTTAAACTAAAAAACAAAAATTTGAATTGAAATTCTGAATTTTTTAAAATTCATGTCCTTGAGCTTTAATTTTAATTTTGTTATTCAAATAGTTTTTAAACATGTTAGGATGATTTCCATATCACTATAACATCATCCCGATCATGTTTGATCAAACTGTAATTTAGAAAATTTTGAATTTGGATTTCATCTTAAAAAATTGTTACAGAGTTGCTATGATGTTCTTGTTTTGGTTGTGTTCAACTATGTTCATCATTTCAAAGCTAATGGAACAAGAGTTAGGCCTTGAATGACCTAATTCAAAATATCCCAAATTTTAACCTAAAAATGGTTTTTTTTAAATTGTTCTTTGTAAAGATCGATTAATCGTGATTATGGTTAGGATTTTTGTTCCCCATAATCATATGAACCATCTACAACTAACAGATCATAATTCCATGATCTGTATAAAAAGTTATGGCTTCTGCAAATCTTGACCAATTCAAGAACACTCGGTCTTCGACGACCGAGTCTTATAGGACCAGGGCCGAGAAATAGGACCGAGAATATTCGGTCTAGACCGAAACCAATGACCAATATTCTTGAGTTAGGACCGAGACCGATGATCGGTGTTCTTGAGCTAGGACCGAGACCGATGACCGGTGTTCTTGAGCTAGGACCAAGACTTAGAACTAGTGTTCTTGAGCAAGGACTGAGGAATCTGACCGAAGTTTCTAACGTCGGACTGAGAGGCCTGATCTGGACTTAGCCTCCTAAGTCCACAACCGAGAAAACTAAACATGGGACTGAGCCTCCTAGGCCAAGGATCGAATAACCTAAGTTCATGACTGAGCCTCTTGAACCCCAGGACCGAGCTCTCCGGTCCCTCGACCGAGTACTCTAAGTTCGAGACCGAGCCTCAAACCTAGGACCGAGCCCTCTAGTCCATTCACCCATGCTCCCGAGCCCTGGTCTAGACCACCCCGGTCTAAACCGAGCCCATCCGAGCCCAAATCACCAAAACTAGTCCCAAACCCTAGGACTTCGGACCTAAGGCCTATTTGGTTCCACGTTTCAAAATCAAAAATTGTTTTCGTAATTTTAGAACTCCAATCCATTTTTAAATAATCTCAAAGGTCAGAAAATGATATTTAAATAATTTCGGGATATTTCTTAAACAAATATATTGGCTAAGGCCCTGTTTGGAATTTATTTTTAAACTTTAACAAACTTTTGATATTTTTTAGGGTTTTCACTCAGTATTATATTAACGCAATCGCATGTATTCCCTTTTAAATAATTTTGTAAAATTATTTATGCAATTTAAACATATCATTGTTTATGACCCCCTAGACTACTAATTAAAGAAAATAAATGTTATTAATAAATTTTGAAATAGCTAGACTTTGTTTAAATAAAATAAAAATGTCATTTGACGGGCGCAGAGGACATAACGCGAAAGTCCTTTCCCGAGTGTAACCAAAATCCGAACACCTTATAGAAACTCTAGTGTAAAATACATTTGTATACGTACACCTTTTTATTGATTTTTTGAAAAATTATTTGACGACTGTTTTAAAATAAATAATCTTTTAAATTAGTTATTGTTGATTAATTTAAACTGGTTTTTGGTTAAATTGTTATTTGAACCCTAAATTATTAGTGTTTGAATAAAATTAATTATTTTTACATGATTAATTTCAAAAAACTCCCAAGTATCCTTAAAATCTTTTAAAATATTATTTTATTTCAAAACGAAAATTGCCTAACACACAAACTAAGGTTGAAATGCATCAAACCTCGAGCCACCACGCAATATTCCCTGTATTGCCACGTGTCCACGACACGTGCTAAGCTACGGGGGAGTGATTCCTGGGATTACAATGGCTTTTGATTGAAGCCTCCACCGACTTAAGGATGCTATAAATACTCCCCTAAGTCACTTCGAAACCAATGAATCCACTCTCCATCTTCAAATCGAAGAAAACCAAAAATCCGCCATTAAAGCTTCAATCTTTCGGATTTTTCAATTTTTCTGTTTGAGACCTTAAAGCTTGGATCTGAGCATCCCAAAACTTCCCTAAGGATCAAGGAGTGTTCTCCGATCATTGGTAAGGTTTCAATCACCCTCTAATTCATATTTATAGTTTGAAATTTTAGTTTTTATATTTCAAATTGCATAAACTTGTATGCTTGTTGTTTATGGTGATTTATGGTTAGAAATCATTCTTGGGATCATTTATGAACTTTCTGGATAGTGTAGAAATAATCAATCAACCTAAAACAGAAAACCCAAATTTGAATTTTAAAAATCAAAAAAACAAATTTGTTGTTCTTGGGCTAATTCTCTTGAATCCCAACCCAGAAAGCTTCACAACATGATTGTAATCATGTTGGGCAACTGTTTGGATCATGTTTGATCCATTCCGATCATGTTTGATCAAAATCCAAATTTTCAAATACAATTAAAACTTTGAGTTCTTGATTTGGTCAAAATGAACAGTCAGTGTTCTTGTTTTTATACCAATCAAGTATATGAGATATAAAGAAGTTATTAGATAACCCCTTTCTCCTCAAAACAGTCTTAAAATAAAAAATCCATTTTTTGATCACAAATTATTTTTGAATGATTTGATCATCATCCAAGTTTATTAATACCTTGAGATGATGATCAATATATTCTTGGGAGCTTTGTGAAGCTACCTAGACCCTTAGATCAAAGAATCCAAACTAAAAACGAATTTAAAAAAAATGAACTTTTGTGTTCTTGAGGACCGAGGCTTGTTAGCCTAAGACTGAGAGATCCGACCATAGGATCCTTACTCTGGACCAAAACCTAGGACCGAGAATTTCAACATGATTGAGAGGTCAGACCGACGATCTTAGCCAAAGTCCGAGAGTCCTTAACACCCAGACCGAGGGACTTCGGTACTCCGATCGAAGATCCCGAGCCTCAACCTAGAGGCTCCTTGACATGGACCGAGAGTTTTTAGACCCCGACCCACGAAAATGAATTCAAAACCCAGGACTCCGGTCCTAAGGCTAGTTTGGTTCCACTTTTCAAAAATCCAAATTTATTTTTATAATTTTGGAACTTCAAATCATTTTCTGAAAATTCCAAAAAATTAGAAAATGCTTTTAAAATATTTTTGGGATGTTTTCACAAAAATATTTCGATAAAGGCTTATTTAGGATTTATGTTTAACCCTAATGCCTTTTAAAATGACTAATATTTTTCAAGTATTTTCCTTAAGTCAACGACATCAGTAACATGTACCAACATTTAAATATTGTTATTACAATATTTTAAATAACGCAAAACCCTTATGCATGCTTAAGACCGGAAGAATAATTGGTAAAAATAAAACATGATACAACCGATTTTCAAAAGCCAAATTTATAAGTAGAGACCTTTTTTAAAACGAGTACGAAGGATGAAATGCAAAAATCATTTCTCGAGTATCACCAAATTACGAACTAAAGAAACTTTGGCTAATACGTTTATACACGTATGTCAACTTTTATTGATTTTTAAAAATCAATTGACAACTCTGTTTTAAAAATAAATAACTCTTAAATTAATTATATTTAATTAATTTAAATCAACGGATTTCTAAATATCAAATTGTGATTTGATTACAACAAATTTTAAGATTATTTAAAATTAAACCCCGAAATTATTTGTTTTTAATTAATTTTAAAGTTGTCAGAGATCATTTAAAAATATTTTATGTAATATTTTATTTTAAAGAAAATTCCTGACACATAAACTGATGTTGAAATTTTTCGAACCTCAAGCTTTTCTGCAAAACCCAATATAATTATATAAATGTGTTTTTCTGAGGGTTACATGGAGTAAAAAATGTTACCCGATCAGGTTAGGGGTCGGGAATGGGTAGTGCTGAAAACTCAAACCCGATACCGATACTCGAATATATTTATATTAAAAAATATATATATTGTTAAAATTTAAACGACTTTTTAAATTTACATTTTGACTATCATTATCTTAACCATCATTACAATAAATATAGTATTTATTTTCTCTTTACCCAAAACCATAAATCACGCCAACATCATTATAATAAGTGTTTCCCTTTCATTACTCACGACTCTTAATCTCCATTCTTCATTTTTCATCTTCTTTCAACTCTACTTCAATTTTTATTTTCAACTTTCTCTCTAGTTTTTGTTCTAACTCCAAGTTCCCAATAATATAAAGATTGTTATATTTTTCAACATTTACAACATAATTATGCAAGTAAGTAATGTTTTAGTTTTAATGTTATTTATTATTTAATAAAGGTATGCTTGCCCTACAACTTTTATAACCTTATACTTATTTATTAACTTAATCTTCGATCTCCATTTTGTAGCTTTTTTTTCGTTTTAGCAGCAACAAAGTTGACATTTCTGTAACTTCTAACATACTATTCAAGAAGGATATATATATATATATATATATATATATATATATATATATATATATTTTTGAAAAACTGTTGATGATTAATATTTTGAAGTTTATGTTTAATTAAGTATATTGTTATATCCATTTTAAATTATTTATATTTTGTAGTATGAATTAATTTATATTATGTAGCATGGATGATTAATTGTTGTCTAACATTTCTGTAACTTCTAACATACTATTCAAGAAGGATATATATATTTTTTTTTTGAAAAACTGGCTTGATGATTAATATTTTGAAGTTTATGTTTAATTAAGTATATTGTTATATCCGTTTTAAGTTTATTTATATTTTGTAGAATGGATTAATTTATATTATGTAGTATGGATGATTAACTGTTATTTAAGAATAAAATATTTATTAATATTTGTTGGTCAATTATATTTTGTAATAAATATATTAGTTATGATATTAGATTTTATTTATTATAATTTTAAATTATTTTAGGTTAAATGTGTTAAATTAAAATATAATTTTTTTAATATTTAATATATTTATAAAATAATAAATATAATTTCACACTTTAATCGGGTAATGGGGTACTTGTCGGATATTGGGTACCCTACAAATCGGGGATGATGGTATAAATAGAGATACCTGTCGGGTTTAGGTTGGGTAGTAAAATGAAAATCGGGTTCATTGATGGGTACTTCACTACCCCACGACTCACGAGTAAGATATCCGTTGTCATCACCACGTGTAGGAGGAATTTGTGCCCATTTCCAACACAAATTAAAATAGACGTATGTCAACATATAATTTTAATTTATTCCCAATCTCATTTAAGATTCGACGGAAGAGTTAGTTATAGGGTTACCTATAAGGTCTTATTTTATTGTCTTATCTAGAGCTAAGTTAAGCGGTCTACCATCCCTCAAAACAAACCTTCTATAACTTATTTCGATCAGAACTTGATATTTCACCTTAAGTCATTCTTTAATAACAAATTTCAAATGTTCTTTACAAAGTTAAATAGTTTAACCTGATAAATTAGTTAGACAATAAGAACAGTGAGAATATGATGGCCAGTTTCTTTATTTATCTATAATGAAACTATTTTTGAAGTCAACTATTATAGTTTATATGAATATTTTGTGTAATGTAAATTCATGCTAGTAATTACAAATGGACATTTACCTGGAGTAAATTTATCACAGACTAATATATATGTTTTTAACTCCCCGAAAGATTACCAATAAATAATAATGCATTATAATTAATAAAAATAATTGTTTGAACGACAAAATATTATATAAGGAAAAAGATATAAACTCACATTTATGATAAATAAAGCTCATTAAGAAGTTATACATTGTTTCTCTCAATTTCAATACCCTAATTGATCAAGAATTAATCAATTTTCATGATATCCATTACAAAATAAACTTTATGACATTTGATTTCTTGTTAATCCAATTTATAGGAAAGGAGACTAAGCTAGTTAACCTTCTAATCTCATCACTTCTAAAGATTATTTAACAGAAACTATTCCATCCCTACTATATATAAATTTTCCTAAAGTAAAAGAAAACCATCACTCTCCTAAAGTAAAGAAAATAATAAGTCAAAGATTATACACCTCTCAAATCAAATCAATTAGACTTTTCAAGGATGACAATGGTACCCGTATATCCGATACCTGTGGGTACCCGATGATCAGGTTCGGAGTCGGGGATGAAAAATAAAAGATGTTACCCGATTGGGTTCGGGATCGGGGATGGGGAGTATTGAAAACTCAAACCCAATACCCGAATATATATATATATATATATATATATATATATATATTATTATATATGAATAAAATTTAAATATCTTTTCAAATTCCAAATAATAAGTTATAGCCATCATTAAATAAATATATTAATTATTTTATCTTATTCACACATCACGCTTAACATCATTCATTAATTTGTAATAAAATTTATAATAAGTGTTTCTATCTCAGAAGTAAATACTTTTAATCTTCATTTTCATTCTATTTGTAATAAAATTTATAATAAGTGTTTCTCTCTCAGAAGTAAATACTTTTAATCTTCATTTTCATTCTTCATTATAAATTTAATCTTACTAGTTATTTTAAGTTTCAACTTCTATCTTCGTCTTATCTCTAGATTTTGTTCAACTTCAAATTTTCAATAACAAAACAAATTGTAAGTAAATAAAGTTTTGTTTTTAAATTTTGATATTATTTATTTTAATTTTATTTAATAAAGTTATATTTGTTCTTCATCTTTTACAATTTTATACTTATTTATTTTGTAATTTCTTATTCAATAAGTAACTTGTAACTTCTATAAGACTACAAGATGATACATATAAAGGTAAGTTATGTTTTGTATTGTTTCATTTAAGATAAACTAAATCTTAAAAGAAGAGGTGTTTTAAGGCAAAAATAAATAGTCAATATTTTAAGGCAAAAATAAAAGTTAATTTACCAAAACAAAAATAAAGGGTTATTTTTCAAGCAAAAAATAAAGGAAAATTAAGCCAAAAAATAAATGGTCAAGCACCTAAACAATATATTATTTATTTATTATTTTTATAAATATTATATATAAGTAGTGAATTGTTTGTAAAAGATTTGAGATATGTTATTAGTTAAATATTTAAATTTAATTTTTTTTTATTTGTTAATGTTGATTGTTTTTTTTTTGTATTTATTAATTTTGTAGTTTCTAATTTATATGTGTTGAAGAAGTGTATGCAAAAAGAATGTTTAAAAAAAAAACTAATTTAATGATTTTTTAAGTTTGTGTTTATTTAAGAATTTTGTACTATGAATTTTAAGTTTATTTGTATTTTTATAGTATGGATGAATTTATATTATATAGTGTGGATGATTAACTGTCTATTATTTAAGGATAAAATATTTATTAATAGTTTTAATTAATTATATTTTTAGTAACATATTAATTAATATAATATATTAAATTTATATAATTTAAATTTAAATGTGTTAATTAAAATATAATAATTTTTTAATATTTAGTATCGGGTAATGGGTACCTGTCGGGGATCGGGTACCCGGAGAATCGAGAATGTGATATAAATAGAGATACCCGTCGGGTTCGGGGTATGGTAGTAAATTGAAAATCGGGTTCGAGAATAGGTACTTCACTACCCGACGGGTAAGGTATTTGTATGTACATAATCAAATCAATATCTCTTTCTCTTTATGTGGCCCTAATTGCTAACTTGTAATTCTAATTAACTTAATAATAATTCTACTTACGAAAACGTTAGAAAAGTACATTATCTTTCTCAAAGATTGTGTTAACATCTATCATCAAGCAAATTGGAAAGATATATTAAGAAATATTAACAAATAATTCATAATAACATCTTATTTCTATCTTTTTTTTTTATTTGGCCAACAAACTAGGAGATCTCAACCATCATAAGAGGAAGATAAAGAAGAATGCCTGCCACCGCCAACTACCAGCTGATGTCGTCGGATGTGCAACAGGTAACTTCGTCTTCAAGCTTTCTCAATCAGCGACAAGGAATTTCTCAATCATCGTCGAGCCAGAGGAGCTTGGCTGCAATGAAGAATTACGAGACGCGGGGACGAAGCTGATTGAAAGCGGAAGGAGCTGATTGGAAGGGGTTATGATGAGTTAGGGTTGGGGATCAGTTTTAGTTTCCTATTAAATAAAATAAAGTAAGGTCGTTTTAGACCTCATTACAATGATGCCGTTTTTGGCATTATTAAGGTGATGTTGAGGCACATGCTATGAAACAACATATCTCAATCCCTCACACGTCCCTCAATTTGTGTCACAAGTTATTAAACATTTTTTTCTTAGATCTTCCTCGTTCATGTAGAACTAATAGGTGATTGCAACACATGTACTCAAATGTATGTTAATAAGTATAGCTAAATTTTGTTAGATTTGGATTGGTGCATTATTGCTAAATGTAATGTATGATTTATTCAAAATAAGGAGCTCACGTAATGCTTGACAATATTTGCTAAAATGTTATGAATTTTTGAATTTTCTTTCTATTTCTTTGTCCAAAATCAATGCATCATCTACAAAAATAGAAAATGTGGTATTTTGGTCCATTTATACCCACATTGATTCTTATAATTTTACCGTATTGAATATAATTAGAATAAGTTTCATTTAGGTCTTATATGACTAAAGAAAAAATAATAGGGAAAAGAGGGTCTCTTGTCTGATTCTAATTGCAGGTTTTAAAAGACGGTAATGTTTTTATTGTGAATGATATTGTATAAAATCGTTTGCACACATTGCATGATTAACTTGATATCATGGTTTGAGAATCCTATTTTTTCATTATCTTTTTAATAAAATTCTCATTCTAGTCTATATTATATTAGGCTTTTGTCCTGTCTAATTTTTGTGCCAATTCATATATTTTTCCATTTTTTTTTTCTTTTTTAAGGTTATGCATTATTTTCAAAACTATGAATATGTTGTCTGTAATTTTTTTTTCTTTAATAAATCCACTTTGTTGTTCAGAAATTAGTTTATACTTAAAGTGGTTAAAGTCGGTTGACTACTTTTATTATGATTTTATAAACAATGTTATAAAGAGTCATTGGTATCAATTGTGATATCATGTTTGAAATTTTTATTTTGAAAATAAGACAAATGTTAGTAGAGTTAATCTTATCCCGCGTCACTAGTTCAATAAAAAAAAAAGATTGATACTACTTTGATAATATCACTTTTATATTGTTCTGAAAGTGTTGATAATAAAATGGTTGAAATCTATCTAATCCTATATATTGAATAATATCATGGATAAAGAAACATAAAAAAAAAATAAAAAAATAATATATATAATATATATCGAGAGAGTAATAATATTTCTTGTAAAAGTTTAAAATATTTCTCTACATAATTTTATTTTAAATTATTCCTTATATATTTATTTTTGTTTAAATTTATTCTTTAAACATCTAAAATATTATAACACCGTTAATTTGAGTTGAAAATAAGCGCACAATCCTCACACACGTGGTATATTTATTTTTTATTTTTCTAAAAATCTTAATAAAGACAAAACTCTCACATTTATCTTCAAATTATTTCTTAAATTTCATTCTTAAACAACGACCCAACTATTCCATTTCATTTTTAGACAACGTTGTTGCATACTAAAAAGACAACGTTGTTGCATACTAAAAGGTTGTTCCATTGCAATGAGGTTGTTACTCATTCGTCTACTCAATATTCTGTAATTGTTTATAGACAATTTTGGGACACAACACAAACAAACAACACAACATCAATATTTTGTAAATTTGTAGTTGATTTTTTTTCATTGAAAATTTTATTTTTATAATTTGTTCATACAATTTGAAATTAGACACAACACAAACAAACAACACAACATCAATATTTTGTAAATTTGTAGTTGATTTTTTTTCATTGAAAATTTTATTTTTATAATTTGTTCATACAATTTGAAATCTAAATAATCAATTGTTTGTTTAAATTTGATATATGTAACTCCCAATTAAATTTAATGACAAATAATTTTCTTATTAGAATAACGAAACGTGTACAAATAAGGATAGACGATTTGAAAACTCTCAATGTGGAGAGAGCGGCACTCTTCAAATCCAGCATTTTCCGACACTTCCCTCTTCCACCAGGCCCCGAACGTTGTCACTCTCTTTCTATGTCGGGTAATTGTCGTGGAAGTTCGGTGTATACTACCTAATTCTCCTTTTACTTACGAGCTTGCAAGGATCTGGGTTTATTCCTGGCCGCTTCGAAGCTCAACTTTCACTAGGGAGCATAAGTTTTGACAGATTCCGCATCAAAGATTTGATTTTGGTGGGTTTTCTTTTCTTTTTCTTGTGGGTCTTCTGTTGTGGCAGAAGATGGATGGGAGACGAATAACGGCCAGTCCTAGTACGTTTTACGGCCGTCGAGTTGTGGCGAAGAAGCGTCCACGCATTGGGGCTGATAAGTTTGTCAACAGCGTAAAAAAGCTTCAAAGGAGAGAGATTTGTTCGAAGCGAGGTCGTGTCTTTAGTACGAATGATTCTCAAGAGAGGTTCCGGAACATCCGTTTGCAGGTACGTCCATTTTGATGAACATGTTTCTTTATTTACCCAAGCTTGATTTTGGATTTTTTAGTATTTTCTGTCTTATTAGGAAGAATTAGGGTTCTTATGCTCTCTGGGTATGATTACTTATGAAATTATGTGTTCGGTTCCATCAGGAAGAATATGATGCCCATGATCCGAAGGGACAGTGTGACCATGTACTCTCTTTTCTCAAAAAAAGGTCGAAAATTATTGAAATTGTAGCAGCCCATGATATTGTCTTTTCTCTTGCACAGTCTGGTGTCTGTGCTGCATTTAGTCGAGGTAAAATTTCGTTATCACATTTATAAACTCAATTAGAGGATATGCTTCTTAAAGGGTAGTGTCTTCTATTGTTCAATTTTTTGTTATGCAGAGACTAATCAGAGGATATGCTTCTTGAATATAAGTCCAGATGAAGTTATAAGAAGCTTGTTTTACAATAAAAACAATGATTCACTTATTACAGTCTCGGTTTATGGTTCAGACAATTTTAGTTCTTTGAAATGCAGAACCACGAGGATTGAGTATGCGATATTTCTTCTATTTCATTTACAATGATTTTTCCGATGTTATGCTTTCCTCTTTATGGTAGAATCTTTTTAATTTTTTTTGCAGATATATTAGAAGGGGAAAGCCAGATGGAGGCTTCGCTCTATTTGAATCTGAGTCGTTGAAATGGCCTGGATTTGTTGAGTTTGATGATGTGAATGGGAAGGTGCTTACATATTCTGCACAGGATAGGTAAACATTAATCTGATTAAAACATAATTGAATTATCAAAATTGTGTGAAAAGAAAGATAAAAAGATAAAGGATACTGATTGAATGAATGTTTTTATTTTTATCAGCATATACAAGGTGTTTGACTTGAAAAATTATGCAATGTTGTACTCCATTTCAGACAAGAATGTTCAAGAAATCAAGATCAGGTAATCTTTTTTGTCCTTTAAAAATGTTAGGGTAATTTTTTCATATTTTTGATAGGGTAAACACCCATATAAATAAATACAAGTGAAAGTAAAGAAGCAACAATCATAAGACTGAAACAAAATGCCGAGAGTTAACTTGTAGGACTTGACAAAAGTAAACTTGTCAATGTAGCCTAGATTGTTATTTCTATACACCCCGTCAATCTAGGGGTATATTTCAGTCCAAACGTGCAAGCGAGAAGAATCTGATTAACTCAAAATAGTGGTTTTGATAGCGGAAAGGAGGGTCGATGTCAAGATTCTCCCATAGTGGCGTTACGAAGTATCTTCTCTGGATTGAGATAGTCGATGGTAGAGTTTTTATTAGATGACATTAGAGTGTTTGCGAATATGATGCCAAACGTAAGTGAGATGCACATATGAAGGATAACCCAAAAGTGACTTGTTATCTTTCGGATATGTATATGCTAACAATCTTGATTTTTTATTTATTTATTAAAAATAGAAAGCCTAAAAACAAACATAACCCTAACAAAAGTTATAACAACAGCCTAAGGCCCTGTAGCAAGAAGTGATCGCAGTCTTGTTGCTAGCAAAGAGGAGCTGATTTAGGGCTAGAAATCAAATTGGAATCATCTGGACCCCATACGTGCTTATTCTCTGACATTTCCCACATTTTGTTCATTTTTAGTGCGTTTAGTTCCTGTCACATTGTTTCATTCCATCCAGGCATCACACATGTTTGTTTATAATTGGACGGTTCTTTTATCCTAGTGATGTTAGAGGATGAAGTGACAGGAAATGTGATAGGAGTGTGCTGTTTTTATCAGTTCATGATGATATCATTCAACCAAGTTGGTCTTGATCTGTTCCTATCACTTCTCTTTATGTTTAAGTTTGTTCGATTTTTCTCATTGTCACTAGTGAGATGACTTTACTCAGATGCATCATTGGTTTCGTCTATTTGGGATTCATTTGTCCCATCGCTTATCTCATTTCATCGTGTTTATAAGGAAATTCGTGTTCATGAAATATTACATATTGACACGATCATTTTAATTTTATCAATGTCATACAATTTGTACCCTTTTATCCCGTCGGGGTTAAATTTTCACCTTTGAGGCAAGTTATTGGAACTAGTAACCCATTTTTTTAAGCTGTCAAGTACCTAACAACAAGCCGAATTTTATATGTTTTGAAGGATCTGTCAAATTGTAAATTTGCAATATATATGGCTACTAGTTTTGATATCTAAGATCCATACTTGATCATCCTTTTGAATTCCATTTAAAGTCAAACTGTGTTCTCCTGTATAGATACAGTTTCCATATAATTGAAATTGTACCAGTTTTAGACATACCTGTACTGAATTGGTCCTTGCTTCCTCCTGTGTTTCCTTTTATCTCACCTTCCTTAAATTTTCATCGTTTCCGAAGTGTTAGTAATTAGTGGAAGACCATCCCGAGCTCCATTTTCTTCAATAACTTCTATGGGGGTTTTAGCATTGGGAATCTTCTCTCCCTCTACTACTTGGGGATCTTTTAACAATTTGGATACAAGTTTCAGCTTCGCCTCCAAGTGCAATTCTTACCCCTCTATTCCAACTCTTATGAGCTTGATTTCCTTCATCAGCTTTGATACCATGAGAGAAAATCAACCAGATGAATAATGCAAGGATCGCAACGAAGATGAAGAATTGCATGTTGGAACCCAATCGGGTTCTTCCGGAGAGATGATTTCGGGCTAGAAGATGAATTGAGGAAAAACTATACTATGATAGATTGTGATAAACTATAGCAAGTATTCATACATTATCATTTCCATTACTGTTTTAAACATGGCTGTTCATCATATATTAAGAAATAGCATTCTCAAAGTCTTATTTTCTTAAAGAGTTTAACTTGTCATTAAAAAGGCGAAAAAGGCTAATGACATCAAAAGTTTCATAAAGGGGAAGGAGAAATAGCAAAAACTAAAGTACAGAAAAAAGTTGATACCATTAAGATCAAGATATTCTCATCCTGAACAAGCCTGCCTCTCTTTTCTAAACTGAAGTAAACTAATGGAAAATGAAGTCTTTATTTCTTTCAACGCCGTAATTTTTCCCTTGGGTAATGCTTGACGATCGCTTTTTGAGGCTTCCTCTACCCACATCTCTGTATGACTTTCATTCCTGCAAGCCATTTCTATTCTAGTGCTACAACGTTACCTGGTAGGTCCGATAGTAGTACACTGCGGAATGGAATGATGTGAAACCTTCCTCCACCCATATCTGGTATGCCAAATCTTTCGCCCTAGGTGTGAGGCCCTTTTTAATTTTATTTTCGCCCAGGCACGTCTTGATCCGCTTCCAGCCCTGGGGATCATATCTGTAATAGCTCCCTCTCAGGATAACTCTTATAAACTCTGTGATGTCCACCATCTCGAGTTATTATTTGACTGCCTTTTATATATAGGGGTCTTCGTTTCGAGTAGTGTTTAGTCATAAGCCTGTCTTTTTTTATCTTCACTTGTCAGCTCTTGTTCCTAGTCTGATGAGTCCTGGAAGCCTGTAATATATGAGGGGTCCATAATATAGAAAGGCGGGCAGCAGGGCTGGAGCAAGAACCTATCTGCCTAGCAGTGGAAAGGGAAGAATAAATTTTAATAAAAGAGCACAAAAATTCTTCTATTTAATTCATTTCTTTTCAAATTGTACACCACTGATGAAAGGGATTGAATCTGTGATGGTTTTCCCGGACCCACATCTCAGAGTATTTTATTCTCTTCTATTCACGTTTTGGTTGTCTAGTTTTGGTTGTCTATTGGCGACGGACTTAGCAACTAACTGAGGGCTTCTTAATTCGATCATGATATCAAAGCAATATGAGAAAATTTCCAAGACATCCATGGTGTAAGATTATTTCTTTTTCTCTTGTCGACAATATTTCTTTCTATGGTGTAAGCTATTGTCTTTGATGATCTCATTAAGGTCCCATCTGGTTGTGAATCACAGGTCCTCTTTGAGATATTTTCAAAGTCCCTATCCTTGAGACACTTTGAAGGATGATCTTGACTCTAACTCTACTTGCGGCATCAAGCATGTCTATTGTGACTTGACAATCAAACCTAACCTAGCCTTAACAAAGCAGAATCAAGAACATCTCCAATAAAGTAGTCATATTTTTTTTTAATAAAGGGCAAACTTTTCATTAATGAAAAAATGGTTGTGAATGTGAGAAGCATTAAAAAGAAACAAAAAGAACTGGAAAAGAAAATGGAACACAATTACAGAAAATAAGAGTGTAAGTTATCATTAGTAGGCCAGATAAGAGTGTCGTCTGCGAAAAGGAAATGCTTAATTGTGTTCTCATGCCTCATCTTCCCCAGATTAGTGCCCTTATAAAAACCCGTACTGGATGCCCTTTTGAAACACTTAGATAAAGCTTTTATCACAATTATGAACAAAAGAGGTGAGAAATGGTCTCCTTGCCTAAGACCCCTTAAACACTTGAAAGCCTTGCATGATAGAAAACATGGGTTCCGAAATGCATTTCCTGATCCACCTTCTCCATTTCTCAATGAAACCCATCTTTTTAGGATAAAAGGAATGCAGTCCTAGTTAACATGTTCGAAATCTTGATATCAAGTTTGCAGAGGCATACCTCTTCTTCCTTCAAGAAACGAAATCGACGCACTCATTAGCGATAAGAGATGCTTCTGATATTTGTCTACCCTGCACAAAAGCCAGTTGGTTAGGACTTAGGAGAAATAAGGGACAATATGAATACTTTGAGTCTATTAGCGAGTGTTGTCACACCAATTTTGTAGAGACTAGTAACAAGGTTAATAGGCTTGAAGTGCTTAAGTTTCCTAGCCCCTCTTCATCTTCATGACAAGAACAATGAAACTAAAATTCCAATTCTTTTCAAAAGAGATTGTTTCGTTAAAGTGTTTGAAGGATCTCACGAAGTCATCCTTAAGTAAAACCAGAACTCTCTGATGAAGGCAATATTGTAACCATCGAGCCAGGGTTTTTGTCCCCATCATAGTTCAAAATGCCATCCCACATTTCCTTGATCATGAACTCATGCTCAATAAAAATCCTTTGATCGTTGCTATTCTGCGTCTCTCGCTTGCCTTCTCTGTACGTACGGTCTTTAAAGAAAGTGAGAACGGAGTCTTTAATTGTAATATGATCAATTGTCTCAGCCCTATTAACCCTAAATATATAAATTTGGTTTAATCTTCTTCGAGAATTAGCGAAGTTGTGGAAGAACCGGTTATTCTCCTTTCTTAAGCCACAAACATCGAGATCGTTATCCTCCTCCTATTTGTAAAGAAGTCGAGGCACTCTATGAGAGTGTTCCTGTTGAATACCTCAATGTTGGAGAGAGCACGATCTTCCTCCAACCTGTCAATATTATCATCATCATGGTACATGTAGAAATATTAGAATTGATGGAACCAAAATTGGGTTTTCCTGCATTCCCTTATAATTGTTTTAAGATTTATAAGTCCACCACTTCCTGCACAAAATTGTGATTTGAGATGATCGTTTTCAAATCTAGACAGGGGTGTAGGAAAGGTCCACAAGTAAGAATAATAGACTTGTGATCGGAAAGGCGACTGCTAGTTCTAACGCATTGGTTCTTTGGGAAAGTCTTTCCCAATCGGAGTTGTAAAGAAATCTGTCAGTACGGGAAATGCTCCCATTATTACTATCATTCCGCCGAGTGAATTATGCCCCTTCGAGAGAAAGGATTCACTGATGAAAGGATTAAACATATCTATCTCTTTAGTGAATCCTCTCGAATTTTTCTTTTTGCTTAGGGCCTTAACGAGATTAAAGTCCCCGCAGATGCACCACGACAAGGGCGGAGTGATAAGACAGACATCTTTTAGTTCTTAAATAAAGGTAGACTTATTGTTGTAATTCACATAGCCGTAAACCACACTAACAGCCCAAAAGCTTCCGCTAGTTAGACATCTGAATTTGATGAAGACAGAAAACATGCCTACGCCAGTCTCTTCAACATGGAAGAGATTTGCATTCCAAAGAACAAGAATCCATGGAAGAGATATGCATTTCAGAGAACAAGAATCCCCCAGAGTGTATGAGAGTTCAAGTTTGTCTATTTGCAGATGTTCCTCCTGACCAGGTCAATAAAATGGCCATATTCAAGATCTGAGACAAGAGTTTCTTGAAGGGATCACATTTGCTCTAATTAATGAACGAAAAAATTTAGTTTCTCTTTCGAGGATTGTTGAACCCTTGAACGTTCCACAATATATATGATTTTACTTAACATAAAGAACTTGGAGAGTTTTGGGCCCTTTGATTCTCCACACTAACTGAGAGGTTAATGGTCAACATTAATCTGTACTCAAGACAACAACACCAATGGTAGATTTACATGTAAAGGAAATATGAATATTGTTGGCACTTGGCACTTGGCACCCTAGCAGCAGCATGACAATAAGGTACTCCTCAGGCGCGTCCTGCCTTCTTCAGCCGCATTAGAACAACAAAACCTCTAGGCACTAGTAGGCCTCTCGAGGTAACAAAGTGATAGGCCTACTAATCTTTACGGGCCTTCAGGAGCTCATGCAGGAATTGGGCCAGATAATCCATCAAATTAAGACTTCAACAAAATCAAAGTATGGAACTTTTCTTCTTGACAAGTTCACTGTGTTTTTCATGGAGGATATTAGAATGATAATTAATTATTATAATTATATATAAACTGACAAATTACTTGAGATAAATATGGTTAGTTTTAGATATGTTTGAAGTGTTTTTTTCTTAGATAGATTAATATTTACAAAAACTATATATAATGATATATGATATTATTGTTATATATATATATATATATATCAAAACTATATATATATTTATTTATTTATCAATGACAATGTTTTTCATTTCCATTTTTTTTAACATTATTAGATATTATATCAATTCAATGGTTTTCCATTTTAAAGTCTCAAAAGTTTTCTGAGTTGGGATTCAAGAATCCAAATTCATTCAATTAAGCTATCTATATAATCTATGTTTGAGTTTATCGTCATACTAACCTTGATGTTCATTTAATGTGGAGTGCAGTCCAGGCATCATGTTGTTGATTTTCAAAGCTAGCGGCCATGTACCTCTTAAGATTCTATCAATAGAAGATGGTACAGTTCTTAAAACTTTCAATCATCTACTTCACCGAAATAAGAATGTAGATTTCATCGAGCAGTTCAATGAGAAGCTCCTTGTCAAGCAAGAAAGCGAGAATCTTCAAATTTTGGATGTAATGACTAACGACCCCCTTTATATTTTTCAATTTAAAGCATGCATACGTTTGTTTGTTGACAACTCTGATCTGTTTGTAGGTTCGCGATTCCAAACTGACGGAAGTTAGCAGAACAGAGTTTATGACTCCATCTGCATTTATATTTCTATATGAGAACCAATTGTTCCTGACATTCAGGAATAGAACTGTGGCTGTTTGGAATTTCCGTGGGGAGGTTGTGACATCTTTTGAGGATCATCTTTTGTGGCATCCTGATTGCAACACAAACAACATATACATCACTAGTGATCAGGATCTCATTATTTCTTACTGCAAACCTCGTTCCGACGATCCATTGTCAGAAGGAAATGGTATATATGCATCTTAAACAAGCTCCAAGTTTCCAACCGTCCATGTTTTGTTTAACGTTTTTCTTATTTTATGGTCTTACAGCAACTGGTTCTATCAATATTAGCAACATCTTGACTGGGAAATGCCTTGCTAAAATACGGGCAGAAAACGAATCTCCTTTTGAAGATTGTGGTTGCAGCAAATGCTTTAACGGTGGTGGAAACAGTTGCAACAATAGAAGACGGATCCAGTCTCTAAATCTTAGATGCACTGCTGCAGAGGCCTTGGAAGATATAACTGCTCTTTTCTATGATGAGGAACGCAATGAGATTTACACGGGTAATAGGTATGGACTAGTCCATGTGTGGTCTAACTGAATCTCGTACGCACTTTTTCTCATTTACTGTTTTGCTTGAATCTTTCAATTGTTTTGATTCGGTTTTGTTTTTGTTCTTGTTGAATTTGTTTTAACATGTTTGTAAGAAAGCATTCGGATCTTTTCATTTTATATTTGATTTCCACTTGCAGATTTTTGTCTTCTCTCTTTTTGCTTACACTTGAAGATATATTTTGTAATGTTTAAATCTGGTTAATTCAGATATCCATTTATGATTAGTTAGATTTTAAAATATTTTGATATACAAAAGAAACTGTCAATTTTATTTCTTAATACACACAACTATGCCCATTGAGATTCAAGAAGGTAGACACCACTACTAAACCTGTGCTGTTAATCTAGCCAATAAGATTCAATCTGATTTGCACCAAGTATTGTGTGGTTGGTTTATAAAGGAACATGTAAATACAAAGAAGTCATTAAAAATCTCAATTCAAATCTTACAATTTTATTGAAATTTAACTGTTTTAAATAAAATCTTAAGATATTAAGATTTCAAAATTTTGATTGGATAATTTTACCCACAAATAAAATGAATTTATATTTACAAATTAAAAAAATATTAATTATTTAAATAAATTAATTTATGTAATAGTCTTTGTAATTATAATTTATTTTAATGTCATTTTATTTATTATTATATTTTATATTTAATTCATTTTGTTTATTATTATTATTATTTTAAAAGTCTATATATATTTTAAAAATGATTAAAATCGTTTGAATATAACGATAAAAACATGAAAACAAAACAATAAAAAAAAATGTTACTCAATATTATCGAGCTCGCAAGTTCTCGAGAAAAATAATTAACTCTCCGACGGACTCTACCGACTTTTCGGATTAAATCTCAAAAAAACATTATAATAATAGCATTATAAATGATACGCATTGGACGACTATGATCAATGAAAGTTCAACGATTTATCTCAACTAGATAATACACAAACAAAATAATTGGGATGGTAACCCAATTATATAGGTCTGTCATATTAGTCGCATCAATCCAAATTTCCTAACAACTACTCAAAGACTCGGGAATCACCAAATAAATCATAGTGATACTCCACAAAAGACTTCAGATACTAGCCTCTACTCGATAATACAAAAGTAAGTGAGTTGTCGATTCAACCTCCCCGTGACACATACAAAAACGACTAACCATAATACAACATTTTTTTCATACACATATCATCCGTAAAAAATTCATCGTTAATAACGCTCCTTCCAAAAAACAAGATTTTGAATGGAATC
The DNA here is from genome assembly GCF_907164915.1 of Impatiens glandulifera. Classification (NCBI taxonomy): domain Eukaryota; kingdom Viridiplantae; phylum Streptophyta; class Magnoliopsida; order Ericales; family Balsaminaceae; genus Impatiens; species Impatiens glandulifera. The sequence goes on along the minus strand of NC_061865.1, from coordinate 45,567,145 downwards.
TAACTCCCAACAAAAATTATATGAACTCATCTTAGCGATCAACTTGTATCGATGCCCAGTGGCGGACCTACAAGGGGGGCCTTGGGGGCCCGGGCCTCCCCCAACCATAAAAGTTTTAAGATATTTTATATATATATATTTATCAAATAAATTTTTGTCCAACTGGTTTTGGAGTTGACCTTCCATAATGGAGATCAGGGGATCAAACCCCCTCTCACATTTTCTAATATATAAATATTTATAATAAATTAACACTTTCTTTTATAAAAAATTAATTCATAATTATAGTATTCTAATTTCAAATAAATATTTATAATAAATTAACACTTTCTTTTATAAAAAAATCAATTCATAATTATAGTATTCTAATTTCAAATATAATTTTATTAAAGTAATTATTATTTTTATTTTATACCAACCATATTTTCTAAGATACAATATTTATAATAATAATACATAAATTTTAGTTAATATATAAATAAGATTTATTTATATAATTTAAAATATAAAGAATTATATATAAAATAATGAAAATCATATAAGATTATTATTTATTTTAAAACTACATTTATATTATAATTATATATATATATATATATTTTATTAATTTCAATATAATTAATTAATAATACAAATTACTTATAAAATAAAGATTAAAATAATAATTTATATAAATATAAGGATAAAATAATAATTTATATTAATATAAAGATAAAATATTATTTTATATTTCTTAATTTTAAATTAGTTTTAAACTATTACAACAAATAAATGTATTTGTTAGATTTTATTTAGGGGCTTAGGTTATGACACATATCTATTTTTAGTTATTTATTTTATGTAGGATATAAAATAATGGAGATGTTCTATAAACGAATTTTTACTTCTACATCACATGAGCAGTCTGAGCATTCTCAATCAATTAATAAGCCTACTAATGAGTCTAATGTTACTGATCAAATATACATGGTTAGAACATAGCATATCAAAAGATACATCATTTTGTTTTTAGTGTTATCTTTTTAAGCTTTTAAATAAAGAAAACGTAGATGTTACCTTTATAGGAGATGTGTATAAAAATTGGAAAAGGGCATTAGAAAGATTCAATCGACATATGGGAACTTCAAATAGTTGTCATAATGAAGCTAGAAATCAATTTGAATCATTACAAGATCAAAGACATAACATGAGAAACGTTTTACGTACACATGGTCGTGATATAGAAATAAATTATCGCACCTGTTTAACGACAATGTTTGATGTAACACACTTTCTATTGAGGCAAGGATTACCTTTTCGAGGACATGATGAGTCAAGTAGTTCATCAAATAAAGGTAATTTTCTTGAATTGATTGATTGGTATAGTCAACGTAATGAAGATATTTTGTCTTCTTTTTGTACCGACTCATGAACAAGAATAATTTAGTAATTGTGTTTGTTAGTATTTTGTAATTGTGCTTGTTAGTATTTTTATGTAATTACCGAGTAAAATTTTAATTGAAAAATGCATTTATTTGATCGCCAAAAAATACTACGTTACTATGTATTTGGCCCCCCCGAGAAAATATTTCTGGGTCCGCCACTGTCGATGCCCCAAATGAAAACTATTCATGTCTTGCCAACACATAACGTCTTGTTTAGACGAGGGACACTTATTTATATTCTACCAAAAGTAAACTCTAGACGAAGTCTCCATAATGTTTAATCTCATTCTATATATAATTCGGCTAGCGAAACCACTAGATTGAGAATTAAACATGTTCTTAACTGTGACATTTCTACATATAGCAATAGAATCAAACTCATGATACGTCGTAGTTAGACTTTTAACACTACACCAAATGTCGTCCCAAAAAGTGATCGAAGAACCATCTCCACAATGAATCTAGATTGCTCACGAAAACATTTCCACATAGAATAAATTTCCCTCAAAATGTTACACATCGCTGGATAATTTAGAAAATTATTGAACCAACTAGACCAATCGTAACCATACATACATTTGATTATGGATGACCAAAGACTATTCGATTCCATGACAAATCTACATCACAATTTTGATAGAAGAGCCTTATTCAAGAAAATAAGATCTCGAATATCCAATTCTCCTTGATCTTTAAAACATTTAACATTATCCCAAATAACCAAATGACAAAACGATGAGTTAGAAGATTCTCATAGAAATTTACACATTATTCTCTTAATTTTCACCAACACACTTTTGGAAAGAATGAATAAAGATATCATATATGTGGGCATAGATGACAACACACTCTTAATGAGGATTAACCGACCCCTTTTGAGTTTATTTTATTTTTTCATCTAGACAACTTACATTATATTTTAGTAATAATCGGGTCTCAAGAGACCTTAAATTGTAATTTAGCACATAATGATATACCAAGGTATATTGATGGAAGATCACCAATTCTGAACCCCAACATATTTGTCAACATCATCATTCTTCTATTCGAAACAGAATCTGAGAAAAAGATGTCTGACTTATTAAGATTCACTCGAAGATCGGAAAATGCAACGAATACCCATAAAATATCCCGAATGTGTTTAAAATTTCTATAGGTAGCCTGAATCATGCAGAGCGTGTCATTAGCAAAAAAAAGTGTGATATAGAAAAAAAAATATCTTTTGACCCACAACTCACTTCACGGATGAATCCCGAGTTTTCTGCGAACACTATCATTTTTTAAAGAGTTTCCATAACAATAATGAACAAAAAAGTAGAGAGTGGATTACACTGTCTAATCCATCGAGAACTCTCGAAAAATCTCTGAGAACTACCATTAAAAATGACAAAAAACTTAACCATCGAGTGACAAAACCTAATCCACCCAATCAATTTCACACACATTCTCATTTTACCCATTACATCAAACAAAACTCCCAATTGACGTGATCATAATATTTTTTGATGTCTAACTTGACAAAATCACATTTGTCACCTCTTGAATTAGCTGAGTTAATGCACTCATTGATTATTAGTACGACATCATATATTTGACGATCATTTATGAACGTTATTTGTTTACTAGATATCAACATCGATCAATAAGTGCGAACCCTAAACCCTAAACACTATCAAGCGATCAACAATCGCGCCCGCTCTGTAAGGCGAATCAACATGAGACCGCACCACTGCATCCAACCTCATTAACAAGGACCCCATCGATATTTGAATTCAATCAAGACAAATCAATTAAACACAAAAACATTCAGTTATAAAGGACATAAGGGTTGAAGAGAAGAGAAGAGAAGAGAAGAGAAGAGAAGAGAAGAGAAGAGAAGAGAAGAGAAGAGAAGAGAAGAGAAGAGAAGAGAAGAGAAGAGAAGAGAAGAGAAAGGCGTCTCCTCTTCGTCGCAGTTCAGTTCGCAATTGTCTTCGCCGTTGTGTTCGTGTTAGGGTTTAGAGCGGAGAAAAGAAATGTGACTCCTTTCTATCTTAGAGTTTAGAGTGGAGAAGAGCAAGAAGAGAGAAATGAAACAAACAAATGAAAAAAATTGAGATTTTATAAGAGATGGGTTGCGAGACGCATAAAGATAATTTTGTCAAAATAATATGAAGTGGTTCAACGAAATAAAATTTATGTGCTAGTCACGAACATTTAAAGCCCTAATTTTTAGGGTATCTCGTCAAATTTCCCCAAGATAAATAAACTTCAATTAATAAATAATAGAGAGAAGAATACACAAAGTAACAAATGGTTTTACCAAATTCCACATTTAATTTGTGTTATAAAATTTTAAATTAGAACAATGTGGTTTAGTGTTTTTGGATCGTTCCACTCCAGCTAAGTGTTTCCAAACCGATTCAAATGATTTCTCATAAATAGGATATCCTCTAGTCCAAATATCACGACACAGTATAAGAGAACAAACTTATATATAATTCATCAATTTAATATACATATATATATATATTATTTTATTTTAACTCTTTACTTATTTATAATATTTTTAGTAAAATTTTATTATTATTTACAAATAGTTTTATTATTATTTAACTTTATATTAATTACGTATAATTTTAATTAATTTTTATAATTCGAAAATAAATATATATGTATATAATTAAAAAAAAGTTTATGTATACTTTTCTCTAATAAAAATATTTAAACTTTTTTTTTGAATATATATATATATATTATTAATTAAAAATGTGCGTAATTAATATAAAGTTAAACAACAATAAAATATTTATAAATATTAATAAAATTTTACTAAAAGTATTATAGATAAATGGAAAATAAAATAAAATAAATATATATTTACAACAATAATTTTTTTCCTGTATCAATAACATTTTCTAGATCATTCTAGTCCAAAAAGGCGGTAAAGTTAGGGTTAGGGCACTCACACGTCTCATACATACATACATCTCTTTACAATTAATAGTTTGCACAATTTTATTTAGTCAAAGATTAAATTAACATTAAAAATGACTTATTTTTCCGTTTGATAATTTGGTTTTTAGCCTTTATTATTTTGTTGTAAATCATGATTGTGTTTATATATCTATATTATTTAGTATACTAAATTGTTTTGTTTATTGAAAAGTAGTTTATTTTCTCCTAAATAAACCATTTTATAGATTAGATATACAAATTATAGTACTAAATTCTTTAAATCATTCACTATTAAGATTTAGTTTATGATTATGCTCAAATTTTAAATTATTTTTTAATTTATTTTAATATTTTTTTTGAAATCAAGAGAGAACTAACATAACACTCTTATTTTATTTTAATATTATTTATAATAAATATATGTTTTTTTTATTCTTGTTGATAAAATAATGATTTTAATTTAATAAAAATTAAGATTTTATATCATAAATTTGTAAAATCTAAAATAGTAAAAGGTACTTTTCAAATAATTCAGTTATTTATTTATTATTATTATTTAAATTAATTTTATATAATGATAATAAATACCACTAGAAAAAATTATAATTACATAATGAGTTCATCTATTTATTTGAATAAGTAATTATTTATTATTTATAATATAAATTCATTTTATTTTTATAAAATCTTATAATTATAAAATTAAAATGATTTATAAATTTGTAAAATCTTTAACTAAAATTAAAATATTAGATTCCTTTAAAATAAAAAATTGTATGATTTTTATATTGAAATTGAAATTTTAAGTGATTGTTTTAAAGGTAGGTAATATAATAATTGTGATCAAATGTAGCCATCTAATAGGAAAAAAGTAAAAACAAATAGTAATAATAGACAAAAAAAAATATTAATCAGTCCCATTATTATATGAAATATTCACATTAAAATGCATCCATATCTATCTATGATCATCATCATCTACCTTAGTGGGGATACCTTGAAAGATAATATATTATGAAGTTCTGAAACTCTACCATTGTCTGGCCTTGGAGGTCCAAATATCTCCCAAAACCGAAGTGTCTGATCTGCAGATGCTGATGCCACTGTTGACCCATCTGGGCTCTGTTCTAATAATCCATTTTCAATATTTAGTTGTCCTTTTCCTTGTCCTAATCAACTTAAAACAGATATCATAAATCAAACCTGAGTAAGATGAAGTATTCTGGATTTATGTCCATTTAGCTCTCCTACTTTGAACATGGATGGATAGTTCCATAATGAAAGATGGTTAGAATGCCCATTCTGACTATACCCATGACTACTTAATATCTCATTATGATGCTTACTCCATTCCAATCCCGAAACCTGAAAAAATGATCGAAATCATTAAATGAAGTTTCATTGTTGAAGAATCAGAAGATGGGATGACCTGTGCTTCTGTATTGATGGTGGTAATGCATGTTCCTTTTGTTGTGTTCCATGTCTTGATGGAGGAATCCTCTGTACCTCCGCCTGAGGCTAGAATTTCATCGTCGTGTGGGGACCAAGCCAGAGCCTTGACACAAGCATGGTGATCGCGTAACCTGTGCAAGTAGTTGTTACGTCGAGGGAGGGATGATGTTGATGTTGATGATGATGAGGTCATTTTTGATAAATCCCATATGTAGACTTTGTTGTCGTTGCCTCCACTAGCTAATTTATTACATCTGTTTGACCAGTCCAGGCCGCATACTGCTGCTTTGTGTCCTTCAAAATGACTTACTATACTGTTCTTCATCCTCACTACATCAAATTATGTTGTTTTCCATTTAGAATGTCTTTAAATTAGATTATGATTGTGGGTATTGTGTACTTACTGTCGTAGTTAATGATGAACTTGTCTTTGCTTCCTGATGTCAAGATATGTCCATTCCATGCAAGTGTGGTTACCCTTTCATTATGAGTTGGTCCTAAGCTCCTAACCTGTAAAATGACCATTTAAATTAAATTCTTAAGATGGAACTAGCTAACTATAACAATTATTTCTTACAGGCATTAGCCTTTCGCAATCCCAGAGCTGAATCTCTGGCCAATCGTATCCTACTGCCAACATCTTAGCATCATCATGAGACCAAGCTAAACTTGAAACATAATCATGTTCTTGTTCCGTTCGAAGCAATTTGAACACATGTTTATTCCCAGCATTCCAAATGTATAAATCCGATCCTAATCCTACAGCAAGAAGGTTATTGATTCTTCCCCAATCCAACACATTTAGATAAAAATCGTCTCTCAATTCAGGCGCCTGTAATATTCGAGACGCAGACTGTACATAACATGATCATAACTATGTTAATAATCAATACAAACAAATGGAACTTATAAATTATTAATCAAATTCAAACCACCTTAGGTAGAGTTCTGTTTTGCTTGTAGTTGACAGGTAATTCATCAAACATATATTTGTTATTATAATTATCTTGTCCTGTTTTTCTTGTTTTCTGACTTCCTCTGTAAACTAACATCTTGAAGGGTCTTCCTTCAGAATCATGCATCATGGTTTTTTCAAGTTTTTGTCTATAAGCTTCCTGCCGGTATTAATCAAAGGAAAAACACAGTCAAGAAATTACCCATGAATGAAAAAACTGATCAAGAAAGAGGGAGATTGAAACGAACACTTAAATGGGTGTTTGGAGTTTCAGGGTTTGTTAACATAGTGAGGGAATAATCGTGATTCATCAAACTCCTGTTGGGTATGAAACGATCACCCTTTAATATTGGAAAAGAAAACCCAAAAATCTCATTAGAAAATGGTGAAGATAAACAAAGCAGAGTTATAACAGTAGAGATGGCTGACCGGAAAATCGTAATCGACGGAGATGTCGGCGAGGCGAGTCGGAGAATACCAATCTCTCTCAAGTCTCCACATGATTCCTTAAAGAAATCAAGAATTGATGAATCCTTGGAAAGGAAAAAGAAAAAAAAGAAAAGAATGAGATATGTCAATTATATATATGTATTCATTTGTTGTTTTGGTTCTTGCTCATTATTATCGATTGGACTCTATTTTGGAGTTTAAATTTTGAATTCTGCATTATCCATTTCAATTTTAACATTTGAGGTTTTTTTTTTTAAGTTTATTCAATTAGACCAAATTTTGGTATAAAGCATTGTTCTTCAAAGTTTTTTTATTTAATCGATACTAAAATTAGTTTTTCAATCAATCACTTCTCACCAATTACATCACTCATTTCATTAACCAAAATACTAGAATACCCTCTATTTTAAATTATTATTTTATATTTTATTTATACATATCAATACCCTTTAAGTCATTTTACCAAATATAATCATCATTTTCTCAAAATCATCAACCATTGTTACTTTTCTCTCCCTCTAAGTTATTCAAATAACTCCAACTCCAATCCGAACAAGCCCTAAGCTTATTTTATGTATAATTTTCAATTTTCTAATTAATTTGAGATATTTTTTAATGTTTTTAAATTAAATTAAATGATAGTTACAAACTTTTTACTATTTTTTAAAGTTAAATATTATTTTCATAATTTATTTATTATAATTTGTTAAAAGTGATTTAAGTAACTAAAAAATTAAATAAATCAAATAAAAATAAATTTGGTGTTTATTTTTTAAACTTTAGAAATGATCAAATTTGTGTATCTTCTTTATTTGTGTTCAAATTTAATATTCTAAAATGTTTTTTTTAAATGTTTTTATTTAGGTGCAGCGGTGAAGAAGACGAGTGTGGCGGTGATTCGAAGACGATCGGAAAAGGATTCACGGATGGCGGTTCTAGGGAACTAATTCCCAAACTAACTTAGTTTGCCGTTCAACTTCTCAAACTAACATACTTTGTTCAATCATTCTCAAACTAACCTAGTTTATTATTTAAACTCAATTTTTTTATAATTTATTTATTTATTATATTTAAATTTATCATATATATATAGTTTTTTTTTAAATTATTATTTTTTATAAATTTAATTATTTATATTTTAATATATATATTTACATTTTAATTATTATTTATATAATGTAATAAATATTATTTAGTATTCTAATAAATAATTAATAAATACTAATAAATTTAAAATATTTAACCATAATAATATAATAATTAATCCTTCATAAAACAATTACAATAATAATTTCTCTAAATTATTAACGATTTTCCTCAAGACACCGTTGACTATGTCTCATATGACTTTCTTGGCCACACCTCTCACAAATGACTGTGCTTTGTGAGTTATCCATTTCGGTTTGAATATGTTGGCTTTGACTTCATAAGTTTTTTTTCTTTCTCAAATTTTCATTAGGAACAAGATTACTTTATTTTTTCAATCATGTTCTATTGGAAACGTAAAATTTGATTAGTTAGGTATGAGGTTTAAATTATACTGCAAATCTTAAAAAATATTTTTATATTGTGATATGTATAAATAATAATTTAAATATATATATATATAATGAATTTAAATGTAATAAATAAATTAATTAAATAAAGAAACTGTGTTTGAATAATAAACTAGGTTAGTTTGGAAATGAATGAATAAAATAGGTTAGTTTGGGAAGTTGAACGTCAAACTAGGTTAATTTGGGAATTCATCCGTTCTAGGTGCAGCGATAAAGTAACCGAATGTAAGTGCGGTGGTGATCCGAAGAAGATCGACCAAAAAAAAAATTCTGAAAACCAATTTAGTTTTTCCCTCCAGATTAAAAAAAATGTTAATCTAAGTAACTTTAAACCCTAAAAAATATATATGTTAACTAAATAAATAAATTATGATTAGTTATTTTTTAGATTTAAGACACGGGTTAAAGATAATATGTCACGTGACATGTATAGATTGCGGGTACTAATTAACCGTTAAGACGCCCAAATTTGAAATTTTAAAAATAATGAATTAATATTTTTACTTAGAGGCAGTTGGAGGGAAGGGATGCTGTCTCTCCGATTAGGGTTGCATCTCTTTGTCAGCGGTCGTGTCTTTCTTTGATTCCTCTATATAACAGAAATGACGGATCTCTATAGTTTCATCCAGTCTTTTCTAATATTTATTCTCGATCTATTGCGACAAGGAGGAAGTTCCTCCTCAAGAAAGATCGAAGAAACTATGGCCAATCAAGGTTCATATAATCATCTCTTTTATTGTAACTAACTAATGTTTTATTTCTTTCTAATTCCACGACAATTGATTACAGTTACAGTTACTCCGACCAACTCACGAAAGAGAACCCACGAAGTGTTCACTTCATACTTATCATTATCACCACCAAATTCCACAAGAAACGCTCTTCTCACACCATTGTTGTCATTCACTTCATTACTCAACGACAATCGTACTGCCGAAATCGTAGACCAGAGCGACGAAATCGCGAACATGGTCAGAGAAAACGCGGAGGAGTTGCAGAAGAAACTGTCGGAGAAATGGATGAAGAACTTTAATACGGTGGAGTCTGCTGCGGAAGAAAGAGTGTTGAAGAAGATGAAGGAATTTGATGTTGAAATGGAACAGATGAAGAAGAAACTAGAGGAGTCGGAAAATAGGGTGATGCATTTGAGCTTTGAAAAGGAGATTTGGGAAGCTAAGTCGAGAGATTTGGAGGATCAAATTGCAGATATGAGGGCTACCATTTTCAGGCAGGATTGGTTAAGAAACCAGCAGGCGGCGGCGACAGAGGCGGCTGCGGTGGCGGTGGCGGAGGAGGTTGGTGATTCGTCGTCGGTGGAGTCAAGTCCAGTGAACTTGAAGACGGTTATGCTGACATGTAAAGTATGTGATGAGGATGTGGCGAGGAATATGATGTTGCCATGTAGACATGTTAGTGTATGTAAGAAATGCGAGGAAACGACCAATAATTGTCCTGTTTGTGATTTAGAGAAGACTGGTTCTATTGAGATCATCATCCCATGAAGAAGATGAAGAAGAAGAAGAAATGGGATGTATTTTTTTACTAATAACTTTATTCAATTTTGGATCTCGGATAATAAATAAATATATTTATTTGTTTGATTGATTGGGGATTTTTTTTTATTCAGGTTGGTTTGAAACTTAATTTGCAAAAACTAAACAATTTTTTTTTTAAAAAAATCTGAAATTAACACAAGTTAATTTAAAAACAAAAAATTTATTCAATCTTCTATTTTTTTTTTTAAATGCCAGCTTTTTATCAAATATAATTTGAAACATCAATATTTTTTTATATAATATTTTAAAAGATATTTCAATTGACACACACTAAAATCATTTCTGTCATCTCCCTTAAAAGTGTGTTTTATAGAAAGAAACTTATCTCCGTCCATAAAATGTTATTTATTTGAAAACTTTAATAATTAATATATTAAAAATTGAGTACCTAGGGGAATTTGAGAAAGGTAAAAAAAGATATAAAAGGGAGAAGAGAGAAAAAAAATTGTTATTTTTTCAATGAACTCAAATTTTTTTTAATCAAAAAATGATAGTTTAAATACTTAGATTTACCTCGTTTTGGTGAAATCTCTTTGAAGTTCGAGAAATTTTAACCTCGGTTTATGTGTTGTAAATCTTTTAATAAAACATTATTTAAATGATGAGCAATATTATTAGATTTAATAATCAAATTATAATTTGATTATATGAAATTATATCTTAAATTAATTAAAAAATTATTTATTTGATGAAATGGATAATTTGATTTTAATTTATATCCGTTAAAAAGCGCAACTGAGAAATCTCGACCTCGATCGAAGAATCCCGTGTCCGACCGAGGATCAGCGCGTGACCAAAGCTCTCCGTGTTGATCAGGCACCCAATGTTCACTTTGGGTTAAAACCGACCCGGACCAGCGTGACCTGATCCGTGACCCGGACACATGCCTAAAGGCATGTTTGTTTGGGTTTTTAATTTCCCATTGTTTTTTTAACAATTAGAAGGCCTAAACTATTTTTTTTAATCCAAAAAAAATATAAAACGATTTAAAAAAAATATTATAATATTTTCTTAAAAAAATATTTTGATAAAAGACCTATTTAAATTTATTTTTAAATTCTAATTTTTTAAACTGATACTTTTTAGATATTTTCCCCACTAATTCTCGACATCAATCGTAGATACTAAGCATTTAAATATTATTTCATAATTTTAAATGTAAGAAAAACTCATACATAACTTGAAAAATAAATAATTAAATAAAACGTAATAAAGACCAAACTTTGCAAACAAATAGCCAAAATTTTATGAATTAGATGCAAGATTTCTCGGTCGGGTGTTTGGTGTTTTTTATGGTAAAAAACAAGACCCATGTAAAATCCTTGGTCGGACGTCAAGAACACCGACTGAAACGAGTTTGATTATAACAAACTGATTTTTGAAAGCGTGAGTTTGAGTATGACATCTAACACTATGTTTTTTTTTGTCCAATTTATGTTTATGTGTGAGGATAATGAACATATAGAACATGGAGTGTGAAGATGCTGGTGTGATCTTCGTGTTGCTATGTGTAGAGTTTGATGTTTTCCGAGCATTCTTTCATGATCATGTGTTCTCGAGTAATTATCAAAAAATGTATCGGTTTTTGGCCAAGGGTGTCATTGACCATCGGGTCCTGTTTACAAATCTTAACTAAGTATCTGCAAAGTGCATGAATGACCATGGATATGTGTTGAAAAATCAACTTTTATTGGACGTGAATATTAACAATTTATTCATGTTTTTTATGACTATCGGCCGATAGTATTTAGTTAATGCTTTGTTGGGACGATCATATACAAATGATTAGAGTTGACGTCGATAGGCAAGACATGGGGACATGAAAGTTTGATAAAAAAAATCATGTGAATTACTAACAAGTAATATTCAGAACGATAATGTGCAAATGATCGTAGTACTATCAACAAATATGTTAGCGTGACAGTTGATGCCCTTACTCATGGGAGTTACTGACATTAATATTTAGCATGATCATGTGTAAATGATCATAGTACTATCAACATATAGGTTTTCGTGATAGTTGATGAACTTTCTCACATGAGTTACTAACAAGTAACATATGACAATCATGTGTAAATGATCGTGGTACTATCAAGAGATAATTTTTCGTGATAAACTTGCTCACCGGAGCTGATGACAAGTAACATTTGTTTAGAGTGGTAATGTATACATGATCGTAGGTACCTATTGGCCAATATGGTAAATTGTAAAAATTGGTAAAATTTTGTGTGATCATATATAAATGATCATTGTACTATCAAGATATATGTTTACTTGAAAGTTGATAAACTTGTCACGAAAGTTACTAACAAGTAATATATTGGAGCGATCATATAAATGATTGCAGTACTATCAACATATAAGCTTAACTTTGATGTGAATGCGTAGAAGCGATATGTGTATCTATTGGCAAATAAGGTTTTGATATGGTCATGTATAAACGATCCTATCAAGAGATAGTGTTTTAGTCAGATTATATATTAATGATCTTGGGTACTTATCAACATATAATGTTTTTTTAATCGTGTAAATATTATTTCAAATACCTATCAACAAATAGTGTTTTTGTACCTATCGAGAGATAAAGTTTTGGTTGAATCGTATAAAAAATAATGTCAAAGACCTATCGAGAGATATGTTTTTGGTTAGATCATGTACGAATGATCACTGGTACAAAATAAAGTTTTGTTGAATCATGTAAAAATGATGTCATGTACCTATCAAAAGATGAGGTTTTGGTCGGATCATGTATGAATGATCGCTGGTACCTATTGACAAAATAGAGGTTTTGTTGAATTATATAAAAACATTGTCATGTACTATCGAGAGATAAGGTTTTGGACGGATCATCTACGAATGATCGCTGGTACCTATTGAAAAAATAGGGTTTTGTTTAAATCTTGTAAAAAAGATGTCATGCACATATTGAGAGATAGAGTTTTGGATGGATCATGTACAAATGATCGCTGGTACCTATTGAAAAAATAGAATTTTTATTTAATCACGTAAAAACAATGCCATGTACCTATCGAGAGATAATATTTTGGAAAAATCATGTACGATTGATCGCTTGTACTTATTCAAAATAAGGTTTTTGTTGAATCGTGTAAAAATGATGTCATGTACATATCGAGATATAGGATTTTGGATGGATCATGTACGAATGATCACTGGTATCTATTGAAAAAATATGATTTTTGTTAAATCTTATAAAAACGATATCATGTACCTATCGAGAGATAGAGTTTTTAACGAATCATGTACGAATGATCGCTGGTACATATTGACAAAATAGGATTTTTGTTGAATTGTGTAAAAACGATGTCATGTACTTATCGAGAGATAGAGTTTTTATTGAATCGTATTAAAACGATGTTTTGTACCTATCGAGAGATAAGGGTTTTAGTTGGATCATGTACGAATGATTGTTGATACCCATTGACAAAATAGGGTTTTGAAAGACTCAATTGCTTATTTAGCTTTTGCAGTATCGGTCTTGGTTTCTTTTCCCTTTAAGGGATTACTTCAATATAACCCTTTTCCCTCTTTTTTTCAAAATGACTTTGGCATCTAGTTGAAATATAATCCTTCCCTGTTTCTATCATTCTCTTTTTTTCGTGATATGTATAAACATTTGTACTTTTAAGATAAAACTGTTTTTGTTTGCTTGGCTTCAAACCACGTTTCTTTGAAAGTTCACTCATCTTGAAACATCTTTTTAGACAGGCTTTAACAACTTTCTGCTTTGGGTTTTTCTTTTTTCTTATATGTTTATTTTTTCTTTTATGGACTTTAGTATATTTTGTAGAATCGATACATTCTACTCTTTCCGTAGAAATTAAGACTAGTGTCTTAATTGAGGAACGAATGGTGATTTTATTACCTCCACCTCTATGAGTCATTTTTTTGATTTTTGGAGTGTATATGGTAAAATTGATACAATATTCTCTTGGCATAGTAATTGAGACTAGAGTTTGAGTGAGCAACGAATTGTGATTTTAATACCTCAACCAACACAAACATTTTTCTCTTTTTTTGTAGAGATTTCCGAGTTTATTATGTTTTCTCTTTTTGGCATTTTTTTGTGGTTTTTCCCAAAGCATTGTGTTCTAAACCTCTCATTTCTCTTGCGTAAGAGTGATGAGGTGTTCGTTCTCGATTTGTGGCTATTGGCCTTGCTTTTTGGTTTATTCTGGTTCTTTTTCTCAAAAATCTTCTTTGGAGGATTACTCTTCCGGATAATCGTTTACAACGAAAAAGAGCTAATGAACGATATCCTTTCTATCAGAGTTAGTATGAAATTGTTATGTTCTATTTTGAGATTATCACTTTTGGTAGTAAGTGGCACTCTTTATTTTTCCCTTACATGTTTCCTAAAATCCTTTGTATCAGTTCATAGTAGGGATCAATGTTTTCCTCCTTTTTCAAAAGTTTTTCTCATTCTCTTATGGTGAAAGGACTGGGTATTTTTTATTTATTTAAGACTAGACCTACAAAAATATAGGTTTCCTACGTATCTTATCTCTTCTTTTTATTTTTATACTGAGAAAAATTAGGTCTTTCATAGTTCAGATGTTAGTACTTTGGCCAATAGTGCAAGTTTTACAAAACTTGGATCAGATTCTGTTGAAATAAGCTACTTTCAAGGTTAAGCTTAAAACCATTCTACGCATAACTTGATATTATGAATAATATATTTTAAGTGCATCGAGATTGCTCGGGGAAATGAATTCTTAGTCTTTTTAGTAGATAAGTGAAATACTCATCTGAAGAGTATTTTCTTGACTAGAAAAGGTCATTCCCATTGTGGACGAAACTTGCCCCTTAGATCTAGGAGTTCTTGTGTTCGTTTGAAAACCAGGTCACCTTCTTTGAGGTTTTTAGATTTTACCTTCTTGTTGATGGTATTTGACATTCGTTTTTGGTAGACTTGATTTTTATATAAAGCATTTAACATCTTGTCTTCCATTAATGTCTGTTGATCATATCGAGATTTGAGATAGTCTTCTTTAATAACATGTTTTTTTTGAAGATTATTCTTAGAATTAGAATCTCGATCTCAATTGGTTGTACGATATCTATGCTGTAAACTAGTGAGTAAGTGGTTTTGTTCATCGAAGTTCGAGCGGTTCTACGATATCCTAATAAGTCATGTAGTAGTTTTTTCCTGTTAGTCCTTATAAGTATTGGTCATCTTTTTGATGATCTTAATTAAGTTTTTATTAGCCGCTTCGACCGTACCATTGGTTTGGTGTGTGTTTGGGCGATGACTTATGATGCTCGATTTTTAATTCATCGAGCAATTGAAACACTTTTTCTTAGAAGTTTCGGCTATTTTCTTAAATTAGGGCGTGAGTGACTCCTATCTAGCGATGATGATAGTGCAGATGAATTTCTCCGCACAAGAAGATTTCAAGATTTTGTAGAAAGTTGCTTCAACCCATTGGTGAAGTAGTCAATGTCTATGAGTATGAACACATGTCCATTTGAAGTGTAGAGATATATTTTCCAATGACATCAATGCCCCATGTTGAAAAGGGCAAAGGGGATGTCATATTGTAGATGTGTAATTTTAATGTAGGCTTTCAGTTAGCATATATTTGGCACTAATGAAAGCTTTTTACATAGCTCACACATTTTTATTCTAGGTTTTGCCAATAATATCTTAGACAAAATATTTTCTTCGCTAAAGCCATTCCGTTCATATGGGGCCACGTTTCTCCGTTCATATGGGGCCACGTTTCTCTGTATGTACTACTTCTATGATCCTTTTCGATTACGGGTCATCTACACAGATCATGTTTTGACCATTGAAAGATCGTCTGTAGAGTTTGTTTTCTATCCAAGCGTAATTAGTTGAATATTAGCACAACGATTGTCGTTCCTTTGCTCAGAAATAGGACGGATATTCTTCATACTCTGTGTATTTCTGAAGAGTATCATACCAGGGCTTGACTGAACTCTCCTAGGAAGTTATTGTTCACTTCTTAAAAGCACGTATTTACTTTTGTCAGATCTTAAGGGGTTTGACTTTAATCCCGTCGGGAATTTGAGTCATGCCCGCAAGAGTAGCCAAGGAATTCATAAAGCATTTTTGGTTTCTTGAAGCATTAAGAAATGATACTTGATCAAATTTGTTCATGAGTTTGGTCAGATGGGCATGATACAGTTTTAAATTTCCCCCCTTTACTTTCTGTTAGATAAAATTAGACCGGCTCACAGAACTTAACATAAATAAACCTTTCATGCAGGAACCGGACCGGTCAAACAAAAGAATCGGCTAAGAAGACTAGCCGGTCAAGCTACTAAACCGACCAAGAACATTTGGAACATGACCGCACAAAGAAAGGATCGGCCAAAGCTTAAAACCGGAAACATTAGACAGCCGATCAGCCACAAGGCAAAGGAATAACCGGAAGCTGTCCGGTTAAACCAATCACACCGGAAGCCATTCGGTCAAGCCAAATGACCGACAAGTACAAGAAGACAATTTGGGTATCTGTTGAGTATGATACCAAAGGAACAGACTGGACATTTCCATGTCTATACAAGTCTGAGGAAAGTCTGCAGGCTGCAGAAGACAGTCCTACAAGATCTTTCCACTTCGGGATAAGTCAAAAAGGAGATCTTCCAAGTACAGACAACTGTCTAACATTGAGTAAAAGACAAACCTAGCAGGTTTGTCTTACACACCGGAAGAACAGACTACCAAGTCTGTGAGATTGACCGCCAGGTCTGAGGTTGACCGTCAGGTCTGAAAAGATGACCGCAGGGTCTGAATTACTGAATCACTGAACCTCTGCACCTCTGCTCAGCCAATCAGATTCAAGGAAGTGAAATATGACCGTTGGCATATTTCATCTCTTAAAGGGGCAGTTGAAGAAGAGTAAATACGGGACAAGTGGGACAACAAGAGAGATTCTAAGAGCATTTAATTTACAAGTGAAAAACAGTGTGTTCTATCTCTAGAGAAAGCCTAAGTGCTGAAGTTGAAGTGTGTGTCTTACAATTTCGGTGTAAATTGTAAGAGTGTTATCGAGCAGGAAATAAGTCTCGATCGGATTGTACTTGTATTCCTTAGTGAATATCCTTCTCGCGGTTTCGAGAGGAAGGGGTGACGTAGGAGTTTTATCTCCGAACATCCATAAAATCTGTCTTGTTACTTACTTTCTGTCGGTTCCATTTTCTAACCGATTAACACTGCTCTAACCTACTTAACTCTATTCAAACCGGACCGCCAGGTTACAAAAACCGACCCATCAAGTTTTCAAACCTTCATCATCCGAAACCGATTCTGCCTATCATACAAGTGTGCTGCTTCAACTTGAAACAAACCTCTTCCGCGCTTGAACCTAGTTCAAGGGTTTGTGACAGTTTGTGTAGTATTGAAACCCCGGTGTTAATCTCTAACCGGATTAACCACCACCTTTGAGTGAGAACCGCTAACCGGTCCAACCCCGGTCCTCCCGCGGCGCCCTAGATCCTAACACTTTCCATGTGTCATTGACTTGAGATATGACCAAATTAGTGTCGTCGATTACTTCTAATTTGGTTGCCCCATTTTTGTATGCCAATTTGAGATATGAGAGGCATTCCTTGTATTTGGCCTCTTTTATAACAAAGTATTGATTTTTATGGATATTGGGTTGTATGTCACTTTCGGGTCAACTAACAAAATTTTAATTTCATAACATTGCCCTCCTAAAGCTCCGTCAAACATCAATTTCCACGTGTCTAATGTGACACTCATAATCCCGTCATTAAGGAATTTGAGTTTGTTTTTTGATTCAACAATGATGGGTTGGTCAGCTAGGAAGTCAGCAACAATACTTCTTTTTATAGATTTCTGTATCGTATAGGCTGTCATATTCAGATATTATCATCATCCATTTGTCTAGCCTATGCAATAAGAGTGTTCATAATAAGAAATGGATAGGATCCAATCTAGATATCAACATGATTGGATGGGCCTACATTAAGTGTCGTAACTTTTTGGTGACTCATGCTAATGTCCAACATACTTTTTCGACTTGAGTATAGTTAAGTTCACATCCAGTCATTCTCGTACTGATGTAGTAAATAGTCATTTTGAGGTTATCCTCGTTTTTTGAGCCAAAAGGCTTCTCATGGCTGTTTCTGTTACAATAAGGTATAGTATGAGAGGGACGTTGGGTCTAAGCGACATGAGTATATGAGGAGATTTTAAATAATCCTTAATCTTATCAAACTCTTGTTGACAATTTTCGTCTTATATAAATTTTGGCCCTTCTTCAGCAGCTTAAATAGTGGATCACATGTCGTGGTAAGCTTATTGATGAATCAACTAATGTATTGTTTTTTTCCAAGAAATCTACGGACCTCACTTTCGTTTTGAGGTATTGACATAAGAGTTATTGTTTCTATTTTAGAGGGATCAACTTCGATTTCTCTTTGAGTGATTATGAAGCCCAACATTTTACCAATTGTGACTCCGAACATGCGTTACTTCATATTAACTCGTAGCTGATATTTCCTTATCCTTTGAAGGAATTTTTCGATGTTTTGGACGTGCCCTTATCAATCCTTGAACTTGATGATCATGTCATCAACATAGAATTCCACTTCTTTCTAGATCATGTCATGAAGGATCATGGTGGATACACTTTGATAAGTTGCTCCCTCGTTCTTACGACTGAAAGGCATGACACGATAACATAAATTTCATACTTCTATTATGAACGTGGTATTTTCCTTGTCTTGCGGGTCCATAATGATTTGATTATATCATGAGAATCCGTTCATGAATGACAAAAGATCATGACCGACGGCATGACCAACAAGTATGTTGATGTGAGATAACGGGAAGTGATCTTTAAAGCTGACTTTATTCACATACTGATAGTCTACACATACACATATTTTCATGTCTCTCTTTAAAAGGGGCACTACGTTGGCTGTCTAGGTAGGGTAATTTACTACCTCAAGAAATCTAACTTCAAGTTGTTTTTGGATTTCTTCCTTTATCTTGGTTACAATATCATCCTTCATCCATCCGATCATTTGTTTCATTGGCTTAGCGTCTAGATAAAGGAGAATATGATATTGTGTGATCTTTGGATCGATGCATGGCATGTCCTTGTATGATCAGGCAAAAACGTCTTTATTAGTTTTTTAATTGTTCAACTAGTTCAAGACGTTCTTCTAGGTTTAAACTTTAGTTGATTAAAACGATCTGAGGATCGTTTCTCGTGTTTAAATTTATTTCAACTATTTTTTCGGTGAAAGAGACAATTTTGTCCTCGTTTTTTAAGAAGTGTTTTATTTCGAAGATTAAATTAGAGTGAGATGGAAGATCATCTTTACTCGTTATACATTCAAAATCTTCTTCTTGTATCACATCAAAGAGTTTAATACATGTAGGAATATTACAACAAGACTATCATTCATAAATTTCTTACCATGTACACTACACTAGTAAAAAAAGACCCTATAGCAATTGGTAAACCAATCGCTAATAACCTTCAAACCGATCGATATAGGTCTATAGCGATTGGTCATGTACCAATCGCTCTCAATCGGCATAGGTCTTCTAGCTATTACCATAATTGGCAACGGCGATTGGTAGATAACCAATCGCTATAGACATATGGCGATTGGTTAAATAATCAATCGTTACTACCCAGACAAAGGCTATGGCGATTGGTTAGTGACACTTGGAGATGCTCATTAGGTTTGGCGATTGGTAATTTTACCAATCGCTAAAGACTTTTTTTAAATTAAAAAAAAAACTTATTCAACAACTGCTTCAATACAAAACCAAATAATCATCCACATTAATCTATTAAGACTTTATATCATAAAACAATATGTGATATCTGATACACAAGTGTGTCAATAGAGTAAACAATACTCCAATAACTACTCCTATAGAGATATGAATCCTCTTTCACCTTCCAATCACTTCTCTACATAAATCAATTACTGAAACTTATTGATAAACCTGCAAAGTTAAACATAATCTTATATATCAACAGGTTCAAAATTGTGTTTCCTTTCTCAAATTGATAATTGACCAATAGATGGTGTGATGACCAATTATAATCTAACAAACATCAGCTATTGAAACATCCAAATGGGAACTGCCATTGATACTACAGCAATTTCATGTATATAAATTATGAGAAACATATATTGTTTTATGGAAATGAACTATTACCATGTCATGCTATAAGAAAAATCAATTTGGATCCTTCTAAAATTACCCAAAGTAGTTTAAGAGAGATACTAATACGGTTGTTTGGATCTAGACAAAATCAAACCCTTTGAAATTTTGTAGTTCTAGTTTTGTTTGATCTTGAACAGAATTAAGTGTGTTTAAGTCATAACATGTGTGGTCATTGATTCAGAAGAGGACCTCAAAAAATCGTTTTTGATCTCAAGTATTAAATTGGGACAAAATGTACTCTAGTATTAGTATAAAAAAAATCATGATATCAATGAGGAAGAAATAATTATAGGAGATGGCAATAAGAAGACTAACCCATGCAACAAGTAGGCAGAATGCAACTGATGCCAACTGGTATAGTTCATTGGTCTGCATCCGTAAACGCAAATAAGCAAGTGAAATATCATACTGGAGTCTGATATTTGAACTAGAGATTTGTTACCTGTGATGACAGGCTTATCATCAGCTTGAGGAACCAGGGTACACAAGTCAGAAATGTTAACAGCAGCACCAACCTGTTCAATTAACAGAGTTTAATACAATGTATCATTCTAGTCAGAGGTCTATTTAATATAACGCAGTATCCAACATTCAAGTCTGGGGTCTATCTATGAATAATCTGCTCAAAACTAAAACACTTGCAGCCTCTAATCACGACTTTACATATAACATTTTACAATAATAAATAATTTGGATATGTTGGTCCTTTCACCCAAATAATCCATATATAACCCACCTTTTATATCAATCAAGGTTTTTTTCAAATAACCCAGATTATTTCCAAATAACCCTATAGTAAACTAGGCCTAAGTCTAACCAGTATCCATGAGAAGTTCAAAAAGATTAACAGTAGCATTAGTTAGAAACAAAATGGAAATTACTCAGTTTGAACATTAAGAAGCAGTCTAACTACCTAGATGAGTAAAAACTCATATGTTTTAGTAATTGTCCTTATTTTGTGAAACTCCACTTCTAGTGTAGACTGTAACGAAAACCAAAGGCAGTAACACTGTAAATGGCATATTTCAGGTAAATCAGAGAAATTTTTTAAGGCCTATATTTGTTACATCCCACACAAGTAGTCTTAGTTTGAGAGCAGTGAGAGAACTGTTCACAGAAATTTGCACATTTCCTGATAAATCAGTTTTTTTATCAGCCATAAGAACCACCCACTTATCCACCTTTTGTAGTGTTGTAAACTCCTAAATAGAAGAGTAAGGCATCACATCTACAAATGAACCCTCGGATGGAAATCCCAACATGTTGAGTATTATTGTAAGAAGGACTGAACTTGATTATAAATGAACTTATTTGTCTGACATCCAAAAACGAGATGATCCCATTGATTCCATTAATAATATCCCCACTAATACTCATATCATATCTACAGTTCTTTTCAGGGTGGCCTTGGAATATAAACTCTATATTGATCATTATTAAATAATACTATACTAAAATGGAAACATGATTGAGCATATAGAGATAGATAGAAATACTTAGACACCAGGAGAATCCAATAAACTAGGTACCTTCAGAATAAGGGTACCAACTGTTATTGAATCCAAGGAAATTTTCTCTACTTGAATTACAAGAAACTAGGTACCTGCAGAATAAGGGTACCAACTGTTACTTGACCATGAAGGGCATTTATGCTGTTTCTTTCCATCAAAAACTTCAACACCTAAAGTGAAAATAATTGACTTAGAGAAAAAGAAGCTTGGTAATTTTGACAGGTGAAAAGAAGTGACTGATTCATTTGAAAACTTACAACAGCGGTTGAAGACATGGAAAGGAATGCACCAACAAACACTCCTTCTAATGGTTTACCACCACATAGTTGCAAAACAGCATCAAAGAACACCCGTATACTGTCAAAAAGTATGGGATGGAAGCATTGATTATGAAAACTGTAGAGTTATAACCTGAGACCAGTAATAGCTGGTTCGTTAGACAATCAAAGTTAAGGTACTCCAAGAACTACTTAATTGAATATTCCAAATTAAAAAGCACCTTCTGGAATCTTCTTCTGGAAATACAAAGCCTCAGAATTTTGTAAGGGTGGTAATGGAACAGATTGTGCCCGCTCAACCCACAAAGAAGCTGGCCTCTCCAACTCTGAGAATGCATTTGGAAGTTTATCAACCAAAGATCTAAGGCCTCTAAATCAATAGAACAACAGCTTAAACACACAAATATAAATTCTACCTTATCCCAAAATCTTTACACAAATTTAATGTAACCAAATCATCAGGTTTCTTGCCTCTAGATAATCCATCAGATATTCATTGAAGAACTGTGTTACAACACAAGACACAATTAAAAATATCAAATGGTTGAGAGTCTTGCACGTGGAGCTGTGGAAGCCGTTGGATCTGGAGAGCAACATTATCTTTTCTTTCTTTTTTAAATAACCATTTGGTTATTCTGTTTTACCTTTTTGCATTTATTTCCCTATACTGTTTATCTTTTTACAAAGTGGCCCTTAGTTTGTTAGGCCATCTCAGTAGTTGGTTTGTAGCAGAATTCAGAGAATCTTCTGAGCACTATATACTCAGATAGATTTCTCACGTATGGGTCATGTTGAATGTTATGAGCAGTAGCTCTTTCTTTTATCTCACCTTCTCTCTATCACAAACCTGATTTCTTCTTCTCTCCGGTGAAGAATTACCTTCTCTTCCCATCTTTTTATAGTAACTGTGTATCAATTGGTATCAGAGCAGTCGATCTTCACGATGGTCGAAACAAGGCATCAATCGGATAACGATTCCCTGCGTGTATCAGTAGAGTAAATGAACCAGACGATAATGGAAGTACGTAAGTGGATGGAGACTAAAGTCGGATACATCGAAGAACAATTACATAACTTGACAACTAAGGATAACGGTGATCGTTCGGAGGATGGTGCAGGGTCTTCACGAACAGGTGCGCCAAGGGATAGGCCGTATGTTCCTCCTACAAGACTCACGAAAGTTGATTTTCCTAAATTTGATGGAGTGGACGTTGAAGGCTGGATTATAGAGGCAGAACAGTTCTTTAGAGTTGATCGCACCACAGATGCAACTAAGGTAGAGATCGCTCCTATTCACTTCTCGGGGGATGCTTGAAACTGGTACTGGTCGTTTCTGCAAACCAGAAATCAAACAATAGCATTAACTAGGTTAAATATCAAGCATTCGCTGCTTCAGCAATTTGGCCCATCGATTTGTGATACCCCAATCAGGCAACTGATGAATCTGAAACAAACCAAAACTGTTCAAGATTATAATCTAAGGTACATGACTATTTCTCAGAAACTTATACACATGCCAGATGAATATATACTAGAGTACTATCTAAGTGGTCTTAGAGAAGAGATCGCTAACTCGGTACGGCTGTTGCAACCTCAGTCTCTAAACGATGCTATGGCAGTAGCCAAGGTTAAAGAAGCCACCTACAAATCATTGATGAGTAGTGGTTACTTATACAGTCCTAGTCCACCAATCTTACCCACACCCTCCTATCCAAAACCTACCTTGTCTAATCATCCCAAACCATATCACCCTAACCCCTCTTACTCTTACTCTTTCCTTTTAACCCAAATCCCAGACAGAGGTATATGCAACAAATGGATTCTAAAGTTCTTGATGATAGAAGGAAGAAAGGTCTCTGTTATACTTGTGATGAGAAATACGATTCCAATCACAAGTGTAAAGCCAAGTTGTTTATGATACTAGTGAATGAAGCTGGAGAATGTGAGAACATACTTGAAACTACTGAAACCGCTAGCCTGAATACTCTTATGTCCACGCCGAACTGTGAAGAACCTTCCATATCTCTCCATGCCTTGTCTGGATCGAAGAACTATCAAACCCTGCGAATTTTGGGAAAGATTGGGCTACTATCAGTAGTTATTCTCATAGACACTGGTAGTACTCATAATTTTATTAGCAGTAGGGTTCTTAAAAATATTCACCACCCTATTGTTACAACTAAAGCTCTACAAGTAAAGGTAGTAGATGGATCAAACCTGGTAAGCGGCCGTTGCTGTCAAGGCTTGAAGTGGACCATGAACGGTGATGAATATACAACTGACATGCGGGTGTTACCTATGTCCAGTTATGACGTGGTTTTGGGCATTGAATGGCTTATAACCTTAGGGCCATCATCATAGAATTTTGAGAAACTCGCATTGACTTATGAACGAGAAGGGAATATTAAATGTCTATAGGGAATTAATCAAACAAAGATCAACATAATGGAGGGTGACAAACTGCCTAAACTACTGCAAAAAAGAAATATGGCAGCACTAGTACAAGTAAGGAACTCACTTGATGAAGAAGGACAATTCTTCGCGATTGCTGCTGTGAGTTTTCATGAGCCCCCTAAAGGCCTGGCTGGAATTTTGGCTTCGTTTGAAGACCTATTCCAGAAACCCACCGAACTCCCACCAGGCCGGGACCATGATCACCAAATCCTTTTGAAAGCAGGTACATAACCAATATGCTTAAGATCATATCGTTACCATGCATTACAAAAAATCGAAATTGAGACAATGGTGTATGAAATGCTGGAAAAAGGAATCATTCAACACGGTCATAGCACTTTTGCCGCACCAGTTGTCTTAGTAAGAAAGAAAGATTTATCTTGGAGGTTGTGTATTGACTATCGCCAACTAAATGCAGCTACAGTCAAGGACAAATTTCCTATTCCCATCATCGAAGAGTTACTGGAGGAGCTTCATGGTTCTAAATTCTTCTCGAAACTCGACTTGCGTTCGGGCTATCATCAGATTCGTATGAAAACGGGTGATTGCCACAAGACAACATTCCGCACACATGAAGGGTTGTATGAATTCCTGGTAATGCCCTTTGGGTTAACTAATGCTCCATCCACTTTTCAGAGTCTTATGAACTCTATACTTAAACCGTTTTTGAGGAAGTTCGTATTGGTCTTCTTTGATGACATCCTGGTATATAGCCGCACTTGGGAAGATCACATGCTGCATGTTACTCAAATTCTGGAGATTCTAAGAACCAACACCCTGTTTCTCAACCGAGAAAAATGTGAATTTGGATGTATCCATATAGCATATTTGGGACATATCATAAGTGAAGAGGGAGTAGCAGCTGACCCTGAAAAGCTGAAAGCTATGTAAACCTAGCCACCTCCTACGACGATCAAACAACTCATAGAGTTCTTGGGTCTTACGGGATATTATCATCGATTCATTCGAAAATATGGATTGATAGCAAAACCATTAACAAATTTGCTAAAAAAGGGGAATTTTAATTGGACTGAAGAAGCAGGGTTGCCTTTTAAACACCTCAAGCAATTGATGATGTCTCCTCCTGTTCTAGCATTACCTAATTTTGCTATTCCCTTTGTAGTTTAAACAGACGCTAGCGGAAGTGGAATTGGAGCAGTATTAATGCAGGAAAGTCCTATTGCATTCATAAGCAGGTCCCTTCCAAGTGATAACAGTCCTTCTTCAACGTATGAAAGAGAGTTGTTAGTCCTCACATTTGCTGTCGAGAAGTGGAGACCCTACCTGCGATACAAACCATTCGTAGTTAAGACAGATCATGAATCACTCAAATATCTACTGGAATAAAGAGTACAAACACCCGCCCAAGAAAAGTGTCTTTACAAGCTGATCGGGTTTGACTTTACAGTACAATTTAAACGTTGCAAAGATAATGTAGTGGCGGATGCTTTATCTAGAATGGGTAATGAAGTGCAATGTGTGGGTATTTCAGTTTACCATTCACCAGTCATCCAGAAGATTAATCAAACATGGGCCACTGATCCTAATCTAATTAATATCATCCAGGAAATCCAGGAAAATGAAGAAGTTCATAAGGAATTTACCTTCATAGATGGTACGTTGAGGAAAAATGGTAAGTTAGTGGTGGGCTATGATCCTGAGCTTTGAACGATACTCATTGTTGCAATGCATTCTAGCCCAACTGGTGGTCACTCAGGTACTCTTGTCACCTGTAAAAAACTGCAATTGGCATATTATTGGGCAGGAATGACACGAGATGTTAGAGAATATATTCGATCATGCGATGTTTGTCAAAGAAACAAAGGAGAAACATAGGCTCCGAAGGGTCTTCTACAACCGCTGCCTATTCCTAATAAATTCTGGGAATCAATATCTATGGATTTCATAGAACACTTACCTAAAGTAGGGGGAAAACAGTGATTTTTGTGGTGGTTGATCGCTTATCCAAAATGGCACACTTCGTGGGTTTACATCATCCTTTCACAGCTAAAAAGATTGACGAAGTATTCTTGGACAACTTTTTCAAACTCCATGGAATGCCGCTATCAATAATAAGTGACCGAGACAAAATCTTTATTAGCATGTTCTGGCGAGAGTTCCACAAAATGCAGGGTGTGCATCAAGCCCTTTCTTCAACTTATCACCCACAATCTGATGGTTAAACAGAAGTCGTCAATCGCTGTCTGGGAACATATCTGCGTTGTATGGCAGGACAACGCCCGAATGAATGGGATCAATGGCTTCCCCTTGCGGAATGGTGGTATAACACTAACTTTTACTCAGCTACTCAGGTTTCTCCTTTAGAAGCTATATATGGGTATAAACCCCCAATTCATACACCCTATCTAGCAGGAGATTCTCGAATTGAGGAAGTAAACCACACCTTGTTGAATAGGGAAGCCACCCTCCAATTGCTCAAGTTTCACTTGCAAAGAGCCCAAAATAGAATGAAACAGATTCATGATAAACATCGAACAGAAGCAAAGTTTTCTGTGGAAGATTGAGTTCTTGTTAAACTTCAGCCATATCGACAACTTTCTGCAAGGAAGACATATCACAAACTTTCCCCCAAATTCTTTGGTCCATTTCGTATAACATAATGAATTGGGGAAGTAGCCTACAGGTTGGATCTAGGGCAGGAAGCTAAAATTCATAATGTTTTCCACATATCACAACTGAAAAGTTATCATGGAACACCGAACAGGATTGACGACTACCTAGTTTGGTGGTTCCAGACTGTATCCCGGAAGAAATTCGAGCTGAAAAACACTTGATGAAGGAAGGCACTCGGCGTCGTCAGTTGCTCGTTAAATGGTCAGGCAAAGAAGAAGAAGAAAACTCTTGGAAGGATGCTGAGACGTTGGCTATGGAACACCCTGAGAAAATCTTAGAATGGGGGTAGATAAGGAAGAGGGTATTGTTACAAGACACAATTAAAAATATCAAATGGTTGAGAGTCTTACACGTGGAGCTGTGGAAGCCGTTGGATCTGGAAAGTAACATTATCTTTTCTTTCTTTTTTAAATAACCATTTGGTTATTCTGTTTTACCTTTTTGCATTTATTTCCCTGTACTGTTTATCTTTTTACAAAGTGGCCCTTAGTTTGTTAGGCCACCTCAGCAGTTGGTTTGTAACAGAATTTAGAGAATCTTCTGAGCACTATATACTCAGATAGATTTCTCACGTATGGGTCATGTTGAATGTTATGAGCAGTAGCTCTTTCTTTTATCTCACCTTCTCTCTATCACAAACCTGATTTCTTCATCTCTCCGGTGAAGAATTACCTTCTCTTCCCATCTTTTTCTAGTAATTGTGTATCAAACTGCAAGAGCATCGGCAAACAAATCAAACAAAAAATCTTCCAAGTATAACCAATACATTCTGAAATGAAAGAGATACTCGCCTTAGAGACGATGAATAGCGAAAATCTCGAAATCTTCGAGTCTGACTTCAAGGGGTGGAGCAGAACGGTAGAGTTGAAGAGTTGGAACTATTTCAGCAGCAGGAACTCTTCTTTGGGGAAGAACAATCTCCATTGATTCCTTTTGCTTGATCTGAAGACGTTGTTCACTTGAAAAGAGAAAACAAGTGATTTCCTTTAGGGAAGAACAATTTCCATTGATTTCCTTTTGCCTCCCCCATTGATCTCTGTCTAATATCTCCTTCTGGAACAAAGATGAAACCCTAGATATCTCTCTAGGTAAAAAAAGAATAATAAGTTATAAAAAGCCCATTGGTATAAAAATCATACTATCAATTAATAAGGATAAATAAAATGGCGGGCAATAATGGCGATTGGTATAAATATCAATCGTTATTATCAAGATAGTAACTATTGGAATTCTAACCAATCGACACTACTTTGATAATAGCGATTGGTATTTATATCAATCGCCATTATTGATAGCTATTACCCCTATTTTTATCTAACACCTCACTATTTTCGTCGATCAAAGTATCGATGGATGAGGGGACATCAATTTTGTGTAAACTTGAGGGGATAGTTTCACTAATTTGATCAGCCATCATGGGATTTTGAGCCAAGTTTTCCAAGGTGTCACACTAGTATTCTATTCTTTTCCTAATCATGCACATAAAAAGGTTAGGATTGTAGGAATAGTCTGAAAAGATTTTTAGACCTAGAAAACATCTCTACAAATTAGAGTTGGTAAAGAGTTTAGGGAAGTCGGAGCATAATGTGCTTTGTCCTTCGCGGATGAACTATCTATTCAGGGTTGGAAGAATGGGTATTTTTTGTTTCGATATTTTTTCTTTTCGGATTTCCTCAAATCTTGTTGGAGCACATCTTAAACCAAAGTGGTCCGAGTTAAAGAATGATCGGGGAATGAAGTTATGTTTGTGGCATTCGGGCCTAGGCCCATACTAGGGAAATATCCCATTTTGCACATTATATTTATAGAGGGAAGGATAAATGTACTGAAGTCAGGATCATTATATGAGTCCTTACCTTCATGGAGGATTGGACATATTTCGAATCTATTTAATTCAACTTCTAGGGCATCGATGGGAGTTCATCCAATGACAATAGTAGCATCAGTCTCACTATTGACCGTGATAACTTGGTCGTTGGCTATGAATCTCAACTTTTAATGGAGCATGGAGGTCATAAAATTAACTTGATGTAGCCACGATCTTCCTAAAATAAGATTATAAGAGGGATGCATGTTTATGACACAAAAGTCAACCTCAAAGGGTATGTCAATCACTTAGATTGTGCATTTTAGGCAACCCATTATTTCGCATCGCGAGCTATCAAAACCTTTGACACACAGGTCAGATGGTAGGACTTTGTCTTTAGTTACACTAATTTCTCAAGACTCTACGAGGGACATATATTGAGAGTTGAACCATTGTCTATAAGGGCCATTGGAATGGTTTTTCCTTCCATTTGGTCAAAAATGTATAGGGCATTGGCATGATTTGTCTCAGTTGTTGGAAGATCCTTGTCTTCGAAGCCAATTATGTTGTGTTGTGAACTGGTAGAAATTTTTCCTACCAGTTCCTCTAGGGTGGTGTTGGTAGGGACATTATCCTTGCTTAACTCATTTAGGATAACTTTTCCATATAGAAATGTTAACGTTTGTCCTTCTGAGTTGACTTAGGAGACTGTCTCCTAGATTTAGAACTCTAGGCTCATTCTCCTTCTTTTTCCATGAAGGTTGTTCGGAGGTTGTTGGTGCATTAACCATCGTGGTTATCATGAAACTCGGTTAAAAATTGGTTTCACCACGAGTTACCGCAACATCTGTCAAAGCATTTACTTGGGTAGTCATTTTGGGATCGTCATTTATCCAACATTTTTAATTTTTTCTTGCGAGGGCTTTAGACTTTTTCTTGGGCCAGGGGTAAATCATATTGACTTACAACTCATCATCGTGGATTAGATTCAATAGTGCATTAGTGTTTAGTGTCACTTCATCAGTCGTGATCACGTTGACTTGATGATCCATCAAATGGTTATTTGCTATTTCCGGCTTATCAATGATGTTTTAATCGATCAAGTCTTGCAAGAGAGGTTTAAGTAGCATGTCCCTTCATTTGGTGATAGTCACACCAAGAACCCTCATACTTTCCCAAGAATGACTTGTCTGTTCTTCAGGTTAGAGGTTTTTTTAAGTCATTCTTTTGAAGAAGTTCCATGAATTGGCTCAAAGGCATACCTAGATCATTAATGACTCTAGGTGGCCATGGTACCTTTGGAGGTGTTGGTTTGAGAATTGTCGGCATATTTCCCTAGGCATGTGGAGGCTTGCTAGGCCCATCTTTAGAGGAGGACATTCTTGCCATGCGGTTGTTACCGGGTGTAGTTCAATATTTCATTCTTTGGAAATTGACTTGGATGTTGATAGTCATTATTTTTTTCCCTCCTTTTTTTTCTCAATCGCATCATCACAATTATTTGTCCGTTTTTAACAACTTTTTCATGTTTTGGATGGTTTTGACTACGAATCATACAAAATATCGACCGTTGATATTTTCCAAAATCATGTCTATTTTTCGCTACTTACTTGGGTGGGAATCAATTTTTTTTGCTACAACTTTCCACCTTTCTATGAAAACTGAAAATTTCTCGTTTTCCCCTTAATATTTTTAAGCCTCTTTTTTGGTCGTTCTAGGTTATGGTGCATGTTGAAATGTTCTATGAATACGGAAGTTAGTTCTTCAATGGTTTTAAAATATGATACCTTCTATTGATGATACCAGCATAGAGGGGCATCATCGAGATATTTGGGGAAATAGGTGGAGAATCATTGGCTCTCCAAGTCGCAATGGAGTCATCGCGGACATATACATCTCAAAGAAGACGGATGTGTCACTTTTATTAATATATTTGGATATGACGGGAATTTAATACCTATTGGAATGCCTGCTCTTTTGGTCGTTTTCATGGCATCCTTCTAGTCATAATGTTCGTCAACACTTTTGCCCTTAGCCATTTTTTCAAGCTAGGCTTGTATCTCAGCTTGCATGGCCCAAACTTGAGTCATTAGGCACTCGTATTTGATGGAGGGTGGTTGATCAGCCACATGAATAAGTTTTCCCTATGGTCCCATGGGGTTGAGCTCATCTTCACGAGTCCCATGTTGAGCCACTATGGTCCGGTCGAAATCTCCTTTTGAGTCTTCGTAGTAGGATACTTATTCTTGAGTTCGAGGACTAGTAGGATTGATATTGATAGGGGTAAACATGACTGGGATAGGGGGTAGAAATACGGGAAGAAACGCGCATTTTTAGGATTTGGATTGTATTTGTTGATTAGCCAAAGAACTTGTGATTAACGCGAGTTGTTTCGTCACTTACTAGAGGGTTACCTTCATTTCATTGAATTCAGTCGTAAAGACTATTTCAAGTATTGGTGTTTGTTCATCCATTTCACGGCGTATGAAGCGTTCGGTTACCAAATCTCTTTTCCTCGAGGATGTAACAGCGGTTCATTGTCGTGGACTGAAACTGCTAGAAGAGGTGATGATTTGCATTTGTAGTGCAAGTAAAATGCAATGCATATGCATATAAATGAATATTAGAGAATGAACATGTGTTTTCTAATCTCAAGTAATGAAAACATATAAGTTATCATACAAAAATAACCGGTAGTTCATTACATACACGCATCTCTCTTGTTTGTATTTACAAAGAGATTTTAGATAAGGAAAAGAGACAACAAAGATTGTAGGCTTTAAGTCCTACTATAGCTTGTTCCTAAACTTGAGTTATCATATTTTTCATTTTTCTAAGCCCGCTCATACACCTAGATGATATCCGTTAGGTAATTTCTTCTTTCCTTTAAGATCCTCATTTTTGAGGCGTTGTTTCATTTCTCAAATATAACCAACATAAGACTTGTGGTCTATTGGCCTATCTATGGAAATAATGCTTCCTGTATAAGGGGCCATGATATCACGACTAACTATTTGAAGAGGTCATGAATGTAGTAAGAAGTGACTCATTCTAAACCCATGAGTGTAATCATTGGTTCATCGTCCATCATGTAATCCATTTTCTTAATAGGGTACCATGGGAGCAATTCCTTAAAGGAATCATCATTTCGTTTGAGAGGCTCATGTATGACTTTTCTCATCCTTCAATGAGTAGGACCCATGAAGTCACCAAGAACCGTCGGTGGGTGGCGTTTGAGTTCATTGAGAAGCCAAATATATAGTATTAGAGGTGAGCCTTTTTTTCCTCATGGTGGAGGTTAACTATGATTCATTTAACCCATTAGTATTTCTGCTAGGATGAGACCCAAAGGGTCTTTGTTTTCTCGCGTAGATGGTACGCTATCTCCATTATATATGTAATGCTTAAATAGCGCTCAATTGGTTAAAGTGTGTGGTTGTTTTCTTGTTAAATTCATTTGAGATATTCTAATTTGAAGTATTTTTTTCTTGATCTCATAGCCAATTAATCAGTCAAAGTTCTTGTCATCTTGTTAAGATTATTCTTATTGGTATCTCATCATATAAAATGATTGATTACAATTTTGGACAACTCAAACAAGGGTAAGAAATTTTGTCCGGTTACCTAAAAAATGAAGGAGAAACTGTAATTGGTCTCCAAATAGATTAAAAAGTTTGAACCAAAATGGAAGCCTTAACCTACGCACTATGGAAAAATGTAGAAATAAAACTTGTTGTAGCTCACATGTGATCATGAGCTCCATTTTATATGCATTGTTTGAATATCGCTCAGTTCGTTAGAGTGTGTGGCTGTTTTCTTGTTAAATTTATTTGAGATATTCTGATTTGATGTATTTTTCACTTGATCTCATATCCCATTAATCGGATAAGTTGTTGTCACCTTGTTAAAATTATTCTTATTGGTATCTCAACATATCAAATAATCAATTATCTTTTTGACAACTCAAACAATGGTATGAAATTTTTTCTGGTTACCTAAAAAATTGAAAGACAGATTGTCTTTTCCTTTTACATGATGAGAATTGTCTCCTAATTATTTAAACAGTTGTTTGAACTAAAATAGAAGACATAGTCTACGCACTATGGAAAAATGTATATCTAAAACTTATTGTAGCTCACATGTGACCATGAACTTCATTATATATGCACTAATTGAATAGTGCTCAGTTGGTTAGAGTGTGCGGCTATTTTCTTATTAAATTCATTTGAGATATACTAATTTGATTTATTTTTCTCTTGATCTCATAGCCCATTAATCGGTTAAGTTCTTGTCACCTTGTTAAAATTATTTTTTTATTGGTATATCATCATTTTAAATGATTAATTATCTTTTTGGACAACTCAAACTAGTGTAAAATGTGTTTTTCGGTAACCTAAAAATTTGAGAGATAAACCATACTTTCCTTTTAGCATGATCATGAATGCTCTCCCAAATAATTGAAAATTTGTTTGAACCAAAATGGAAGACTTGACCAAGGCACCATGGAAAAGTATATAACTCGAGATGTTTGTAGCTAACATGTGACCTTGAGCTCCATTTTAAATGGATTGCTGAAATATCTCAGTTGGTTAGAGCGTGCGTGTGGCTGTTAATCACAAGGTCGGAGGTTTAAACCCTCCTTTTAGCGCATGTGTTAATAAAATAATTGAAATATTGGTTTCATTGGAAAATTTCATATTCTAATTTAATTTATTTTTCTATAGATCTCATCATATCAAATCATCAATTATCTTTTTGGATAACTCAAACAAGAGTAAGAAATTTTGTCCGATTACCTAAAAAATTGAAAGACAAACTGTCTTTTCCTTATACATGATGATAATTGGTATCCAAATTATTTGAACAGTAGTTTGAACCAAAATAGAAGACTTAGCATATGCACTAAGGTAAAGTGTATAACTAAAGCTTGTTGTAGCTCACATGTGACCATGAACTCCATTATATATGCACACTTTAATAGTGCTTAGTTGGTTAGAGTGTGCAGTTGTTTTCTTGTTAAATTCATTTGAGATATACTAATTTGATTTATTTGTCTCTTGATCTCATATCCCATTAATCAATTAACTTGTTGTCACATTGTTAAAAATATTTTTATTGGTATATCATCATTTCAAATGATTAATTATGTTTATGGGCAACTCAAACTAGTGTAAAAAGTGTTTTTCGGTAACCTAAAAAATTTAGAGATAAACTGTCCTTTCCATTTAACTTGTTGAGAATTTGTCTTCAAAATAATTGAAAATTGTTTGAACCAAAATGGAAGCCTTGACCAAGGTACTATGGAAAAGTATATAACTCAAGCTTTTTGTAGCTCAAATGTGACAATGAGCTCTATTTTAAATGTGTTGCTGGAATAGCTCATTTGGTTAGAGCATGTGACTGTTGACCACAAGATTGGAGGTTCAAACCCTCCTTCTAGTGCATGTGTAAATGAAATAATTGAAATATTGGTTTCATTCGTAAATGAAGATGAGATATTCTAATTTATTTTATTTTCTCTAGATATCATAGTCCAATAATAGGTCAAACTTTCTGTCATTTTGTTGGGATTATTCTTATTGGTATCTCATCATATCAAATGATCAATTATCTCTTTGGACAACACAAACAAGGGTAAGAAATTGTGTCCAGTTACCTAAAAAGTTGAAAGACAAATTATCTTTTACTTTTACATGTTGAGAATTGCTCTCCAAATTATTTGAATAGTAATTTGAACCAAAATGGAAGACTTAGCCTACGCACTATGGAAAAGTGTAGAATTAAACTTGTTCTACCTCACATGTGACCATGAGTTTCATTATATATGCACTAATTGAATAGTTCTCAGTTGGTTAGAGTGTGTGGCTATTTTAAATGTGTTGCTGGAATAGCTCAGTTGGCTAGAGCTTGTGGTTGTTAAAGATGAAATATTCTCATTTATTTTATTTTTCTCTAGATATCTTAGTCCAATAATAGGTCAAACTTTCTGTCATATTGTTGGGATTATTCTTATTGGTATCTCATCATATCAAATGATCAATTATCTCTTTGGACAACACAAACAAGGGTAAGAAATTTTGTCCAATTACCTAAAAAGTTGAAAGACAAATTATCTTTTACTTTTACATGTTGAGAATTGGTCTCCAAATTATTTGAATAGTAATTTGAACCGAAATGGAAGACTTAGCCTACGCACTATGGTAAAGTGTAGAATTAAACTTGTTCTACCTCACATGTGACCATGAGTTTTATTATATATGCACTAATTGAATAGTTCTCAGTTGGTTAGAGTGTGTGACTATTCTAAATATGTTGCTGGAATAGCTCAGTTGGTTAGAGCGTGTGGCTGTTAACCACAAGGTCGGAGGTTCAAACCCTCCTTCTAGCGCATGTGTAATTGAAATATTGGTGTCATTGGTAAATGATGCTGAGATATTCTCATATAATTTTTTTTATCTAGCGGTCAATGTTCTTGTCATCTTTTAAGATTATTCTTATTTGTATCTCATCATATAAAATTATCTTTTTGGACAACACAAACAAGGATAAGACATTTCGTCCAGTTACCTAAATAATTGAAAGACAAACTGTCTTTTCTATTTACATGTTGTGAATTGGTCTCCAAATTATTTTAACAGTAGTTTTAACCATAATGGAAGACTTAGCCTAAGTACGCACTATGGTAAAGTGTAGAATTAAACTTGTTGTAGCTCACATATGACCACGAGCTTCATTATATATACACTACTTGAATAGTGCGCAGTTGGTTAGAGTGTGCGGTTGTTTTCTTGTTAAATTCATTTGAGATATACTAATTTGATTTATTTTTCTCTTGATCTCATAGCCATTAATCGGTTAAGTTCTTGTCACCTTGTTAAAATTATTTTTATTGGTATATCATCATTTAAAATGATTAATTATCTTTTTGGACAACACAAACTAGTGTAAAAAGTTTTTTTCGGTAACCTAAAAAATTAAGAGATAAACCATCATTTCCTTTTAACATGATGAGGAATGGTCTCCAAAATAATTGAAAATTTGTTTGAACCAAAATGGAAAACTTGAGCAAGGCACTATGGAAAAGTATATAACTCGAGATTTTTGTAGCTGACATTTGACCATGAGCTACATTGTAAATGTATTGCTGGAATAGCTCATTTGGTTATAGTGTGTGGCTGTTAACCATAGGATCTGAGGTTCAAACCCTCCTCTAGCGCATGTGTAAATGAAATTATTGTAATATTGGTTTCATTGGTAATGAAGTTGTGATATTCTCATTTAATTTTTTTCTCTAGCGGTCAAAGTTCTTGTCATCTTGATAAGATTATTCTTATTTATATCTCATCATATAAAATTATCTTTTTGGACAACCCAAACAAGGGTAAGACATTTCGTCTAGTTATTTAAAAAATTGAAAGACAAACTGTCTTTTCCTTTTACATGTTGTGAATTGGTCTTTAAAATATTTTAATATTAGTTTTAACCAAAATGGAAGACTTAGCCTACGTACGCACTATGGTAAAGTGAAGATTTAAACTTGTTGACAATCACATATGACCATGAGCTTCATTATATATGCATTGCTTGAATAGTGCGCAGTTGGTTAGAGTATGCGGCTTTCTTCTTGTTAAATTCATTTGAGATATACTAATTTGATTTATTTTTCTCTTGATCTTATAGCCCATTAATCGGTTATGTTCTTGTCACCTTGTTAAAATTATTTTTATTGGTATATCATCAATTAAAATGATTAATTATCTTTTTGGACATCTCAAACTAGTATAAAAAGTGTTTTCCGGTAAACTAAAAAATTAAGAGATAAACCGTCCTTTCCTTTTAACATGATGAGGAATGGTCTCCAAAATAATTGAAAATTTGTTTGAACCAAAATGGAAAACTTGGCCAAGGCACTACAGAAAAGTATATAACTCGAGATTTTTGTAGCTGACATTTGACCATGAGCTACATTGTAAATTTATTGCTGGAATAGCTCATTTAGTTAGAGCGTGTGGTTGTTAACCACAAGGTCGGAGGTTCAAACCATCCATGTAGCGCATGTGTAAATGAAATAATTGAAAGATTGGTTTCATTGGTAAATGAAGTTGAGATATTCTCATATAATTTTTTTTATCTAGCGGTCAAAGTTCTTGTCATCTTATAAAGATTATTCTTATTTGTATCTCATCATATAAAATTATCTTTTTGGACAACACAAACAAGGGTAAGACATTTAGTCCAGTTACCTAAAAAATTGATCGAAAAATTATCTTTTCCATTTACATATTGTGAATTGGTCTCCAAATTATCTTAACAGTAGTTTTACACAAAATGGAAGACTTAGCCTAGTTTTTAACTTGTTGTAGCTCACATATGACCATGAGCTTCATTATATATGCACTGCTTGAATAGTGCTGAGTTGGTTAGATTGTGTGGCTGTGTTTTTGTTAAATTCATTTGATATATAATAATTTGATTTACTTTTATCTTGATCTAATAGCCCATTACTCGGCTAAGTTCTTATCACCTTGATAATATTATTTTTATTGGTATATCATCATTTAAAATGATTATTTATCTTTTTGGACAACTCAAACTAGTGTAAAAATTGTTTTCCGGTAACCTAAAAAGTTGAGAGATAAACCATCCTTTCCTTTTAGCATGATGAGAAATGGTCTTCAAAATAATTGAAAAATTGTTTGAACTAAAATGGAAGACTTGGCCAAGGCACTATAGAAATGTATATAACTCGAGATTTTTGTAGCTCACTTGTGACCATGAGCTCCATTGTAAATGCTTTGCTGGAATAGCTCAGTTGTTTAATGCATGTGGTTGTTAACCACAAGGTCGGATGTTCAAACCCTCTTTCTAGCGCATGTGTAAATAAAATAATTGAAATATTGGTTTCATTGGTAAATGAAGTTGATATATTCTCATTTAATTTAGTTTACTCTAGCTGTAAAAGTTCTTGTCATCTTGTTAAGATTATTCTTATTTGTATCTCATCAAATTATCTTTTTGGACAACACAAACAAGAGTAAGAAATTTTGTTCAGTTAACTAAAAAATTGAAAGACAATCTGTCTTTTCCTTTTACATGTTGGGAATTGGTCTCCAAATTATTTGAACAGTAGTTTGACCCAAAATGGAAGACTTAGCCTACGCACTATGGTAAAGTGTAGAATTAAAATTGGTGTAGCTCACATGTGACCATGAGCTTCGTTATATATGCACTACTTAAATAGTGCTCATTTGGTTAGAGTGTGCAGATGATATCTTGTTAAATTCATTTGAGATATATTAATTTGATTTATTTTTCTCTTGATCTCATAGCCCATTATTCGGTTAAGTTATTGTCACCTTGTTAAAATTATTTTTATTGGTATATCATTATTTCAAATGATTAATTATCTTTTTGGACAACTCAAACAAGGTAAGGAATTTTCTTTGTTCCCTAAAAAATTGAAAGACAAACCGTCTTTTCCTTTTAATACGATGAGGATTGATCTCCAAATTAATTGAACTGTTGTTTGAATAAAATGGAAGCCTTAGCCAATGCACTATTAAAAATGTATAACTCGAGCATGTTGTAGCTCACATTTGACCATGAGCTCCATTGTATAAGCATTGTTGGAATAGTTTAGTCAGTTAGAGTGTGTGTTGTTAACCAAATGGCCGAAGTTTCAATCCATCCTTCTAGCGCATGTATAAATGAAAATTTTGAAATATTTGTATGTTTGGTAAATTAATTTGGGATATTCTCATTTGATGTATTTTTTTTCTTGATCTCATAGCCCATTAAACTGTCAAAGTTTTTCTCACCTTGTTAAGATTATTTTTATTGGTATCTTATCATTTCAAATGATCAATTATCTTTTTGGACAACTCAAACAAGTGTAAGAAAAATTTTCCGGTAACCTAAAGAATTAAAAGACAAATAGTCCTTTACTTTTTATATGATGAGGATTGGTCTCCAAAATAATTGAAAAATGGTTTGAACCAAAGTTTAAGCCTTGGCCAAGGCACTATGGAAAGGTATATTACTCGAGCTTGTTGTAGCTCCTATGTGACCATGAGCTCCGTTATATATGCAATGCTAAAATAACTTAGTTGGTTAGACCGTGCAGCTGTTAACCACAAGGTCGGAGGATCAAACACTCCTTCTGCGCATGTGTAAATAAAATATTAGTTTCATTGGTAAATGAAGTTGAGATATTCTCATGTATTTTTCTCTAGATTTCATAGTCCAAAAGCGGTCAAAGTTCTTGTCACATTGTTAAGATTATTCTTATTGGTATATCATCATATCAATTATCATTTTGGACAACTCAAACAAGGGTAATAAATTTTGTCCGGTTACCTAAAAAATTGAAAGACAAACCGTCCTTTCCTTTTAACATGATAATTAGTCTCTAAAATAATTGAACAGTAGTTTGAACCAAAATAGAAGCCTTAGCCTACACTATAGAAAAGTATAGAACTCATACTTGTTCTAGCTCACATGTGACCATGAACTCCATTATATATGCATGTCCATTATATATGCATGGTTGAATAACTTTGGTTTGAACTTGGGGCCGTTAACAGAGACATATGTATACATGGACTGAAGTGGGCTTAAGCCCACGCCTTAATTTTTTTAATACATATATAATAAAATAAAAAATCTGAAATCCCAACTTCTCAATATTTTCCGATGCTTCTCATTCCTTTCCAATTATATACTTATGTATATATAGACACATAATATTCTCATATTTGTATTCTTGTTTATTTGCAATAATTTGTTTAGATCAAAATCAGTAATTTTATAATTCAATATTCTATTAATTTTTATTATTTAATTATTTTTATTTAAATTTTATATTTATTTTTCTAATTCGCTAAATAGATAGAATCTCAATTTTTTTCTAATTCTCTTTCTCTAATATTTATCTTCTTACTTATGTATATTATGTTTATGTTTATAACTCATTTGATTTTATTATACTTAATTAAATATCATAATCTTTAAAATTTATAATATGAGCATTATTATTATTTTTTTTTTAAATTTCACTTTAATTATTTAATAAAATATTTACTTAATCTTAACATTACAGTCTTTACCACTCCCGAAGAAACATTTTCAGCAATGAACAACGAATAGAACTTTGCAATAAAATAGATGATGCCTTTTTTTCCCGATTATTTGACACTTTATATTGAACGAGATTTAGGCAAGGATGTTAATATATATTTATTATTAATGAATTTTATTCAACTTATTTAAATATGATAATATAATGTCTTCTTTTGATATACAATTTATTACACAAAATTTAAGCTCACCCTAATACAAATTTTTGGATTTGTCTCTAGCTGTTAACCACAAGATTGGAGGTTCAAGCCCTCTTTCTAATTTGATGTATCTTTCTCTCTCTTGATCTCATAGCCCATTAATCGGTTATAGTTCTTGTCACCTTGTTAAAATTATTCTTATTGGTATCTCATCATTTCAAATGATAAATAATATTATTGGATAGCTCATAGCCCATTAATCGGTCAAAATTCTTGTCACCATTTTTTAATTATTCTTATTGGCATCTCATTTTTTGAAATGATCAATTATGTTTTTGAACGACTCAAACAAAAAATTGAAAGACAAACCGTATTTTTCTTTTAACATAATGATGATTGGTATCCAAAATAATAGAACTGTGGGTTGAACCAAAATGAAGCCTTAACCAACGTACTATGGAAAAGTGTATAACTCGAGCTTTTATAGCTCACATGTGACCATGATCTCCATTAAATATCTATTATTGGAATAGCTTAGTTGGTTAGAGAGTGTGACAATAAGGCTGGAGGATCAAACCCTTCTTTTAGTGCATGTGTAAATGTAAGATTGTAAATATTTGTTTCCTTGGTAAACTAAGTCTTGATCTTCTCATTTGATGTATCTTTCTTTTGATCTCATATCTCATTAATCGGTATTCTTATCACCTTGATCAGGTTATTCTTTTTGGCATTTCATCATTTCAAATGATCAATGATATGTTTGGACAACTCAAACAAAGGTAATCAATATTATTTGGCTACCTAAAAAATTGAAAGACAAACTTTCTTTTCCTTTTAACATGATGAGGATTGGTCTCCAAAATAATTGAACTGTAATTTGAAACAAAGCCTTCGCACTATGGAAAAGTGTATAACTCAAAATTGTTATAGCTCACATATGACCATGAACTCAATTATGTATGCAATGCAGGAATAGCTCAGTTGGTTAGAGCATGTGCCTGTTAACCACAATGTTGTAGGTTTAAGCCCTCCTTCTACTACATGCGTAACTGAAATTTTAATTTTTTTTTTGGTAAATTAAGTTGAGATATTCTCATTTGTTGTATGTTGGTCTTGATCTCATAGTTTTTTAATCGATCAAAGCTCTTGTTACCTTGTTCAGATTATTTTTATCGGCATATCATTATTTCAAATGATATTTTATTGGTTTGGATGACTCAAACAAGGGTAAGTAATATTTTCTGGCTACTTAAAAATTTGAAAGACAAACAGTCTTTTCCTTTTAACATGATTAGAATTGGTCTCCAAAATAATTGAATTGTGATTTAAACTAAAATGGAAGCCTTAGCCAAGGCACTATAAAAAGTGTATAACTTGAGTTTGTTGTGGCTCACATGTGACTATGAGCTCTATTATATATGCATTGTAGGAATAACTTAGTTTGTTAGGGTGTGTGAACCACAAGATTAGAGGTTCAAGTCATCCTTTTAGCGCATGCATGAATGAAAGATTGAAAATATTTTTTCTTGGTAAATGAAGTTGAGATATTCTAATTTGACATATTTTTCTCTTAATCTCATAACCCACCATCCCAAAAAGTTATGATATATTTTTAAATTATGAGACCTTCCACTAAAGAAATTGTTTATTTTAGTCGTGAGTTACTTCTTTAATCTCAGTTTTTTTTCCCTAAAATCGTTAATTTTCTAATCGGTCAAATTCTTGTCACCTTCTCTCGATTATTCTTATTGGCATCTCATCAATTTAAACGATCAATTTTCTGTTATGATGACTCAAATAAGGGTAAAAGACAATCTGTCTTTTCATTTTCACATGATATTTCACATGATATAGTCTTCAAAATAATTGAACTATGATTGGAACCAACAAGGAAGCATTAGCCAATCACACTATGTTATCTATTGATAGACCAAGAATAGTTGCATCCCCTCGGGTTCAACTCTACATGTTTTTCTAACCATAGTAGATCAAAATTATAATAGCCTAACTTCCTAATAGTTTTTCTAACAAATATATTATTCGTTCGAGTCTCTAAAAGATAAGTGAGATTGAAATCCTTAACCATATCCTTAAATATTGAAATTGCACCTGAGTTTTTTTTGGGGAGAAGAAATTACCAAACCCAATGTCTGGGTACAACCTTTCAACAATTCTAAGTAGTAAAAATGACTAACAAATCCTAATGTTAGCTCAAGAAATATGATGCACTTAATTTCATAGGGTGCCACTATTGTAATACAATGTTACCAATAATGTTACCAATGAATCTATAAAGGATTTGCAAAATCCCACAATCTCCCTAAAATTTGCCACAATCGACTCCAATGTGTGAACGTGTCAAACAAAACCCTAAAAATACAATCACAAACAAACCCTAAATTTGTATTTTCTTGAAAATGATAACGCTAGAACAAAGACTATCTCCTCTTCTAAACACTTTAGTACAATAAACGATAACAATCCCATAACAATCGAGAAAGTAAATGAGAAAAAACTCTCATAAGAGATAGAAAACATTGCAAATTCAATTGTATTATAGATAATTTAGGTTTTTTCAATGTTAACAACAACATGAGTTAGGGCCTCTAGTATTGATGGGTTAATTAGGTCAATATTTTTCTTTAATGATCCGTTTTGATTGGGCCTTTTTTTTTCCAACTCATTGTGCTTCTAATAGAATCGAACCCGTTTTCTTAAGTCGGCTCTTACCACTAGGTTATTTTGATAGGAACGTCTTGTATTTGCAAATCCCACGTTAGATTCGATCAAAATAAGAAAAAAATCCTAAAGTTTTCCAAAACAAAATTTTGTATGAATGATAAAATTTAAGTTTTTTTTGAATTTGTTGACATTATTGAAAAAAACAATTCCCAAATGACCCTCAAACTTAACAAAATTGCAAGTCTGACCTCTGTCATATTTTGATTGATGACCTATAAAGTATAAACTCCGATCTGCAAATCCAAACACTTTGATCGTTTTTAAGAGAGAGAAAACTGAAACTAAGCTCTCCTGTGCAGGCAGGTGTAGCTGCTAT
The DNA here is from genome assembly GCF_907164915.1 of Impatiens glandulifera. Classification (NCBI taxonomy): domain Eukaryota; kingdom Viridiplantae; phylum Streptophyta; class Magnoliopsida; order Ericales; family Balsaminaceae; genus Impatiens; species Impatiens glandulifera. The sequence goes on along the minus strand of NC_061865.1, from coordinate 45,523,593 downwards.
ACACTTGGGTATGCACATACTTACACATTCAGAGAGACTGAAAGAGGGGATATAGAGATAAACAGAGTGAGAGATTATAATGGACCATCATGATCAAGACCAGGAGCATGAAGTCTATGGAGGGGAAATACCCGATGCAGGAGATATGGATGCCGATATTGATATGTCTAGGGCTGAAGAAGAGGACCCTAGTGCCAAGGTCTTCAATCTTTCCTTATTTTATTCTCCGATCTTTTTATTCTGCAGTATGTAACTCGATTTAGTTCTTTCTTGATTTGATCATGATTAGGACCTGGAGGATATGAAGAAGAGACTTAAGGAGATAGAAGAAGAAGCTGGTGCTCTTCGTGAAATGCAGGCGAAAGTCGAGAAGGAAATGGGAGCTGGCCAAGGTTCCTTTCTTGTTTATTCTATTGTGTGTTCTTTATTTGAATTAATTGTCATCTGTTCTATGATTGCCATTATTTTATTTTAAATTTATGCATTGGAGAGAAGAACCTTTACTGAATTTGAGTGGAACTTCATATGTTATGGTAATTGAGTTGGAAGTGTCTGATGGAGATGTGTATAGGTCTGAGTGATTGATATTTCAGACCCATTTCAGCCTAGATGTATTTGAGAGTTCCTGTTGAATTAGTTCAATGTCAATACAATAATTGTTGAAAACCCAACTATGAAATTCTAACTTCATTGAGGTTGTAATAAATGTTTGAAAGTAGATGAAAATGTAAGCCAAATTAGTGTTTGAGCCAATTGATGGCAGGAAGATGACAGAATAGTCTGAAGGATTTGCATCCTTCAAGTTCTCAGAATGGCCAAACCTTCAAGTAAATGTTTTTCTATTACTAAGCCTCTCCCACAAGTTAATAGAGATAGAAATCAAGAATCTGTGTATTTCCCCTTTGCACAATCTTGTTTCATGTTACTATGGTCTAAAATAGTATATAGAACCAGTTTATGATAGGAACTGGTTGCATGTGTGGAAGTTGTTATGGAATTCTGCTGAAGTTCATTTCTAATTGAACATAATTTTGTATACAATTCTGCTGTCTCCGAAGTTCATTCCTAATTGATCATAATTTTGTATACAATTCTACTGTCTCCAAAGTTCATTCCTTATTGATCACAATTTTGTATACAATGCTGCTGTCTCAGAAGTTCATTCCCAATTGATTACAGGAATCATAATTTTGTATAGCCCATTTGGAAACATCTTTTGTTTGTGAATCTGGATCCAGATGGGGTTACTGCCAATAAAATTTTAATTTTGTTTCCAAACCTGATCTCATTTGGATTCACATCCAGATGGAACAGAAACTAGTGTTTCCATTCTGTTGTCACTCTATCCCATGTTCTAATTGACCTACATAGTTAGTTTATAGGACAACTGTTAAAAATTTTGTAAGCTTGCCTTATGCTCCAAGTCCTATCAATTAAAAGTTGTGAAAGTAACTTAATATTTGGTAGTCTGATATCTTCTATCAGCTGTTGAATCTTTGTCTACTTTCTATATTTGCAGTTCTTATGTGGGAAAGAATTCTTATTACATTTATATCTCATTAGTTGATTGGATACTACATGGAGGCATGATTCTTAATTTTCTAAGCCAAACTAACACCTCATTCAAAGAGACAAGAGTTTTAGGATAATGTATTGCAACCAAAGTGCCTGATGAAGGCACCTCAATGCAGCACACACAAGGCTTAATGTTTTTTTTAAGAGAACAAACCTTGACCATTCTCATTCTGCGCCAGTCCACATAAAAGGGAAACAGAAAAATACTTTGCATCCATTTTTCCAACAAATCAACTTTATGCAAAATCGAATCACAGATTCTTACGCTTGAAAAGATAGTTCAATACCATTAAATATCCTCTTTGTTTCTTTTACAGTGGTAATCCACAAATTAGAAAGCCATCTTCATGGCCTTCTTTAGTGACTTTGTTTTAATCTCCAGACTAGTTAAACACATCCATATCCTTCAAGAGACTTGAACAGAGTCCTTGATTTCCAGTTTTATTGCCAAGGCCTGTGCCCATTCTTCCAGCAAGAGGAGTGCAAATATTTTCAGTAAATTTGCCAATTCTACAGAATTCCTGGATAGTTATATTCCCTTGCAAATTGGTTTCTTGCTTGTAGACTATTGCTAAAAGTTTGTACCATCCTCTAGCCTCCCAATCTTGTTTGGTCCAAAATCAAAATGTTCCCTACAATTTTTTTATGCATAGTCTATATGGTTTGATCTTGTTTTTTGCAGCAACTCTATTAACGAGGAATCCTTAAAGACTATATTTTCTCGACAGTTGAATATTCTTGAACAAGCAAAGCCATTGAGATTTGAATTTGACTATTTCAAAACCACCTTGATCAATGGTCTACAAACATATCTGTTAAACAAAATGAGAGTTTATTTTGTTTCTTCAATTCTCTATAGAGATTTACCTCACTGAAATTGGAACTGGACTGGAAGCTATGGAATAGGCAGTAAGACATGAATTTTCTTTTATCAAGGGTTAGGATACCTCCTTTACAAAAGATACTATGAGCAGAGATATAAGGATTTTTTCCTAGAAGAATTGAACGAGTGTTTGGCATATGATGCAGTAAGAGATGGCAATAAGAAACTAGATGCAATCAACCAGAAAAATGTACAAATGAAATTAAGCGAGAAATTATTAGGATATTTTTTAGAAATTTCATTTAGTTAGTCAAAAGCTGAGAATCTATGCCCTATTTGGTTTTGGCGAATTGGATGGTTTCTACTGTGAATCTGTATTAGATGTATGGTGTTTGTGCTTATTGGTTTGCTTTAACATTTTATTGGAAATATTTTGATTGTTCAAATAACTAGATGTATATGCAGATTCAAGTGCTTCTGCAACCCAAGCAGAAAAGGAAGAGGTTGATGCACGGTCAATATATGTTGGAAATGTGAGGCTCTAGAATTCTTTTTTTGTTCCATTTATTAATTCTTCTTTGAAGTTAAGGAAGTAGACTAATCACCCCTATTTAAGTTATACAGTGACCATATTTGAAAACACTGGTTCCTGAACTTAGTCAGATTCATAAATTTATTTTTGTTTTTGTATCTTGATCTAAATCAAAAAGCTTTTCCAAATAACTGCCCCATTTGTAAACACTTATAATTTTTGTTTCTGGGATTCAAATGAGAAACAACCAATCAAATTTTGAATTTGTCGCTAACTAAGTTTAGCTTTCAAATGTATCTTATTTGTATTCAAATACACAAACAAAACAATAAGTGTTTCCAAATATGTGTGCATACTTTGGCCTCATTTGTTTCTTCCTGTTTAGGTTTGCAAGTTACTTTTGTAATGAAAATATTCATGTAGAATACTAAATAAAGAATAGATCTTGTCCATAGTTTCTTTTGAACGGTTAGCATCAAAATGAATCCAATTGAATGCCAAAATGAAATCCGAGTAAATGCTGAAGAAATGAGGTACCTTGACAAAGTGTGGAGATATCCAATCTGTCTAGATAATTTTATCTCAGTGTACTATTTGATTTGTCTATCAGGTAGACTATGGATGTACACCTGAAGAAGTTCAACAACATTTTCAGTCGTGTGGCACTGTAAACAGGGTGACAATTTTAACAGATAAATTTGGTCAGCCTAAAGGTTTTGCTTATGTTGAATTTGTTGAACTCGAGGCTGTCCAAAATGCTGTGCTGCTAAATGAGACTGAATTGCATGGCCGCCAGTTGAAGGTAAAAATGAAATTGTTGACTGGGATATTTAATTGGTTAAGATCACAAATATATAATTCATTTTGGCTCCTCAGGTGTCAGCTAAACGAACCAATGTTCCTGGGTTGAAACAGTTTCGTGGAAGACGGGCCAACCCTTATTTTGGTTTTAGAGGCAGGATGCCTTTCATGCCCCCTCCTTTCTATGCACCATATGGTTATGGGTAAGCAAAATCATTTTGTTTTTCTATTTTCTTTTGGTATAGTATCTGAGTTTCGAGAGAACAAATTTTTCCTCCATTGATAATCAATGTCATACAAGTTATAGGTATTCAATAATATAGTAACAACATACAAATGACAACTTTAACCTTTTGAAAATTAATCAAATTCCGCCACTATAATTTAGAAACTTGATTGGTTTTCTGTAATGCAGGAGGGTACCCAGGTACAGGCGACCAATGCGGTACAGGCCATATTGATTATGTTTTTTCTTCTTCCTATTTCATTATTAGAAGATCATCCTCTTCCTCCATCTTCATGTCTTGTTTGATTGATTTTCCATGGATGAAATGGCTTCCATGCTGTTATGGTTTGTAAACTGCATAGACAAAACATGAAATAGGCATATGATGAGAGTTTATAATGATGTCTACCCCATCCCCTTCTCATAACATTTCCAAAGAAACAGGCTTGATACTCTTTGTTTTCATTTTAATCCAACTGTTTTTAGTTTATGAAGTATTAAAGAAGATATTTGGCACACAGACCTGAATTCCTAAAGGTTTAGGTAACAATTTTTTTCTTTCTATTCTTGGTCTTGGATAAAAAGTTCATTAGATCTATTTGGTTCTCATTGTCTATTCAATTGGCAAGATAAGATCATCATACAGTCATTAAACAAGGTGTTGAAAGAAGTCATTACCTTTTATTTTATTTTAATTTAATAATAATAATAATTTATGTATTTGTTTAATAAAAAAAGTTATTTAAAATTATTATTATGCTAGAATTTGTATACTTAATTTATATAATTAATTAGTTTAAATTTAATTACAAATTATTAAATATAAATGGTCAAATTTAATAAATATGAAATATAAATGATCAAATCTATAATTTTCTTTTTTTTTATCAAATCAACTCAATAGCTAATTAATAAATTCAATTCTCACAATATAAAATTAGATATGGAGTATAAATAACCTTAAAACTTGAGACTCAGTTTAAATTTTTAAAAACAAAAGAACAATCTTGACCATGATCACTAGTTCAATCTTATGAGCATTATTAAATATGATTAAACTTTGAACTATATTACCACATTTTACAATGTATATGTCATTTCATTTGTATTGTTTTTGTCCCATTCATTCTTTACCAGTGACTCACATTCATGTAATTTTAATAATATTAATATTGAAACGCTTAAATTTTTATAATATATATATATATATATATATATATATATATATATATATATAATTCTTACTTAATCAAATAACATTTCATCTAATCTCATTATTTAAGTTATTTAATTAGATATTAAAAAATATTTTTTTTAAATATATTTTTTTTATCATTATATATTAATATCTTTTAATTTTAATTTTTTTAAAAAAAAAAATTTAACACTAATAGTTATAATTTAAATAATCTATATATACTTAATAAAATAACTTAGTGAGATTATAATAACTGCCTTTTAGGACGACAACGGGTACCCTACCCGTCGGGTAGTGAATTACCCATTCTCGAACCCGATTTTCAAATTACTAACCGATTCCGACCTTGAATTCGACGTGTATCTCTATTTATATCCCCATCCCCGATTCGTCGGGTACCCGATCCCCGACGGGTACCCCATTACTCGATATTAGATATTAAAAAATATATTTTAATTAACTAAAATTATATAAATTAAATATAATATGTTACTACAAAATATAATAACCTAAAACTATTAATAAATATTATATCCTTAAACAATAGATAGAAAATCATTCACACTATATAATATAAATTCATTAATACTACAAAAATACAAAAAAAACTTAAAAGTGATAGAACATAATTCTTAATTAAACACAAAAACTTAAAAAATTATCAAATTAGTTTTCTCACAAAAAAACATCCTTCTTGAATACATTTCTTCAACACATGTAAAATACAACCTATGAAATCAATAAAAAAAAAAACCAACATTAACAAATAAAAAAAAAATAGAATTAAGATTAAAGTATTTAACTAATAACATGCATAACTTTATTAAATAAAAACATTACTTACTTGCATAGTTATGTAACTTCTGTTGCGGAGATTGAAAAATATAACATTTTTTTGTTATTGGAGACTTTGAACAAAAACTATAAGAAGTTGAAGAAGATAGAAGTTGAAAACTTGAACTCTTTAAGTAAGGTTGAATGGAAATATTATAAGAGAGAAACACTTATTACAATTTACAAATGAATGAAATGATGTTAAACGTGATACGTATAGGAAATGATGTTAACGTGATGTTAAGACTTAAGAGTAATGATAAAATAATTAATATATTTATTTAATGATAATTAGTAGTTACAAGTTGTGACGTGGAATTTGATAAGTCACTTATTAATATATATATTAATATTAATATATTCGGGTATCGGGTTTGGGTTTCCAACACTCCCCATCCCCGACCCCGAACCCAAACCCGATCGGGTACAATTTTTCACTCCTCATCCCCGACCCCGAACCCGATTTAAAATACCCAAACCCGATCATAGGGTACCCACGAGTATCGGGTATACGGGTACCCATTGCCATCCTTATAAAAAACCAAGAAAAAAAAATTATCCATTAGTTTATTTAAAATTGTTTTATTATTTTGAATCAAATTATTAATCAAATATAAAGTTCAAATGGAATCTAATATTACTTATTATTATTATATACATATTTGAAAAAATAAGAATATTAAAAAATTATCTAACCAATTCATTTAAGTTTTTATATATATAATAATTTTAATTATTTGAGGCATAAACCTTATGTTTTTTTATCACCAATGTTTGTATTACTCCCTTAAGTTTTTCTTAGGTTTTTTTATTACCGATGTTTGTGTTACTCAAGACGACATTTCGTATTTGAACGAATCCTTAAGACATTATTGCTTCCGCTTTATCTACCCATATTCGCTTACTTACATCTAATAATTACTTCTTTTAAAAGATTCAAATCTTGGTCTTTAGTATGAAATGTTAACACTTTATAATATTATGTATGTATATATATTTTGTAAGTTAAATTTTAAATAATTAAATAAATTATTTATTAGTGTCTAATATTATTTATTATAATATATATATTTAAAAAAATAAAATATTAAAAAATTAACTAACCAATTCATTTAAACTTTTATATTTTTAATAATTTTGATTATTTAATAATCAAATTTGATTATGCATTCTTAAATATTCAATTAAACCTTTTCGCATAAATCTTATTCAAGCCGAAATTCCCACTGGTCAGGTCATAATTATCACCAATATATAATTATTATTATCTACATAATAAATAAACCCACAAGATCTGGTGATCCGGTCCTTTATCTGAGGCTTTACCGGCCAGCTTCATTCATATTTCATACTCTAGCTGTTCCGAATCCGATGGATGCTTCCCCGTCATATATTTGTAGATCCATGAAAGAACTATCAGAGCCGCTACCCCTAAACCGCCGGATGCGATAAATCCCGCCATGATCAAGAACACTGTTATCGCGGCCGGTACCAGAACAGGACTGAATATGACAATCAGCGGCGTGACCAACGTGAGGGTGACGATGGTTCCGATCAGAATGAAGGCAGAGAGGAGAAAAAAGGATCCGCCGGCGACCATGGACGCGGAAACCTTCAATATGATCTGCTGGCCGGAACTTGGCTGGTTCATGGTCGGCCCTTGAGCCTGCAAATTATCCAGCCTCATTGACGATGATGTTGATGATACTAATCGGATGGTTGCGATTTATTGTTGGATGATGATTAGATGAGACTATAATATAGATGTATGTAAAGGAATGAGCACGCGTTCTTTCATTCTCATGCATTTGCCTTAGAATTCTCACACGTTGCTTTTACTTTTAGAGCACAATTGTTGATTGTTTTTATTTTTTCAGACATTTAATTAAAAATTAAGGTCAAATTACAAAGAGCAAAATGTATGATTGATTTCCTTTCATGGTCTCAATTAGTTATTAGTTTGTTGGAGAGTCATTATAGAGTATAAGGAATCTTGGGTTTGATATAATCATTATTTTCTAAGTTTCAATCAAATTAATTTGTACTTTTTTTTAACAAATTTATTTCATAAAAAAAATAAAAAATAACAACTATTTGTTGTCATGTCAAACGTAGAAGACGTAGAAGAGCACCAGCAAAATTAGTTTATTCTCCCGATGATGCTTAAACCGAAAATCCAAGGGGGCAAGCCAAAAACCCTCCCATGAAATATTCTCATGACCGACTCTCACACACAAAAAAAAACAACCACGAGTCATCTAGTGAACCAAAATAAACTGACTAGAAACCAAAACAACAAAAATCAAACCTCCAGAATAAACCTGTTAAAAACAAAAGGGAAGACAAGAGCAACCTGAAAACATTACTTTCTTCCAATCTCATAAGAAGATCCACGATGCATCTGACAGAACCTACAGTGTTTCCCATCCTAATTAGAATAATATCCGCGAGAGTCATTAAAAGAAGGCCCTTGAGAATTTTTTTGGGCTACTTCTATTGTCAAAGATCCTCCTATTAATTCTTTCAAGCCATATCGTCCACCAAATAATAAGAAAAATAAGAATCCATTTCTTTTCAAGCCCAACGTTATTGCATTGATCCACCCACTTAGACAAAAAATTGTCGATAGTCCCTTGTAGAACCCAATTAACCCCGAGAATTCTCTACAATAAACTCCAAATGGGTTCAACGTAAGGGTAATATAAAAGAATGTGTGAAACAATCTCCTCCACCTCCCTACATAAGTGACATCTTCTCACAATAAGGATCCCTTTAGATTGAAATTTATTGCCCGTAAGGATACCATCATGGTGGGCGCACCATCTGAAGAAAGTAATTTTGGGGGTGTATCATTTTGTCAAACCACATTCAATAGGTAGTTATTCATCTCTAATTGGTTTAATGACTTATAGTGTTTCTCACGCTAAACCCGATCCAACTTTTTCCACATCATCTTATCATTACTTGTAGGGTTTAATATTGTTCCTTTGATTTTATTATTTAGTTTCTCCAACATCTCTTTTTCCACGTTGTTGAGTCTACAATGAAATCTGATAGTAACATTATAACCATTTCTATCTTGAAACTCTTTTAGCATGATACTATTCCCGCACAGTTATCGTGCCACAAACTGATGGAATTATCCTTGTCCATAACAAACCTTGAATTTTCTCTGAGATGTCTCCAATTATTTCTAATTCTTTTCCAATCCACATCCATTTTTAGCGTTGACCTTCTAAGTGAACCACCCAAACCAATTATCTTTGTATTTACTATGGATAATATTTGTCCAAAGACTCTATTTTTCAACCGCGTACCTCCCAACACCACTTAGACAACAAAACTTTATTGAAAGAAAACATGTCCCTAATTCCAAGACCCCATCTTTGGTGGGACTTTTGGCCTTGATCCATCTAACTAAATGAGTAATGTTAGAATCGATTGATCCCCAAAGGAAGTCTCTCATCAGCCTTTCAAATTTTTTCCGTCACTGCTATTGGGAGTCTAAAAATAGACATCATATATGTTGGGAGAGACGTGAGCATTTTTTTTTGTAACAACTAACTCCCTCTTTTAGAGAGCATTTTGCTCTTCTACATTCCCAGCGTTATTTCAATTTCATTGATAGTTGGGTTCCAGATTTTTTGTCAAAATTAATGAATGACACGTTTAAATTCCCTAACTACACCCCGCATTCCAAGAAGATATTTTCTTGTACATGAGACTTTCTCTCTTCTTAAGCGTCTACCAATTTTAAAAGTACACTTAACGTCTTGTATTTTAGGGCATGAATGATCTAATCCTAAGATTTATTTATCCATTCAAATGTTCATTCTTTAAGAGAATTTTGTGCGATTCGAAATTAGTCGGTCTCATGCCTTAAATATCCATTCGAGTGCTCCGCCCATGGAGGGGACGCATCGAAACACTTAAATGGTAAACACGAACCGTGCACCTTTTAGAAGAAAAAATTTCTACGAAAGCTATGCTATAGAACCTCCATGGCTTAACTTCCTTTTGAATCCACAAAAAAGTATGTAAAAGAACTATCCATATAGGATGTTATTCTACTATTTGAGATGATAAACCAAAGTGGAGTTATATATCATAGATGTTTCCATGTTTGGCCCGTACATGTTCTAGATTTGTACGTGTTCAAAAACATAATAATCTGGTTGATTTTAAGAGTCACCACTTTAGTTTACTTCACAAAGAAACTAAAGAAAGAAAACTGAGTATTCACGGATTAAGCGTCGATGCTTGGTTACGCATGATGAAAGGGCCGCAAAAGTTATGTCATATGCACCTATCCCATGGGATAGTATCTACTCCTATGTAGTTGACCATTATTTGTAAAGATACGTTACACAATTACATTCCGAATTCAAAATTATTTTGTTTGTGAATGCCCTAACCTTGTCTCTAATCTAGAAGGAGTAATCATAGTTCTTGATTAAATTCTAATAAGGGTTGGCATCAACCCATTAGAATTATTGAATGTCTATTTATCGTATCTTAAGTTTATTTAATAGAACATTCTATGCTTAGTCTAGAGGTGATTCTGGACTCTCGTTAGATATTCCTAGACTTAAAAAAGATGAAATGAATCCACGAATGCGCTCCTTGGTCACACATGTGAATCACAATGTGAACTCTCGCGTTTGTTGATTTACTTGAATGGTTTTTTGTTAAAAGACTGCAAATCCTTGCACATGAAGGACTACACTAGTTCACGAGAATATGGATGAAAGAAACGAAGAGGGGAATTGGAGCCCGATGTATGCAACAACTGAAATTGAGAATTTTCTCAAAAGAGTTGCAAAATTCCAAGAATTTTTGTGCATGTCGAACATATTTTTGAAACCCTAATCTCAATTTTACAACTTTTCGGGTTTACGAGATGTTTAGTAATCACAAACTTCTTCTACGGAGGAAAATATCATTCTAACATTGGGAATTTTCCTACGAAAAGAACATTCCAAATTGTCAATTTAAATTGAAAATAAGTGTAACTAAAAAAATATGTCAATTTGAATAATTATTCGGGACATAAACGTCCAGAAAATGCAATATTTTGGGGGAAAATGTCCCGAAATATGAAAATTTGGGACATAAACATCCATAATATGAACATATTCCGGACTAAAACCTCTCGAAAGTGTGCATGTTCAGGATAAAAACGTATCGAAAATGTGCATGTTCGGGACAAAAACGTCACAAAAATGTGCATATTTTGGATGTTTATTTCCTGAAAATATTCATATTCGGATAAAAACGTCCAAAATATGAACATTTTCAGGACATAAACGACCTGAACATAGACATTTTTGGGACAAAAACATCCCAAACATGGACATTTTCGGGAGAAAACGATCTGAAATTGTTCATATTTGGGACATTTATGTCCCAAATATAAATATTTTGGGGACGTTTTTTTCTTGAAAATGTGCATGTTCGGGACGAATATGAATATTTTCAGGACCTAAACGTCCTGAAAATGCAAATTTTGGGGGAAAATGTCCCGAAATGAAAAATTTGGATATAAACGTCCATAATTTGAACATATTCGGGACTAAAACTTTTCGAACGTGTGCATGTTCGGGATAAAAACATCTAAAAAATGTGCATTTGGGACAAAAATGTCACGAAAATATGCATATTTGGGATGTTTATGTCCCGAAAATGTTCATATTGGGACAAAAACGTCCAAAATATGAACATTTTTGTGACATCAACGTCTTGAATATGGACATATTCGGGACATAAACGTCCCAAACATGGACATTTTTGGGAGAAAACGTCTCGAAAGTATTTATATTCGGGACGTTTATGTCCCGAATATAAAAATTTTGGGGACGTTTTTCTCTAAAAAATGTGCATGTTCGGGACGAATATGAATAATTTCAGGATATAAACATCTTGAACATGCAAATTTTAGGGGGAAAATGTCCCGAAATATGAAAATTTGGGACATAAATGTCCATCATATGAACATATTCAGGACTAAAACCTCTCGAAAGTGTGCATGTTCAGGATAAAAACGTCTCAAAAATGTGCATGTTCGGGACAAAAAACGTTTCGAAAATGTGCATATTTGGGATGTTTATGATTCGAAAATGTTAATATTGTCACAAAAACGTTCGAAATATGAATATTTTCGAGACATAAACGTCCCAGACATGAACCTTTTCGGGAGAAAACGTCCTGAAAATGTTCATATTCAGGATGTTTATGTCCCGAAAATAAACATTTTGGGGACGTTTTTTTCTTGAAAATGTGCATGTTCGGGACAAATATGAATATTTTCGGGACATAAACGTCCCGAACATGCAAATTTTGGGGGAAAAAATGTCCTGAAAAATGAAAATTTGGGACATAAATGTCCATAATATGAACATATTTAGGACTAAAACCTTTCTAAAGTGTGAATGTTCAGGATAAAAACGTCTCGAAAATGTGCATGTTCAGGACAAAAACGTCTCGAAAATTTTCATATTTGGGATGTTTATGTCCTAAAATGTTCATATTTTGGACGTTTTTGTCCCAATATGAACATTTTCGGGACTTAAACATCCTGAACATGGACATTTTCGGGACATAAACATCCCAAACATGGACCTTTTCAGGAGAAAATGTCCCGAAAATGTTCATATTCTGAACGTTTATGTCCCGAATATAAACATTTTGGGGACGTTTTTCACTCGAAAATGTGAATATTCGGGACGAATATGAATATTTCCGAGATATAAACGTCCCGAACATTCAAATTTTTGGGGAAAAAATGTCCCAAAATATGAAAATTTAGGACATTAACGTCCATAATATGAACATATTCAGGACTAAAACCTCTTGAAAGTGTGCATGTTCAGGATAAAAACATCTTGAAATGTGCATGTTTCGGACAAAAATGTCTCGAAAATGTGCATATTTGGGATGTTTATGTCCTGAAAATGTTCATATTGGGATAAAAATGTCCAAAATATGAACATTTTCATGAAATAAACGTCCAAAATATGGACATTTTCGGGACATAAACGTCCCAAACATGGATATTTTTGGGAGAAAATGTCCCGAAAATTTTCATATTCGAAACGTTTATGTCCCGAATATAAATATTTTGGGAACATTTTTCTCTAAAAAATGTGCATGTTCGGAACGAATATGAATAATTTCATGAGATAAACGTCCCGGACATGCAAATTTTGGGGGGAAAATGTCCCGAAATATGAAAATTTGGGAAATAAACGTCCATAATATGAACATATTCGGGACTAAAACCTCTCGAAAGTGTGCATGTTCATGATAAAAACGTCTCGAAAATGTGCATGTTCGGGACAAAAATGTCTCAAAATGTGCATATTTGGGATGTTTATATCCCGAAAATGTTCATATTGGGACAAAAACGTCCAAAATATGAACATTTTCGGGACATAAACATCCTGAACATGAACATTTTCGGGACATAAACGTCCCAAACATTGACCTTTTCGGGAGAAAACGTCCCGAAAATGTTAATATTCGAGACGTTTATGTCTCGAATATAGACTTTTTGGGGACGTTTTTCTCTCGAAAATGTGCATGTTCGGGACGAATATAAATATTTTCGGAACATTTTCTTCCGAAAATGTAAATGTTCGGAATGTTTATGTCCCGAATATACGAATATTGATAATTGCATATTGAATATTTAGAAAAATCAAGATGGATTAAACAATTTTGTTAACTAAACGGAGAAAAGAAGAAGAATCATTATTAGTGGATTACAATTATTTTCCAAGACTAGTTTGATGAACTTCACCTTAATTTTTTTTTAAGTAACATTGGAGATGAATATTCGTATAGGTGGTGCAACAAAATCATAAATGAAGTACGTAGCTCATGCACATTAATATATATATATATATATATATATATATATATATATATATATATATATATATATATATATATATATATATATATATATATATATATATATATATATATATATATATATATATATATGCACTAAGATAAATATTTAAGAAACTTTAGTTTTTTGTTTTAACTTAAATACAATCATTCACAATTAGAATGTTATAACTTCACTTGAAGGTATCTAATCTTAAAAAAAAAATATAAAAAAAAATAACAGTTTTTTTTTTTTTTTTATGTTTAAATAACTTTTGTTCTTCATGGTAACTATTTTTTATTCGTGTTTATGTTTAGATATGTTTAAATTATTATTTTATATAAAATAAAAAATATTAATTTGATGGTCATAATTAATTTTAAAATAAACAAAATATATATATATATATATATATATATATATTTTTTTTTGATAAAGTGATATTTTAAATGATGTATATAAAATTTAAATAAAATTAACACTTTGATTAAACTCAAAAATAAAATAAAAAATGAGATTTTTTGTAAAAATTATTAAAAATTCGAAAATATTTAATAAATATTTTTTTAAACTGATTAATTAAATATTTATTATATTATATGAAATAATAATTTAAATCTATAAATATATATTAAAACATAAGTAATTAAATTTACAAAATTAATATTTTAAATATATATATTTTTAAATAAATAATTCTATTTATAATATTTATAAAAATAATAATTTAAATATATATAATAAATATAATGTAATTAATAAAAAAAAGTGAAAAAACTGAGTTTGAATTATCTAATACTATTAAATATCAAGAATATGAAATAATTAAGCCTTTTAATAGTGTTTTAAGGATATTTTATTGATGACAATTGGGTTTTGCATAAAAGGATCATTAATTTTTATCCTCTTGCTGGCCATTCTGGGTATTTGATAGGCCGAGGTGTTGAAAAATGTTTGATTGATTGGAAACTTAAGGATATTATGACTATGACTTTAGATAATGCTAGTTCTAATGATTTGGCAGTTGATTATTTGAGAAAAAGACTTAATCATTGGGAATCTAGTATTTTGGATGGAAAATTTCTACATATTCGTTGTGTTGCTCATATCTTCAATTTGGTTGTAAAGGATGGTTTGAAGGATATAGATTTATCTATTATGAAAGTTCATTCTATGATGAGATATGTTAGATCTTCTCCTTCAAGACATCAACAGTTTAAAACTTGTGTAGAAGAAGAGAAGATAGATAGTAAAAGTCTTGTTTGTTTGGATGTTGAAACAAGATGGAATTCAACATATTTGATGCTTGATTGTGCTGTAAAGTTTAAGAAGGCATTTGATAACTTGATATTTAGGGATTCCTTTTTCCATAAAGAGATGATGAAGGTGGGTGGAGGTCCTAATGATGAGGATTGGAGAAGGGTTAGTCATTTCTTACCAATTTTGAAGGTTTTTTATGATGCTACTTTGATGTTATCCGGTTCTCGTTATGTCACTTGTAATAGTTGTGCACAAAGTGTGTTTGCCATTGGTTTAGAGATCTCTAATTTGTACAAAAATGATGATGAAGGATGTAGGAAAATGACACAACAAATGAAAGTGAAGCATGATAAGTATTGGGGCGACATTCTTAACATCAATTATTTGATATTTATCTCTATGTTACTTGATCCAAGGCATAAGATGCATCTAGTTGGTTGGGTTGTGCGTAATTGCTTTGATGATACCAAAAGCACAATCTTGAATTTGAATGTGAAGCTTCTTATTGATGAAATGTTCAAGCTCTACACTTCTTCAATGCCTCAAGAAGATAAGCAAACAACTTCCTCTTCAAATAGTCCATTGAAAAATAGGAATGAGAATTGTCAAGGGGAAGTTATGGATTTTGCAAAGTTGTTGACTTCAAGGTTTCAAATGGATGTTGGTTTTGATCATACTCAAAGGAACAAATCTGTGTTGGATAAGTATCTAGAAGAGCCACTTGAGAATGATTATGAGAAATTTAATATTTTGTCTTGGTGAAAGGATAATTAAAGGAGATTTCCTATTCTTGCAAAGATGGCCCGTGATGTACTTGCTATACCTGTGACAACTGTTGCTTCTGAGTCGGCTTTCAGTACCGGGGGTCGCGTCCTTGACTCATTTCGTACTTCTTTTACCCTGAGAATAGTTGATGCTCTTATTTATACCCAAGATTGGGAACGAAGAACTAAGGCTGTGATAATTGAAGAAAGTTTAACATCATTGGAGCAACTTGAAGAAGGTTTAATCTTTTTAATTGTTTTATTTAATTTTAATTGATTAATATGTTTTTAAATTTACTAATACTGATATTTATAAATTGTTCATTGTTGATTTCGTAGGATTGAAAGATTTAACTGCAGAGCAACCAAGCTTTATAATTGATGACGAGAGTTATGACTGAAGTCTATCATACCCGAACTAGAAAAATGTCAAGGTACATCATCTTGTAATGTTTGATTGAATAGCTATTGTGCTGTTTTTTTTATAGAATAAGCTCATAAATTTTGGAACTCACTGAAGAAGAAGCCACTAAAGTTGATGGAACTTCCTACAAGGTTGCAGCCTACAAGTATTATAAAATGTTGAGTCATTTGGGTGGACCAATGTCTTTTTGTTGTACTTATGAGTTTGAATTTTAAAATTCTTAATGAACAATTTCAATTTTCTAGCATATGAAATTAAAATTCTTAATGAACAATTTCAATTTTCTAGCATATGAAAAAAAATCGGATCAGCGGGATCAGGCTGGCTGATCCGGTGTTTTCGGATCGGATAGTGATCGGATACCGGATTAGCCATCCGGTGTTTTCGGATCGGATAGTGATCGGATACCGGATCGAATACGGATCGTGATTTTTGGAAGAAAAAAAAGTCGGATATCCGATCTGAGTCATCACTCATCATATATACCCGTGTAAACTAATAAAATTATAATATGTTTTTAGTATATATTTTTGACAAATTTACCCTTACTTCATACATTTTTCATATATATAATTTGCCTACTCTGTAGAAGATCTACATATATAAAATGATATGACCAACCAATTAACTCTTTAAGCTTAATACTAAATAGAAATATATATAATAGATATTAAAACATTTACCAAATAATAATAATAATGTGGCAATAAACATTTAGAATTCAAGACATAGTCGGTCGGTCGTCATCATTATTATTATTATTAATATTATTATTATTAATTATTCTCAGTTTTCCATTGAGTTCATTTGTACGACCCAAATAAACCCTACTGAGTTCCGGTAACTTGTTCCTGCCGGAACTGCTCCGCCCGACCCTTGATCTCATGTGCCTTACCAGCCAGCCTCATTCTAGCATACTCTAGTTGTTTCGAACCTAGTGGATGTTTTCCAGTTATATATCTATAGATCCATGTTAGCACTGTCAGAGCCGCTATCCCGAAACCGCCGGATCCCAAAAATCCCGCTATGATCAAGAAAGCAGTGATCGTGGCTGGAACCAGAACAGGGCTGAATATGACAGCCAGTGGAGTGGCCAAGGTAATGGCTAAGATGGTCCCGATCATAATGAAGGCAGAGATGAGAAGAAAGGATCCGCCGGCGACAATGGATGCGACGACCTTCAAAATCTGCTTGCCGGAACTTGGCTCGTTCATGGTCGGCTCTTGAGCCAGCAAACTATACCGCCTCATTGATGAGGATGAAACTGATCGGATGGTTGAGATTTATTTTTGGTTGATGATGAGACTATATATGTGGTAAGGGGATAATATAGAGAGTACGTGTCCTTTCATTTGCATGCATTTTGCCTTAGAATTCTCACACGTGGGCTTTACTTTCATAGCAATATTGCCAGCAGTTCTTTAAACATAGAGAAGTCCGCACACTGAAATCTAGCTGTGAAAACCAGTTCTCATTTGATTGTTAAAGTTTGGTTGGTTTGTTTAATTATATATGATATCATTTAATCCATTTTTTCATTGATCATCTCATCTAAGATGGCAATGGGGTGGTTCGGGCGGAGAATGCATTTACCATTCCTGTCCCGTTTTAATTTCGGGAATTTTTTTAATACAATCCCACCTTGTTCAATTTTTTTCGGTTTCGGAAAATCCCGTGAGACACCGTTAATAATTTTTTTTAAAACAATAAATAAAAATTATAAAATAAAATTATATAAACAAATTTTTAATATAATATATATTGTAATATATTAAAAATTTATATTATTATAAAAAAATAACTTTACTACTCTTATAAAATATAATAAATAAATAAATATATTGCTGATTTAATATATTTAATTATGTTTATGGTGTTCGGGGCAGAATTATGGTGAAATCGGGGAGGGAAACACAAATACCATCTTCGCCCCATCCCCGTTCGGTTTCGGGGGAAAACCGTCCTAAACAAGACAATTCGGTTCGGTTTTCACGGGACGGTTTCAAATTGTCATCCTCTCATCAATCTATTAAATAAAATATTATTTATTTTAAAAAAAATAAAATTTATTTTACCACAAGTCTTTTTACTTAAAAAAAAATACTCATATTTTTTAAATCACCACCACTCAACCCTTTTTAAATAATTCATGTTTATTCTAATAATCTCAAAACCAACAAGTTCTTAATCATGGAATTAGTTTTGTAGTTGAAATCTTATAAATTCTAATGCTAGTCTTATTTGAAAAAATGGAAATGAGAAATGAAACTTGTAATCAAACCGTTTAAAATATTTGAGACCAAAACAGAAGTACTATAATATTTTGGATGAAACATTTTGAATTTAGAGGAATAATCCGTGAGATGTAAGGGAACAATTACTTTTGAGACATAGTTGATGATATAAGGGACCAACTATCTTAATGATGTATAGGGAAAATATATAGTCCTAAATAAGAATGAAGTGGAGCTTAAGAAGTTAAGGGAAGTATTCAATAATGTAAGCTCATTATGTATGAGAGGAAAATTTTGGAGATTTTACGACACGATCGGCATAATCAACACGAACAGAAAGAACAACACGATCGACATGGTATCAATGTTGCGGTTTTGCTTGTTGTGGTCACGGTTGCTAGTCGCTAGTCAAATTAAGAACGTGCGCACGATCGACACAATCGGCACGATCGACACAATCGGCACGATCGACACAATCGGCACGATCGACACAATCGGCACGATCGACACAATCGACACGATCAACACGAACGACACAATCGACACAATCAGCACGAACGACACGATATCGACTCTAATAACTAGTTTGTTCATTCATCTGCAAAGCTTGGTTGGAAGGTTAGAGTTTCTAGTTTACACTGTTCTGTAATAGTTAGAGTTTCTAGTCTACCATATTCTGTTATTGCTCCGTTTTGTTGTTGTGTTCTGCTATTCATCAAAATGGGAAGAAAGAAAAGCAATAAGAATAAAGAAGCTAGATAATTTGTGATGGAAAGTTTAAGGGAGATAGCTGAAAAAGAAATCGATAGAATTGATGAAGAAATTATCCATGAAAAACAGGAATGCAACAAAGGTAAAGAACCTATTACTGATATAGATTCTTAAGAAAGTGCAATAGGGAAATAGGGGAAAATGAATGAATATGGAAGATTGGGTATAATGAAATAGAAAACATCTTTGAACTGAAAAATCAAATCACAAAGCTACTGATTCATGCAAAGAAAGGAGATTGTTCTCAACAAAGAGAAAATACAGCAAACAACCGTCCAATTGAATATACATTATCTTCAAGATTGGAACCTACCAAAGAAGGAAGAATACGAAAAAATAGTAAACTAGTCAGTGGAAACAATGAGGGAGCTAATGAAGTCCCCAAAATCTAAAACCTATACTCTTAGGAGTAATTCTAATTGGAAGGTAAATGAAGTCCAGAAAAAAAAAATACAGAAAAAAAGTAGAAGAACATGCATACAAAGGTCTAATCTACTTGGGTGAGTTTAAAACAAAAGTTTAGATTCTCAACTCTCCTTTTGAATTTAAATTGCCCACGAAAGTGGAGGAGAAATGCGTCAAAGAATGGAAAAATATAGTTGTTGAGAACTACATAGAAATAACTGTGTATCTTTCCTAGACACTAAGGAATCACTAATGAAACAATGGGAGTAGAAGGGACTGGAGAAGGTTTATACAAATATCCATGATCTCTATTTTCTATAATTCAAAAAGGGAACGAACTTGGAGGATATTCTGAAAATTGGGCATACTTATATTGGATCCAACTGTATGAAGTTGATGAGATGGTCTGAATAATTGAGTCTTCTAAGCAAGCCAAATGAAATAACCCAAATATGATTCAAACTTAGGAACATCCCAGCACACATGTATAATGTAGAAGCTCTAAGTCACTTTGCTAGTTTATTGGGGAAACCATTATATATGGACCCAATTACAGAGGGAGGAGACCACCTTAACTTTTGCTAGAATAAGCATTGAAGTGCATCCTCAATACACTGTCAAAGAACATGATAGTTGTTGATAGGAAGAGAAAACCCACAGTCATGTAAATTTCATATGAATGGAGGCCAAACAGGTGTGCTCTCTACAATACTTTCTAATATGTTAGTACAAAATGTGCACAAATAATTGAGGAAGAACATAAGATCATGAAAGCTCAAGAAGCAAAAAAATAGGAAAATGAAATGGAAGAATTAAGAATGGAAGAGCATATTGTGGAAGTCAAGGATAGTGATAAAAAAGACAAAAATGAGGAAAATGCTGAGGAAGAAAGCAAGAAGGATTCTGAGAAAAAAAAAGAAAAAAAGAAAAAAAAGTAAAGAGAATCAAGGTGAAGAGGAAAAGAAAATTTTCTGTAATGCAAAGGATTATGATGAAAATGGAAGATGAACCTCGAGTTGTTGTTGAGGAAACTATACAGGAAAACACCCAAAATTTCAAAGATAAAACATAGAATTCTAAAGCCGATAAAGAAGATTCCAAAACCGATGTAGAGTCTGAAGCTAAAGCTAAAGATAAGGAAGACAAAAATACATAAATTCAAGTTGAAGATAACAAAGGTAAAAGCCCTGAAATTCTCAGAAACAATCTTTCTATCAAATTAGAACGGGCTCGTACAAAGAGAGAATTCAAAATGAGAAATAATAATACTCATCATTTAGGGTTTTTTGATTGTTATTCTTTAGTTATAGCTAGAGTTTGTCTAAATTTCATTTCTGACCGTCTCATTTTTGGGATTTAAATAGTTTTAACCGTTTAAAAAAACAAACAATATGACTAGATTTGGTATTTGAAATTTCAAAACTTGTGTCTAAGTTAATGCCAAATTCATGTAAGCCCCATTGGAAGGCATGTAGTGAAGTGGGGGATTAGGTACCTAAAAGGTTGGTTACTTAGTTTACTATTTGGTTGTTCTTATAACTCTAATAACCTCTTATATTAGCAATGATTTTGCGATGGTTATTTTGTAAGGAATTTAAATGAGAGGAGATAACTTAATTTAATATATTATGGATTTATTTAATAATGTATATTTATAAACATTTTTTAAATGAAATAAAAATATGTTAAAAAGAAACTAGAAAGTCTAACTTATTTTCAAATAAGAATAAAAAAAAGTGATCCTACACAAAAATCACTGAAAATCTATTTTATCATTTTAAATTTTATAAAATTACTTATGTTATAAATTTGTATTAAATTTTGCATTTCTCCCATACACCTTATTCTTCTACTTAGAGAATAAATTATCTATTTTATATAATATATATATATATATATATATATATATATATTATTCTCTTTATATATTATAAATTAATTGTTAAATATACAAAATTTTCTTTAAAAAATAATATATTTGTATCTTATTTGAATTATTTTTTATTTAATATTTAACATATTAAGTTATATTTATCTATTTTATAATTTAATATATTAATTTGGATTCTCGGATTCAATGTCATGGTAGTTAAAAAAATCAAGAATATGAGATAATATACCGAAAAGATGATTGAATATACTAATATAGTAGGAGAGATGAACGAGATACTCTATATTGACACGAACCTTAAGGTTCGAATGTCAATTCATATGCCTTAAAATAGAGTTTTCAAAAAGGACAATAAATGTTCAAGTATAAGAGATATTCATGGTAAATAATGGTTTAAGGTAATACGAAGAGTTGAAGAAGGAAGATATATCATCGCACAAGTACAATCTTTCGTCTTTTATGACAAGATGCACAATACTCAAAATTTTAAAATTGAAGAGAGCGAGAAATGTTATTCCCGCAAAGTTATGTACTCCGAGCTCACAGGAAGATTGTTAGTTGGCACAATGTCGCGTGACCACCCAAAGTTGCACCGAAACATTGTTTTATCCTTTATCTTACGTACCGTACGATGTTTAATAGCAAAAGACAAAATTATAAAATTTATGCACAACAAAGATGAAGACAATTATCCATCTCCTTGAAAGTTGTCCCGAAACATTGTTTTATCCTTTATCTTAAGTACCGTACGATGTTTAATAGCAAAAGACAAAATTATAAAATTTATGCACAACAAAGATGAAGACAATTATCCATCTAAGTTGTCCATTCAAAACCTATATATGGAGTAAAATTGCAACATCTTCTACATAACAACTTGTTTGTAGCTAACATTCTAAAGTACCTTTGTAGTTTGGAGCTATAGTATAACAAATCTAGTTAGAAATATATGCAAAAATCTTTTAAGGGGTTAGATAAAGAAATATTTGAACGGATGTGCACGACATCACTCACACGTGAAGAAGAGTTTCAATCGTTCAACAAAATTAAGAAACATGTCAAGGTCTCAATATTGATTATGCCAAATTCTCAAAAAATCACTCAATATAACGTGAGATAGTTAGATTTAATTTATGTATGGTTTGTAATATTACATTGTTCTTGCTTAATTCCATTTAAAAATTCCAAATTGTTGAGGCAAATGTTTGTTTATTAAAAAAAACAATTATATCACTTTCCTAACTAAGACATTTTTAATTAAAGGACTATAAGTCACATTATACATTAAAAAAATACTAATATAATTAATATATAATGGTATAATAATTTATTTTAATTAGGAAAACTAGCATTATACCCCACAGTCATGTCCCTCCATTTTCATTCAAATTTTTTCTAGTGAGAATCAAACTCTTGACCTTTTGATCTCTTAGTTCGACTATTTCCACCGGACCACCTTAGTGGGGTATATAAGTGTATAATAATCTTGATGTATTTTATTTGGATATTAGTTTTAGATATTATAAAATCAACTTAAATATTGAGTACTTACCATTTAGATATTTTCATTTGGTCAACTAATCTTTTATTTTTGAATATTTAAGTTTATAATTCCCGAAAAAACTCTTTAATTATGTGGAAGCTCGAAGTTCGAGAATTTCAACTTCGATCTACGAATCAGAATTCATTTTAAAATAAATATTATTTTAAAAGATTTTAAATAATTTCTGTCAGCTTTTGAAATTAATTATAAAGATAATTAATTTAAATTTAAATTTAAATAATTCGGAGATTTGTGGTAATCCAATTACAATTTGATTTTTTTTATAAATTCATTGTTTAAATTAACTAAAAATAATTAATTTAAAAGATTATTCCTTTGAAACAGAGTCGCCAATTGATTTTTGAAAATCAATAAAAATGACATACGTGTACAAACGTATTAGCCATAGTTTTTTTGGTTCGTAGTTTGGTGATACTCGGGAAAAGGGATTTCGAGCTTCATCCTCCGTACCCGTTTAAAAAAATCGATCTCTACTTATAAATTTAGCTTTTGAAAATCGGTTGTATAACGTTTTATTTAACTGATTATTCTTCCGGTGCAAGACATAAAAATGTTTTAGCGTTATTTAAAGAATTTTTACAACAATTATTTAAATGTTGATACTTGTTGCTAATGACGATTAAGGAGGAAAATACCTAAAGAACATCAGTTTAGAAGGCATTAGGGTTTAACAATAAATCATAAACAAGCCTTTGTTAAAATATGTTTTGTGGAAATATCCTAAAATATTTTGAAATCATTTTCTATTTTTTCTGGGATTTTTAGAAAATAGTTTGAGATTCCAAAATTATAAAAATAATTTTGGTTTTAAAAATGGGAACTAAACAGGCCTTATGACTGGTGTCCTAGGTCATAGGTTCAATTTAACGGTTGAAGGTTAAGGACCCTTAGTCTTAGGTCAGGAGCCGCTCTATCGAGGTGCTAATTAAGAACCCTCGGTCCTAAGCTAGAAAACTGAAAGGGTTTTTCACTATCAATGAGTATAATTCTCGGATGGTCCTCTCGGTCCTTAGTGAAAATCATGTTCCTGGGTTCGGGAATTCTTAGTCAGGTGCGAGACTCCTCGGTCGGGTGCGAGACTCCTCGGTCCTAGGTCTGACTTCTTGGTCGGATGAAAAAATCATTGGTCGGACCTCTCAGTCCTAACTAAAAAAATCGGTTGAATCTCTCGGTCCTCGATGAAGAACACCGGTCGGACCACTTGGTCTTGGATAAAAAGCCTCGATCGGACCTGTCGGCCCTATGTTAGATTTCTCTATCAGACCTCTCGGTCTTGGTCGAACCTCTCGGTCCTTAAGAACATCAAAATTGCAAGTTTTATAATTTTGATGGGGCCTTGGATTCTTCGATTCAAGGGATTGGCTAGCTTCATAAAGCTCTCATGAACATTTAAAACATCATCCCAATGTATCAATCGACCTGGGTGATGATCAATTCGTTCAAAACTAGCCAAAATTAGGTTTTTGGTTTTGAAGCTATTTTGAAGTGTAAAGAGCTAGCCAATAACTTCCTTATACTATACTTTATTGGTATCAAAATAAGAACACTATTTGTTTGTTTGGACCAATTCAAGAACACAAAATTTTCAATTATTTTGAAAATATTTGATTTTGATGAAACATGACCGGAATGGATCCAACATTATCAAAATAGTTGTCCAACATCATTAAAAACATATTGGGATGCATTCTGGACAGTTGTTCTTAAGGATTAATCCCCGAAGAACAATAAACATATTTTTGGATTTTAAAAATTAAAATTTGGGTTTTCCTGTTAAAGGTTGAATGATTTATTATAACCTAAATAGAAAGCTTGAAAATAATAATGGGATCAATATTCAATCCTAAATTTCAACAACCAGAAAATATACAAATTTATAAAAACTGAAATATAAAAAATTTAATTTCAAATTGTAAGTATGAATTAAAAGATGATTGGAAGCATACCAAGGATTAAAGAACACTCTTTAGACTTTAGGGAAGCTTTTGAGATGCTTGGATTCAAGCTTTAGAGCCTTACACATGAATTTCAAAAATCCAAAGCTTTAAGCTTCAATGACAGATTTTTTTATTTCTTCTGATTTGAAGCTTGAGATGTTATATCTTGGCTTCTGAATTGTTCAGGGAGGCTATTTATAGCCTCCCGAAGTCGGTTGGATGACTAAATGGATCGAATCATCCAAAATTCATTAATGGCATTTTGGTTGTTATTGAATCAACTTGTCAGAATAGGCATAACCACAACCTATTCTTATAGGTGAAATGTTCATCGGTAGGGTGATCATTTCACATTTTGAATCAGCCAATTTGGTTGACTATCGGCTGAATTTCATCTTGAGAAATCAAATATAGGACTTCATCCTTATCTTTCTGGCGATCGCGACAAAGAAGACATTTGCGGACAAAAAATCATCATTTTGGGCGCTATTGATGAATGCGGAGCGTTCTGTCAACGCTCTGTCACGTACCATTGGTGATCAGGCGAACCATTAGCATTTTAGTTAACAAGCGTTAGCCAATCTGGTGAGGCACGGGCGTGCGTTTCTTCGGTTAAAATAGGCTATGTGCACGCGTCTGGTACGTTGGATGATAATCCAATGTCCATCTAGTGGACGTGGTTTTGGCTATAACTTTCTCTCTGAGTTTCGGCTACACCCGTTAACGATTTTATTTTTATTTTAAAACATTAAAGTGTATTTGAAATTTATTTTTCTTTCATTCTTTTGACTTTAATTTTAATTTTTTTAAATACATTAAATATTAAAAATAAATATGATAAATATTTTTCCAATTTAGTTTAGTTTAGTTTTTTTGTGTGTGTATATTTTAGGGTTAAATAAATAAGTTTGTGGGATGAAATGAGTATCATATTTCTTCCTAAATTATTTATTTTAACCCCCTGATTTTCTTAAAATTATTTTAAGATAAAATGAGTACAACATTTATCCCAAATAATTTAATTCTTTATTTTGGTCATTTTCCTTACTTAATTAGGCTTTAATTATCACGATAATTAATCTAATTAATTGTTTTAATTAGGTTTTGGACTTGTGATTAATTATTTTGATTTTATTTATTCGAAAATAAATCAAAATAATTATTTTAATTTTATAAATTGGGTATGTAAATTTTTAGTGCTTACAGAGTGCACCTCTCGAATCGAGTTTGAATACAACAAACTAGTTTTGAAAACACTGATTTGAGTATGACATCTAACACTAAGTTATTTTGTCCAATTTATAACAAAAGTGTTTAGAAAGATAGAACATGTAGCATGCTGCTGTTGGAGTGACCTGGTAATGATGTATATAACAATTTGTCGAGGTCCTTCCAAGCGTTGCTTTAAGGATCTTTCTTTGATGATTATCCTAACAAGGATAATTTTTACGAATCCTATTTTACAGATCTTAACAAAGTACCTGTAAAATCCATAGGATAATGATAATCATATATATTGAAATATCAATTTCTATCTAGCATGAATATCAACAAATTATTCAAAATAATCATTTACAAATGGCTAATGGTTAATATCATAAGACATGCAAGAGATAATGAATGTTTTAATAACTTTCATGTAGGTTACTAACAAGTAACACTTATGTGTATGATTGCGAGATTTATCAAAAGATAAGTCAAAGTGAAAGCTGGCAAGCTTACTTATAAGGCCTAGTAACACTTAATACGATAATATACAAATAATCATGGTGCTATCAATAAATAAGTTTGTTGTGGGAGCTGATGAACTTGCCACACAGGTTATCAACATGTGAGATTGAATATAAGCATATATATATATATGATAATGATATTATCTACATATAGGTTTTTTGTTCGGATATTGGATGGAGAATACATATTGAAAAATAGTATATTTGATTGGAGTACTTATAGAAAGATAAGATTTGGATACCTATTCAGATGATAAGGTGTGGGTAGGATCATGTACGAATGATCGATGTGCTTGTTGATAAACAATGCTTCGATACCTATTGAGAGATAAGATTTTTGTTTGAGTTTATCGAGCGATAGAGTTTTAATACCTATTCACAAGATAGAGTTTGGATAACTATTCAGATGATAGGGTCTGGGCAGGATCATGTATGAATAATCGTTGTGCTTGTTGATAAAAAGGCTTGGCATTTTTTGTGAATTGGAGATATTCCTATTGAGGAATAGAATTTTTGACTGGATACCTATCAAGAGCTAAGGTTTTACTTGGAGTACCTATCAAGCGATAGAGTTTTGATTACATATCGAGTGATAGAGTTTTATTTTGGTATATTTGGCTGCAGTGATGTTGCGAGAGAGATACAATCGAGAAATAGGGTTTTAGCGGAATCGTATATAAATGATGTATCGGCCTATCGACATATCAGGTTTTGGCAGAATCACATATAAATAATTAGCACACCTATCAACAAATAGAGTTTATAACGAATTGTATATAAATTGACTACGTAGACTTTTAGTGTTTACAAAATTATTAAATACTTAGAATTAATAATTATATCTTAATTATTTTTCATTTTTTTAAAATATTATCTACTTGTTTTTTTGAGTCAAGTTGTTTTGAAGAATTATATTTATGTTTTTTTAGATTTTAATAATGAATTATATAAAAAATGAAAAAAAATTAATATTATTTTAATATATAAATTTAGATGAGTCAATTTTTAATAATATAAATAAATATAAAATTTTGATATTTGAAAGATCAAATAAGTTGTATATTTATCTATTTTATAATAATTATTTTTTTTAGATTTTAATAATTTTCTTTTCATAAGAAAAAAAATAAAATTTTTAATAAATTATTTTTAAAATAATAAAAAAATTTATATAAAGAATTAGTTGATTTATTAAAATATAATATATTTTAAATATTATATATATATATGGGGAAATTTTATAGGATGACACTAAAGATGACCTTATTTGACTTTTTGACCAGCGCATAAAATTAGATACGATGGTGACACATTTTATTTTTTTGGACGAAAATGCCTTCGCAACTGGGTGCATTGTGAAAAGTCCACAATCGCGAGACGAATTTTTTTTTCGAAAAAAAAAAATTCGTCTTGCGAATGCCGGCTGTGTCTCGCGATTTTGGACTTTTCACAGGGCATTTGTGGACTTTTCACATGGCATCCAGTTGCGTCTCGCAACGGGACATTTTCGTCCAAAAAAATAAAAGGTGTCATCAGCGCATTAAAATTTATGTGTTGACCACAATTACATAAAAATGCAATCTTTAAGGTCATTCAGTCAAATTTACCAATATATATAATGTATACTAATATATTTTACTATTAATTAATTTATTTTAAAATATATATTTTCAAAATACATATATATATATTATTTTGACACATATATAATTTTGACAAATATATTATTTTAATAATGTATTAAAATTTAATTTTTTTATTACTAAATGACCCAAATTGATAAGACACTTCTATCTTTTTATCTAATTATTTTAATTTGTAACTAATCGACAACTAACCTGGAAAAAAAAATCCGAAGCATTTTTTTATCGATAGTTGACTAGTGATTATATTTGTGTATTAGCTCCCGATTTTACCATAATTCTGTTCAAACAAAATAAACATAATTAAATATATAAATCATTAATTAAACAATTAATTTCTTATATTTTATAAGAAAATTAAGTTTATTTCATTATAATAATATAAATATTTATATATTAAAATATAATATAAAAAAAATATTTATACAATTTTAAATATATTTTTTTAAGGAACCATTGGGGGATTTTTCAAAACTGAACTAGATATTAACACAATTCTCAAAATATAATGAAACAGAAATGATGAACACATCTAATTGTCGGATTCTGTCCCATTACTGTCCATAATCTTACCTTATGAATCTTCAATTGTGATGTGCTAAATAAGTATCCAAAACAAAATATTATATTAATATATATAATTATATTAAGCCATAAAGCCAAGTTGATGCTTGCAAATTGGTCAGTTAATCAAAGTAGGCCCATTCCACCTATCAAAATTCACATGTGGTCTATAAATTCTCCTCACCATTTTCCATATTCCAAATTATCAATTAACAAATTAAGCTGATTCTCTCTGTATTGAGATTTAATGGCAGAAGCAAGAACAATAACAATAGCTGAAACACGAACTCTAGAGCTCATACGTCAGCATCTCCTCGGAGATTTCACCTCCACTCACGACTCCTTCATCTCCTCCCTCGTCCTCGCCGTTTTCCCCGACGAAAACCCATCAAACTCCATGACAGTTACAAACCCAGGATCATCCACAGACAATTTAGCCATGTTCGAGACAAAACTCGTCCCGCCGCCGCCCAGAAAGCTCGGCGGCGGCGGGAAGAGTACTGGATCGAGCAGGCGATACAGAGGAGTGAGGATGCGGCCGTGGGGGACATTTGCGGCGGAGATTCGAGATCCTAACAGAAGGGGGTGTAGGCTCTGGCTTGGGACTTTTGACTCAGAAATTGATGCTGCTAGGGCTTATGATTTCGCTGCTTTTAAGATGAGAGGTATAAAGGCAGTTCTTAATTTTCCACTTGAAGCAGGAAAGTTGATGCCTTCGACGTTGCTTCCCGGCCGGAGAAGAAGAAGAAAATAAGATAATGCTGTCATAAGCTAGTCTTCAAAACGGTGATCGGAATGTAGGAAAATAAAAAGATGATAAGATAGTTTGAGAGCAAAAAATAATCGAAATTAATTTAGGTCTAAGTTAAAATTAAGGTTTTTAGTTTCTTGTGTTTGTCTGAAATTGTGTAATACTATCCTAAACTTTGAGCAAGATACTACAAAAAGAAGAAAAAAACATTATTAGTTGGTGTTCCTATTTATAAATTAAATTTTATTAAGTTTATTCTTTTCTACTCATCTAAATTTCTGATACTCAATTTTAATATAATAAAATCTAACATTACATCTCTATAACTATGATCTTTCAATAAAAAAAATTTTGTGATCTTTAATTTATTAAAAAAACTCTTATCACTTAAATTATTTTAGTATTCTTAATAATGTTATAAAATATAGGAGAATGAAAAATTATTGATCAAGTAAAATTAATTTTATATTTTAGGTCTTGTTTGAGGAATATCTAGGAATTTTTAGAGTGTATAACTATTGTGGCAATATGATTCATTGTCTCCCTTAATATTTTAATCTTGGTTATAATTAGTGTGACTTTCTCTATGATTTTGGCTAGATAAGAAGATTGGTGGAATGATTTAGGGCCTCCATTGTATTTTAGTTATTCTTTTTTGCAAAAAAGTATTTTTTTTTTTGTTGAGGATTATTGTATTTGGTAAAAGCCAATGTAGACAAATTTTTCTCTAGAGGGTTTAAAGCTCTGGGTTTAAATCTTAATGACCATTAAAAAAAATATATCTTATTCAATTAATATTGTCCAAATGATTAGTGATATGTTATCATCTATAATCTAACCGCCGGAATCTATGGCTTCAAAAGGGAATCGAACTCTCTCTTTATACATCAACCTCCTGCTTGGTGCATATTCTAGATGCAATAAGATATGGAAAATGGTTGTTTAAAATTCAAGGATTATGATTAAGAATTATTTTATTTCTTTATCATTTCACATGGTTTTAATTTTTCTTTGTTCATGTTAGTTGGATTAAAACAAAAAAGAATAAGTTTTGTGATAGAACTTTTGTATTGGGACCCTCAACTCTATGGCTTCTCATTTGATTCCATGGACCTTCACACAATATCAATGGGACCAAGATTAAGGATAAGGTGGCATTAAATCATGACAATTTCTCTTAAAATAGTGTTAAAGATTATACTTATAAGAGCCTTTGATCTTGGATTTTTAAGTTTTTTTTTATAACTTTATTTTAAAAATATCTTGTTTAAAAAAAGGTTATTTGAATTTTTAAAGATAAATTATTAAAATATCATTTTCTATTAAATATAAATTTAATTAAAGTATAGTAAAAATATTTTAATTAATAAAATAGAGAGTTATAACTCAAGTGGTTGGTAGAACGTTAAGTTCGAGTTTTCATACTTAAATTATTTTCAAAGACATTAATATATTTAAATAGATATATATGGTCATTGAATATAATAAGTTAATATCATGTGATATAAAGTTATTTGAGATTTGACTTAAGAACATTATTGTCATTAATGTTAAATTGTGGATACATTGTGGTATTTCTAATTTGATGAGGAGCAAAATTAGAAATTAACATCATTTATTAATAAGACATTTATTAATAAGACGGTTATTAATAATGCAGTTATGGTCCCAAAAGAAGAGAAAATTAAGAGAATAAAGCCGTGTATAAAATAACAATTTTTTATCATGGTCTCTCTGAATTCCCATCATCGGATAATAATAAAGGAAACAGAAGATTTTTGCCATTTTGAAAGACCATTTCATCCAAACATCATGTCTAAGGATCTAAGGATCTAGATAAGTATTTTGCTCTTGTCTTTCATATGTCAAGAACAAGTATTATGATCTAGGGTATTACAATTTATAATTTAGTTTTAAGTGGAAATTATTTCCATCAATTGGTATCAAAGCCCGACTTGTTCTTGAATTTAGGGAGACTTTTTCTTATACAAGAATTTAGGGAGACTAGTTCTTGTCTTGAATATAGGAAAAATAAATCATTCGAGTTTAATAACGTTTGAAGTTTGTTGAGATAATTAATGATTTGACGATATGTATAGAATATTTGGTAACCGTTTGTTGAAATCCTAATTTGATAACCGTTATCAAAACGTATTGTAAATTGAAACCGTATTGCACACATATTAATATATTTTTTTTTGGAAAATAATACTTTTTTCAATTTAAAGGAAATAATATTATTTTATTATTTTATTGAAAAATAAAATTTTAAAGAAAATAAAATTTTAATCTTATTTTAATAAAGTTAAGTTTCAGTAAATAATATTACTAATTTATTTTGTTAAATTAATATTAAAAAGAGTCAAACTCTTTTAATTTTTATTTAAGTTTTAATCTTATTCTAGAATTCAGCATATTGTTCTTTATTTAAATTAAATAAGTTAAATTATGATGTCACCAAAGTGACATCTCTAATTAGTTTGTATAAGTTTGAATTTTGAATGTTTATAATGGTGAAATTTCAT
Organism: Impatiens glandulifera; assembly: GCF_907164915.1. NCBI lineage: Eukaryota > Viridiplantae > Streptophyta > Magnoliopsida > Ericales > Balsaminaceae > Impatiens > Impatiens glandulifera. The sequence continues at coordinate 45,491,247 of NC_061865.1, read as the reverse complement.
GTGACTATCTAATCGGGCTCAAAGGAAGGTTATTAGTTGACCAAAATTCATAATTACATGTGATAATATAAGCATGTAACAATTGTAAAGATTTTACATGGTAATATCAAATCAATCCAAAGAAGAGTTTGTTAATTGTCACGCACTATTGTTAGTGTTTGATTATTGCAACAAGATACCAGTAGCAATTAAATTTCATTTTCCAAAGATTTGAATTTGATAGTGCAATAGATATTTTGGATGGGATTTTCTGATTATTTTGAATTTGATTGAAAATTAAAAAATTGAGCATGTTAGTTACAGTTTAAATTATGTTATCTTTTCAGCTAATGTTACAAATATTCATGTCAACTTAAGTTTAGTCCCAATCCTTAATGGTTCCAACTTTAAGAATTGGAAGGAGAACATTCAGATAGTTCTCCATTGCATGGACATTGACCTTGCGATACATACAGAGAAACCTACTACTCTTACGATTATTATATCTTCTGAAGAGAAGGCAAAATTTGAGGAATATGATCGCTCTAACTGCATGAGTCTTACGATCATAAAGCGTGCAATTCCGGAGTTTCTTAAGGGTGTTGTGTTTAAGGACACCACCAATACTAAAGATTACGTTACAGAAATTGAAAAGTGTTATGTTAAAAGTGATAAGGCTGAAACAAGCACTATTCTTAAGAGCTTGATTTCAATGAGGTATAAGGGCAATGGTAATATAAGGGAGTACATCATTGAGATGTCTAATCTTGCATCGAAACTTAAGGTATTAAAGTTTGATTTGCATGAGGATTTACTTGTGCATCTCATTCTGATTTCTCTCCTGGTTCAATTCAAGCACTTTAAATTCAGTTTTAACTGTCAGAAGGAAACGTGAAACTTGAATGAACTAATTTCTCATCGTATTCGAGAGGAAGAGAGATTAAAACAAGAAAGGATAAAAAATGCTCATCTGGAAAGCACCTCTAGGGATAAGGAAAAGAAAATGAAGAATGTGGATGCTTCTTAGGGTCCAAATTCAAAGAAAAAGATTAACAATGACTGTTTCATTTGCAATAAGGCTGGATATCTAAAGAAGAATTGTATTAAGTATCGTGCATGGCGCGAAGAGAGAGGTACATTTCTTAATTTTGTTTGTTTTAAAGTTAATTTAGTATCAGTACCTGGGAATACTTGGTGGTTAGACTCCGGTGTTACTACTAACATCAATATTTCAATATAGGGTTTCCTGAGCTATTGAAAGCCAAGTGATGCTGAATGACGTATCTTTGTGGGCGATGAAAAATCGGTAAAAGTTGAAGCGATTGAGCACTTTAGTTTGTTGCTTAGTTCTAGTTTTTATTTTCATTTAAATGATACTTTCATTGTACCTTCATTTAAACGAAATTTGGATTCTATTCGTTATTTGGACAAACATGATTATTCTAGTTTGTTTGAAAATGATCAATTTAAGTTATCTATCGGTACTTCGAATGTTGGAACTAGTTTACTAATGCATTATGAAAATTTTTATTTACTCGATACAATTGCTTTATATAATGAAACCCTAAATGTGGAATCAAGAGGTACAAAACGAAAGTTAAATAATAATAATTCGGGTACATTATGGCACAAACGTTTAGGTCACATCTCTAGAAATAGAGTTGAACGTGTTGTGTCAGATGAGATTCTAAATTCCATTGATTTTACAGACTTTAATGTTTGTATTGAATGTTTTAAAGGAAAACCAATCAAATATAGAAAATTGAATGTGTATAGAGATTCAGAAGTCCTTGAGTTGATACATACGGATGTATATGGCCCGTTTCTGACTCCGTGTTGGAATGGTTAACGCTATTTCGTATCATTCATAAAAGATTTATCTAGATATGCATACATTTTTCTTATTCAATAAAAGACTCAAACATTGGATGTGTTCAAGTCATTTAAGGTTGAAGTTGAAAATCAACTCAATAAAAACATAAAGAAAGTTAAATTCGATCGTGGTGGTTAATACTATGGTCAGTATGACGGATCAGGTGAACAATGTCCATGGTCTTTCGCTAAATACCTAGGGGAGTGTGGTATCGTTCCACAATACACCATGCCGGGCTCTCTAAGTATGAATGGTGTAGCAGAAAGACGAAACCGCACTTTACTTGATATGGTGAGGAGTATGGTTAGTCATTCATCCTTACCAAAGTAATTCTGGGGTGAAGCACTAAAGACTGCATCATACATTTTGAATAGAGTGCCAATAAAATCAACGGCTAAGACACCTTATGATCTTGGGTCATGGCGAAAACCCAGTCTAAAATATTTTCTTGTTTGGGGATGTCCAATGGAGGCAAGGCCTTATAAGCCTTATATAGACAAATTGGACCCCAAAATAGTTAGTAGTTACTTTATTGGCTATTCTGAACGATCGAGAGGCTATAAATTTTATGATCCCAACTTAAAGTCAATTTTTGAGACAGGTACATCTATATTCTTTGAGGATGTTGAGTTTGGGGTGAAGAATCAAATAAAGGATCTTGTCTTTGAGGAAGAGTCAACTTCTAATTTGGTTACTGAGGAGTTGATTCCTATTCCAATTTGTATGGACAATTATCAAGATTCTCATTTGATCATTGAAAACATTGGAATAATTCCAGAAAATCAAGACGATGTTAATCTCCTAGAGGTACAAACTCAACAACCTCAAGAAGAAAGTATTATTGAGGAACAAGTGTCATTGCGACAATCCACAAGAGTAAGGAGAAGTACTATGTCAGATGAATATGTATTTCTTCAAGAACATGAGAATAATCTTGACATTATGGAAGATGATTCAATCAACTTTTGTCAAGTTATAGATAGTTCCATTTCAGAAAAGTGGATTGGTGTAATGAATGAAGAATATAAATTTATGCAAGACAATAAAGTTTGAGAACTTGTCCCATTACCAGAAGGGGTGAAGCATGTTGGTTGTAAATGGATTTTTAAAACCAAACGAGATTTTAAAGGTAATGTGGAAAAATATAAAGTATGTCGTGTGGAAAAAGGTTTACTAAAAAATACGGGATTGACTATAAAGAAACATTTTCTCCAGTTTCAACTAAAGACTCTTTTAGAACAATCATGACACTTGTTGCACATTTTGATGTGGAGTTACATCAGTTGGATGTAAAGACATCATTTCTCAATGAAGAAATTAATGAAACAATTTGTATCGTGCAACCAAAAAACTTTGTGTTAGGAGATTCAAAGAATATGGTTTGCATATTAAAGAAATTCATCTATGGGCTTAAGCAAGTGTCCCGTTAGTGGTACCATAAATTTCATGAGGTAATTCTCTCATTTGGTTTTGTAGAAAATTTAGTTAATGATTGTGTGTATCACAAATTTAGTGGAAGTAAACATATATATCTAATTTTATATGTTGATGATATTTTACTTGCCTCAAATGATATAGGCTTATTGCACCAAACTAAGACTTTTCTGTCGAGAAATTTCGAAACGAAAGCTCTTGGTGAGACCTCAATTGTATTAGGTATCCAAATACATCGAGATCGTTCTCGAGGAATTCTTGGATTATCATAGATGAGCTATATCGATAAAGTACTTAAGAGATATGGCATGCAAGATTGTAAATTAGGAAACACCCCGGTCGCTAAGGAATATAAATTTAGTGTTCAACAATGCTCTAAAGAAAATTTGAAAATTCAAGAAATGCAAAATATTCCATATGATTCGGCAGTTAGAAGTCTAATGTATACTCATGTTTATACGTGTCCAGACATTGCGTGCATAGTTGGCGTATTAGGAAGATATTTGAGCAACTCAAGTTTAAATTACTAGAAGGTAGCTAAAATGGTTATGAGATATCTAAAAAGAATTAGAATTTATATTCTCACATATCGAAGGTCGGATAATCTTGAGATCATTGGGTATTCTGACTCTGATTTTGCGGGATGTCAAGATAATTTAAGATCTAGTTCGGGCTATTTATTCTTTTGTCTAATGGAACTATCTCTTGGAAGAGTTCCAAACATGGATTTACAGCTTCCTCCACCATGGCAATGGAATTTGTAACATGTTACGAGGTATCAAATCAAGCAATATGGCTGAAGAACTTTGTCACCGAGCTGTGCATTCTCAAAGGGATTGAAAGAGTCATTAAGTTATTTTGTGACAATAAATCAATTTTATTATATTCGAATAACAATAGGAGCTTAACTAAATCAGCCCCTGACAAAGGTTTTCCGCCTAATGTCTTTCTTGAGCACACTACTAACATGGGTGTTTTAGAGATGAATGATCTCAAGGTCAAGTGAGAGTTTATAAATTTAGTTGTCTTTTAGTTTGTTTTATATATAATTATGTATTCAGTTTCTGATCAGATAAAGTATCATTCAGTTTATTGAATTTTGTACAATAAAGTTTAAGGTTGATCTCAATAAACTTAAGGTTGGACTAGTTGAAAATTGACATAAATAGATCACCTTCCATGTAATTTTTCATGCCACAAATTCATGATTGATCTATATTATTTTTTCTTATTGATATTTGTGACCATTGAAGGTTTAGTTGTGATTGATACAACGAAAACCGAGTGTAGAAGGATGATGATTGAAGATTTGAGGTGATTAGAACCCTGTTTATGACACAACCAAAATCAAGAATTTTCCAAAAATGTTTTAATTTTTTTTTAAAGTTTTTGTGCATGTCGAACACATTTTTAGAAGAATGTTGCACTTGAATTTGAAATTCAGAGTTGTAAGACTCCATATATGACATTACAAAAATGAGTGTTTTTCCAAACGTGTTCCGTAAATTCTGGAAATTTTGGTGGAGGTCAAATATTTTTTTATTGACCCGCTATAGAAATTTTTTAATTTTTCAAGGTGTAAAACTCAAGATATAAGCTCCCAAAGTTATGACGTTTTCCAAACGGGCCCTAAAAGTTGTGGAGAATGTTATTCTAGTAGAAAATAATTATTTTTTGACCATTCTTGAATTTTTAGAATTTCTTAAAAATGATTTATAGGCTCAAATTGAAAAATCAAGGTTATTTAGTGTAAAAGGGAACTAAATAAGCCTTAAGGCATTTTAAAAAGTTGAAAATAAAATTTTATAGCTAAAATTGATCATATATAAAATTCAGGGGTCAATTTGGACGTGAACAAATAGTTTATGGGCCAAAACATTTCGAAATTATTAAAAATGATTCAGAATTGGAAGTTTGGGGCCGAAATTAGATGTTGAAAGAGTCTAGGGGTCGATTTGTACCAAGGTATAAAGTTCATAGGCTGAAATAATTCCGAATTAAATAAATAATTCAGAATATAACTTCTAGGTGAATTTTAAATGGTTAGGAAGCTAGAGGACCAATTACAACATGCCTTAAGACTTCAGGAAATCAGACATTTAAAATTCTAGGAAACAGCTGTCGGAGTTCGTCGTTTTCTGATCATCGCCTTCCACCTTCGCCAATTTTAGAGACTACAACTACGCACAGGGATTCGCTTGACATCGCCTTCTATGAATCACCTCGAGAGTTCTCCTCGTCGTCGCTGTTGTCTAGCATTCGTCTAAATGCAGATGGAATCCAAGAAAACCGAACATAGAGGTCCTCTATTTTCAGACCAGGAGTCGCTTCTCCGAAGGAGTGCTCCGTCTAGCTCCTTCGTTGCTTCGTCGTCACCTCAGGATGAGGGTGTTTGCCTCTTCAAGAGTTTTTTCATAACTTTAAGCTATATCCATTATAGCTTTAGTTAACTAGAAGATAAAGAAAAATTGGATTGAGAATCTCTTACGGATTGGAAGCACGTCTGCAGATTTCATTCGCAATCTTCCTCCCTCGCGACTTCAATTCGTTCGCCTTCATCTAATTCGTGACATTGATTCTCTACCGAATGTTCGACAATATTGGAAATCGTTCATAGGCATGGAAATGAGTACCCGTATATTCGATACACATGGATACCCGATGGTCGAGTTTGGGTATTTTAAATCGGATTCAGGGTCGGACATGAGGAGGGAGAGAAGTTACCCAATCGAGTTCAAGTTCGGGGATGGGGAGTATGCGAAACCCAAACCCAAAACCCGATACCCGTTTATATTAATGTTAAAAATAAAATACTTTTTAAATTAAGAAATAAGGTGACTTTTCTCATGCCCAATCATAAAATATATCATAATAAATACATCATTTATTTTGCTCTTATCCACACTCCACTCGTCTTTATTTTTTAATATTCCCAATAATTTTTTTTTTTATCTCTCATAAGTTATTACTATTATAATCTTATACTTTTCTTAGTAAAAAATGGTTCTCTCTTTTCATCTTTCATCTTCACAAAATTTGTTTATCTTTTTTCAATTTTCATCTTAAAAAAACTCTTTAACTTATCTTCAACATTCATTCTATTGTTCTTCTTTAGTTATAGTAACAACAAAGTTGTTATTTCTTCAAGATCTACTAAATAGGTAAGTAATCAGGTATGTTACGTCTTTCTGTTTTTATCAAAATTTTCAAAGTTATGTTTTTTTTTTCTTAAATCTCTACAATCATATAAATATTTAATTGGGTAATGGGGTACCCTTCGGGGATCTGGTAACCGATAAATCGGGGATGGGGATAGAAATATAGAAACCCATAAGGTTCAGGTACGGGGTCGGGGTCGTGTAGTAAAATGAAAATCGGGTTCGGGGATGAGTACTTCTTTACATAACAGGTAGGGTACCCGTTGTCATCCTAGTCATTCCAGAGCTTTAGTTGAAGAATGTTCGGTTGTTTGTTCTCCGATGACGGATATATAGCTGGGCCATTCTTAAGGATGATAATTTGAAACCGCCCTACGGTAACCGAAGTGAATTTCCCAGTTTGGTGCAATTTTTCCACGGTTTGACTAGTAGTTGACTGGGGATTAGGCGGGGATGGTATTTGTGTCCCTATCCCTATTTCACCTTGATTATGCCCCGAACACTAAAAACATAATTAAATATATAGAATCACTAATATATTTATTTATTCATTATATTTTATAAGAGTTTTAAGTTTTTTTTCTTTATAATAATATAAAATTTTAATATATTACAATATATATTATATTAAAAATCCCATTTATATGAAAAAGTTATTTATTTTTGTGAATATGGTATAAACGGTGTCTCATGTGGATTCTCCGAAACCGAATGGGGTGGGGATGGTAGTAAAAATTCCCGAAATATAAACGGGGCGGGGATAAATGCATTCCCTAGTGATTCTAATTAGAGTTTGGAATTGAGGCTAGTCTTGACCTAATGTCTTCCTAATCCTGACGAATAACTATATCCTAAATCACTAGCAGCTAATGGTTAACCAACATTCAATCAAACGTTTTCAAATAATCAAATTCAACTAAATTCAGAATCAATCAATGATTCAATCGATGAACATATTTTTCTTTTACAATTTATGATTACAAATACTTTTTAGAAATTATCGTAGGAGAGAAGCACGACATATAGAGGACACTTGAAGTAGAAGAACAATTAGTTATAGATGATCTTGCTAAAGAAGACAAGTTCTTGCCGGAAATCGCTTGGAGTTGTTCTTCTTTTGGTCTTGTAGCTCTCAAGTGTAGTTATATCTCATAAGGTGTAGCTAGAATTTAATCAAATGGTCAACCGTGCCTCAATTAAATGAGGATTATCCCTTATATATATTTAAGAAAAGGGTAACTTTGTGATTTTTAATTCTGGAAACTGGTAACTAACTATATGAGTTGAACCGACTTATTTAGATATTCAGTCGAGTTCTTGCCGAGTTGTGCTAGTAGGTACAAGTATACTTGCATTTTCCAACTTGAATCAAGCCAAAAAATGAAGTATAGACCAAGTTACACATTTTTTAAGTTCAACTTTTATTTAGTTTTAGTTTCAGCCTTCTTGTTTTAACTGAGACTTCTAAAGTTGGTAAGTTTTGACTCAAACCATCATTAAGGATGAGCTAAGATGTATTGGAAAGGTACTTGAGTTAGATATATAATTCGTAATCCAATGAATTCCAAGACATTACGTAGGTCCATATAATTCTCGATGGAACATCGTTGGCTCAAAATATACAATTTAGCTTATGGGCGACCTAGCATGGACTAAATGTGGAGCCGTGAGTGATACATGTTGTCAATAGAAACATAACTAGAATATCTTTCCATTGGTAGCTCATTTACACCAGATGGTCTAATACACCAAAATATATCAATTTATGAAGTCACATCTAGCTTTAGTTCGCTTCAAGATTGAAATAGGTTTCCTTACATCATGTTGTCCTTACGCCATCGCAGTCGTTTAATGGAGACGGGACCGGTGTCAATCGATCGGACTGTGTTTTAGATTTCCAACCATAGGTAGAAATCCAATTTTGAGGCCCTTTTGGCTCAAGTTATGAATTTTTAACTGTAAGCATACCCGATTTGATCATATTCTGGATGCATTGTCTTGTACCCATCGACTTCTCGTGGTTAAGAACTTCAATCCGAAATGGGACTCGAACGAATCATGTAGAGGACTCTTAAAGTTTCTAAATCATCCAAGATCATCCAAAACTATCAAGAGTAGAGTCCTATGTGATTTTTTGAAGTTGAAGGTTCTTGTTGATCTTCATTAAGCCAAAGGATGCCAAATGAAGAACACTTTAGGCGTTTTTTCAAATGAAGGGCTTAGTGATGTGACTACTGCGTTTTAAAAAGTCTTGACGCGGTAACTCGACATTGACTTCCGTTGATCCAACCTCGAACCGCCCAATTTGACTCGGTTTTCAGTGTATTGACCTTTCGAAAGCCTTATGCACAAAATTGTAAAGAGCAATATTATACTCAAAATTCATAATTTTCGAACCGGTTAATTTGGACGTATCAGGTCCCCCGAATTTTGATTTCTTTATGAAAAATGATGTTTGAGTGCAAAAACAAGACTTAAAATGATTGTTCTATACATTTGGCTCAATATCAATATTATGCTCAAAATTCATGATTTTTCAAATCGATCAATCTGAAAATGTTGGATCATTCAAATTTCGAGTATTTTCAAAAATTGGTGTTTAGATCACTCTCAAATGATCATTTCTAGCTAGTTTTAGAAAGTATTTCAGTAACCCCGGAAAAACACTTTCTTTCAGTTTCCGTGAAAAGCTCGAGATTTAAGAAATTCAACATCGGTTTGCGTGTCAGGAATTTTTTTTAAAATTAAAATATTATTTAAAAGATTTTTGATGAATCCTGACAACTTTTAAAATTAATTAAAAATAATTAATTTGGGGTTCAATTTTAAATAAATTGGGGATTTAAGGTAATCAAATTGCAATTTGATTTTTTTTTAAATCCGCTAGTTTAAATTAATTAAGCATAGTTAATTTAAATAATTATTTATTTTGAAATAGAGTTGCCAATTAAAATTTTGAAAATCAATAAAAATGGCATACATATACAAATGTATTGGCTAGAGTTTCTTTTAGTTCGTAGTTTAATGATACTCGGGAAAGGGCTTTCACACTTCATCCTCCGCATCTGTTTTAAAAACATCTCTACTTATAAAGTTAGTTTTTGAAAATCGGTTGTATAACGTTTGAGATTTAACCAATTATTCTTCTGGTCCTAGTCATGTTTCTATGTTTTATTGTTATTTAAAATATTGAAACAACAATATTTAAATGTTGGTAAATGTTGTTGATGATAACTAGGGAGGAGTATACCTGAAGAACATCAGTCATTTTAAGGTGTTTGGTTTATAAATAAATACCAAGCAAGCCTTAGTTAAAATATTGTTTTTGTGGAAATATCCCAAAAATATTTTAAAATTATTTTCCAATCACTTGGGATTTTTAGAAAATGGTTTGGGGTCCCAAAATTACAAAAATAATTTTGTATTTTGAAAAGTTGAACCAAACAAGCTTTTAAGACTGAAGTCTTAGGCCATGGGTTTTCTTTATCGGTTGAGGTCTAAAAACTCTCGGTCTAGGTAGAGGATCCTCTCGGTCTAGGCTTAGGATCTTCGGTTGGAGTGCCAAAGTCCCTCGGTTTGGGTGTCAAGGACTCTCGGTCATTGGCTGAGATTACTGGTCTAGGTGTATAAATTCATCGGTCCTGGGTTAGCCCTGGGCTAACTTATCGGTCCTAAGTTTGAGAATTCTTGTTCAGGGTCAAGATTCCCCGATCCTATGTTTAGACACGTCGGTACTAAATTAGACCTCTCGGTCCTAGATTTTAAAATCCTCAATCAGACCTCTTAGTCCTAGCTCAAGAACATCGGTCGGACCTGTTAGTCCTATTGAAATTCTCGGTCGCACCTATTGGTCCTGGGTTCAAATTTTCTCGGTCCAGACCGATGGTTGTCGATCGGACCTCTCGATCCTAGGTCGAACCTCTCGGTCCTCAAGAATACAAAAGTGCCGATTGTGTAATTTTATTTTTTTAGCTTGGTTTCTTTGATCCAAGGGTTTGGGCAGCTTCACAAAGTTCCCAGAAACATGTTGATCATCATCTCAAGGTATCAATCGACCCAGAGATGATAAAATTGTTCAAAATAATTTGTGATAAAAAAATTAAATTTTTGGTTTTAAAATTGTTTTGAGGAGAAATGAGCTATCCAATAGCTTTCTTATATCTCACATACTTGATTGATACCAAAACTAAAACACCAGCATTTCATTTTAACCAAATCAAGAACTCAAAATTTTCAATTATTTTGAAAATTTTGATTTTGATCAAAGATGATAGGAATGGATCAAACATGATCCAAAAAGTTTTGCCTAACATGATTATAATCATGCTAGAAATATTTATGGGCTATGATTCAAGAGCCTAAGAACAACAAATCTGTTTTTTTTTAATTTAAATTTGGGTTTTTCTTTTTAAGATCGATTGATCGGTTATGGATTTCACAGAAAGCTCATAAATGATCATAAGATCGATTTTGAACCATAAAATTCAAGAACCATACAACATACAACCTTTTTTAATAAAAGAGAGCTAGCATGACAACCCCACAACCATGACCCCATAGAAGTATGAATTAAAGGATGATTGGAAGCTTACCAAGGATTGGAGAACACTCCTTAGACCTTAGGGAAGATTTTAGAGATGTCTGAATCCATGTTTTAAAGCATTAAACAAACAATTCGAAAAATATAAAGCTTTGAGCTTGAATGGAGAATTCCTAGATTTCTTTGATTAAGGGCTTGAAATGTTATCTCTTGCTTTCTAAATGATTCAGGGGGGCTATGTATATCATACTTGAGTTGGTGGAAGTTTCAAGTGGATCGAATCAGCCAAAAACCATTAATGGCGCTTCAATTGTTCTTTTGGACACTTGCTGAAATAAGGATGAATCATTCATATTGATGTAGGAGAAATGATCAATATGGTAGGATGATCATTTCAGCCTTTAAATTAGACGAAATGGTTGATTGTATGCTATATTCCATCTTTAAAAAATCAAAGATGGAACTGCATCCTTATCCTTCCAGTGATCGCGGTCAAGAAGATGGTGGCGATCAAAACGATGTCGTTTCATGCGCGTTAGCGCGTCCCGTCAGCGGTCTGTGTATTGTAGTTGGCGTTAAGGCATTCTATTAGTGATTCGGCTAACATGCGTTAGTCGATCACCTACTTCTCAAGCGCGCTCATCTTTGGCTATAAGAGGCTACGCAGATGCTTCCTGGCTGTTGGATGAAAATCCAGCGTCCATCCAAAGGACGTTATTCTGTCTGTATTGATTTTTTTGTATTTCGGCTACACCCGATTACAATTTTATTTATATTTTAAAACATTTAGGGTTTTGTTTGAAATTGATTTTTCTTTCATCTTTTGACTTTAATTTTGATTTTTTTAAATACACAAAATATTAAAATAAATATGGCAAATATTTTACCAATTTTTTTATACATATTTTAGGGTTAAATAATTTTGGGAGATAAAATGGGTACCTCACTTCATCCTTAATTAATTATTTTAATCCCTTAATTTTTTCATAGATTATTTTAAAATAAGATGTGTACAACATTTATTCCAAATAATTTTATTTATTTGTTTTAGCCATTTTCCTTAATTAATTAGACTTTATTTAATGCAATAATTAATCTAATTAATTGTTTTAATTAGGTTTCGTACTTGGGGTTAATTATTTTGGTTTTATTTATTCAAAAATAAATCAAAATATTTAATTTAATTTTATAAATTGTTGGTAGATTTTTTGTATTTACAATTTCTGATTTTTGTTCTTCTAGTCTAATAATCAAGTAAGATAATCATATTAGATGAGACAAATTTATTTTAATTATGGAGTGTAAAATTCAGGTATTTACAAAAATATTTTTTATTTTCACCATCTCAATAGTTATTTTCAATCCAACGTGAGAATAAGTTGGTAATAATTTCAGAAAATATTGATATTTTAATGGCATTTAAGAGGTTAACATTATTACAAATTACTAAGAAAATTCTCGTGTGATTTATACTGAAAAATATATAATTAAAAATTAATAAATAATAATAATATGTATTCAATGTTTATATTTCATAATAAATCACGAATAATATATTAAAATAAAAAATAGAACAATCTCATTCCACATTTTATTCACTTCGGTAAAAAACTTATCTTCTCACATATTTTTTTCTGAATGAACATTTCATCTCTTGACCTTACACTTTCACTTTGGTCAATCAAATATTTGATTTATATTTTTTAATATTTAGCATCGTGATCTCACACTTTGGTCAATCAAATATTGATTTATATTTTTTAACCACTTTCAATTGATACCGGCCTATTATCCCTCGGCAAACCACATATCAATCACACTTGGTTAAAGGGTTGTACTTGTTTTGTTAGGTTGTAAGTTCGAAACATACCTATAGCATTTTTAATTTTATTTTTAACCGTTTAAAGTTTATGGGCGGGTCAACCCACAATCTGACCCAAATATCAATTTACTCTCACATATATATATTCAAATTAACCACAACTTTCGATTCGACAATCCCGACACTTCGAAAATTAAGTATCATTATATATATATATCAAATATTTGATTTATATTCTTTAATATATAACATCGTGACCTCACACTTTGGACAATCAAATATTTAATTCATATATTTTAATTACTTTCAATTGATATTGGTCTATTATTCATCGGCAAACCACATGTCAATCACACTTGGTTAAAGGGATGTACTTGTTTTGTTGCAACTTCGAAACATACATTTAGATTTTTTTAATTTTAACCGTTTAAAGTTTATGGGCGGGTCAACCCACAATCCAGCCTAAGTATCCATTTACTCTCACATATATATCCAAATTAACCACAGCTCTCGACCCGACAATCCAGACATTTTGAAAATTACGCATCATTATATATATATATATTAGTTAGTTAAAAAGTTGAACTTATATTGTTAAAATGTCTCAAGCTCATCAAATTTGGTGTTGAATTTTAAATATAAAGTCGCGTAGTTGTTTAAAGGGTTGTACTTGTTTAGTTATGTTGTAAATTCAAAACACACATATCACATTTTTTAATTTATTTTTAACTCTTTAATGTTTATGAGCGGGTCATCCCACAATTCAACCCAAGTATCCATTTTACTCTCACATATATTTATAAATTATCCACAACTCTCGACCCAACAATCCAGACACTTTACAAATTAAACAATATTATATATATATATAGATTAATTAGTTTAAAAGTTGAATTTATATTGTTAAAATGTCCAACGTTCATCAAATTTGGTGTTGAATTTAAAATATAAAGTCTTATTAACTTAATTGGTTAAAGGGTTGTACTTCTTTTGTTAGGTTGCAAGTTCGAAACATACATATATCATTTTTAATTTTATTTTTAACCGTTTAAAGTTTATGGTAATTAAAAAGTAGAACTTATATTGTTAAAATGTCTCACGTTTATCGAATTTGGTGTTGAGTTTTTAAATTTGAAGTCTTATTAGCCTAGTTGGTTAAAGGGTTGTACTTGTTTAGTTAGGTAGCAAATTCAAAACATACATATAATATTTTTAAAATTTATTTTTAACTGTTTGAAGTTTATGGGCGGGTCAACCTACAATCCGACTCAAGTATCTATTTTACTCTCAAATATGTATATAAATTAACCACAGTTCTCAACCTAGCAATCCGGACACTTTAAAAATTAAGCATTATATATATATATATATAAAGATTAGTTAGTTAAAAAGTTGAAGTTATATGGTTAAAATGTCTAACGTTTATCAAATTTGGTTTTGAATTAAAAATATAAAGTCTTATTAGCTTAGTTGGTTAAAGGGTTATACTTATTTTGTTAGATTGTAAGTTTGAAACATACATATAACATTTTTAATTTTATTTTTAAACGTTTAAAGTTTATGTTCGAGTCAACCTACAATCCGACCCCAAGTATCCATTTACTCTCACATATATATCCAAATTAACCACAGCTCTCGACCCGAAAATTTGAATACTTTGAAAATTAAACATTATATATATACTAGGAAGTTTCCCGTGCGATACACATGAATAAAATATAAAATAATAAATTTAATAATAAAAATAATAATAATATATATTCAATATTTAATTTTTATAATAAATCAAGAATAATATATTAAAATAAAAAATAGAACTCTCTTATTCCACATTTTATTCACATTTTTTCCATTATATATTCTTTTTGTAACACTAATAGTAAATCATACTAATTATATAATAATCACAAAATATTTATTTACATATATATTCTAATATTTATTCAATATGTGTTATACTTCATTTTGGTTATTTATTTACGGCCATCTTCTCTTTCTCTTTCATTTATTTATTTTACTATTAAGTCTTTTTATAACTTATAATAAAAAACTTATAATAAACTAATTTAAGACACTTAAATAAAGTAGTTCTTAGTTATCATGTCAAGTTCATGAGACTAGTTTATAAGTTATTATTTTCAGGAGACAGTGCATATCTATATATATATATAATGATGCTTAATTTTTAAAGTGTCCGGATTGGCGGGTCGAGAGATGTGGTTAATTTGGATACTTGGGTCGGATTGTGGGTTGACCCGTTTTTAAATTTAAAACGGTTAAAAATAAAATTAAAAATGCTAGAGGTATGTTTCGAACTTGCAACCTAACAAAACAAGTACAACTCTTAAACCAACTAAGCTATAAAGACTTTATATTTTAAATTCAACACCAAATTTGATAAACGCGGGACGTTTTAATATTAATATAAGTTCAACTTTTTAACTAACTAATTTATATAGGTGTTGAGTAAATTGATATTTGGGTCGGATTGTGGGTTGACCCACCCATAAACTTAAAACGGTTAAAAATATAATAAAAAATGTTATCCGTAATTTTTTTTCACGATTTTTATATTAATACTCGTGCAAATGCACGGAAAAAATGCTAGTTAGTTAGTATTGGTCGAAAGAATAATCATCTACTATTTGCCCCCATTTATTTGACAAGTCATTCGTCAACTTTTTTAAGTTGGCAGTTGGAATTAAGATATCTTTAAATCAATTGTTTTATTTTTATTATTTCCAACTATAAAATTGTAAATCATTAAAAAGTTTTAAAGGTGAATCTAGAATATATACTAATTATCAGATACACCAAACTGTGATTTCACAAAAGTATTTGAAAAATAAATGGGTATAATGTGTGTATATATGACTCTTACTGTAAATTAGTTTGGTGGAATGCAATGGAACAATGAGAAAACAAATTAATGGTAATAAATTTTCTATTAAAATGTTGGCATATATTTTGTATATTAATTAATTCTTCTTTTTTTCCAATGCAATTGTAATGCTATGATATCTGTAAGATTAAGGATGTTCCTTAATCACCGGCCACTACATCTAACTATTGTTAATCCAGTCATGAAGAGGGAAAAAATTATAGATGAAGTTTAGGGAGAAAAAGTTAAAAGGGTGTGATTGTACGAGAAGAACTGAAATTGAAATTATAATTTAAATTCTAATTTCACATGAATTGATAATAAATTTTAATTCATTTTCTATGTTTTAAAAATATAGAATTCTAATTTTTATTTTTTAAAAAATAACTAGTAAAATATGTACAATTACCGATAATTGTCGCCGAGAACGAAAGAATGTTCTCGGAAATATTAATATCACCGAGAGCAAAGGGTTTATCTCGTATATAGTTATTAATATTACCGAGAACAAAAATTTACCGTCGGTGATAATTATTATTATCTAGAGTAATTGGATACCGCTCTCAGCGATATTCATTTAATATTATCACAGAGAGCACTCGACAACGCCCTGGATAAAAAGTATTCTTATTTTTCCATAATTACTCGTCTGACTCTTTCTTCTTCCTCTCTTCTTCTCTCTCGACCGCTCCTTCTCTCCCCGTCGCTGGTTCTCTTGGGCAATTAAACGCCAGAAGAGCACCGAATTTTGATCACTGTCAATAACGCCACTTCTAGTCACTCTCCTTGGCTTGGGATTCATAGTTCTCTACTACTATCTTTTCAAGGGCTTCTACAAATTTTCCTTCAAGCTTGTCTCCTTAACTGATAATGGAACATGTTAAGGTGGCTTGGGATAAGTTCTGATGTCATATAAACTGAAATCATGTTAAGGCTTATGATGGGGATGTAGCAGCAATTAGAGCATACATCCCAAATGAATATTCGCAATATGATTGGAATTACATTTAAGAACGCCACTTTCTTTTAGACGATTTTTGGGTTAATATTTAAATTCTAAACTTTATATATCATTTTTACAATGTAAATAAGTATTAATTGATGTTTTCAAAAATATGTAGAAAGTGAGCGAATTTCTAAAAATAGGAAGAATGTTCGATTGACACATCATGAGGAGTGTGTCATTCTCTTAGGTAGCAGCAAAAATGGTAAGTGTATTTATTTGAGAGTCAATAATATGTTAACTATATTTTAATAATTAACATTAACATTTAATATTCACAAGAGAGGACTACATGTAAGACGCCATCACACATTGACATTTTTTACGAGACACACAGTAAAAAATGAACATGAGATAACTCTACTCGTGTAGCGGATCCCCATGTACATGAGAATCTTGTAAGTGTACTTCATATTTCACTTATTTATTGATGTTATAATTAACTAATCAACTTTTGTTTCATTGTGTAGGATGCAATGTGTCAAACGATGGAGACAAATCCCGATATGTCTGAATATGAGTTGACCGAGAACGTTTTTAGACAACAAGGGCACGTTAAGGTCATTGGGATGGGATCTCGGGTGAGGCCCACCCAATTTCGATTAGATTTGTGGGGTAGAAGCCAATCACAGCGGAGGGAGCAAGAGCTCGAGTAGTTGCGTAGTGAAATACTAACTGCGTCTTGGAGGAAAATAGAACATCTTGAGTCTTGATTACATGAACAAGCAAATGCGATACTGGAGAAAACACTTGAGATGCAAAGACAATTAGAAAGACAAAAAGAAGAATTCGAGAACCAGCTAGCGGCGTTTATGTTGAGATATCATCCATCTTCACCTCCTGATCAGTCTCGTATATGATATTATTTATAACTAGCTTTATCTTTTAGAACTTTGACTGGTATATGATGAATTTTTGAATGACTGTATTTTTGGATGAATTGAGATTTTGGTTTATTGATATATGAAATTTGGTATATTTTTTTTATAATTTGTGTATGATTTCTGAAATTATTTTGGTTTAAATAGGTATAATTGGTTTTACAATTATTTTATTTGATAAAAAAAATTGATTATCACCTAGAGCAATAAATGTCGACTCTCGTTAATCATTTAAGAGTATCACCGAGAGGTAAAGAAATGCTCTCGACAATGATTTCAGATTATCACTAGAGCATTGGCTCTGCTCTCGGTAAAAGAATTAAAATGCTCTTGGTAATAATATTATATCTGACGGCTCCAAATGCTCTCAGTGATATTAATTTTTCCTTCACCGACAGTCGAATTACCGACACTTTCTGAGAGCATTTATCGCCCTCGGTAAAAACCATCACCGACGGCAATTAGGCTTTCACCAAGAGTTTTTTCCCTTATTAAAAGCCATTTTTTACTAGTGAATATAATAAAAACAACTTAAATATATACTATTAAGATATTTGTTTGATACATCCTATTAAGAAATCTCAAGTGTCAATAGTTTAGTCCAGAGTTTGATTTCATTAAAAAAAATATTGGTTCAACATGTTACTTTCTAAATTAAAAAATGAAACTATGTTTAAAATATTAATCTTGTTATAAATGATAAAATAATAAGATATTTTGTTTACTAAAAAAGAATGAAATTAAGAATTATAAAATTATATTGTTGGAATTACTGTGTAAATTCAAATTTTTAATCTTAAATCCATCCAACACTTTCTACAAGATTTTTTATTTATTAATTTGAATTTTATAATGTCACAAATTATAATCTAGATTCAAACAACTCCACTCCATTGTAGAAAAGTCTTAAGGGTAATTAAGTTTAGTACAACTTTAACCTGAAACATTAATTTAAAACAAATATAGCATCAAATAAAATAATAATTTGTATATTCAAAAATGACTAAGCTATCTTGTCTAATAATGGTTGAATTATTAAAAGATTATATGAAAATCTTTTGAAAAGTGGGACACTTAGGTTATTGTTGGAAGCTAGGTATAATGCAA
The DNA here is from genome assembly GCF_907164915.1 of Impatiens glandulifera. Lineage (NCBI taxonomy): Eukaryota > Viridiplantae > Streptophyta > Magnoliopsida > Ericales > Balsaminaceae > Impatiens > Impatiens glandulifera. The sequence goes on along the minus strand of NC_061865.1, from coordinate 45,472,569 downwards.
CGCTTTTCGTGACCAATTATAAACATAGTTGTTACATTTGAATACAATAATTAGTCAACTCACAATGAATGAATTAGCATTAAGGCATCTAAAACATTATAACCACTTGAATGAAAAAACTAATTAAATAAGGTTGAGATTCTAAAAAAAGGTTGAGATTCTAAAAAGAACTTAACTCTTAATGGATCCAAATGCACTTATTTTGTTCTTGTTTTGAATTTTTTTGATTTGCTACCATTAATGACATATAGTTGTCCATTCTATTTATCATTTTATGCTTTACTTAACGCCTTTTTATTTACCCTAGATTCTACTTCTTATTTGTATATTATCAACCATCTCCATCATCTTTGCAAAGAGATGGATAACCTTCTTTAACTTTGTAAACATTTGATTGTCTTTTTTACAGAGTCAATCACATTAACTCCGTCTAACTAATAATAATCATTGCGTTTAACATTTCTTCAATGTTACCTCGAAAATCTCTAATGTCATACTTGTCTTGCGCTTTCTCTTCAAGTTAAAGTCCAAAATATTCACAGAATGTGTTTATATAAAAGTCCAAAAATTTTATATTTATTTGTGTTCGGAATTTGTGAGTAATTGAGTTTTAATTTCTTTCATTCTTCAATGGCTTATCATTATCGCTTTAGGTTCTTTTGAATTCTCATGTTTAAGAATTAAATAATGTTTTACTCCACCAAGGTAGTTCAGTAGTAATAGTTGGTTTAAGAGACCAAAATTTCATGGGTTTAATTTCATTTGGAAACGTTTTGAATTTAAGAGGAAGACTATACATGAGGAGTGTAATGCTAGTTTTTCTTTTATTCCAGAAAATGTATTAACAAAATAAAAATTAATGATAAAATTAATTTGATTGATCAATCTAATCAGGAAAATTGCAACAAATACTGTAAATTTACTGTTGACATTTGAATATTCAGGTCTATAATGAAAATTTTAGTTGATATTGAAGAGATGAAATTTCTCAATGCCAACTGGATCATTTTTCAATGCCAACTGGATTCAGCCGGTAGGTATTGAACCTTCAATATTATGGTGTTAAATTGATTGAGGTTATTCAATTACGTTGAGAATGATAAGATTTTTATTTTGAAAAACTAATTATTTTTTAAAAAATATTTTAATATTTTTTTTTGTTAATGAATTAAATTATGTGTCTAATAGAAAAGGAGTTAGAATGATATTTAATTAGTTTGATTTATTTAAATAACTTATAATACCTCGATTTCTTCGTTTTAATTTTAACATAATATATTTAATATATTAAATCATTACTTAATTATCTTATATATGTTTATTTATTTAAATAACATATCAAATTATAATCCATTTAAATAATATATCAAGTTTTTAGTTGAAGTTATATATTTTGTTTTTGATAAAAGTGATCAATTTGTTAATTATTATATCAATATATTTTACTCTTGGTTAAATAATATCTAAAATTATTTTTTATCATGATATATTATAATTTAATATGTTATTTAATTAAATAAACTTGTATAACATCATTTATAATCGGTCCTATTTTAAATTGATTTAGAATATATATCCAAATCATGTTACAGTATTGATTCATTCAATACCAACCTAATTTTAGTAGGTTGAAATTAACTCTTTTTGTGCCAACCAAATACAACTGGTTCCAATTAAGGATTCATGACTATTTTTTTAATCATCTTTATAACTAAATTATATATGTAACATTTAACATATATACCTTTTTTTATATTCTGTATGATATTTAGAATTTAATTAAGAATTTATTATATCTTATAATTAAAATGCATTTATAAATTAAGTGATCACTTATTAATTATTAATTATATACATCAATAATATGAAAGTTAATAATAGCTAAAATTAAACTCATCTTATCAAGAAGAAGATTGGAAAAAAATGAAATGGGTAAAAGTACAAGTTGACCCTGCTAAAGCTGATCCTATTAGTCAAGTTCAAAACACCGGTCTTAAGGATATTATTTTTCAAGAATAGGTCTTGATAATATCGGTCCTGGTTAGGGTACCAGTCATAATAAAGCAGGTCTTAGTCATACCGGTCCTGGAGTTGCTCATCATGCTGAGCCCAGTCATAGTGGCCCTACTAACCCTGGTCCTAGCCTCACTGTTGCGGATCTACTCATGTCACTAGATTAGATATTATCGGTCCTGATGCAATCGGTACTGCTAATGCTAGTTTTAGCAAGGTCGGTCCTGATATGATAGTGGTCCTATTATTTCTGGTGATACTAATGTCGGTCCTAACTCCATCGGTCCTAATGCTGATCATAAAACATGTCTTGATTTAACTACCGGTTCTGGTATTCAAAGATCTTTAGGATGTGGAATTCTTTGCTCTTATGAAGCAAGCAAATCTAGTCATGATCCTCACAGTTCCCAGAATGCAAGCAGGAACCGAAGAAATAATGTCATCAAAATTCGAAATGATCCGATCCTTGGACTTAGATCCACCTTTCAAGATTGTGACCAGGAGAATCTTGGACTAGAAAATATTGAAAAACTTGCAAATAATAAGGAAACTCTAGAGAATGATTTGGGGAATCTCGGGTTTTACGAAATCAAGAAATCAAATGTAAAAGAAGATTAGTTGGTCTTGAATAAGACAGTGAGTCTTAGTTCTAAAGTGGGGCGAATTAAAATCGATAACAGGCATGAATCCAACAGTGAAAAAGTTCAAAGTCAGAAGAGACCTACTAAAAAAGAACATGCTGAAAATTGAAGACAAAGCAGAAAGATTCTAGATCCAAAAGCTACTGACTCTATCACAAGAGAGGATGAGATCTATGAGATACACTCCCCACCGAGCGACAACATCATTCCATACAATCAAACTATTGCCATTGAAGATAGTGAGGCAAGTGATGTCTATAATTTCTCTAAGGATGAGGTCCAAGATAACCTTGAAAGTCAGGAACCCAACACTTATATTCATTCATAAATATAGTGATATAGAACATAAGGGGTCTCAATGACTCTCTAAAATGCAAAGAAATCAGGAGGATCATTGAGAACCAGAAGATCACTATTATGGATATTCTTGAGACAAAATTAAAAAGCCGGAACGTTGACAAGGTTAGCAAGTTGTGTATTGATAGCAGTTGGGAAATTATTTACAATTCAAATGATAAAACGGGCAGAATCTAGGTTATCTGGGATAATAAAGTTGTTGAGGTCAAGGCTCTCTTTTCTACTAATCAAACAATCTTAGTTGAGGTCAAAGACAGAATCACTAGAATTGTGTTCCATCATGCTATTGTGTACGTGAGTAACTAAAGAACTGACAGAAGACTGCTCTGGAATTGCCTTAGACTCTGGATTGGTAGTGATAAATCTTGGGTTGTCCTTGGTGATTATAATGCAACAAGAAATGAAATTGATTGTAGCCCAAAATTTGAAATCACTCAAGATATGATTGACTTTAACGACTACATCAGATATATGGGTTGTATTGAGCCTACTAATTCTGGGAACTTCTTCACCTGGTCTTCTACAAGAGGAGATGAGCGCATAAGGAAAAATAGGATTGACAGATGTATGGTCAATTTACGAGAAGTGAACTTCATGTTCTGAATCCTGAAATTTCTGATCATTGCACGATTAAATTGTTTTGGGAAAAGGAGAAGAGGTTCAAGAAGCCCTTCAAATTCTTCAACATCTGGATGGAAAACGACAAATTCAAGGATATTCTTCAAAGTGTATGGTCTACCGATGTTAGGGGTTCTAATATGTACATGGTTTCTGAAAAGCTAAAGATCCTGAAGAATCAACTCTAAATCTTTGACAAGAAAAATTTCAGCAATATCTCTAGTAGAGTTCTAGTTGCAAGAAAAGAACTGGAAGAGGTTCAGAAAAGGTTATTAAGGGATGATAGTAATGAACAACTCAATAAGACGTAGAGGGATGCACTCGAAAACTTTAGGACGTTGAGTCTACAAGAGAACTTTGTTAGGCATAAGTCAAAACAAAGCTGGCTTTCGTTGGGTGATAAAAATATAGCTTTATTCTATAGGAAATGTGATGCTAGAAATATGAGAAACAATGTGTACATGCTGAAGAATGATGATGGCGAATATGTTCAGGGTCAGAAGGGTGTACAAGATCTGGCTATCGAGTTCTATAAGTAGCTAATGGGTACAAGAAAGCAGCATCAAAGTCACTTGAATACCTTGTATCAGATTATCGATAAAAAAAATTTTGTTGAGGATATTGGCGAGTTAATAAGGGTTGTCACGAGGGTCGAGGTTAAAGAAGATCTGTTCAGTATTAATGGGAATAAAAGCCCGGGTCCGGATGGTTTCAATGCGAAGTTCTTCAAAGACAATTGGTCGGTTGTGGGTAAAGATATTACTGATGGGTTTCTGTAGTTTTTCAAGAACATGAAGATGTTAAAGCAATGGAATACAACGGTCTTGACCTTGATCTCCAAAACTGCGATGCCTGAAAAAGTACAAATTTTCAGACCAATTTTCTGTTGCAATGTGGTTTACAAAATAATTTCAAAACTAATTTTTAAACGCTTTAAAAATGTCATAGAAAAAATAATAAATCTTAATCAATCTACATTTATTCCTGGTAGGACAATCTCTCATAATATTATTTTTATGTAGAGCCTTTTAAAAGGCTACGGGAAAAAGAAAATATCCTCGAGAGTGACTTTCAAAGTAGATATCAAGAAAGCTTTCAACTCTGTTAGATGAGAAGTCATTAAAGATTTTCTAGTTGTATCTGCTTTTCCTATGATTTTTATTGATTGGACTATGAAATGCGTGTCTTCATCCTGTTTTGTTGTTAGCGTCAATAGAGTTCACGGAGGCTACTTCAAGGGTGAAAACGGGGTAAGGTAAGGGGACCCTCTCTCTTCTTACCTTTTCGTAGCTATCATGGTGATCTTTGAGAGCATCTTCGCGATGTTCCTAAAGAATTGTCCTTACATCTTTCACCCTTTCTATGAGGTAGAGGAGGTAACTCATTTATACTTTACTGGCGATTTGTTCATTCTAGTGCACGCAGATGTCGATTCCATTAAAACTATTATGGTTGCACTAACGTTTTTTTGGGGTTACAGGTCTAACTATTAATGAAAGTAAAGTGTGACATTTTATGGAGGAGTGAAGAACGAAACAAAGCATGGCATATTCAATATCATGGGCATTGCGGAAGGCAGTTTTACCATAAGGTACTTGGGGATTCTGTTAACCGCGAAACAGATCGACATCTCACACTACAAGCCATTAATTGAAAAGATAAAAAAACACGATATCTGGTTGGGCGGCGAAGAAACTTTATTATGTAGGGAGGATCGAGCTTATCAAAACCGTAGTCATGGGAATAATTGGATACTGGGCGCAGAAGATGATCATTCCGAAGAAGGTAATGAAGGATCTAGACACGCTAATGAGGACTTCATCTAGGTCAGTAGCGGGAGCGGAGGAAAGAAAAGCAAATGGACTGCGTAAGCCGAAAGAGGAGGGAGGCATTGGCCTGAAGAACTGTGTCGAGTGGAACACGACTTTAACCTTCAAGCATCTGTGTGCATTCATATTGGAACGCAACTAGGAATTATTATGGATCAAATGGGTACACACACGATTTATGAAATATGAAACCAGTATCTGGACGTGTAAAATCAATGAAGGTATGAGATGGTCACTAAAGAAAATTCTTAAAATGAGAAGTGATATTGCTGACTTTTACGACATTAGGCCAGGGGACGGGAAAGGCACTCTATTCTGGCACGATCCCTGGTTCGAAAACCAGCCAATCATTCACAAAGAAGAGTTCAAAAATAAACCTATCAGAAAGGAGTGTGTAGTGGCGAAAATCAGAGACGTAAAAGACGGGGACTGGGACTCGCTTTTGAGAAGAAATCCAGAAGGACAGAGGATACTGGATCACATCAGTAACATACAACTCCGAGATAGACCTGACATTCATGAATGAAATTTAGAAGACAATGGGAAGATGGTCTCAAAGAGAATATGAGAGGTAATCCGAGAAAAAGCGTAGAATGTAGAATGGGCTCCTCTCGTATGGTCAACCAATATCATTCCTCGACACCAGTTCATCCTATGACTTTCCTTCTGGGAAAGACATAGAACTCATGACCGTATCAGCAAGTATATGAGCATCCCAGACTTGAGTTGTCTTCTATGCAACGAAAGTGAAGAAACCATTGATCACTTATTTGGGAGCTACAGTATAGCCATGAAAATTTGGGACAGATTTTCTAAAAGCCTGGAGTTGATCAGTTTCTCGAAGGAATTGAAAGAAATCAAAGAAGCAGCACTACTCAAAGCCAAAGGAAAAAAATTCGCAACAAACGTATTCAAGTGCGGCTTTAGAGCAGTAGTTTACGACATTTGGCAGGAACGTAATGCGAAAATTTATGGCAGAACCCACAGAAGTGTTGAAGAATTATGGAGAGACATAGTCTCGGATTGTGGCGCACTTGCGGGAATGTGGAGAAAAGTTCGAAGTACGGAGCAGAATTGGAATATCAGTAGGAATTGAAATTTACCGTTTATTAAAATCATTAGAAACGAAACATTGTAATCAGATAGTTCATTTACGTTTTTGCTTTTATTCAGAATGATATGACTTCAAAATCATTCTAGGTTTGTCTAGAATGATCTCTTAAACTCGTGAGTTTTTTTTCCGTTTTGGGAAACTTTTAATAACATAACGCTAAGTCGTTTTTTCCATAAAAAAAACTCATTTTATCATATATTATTAATTTAAATTTAAAAGGTTTAATAATTTTTTATAATTAATAATAAGATTTAATTAAATAAACATATATATTATATAATTTTTAATTGATTCAATTAATTAAATTGATAAGTTAAAAAAATTGAAAGGAATGTCAAAATCTGGTATTGAAGCTTTTTGTTTAAAAATTAATTTATAATATTTAAAAGGTTATATATATTATATAATGATGGGCGGCGAAGAAACTTTATTATGTAGGGAGGATCGACCTTATCAAAACCGTAGTCATGGGAATAGTTGGATACTGGTCGCAGAAGATGATCATTCCGAAGAAGGTAATGAAGGAGCTAGACACGCTAATGAGGACTTCATCTAGGTCAGTAGCGGGAGCGGAGGAAAGAAAAGCAAATGGACTGCTCTCTGTAAGCCGAAAGAGGATGGAGGCATTGGCCTGAAGAACTGCGTCGAGTGGAACACGACTTTAACCTTCAAGCATCTGTGTGCATTCATATTGGAACGCAACTAGGAATTATTATGGATCAAATGGGTACACACACGATTTATGAAATATGAAACCAGTATCTGGACGTGTAAAATCAATGAAGGTATGAGATGGTCACTAAAGAAAATTCTTAAAATGAGAAGTGATATTGCTGACTTTTACGACATTAGGCCAGGGGACGGGAAAGGCACTCTATTCTGGCACGATCCCTGGTTCGAAAACCAGCCAATCATTCACAAAGAAGAGTTCAAAAATAAACCTATCAGAAAGGAGTGTGTAGTGGCGAAAATCAGAGACGTAAAAGACGGGGACTGGGACTCGCTTTTGAGAAGAAATCCAGAAGGACAGAGGATACTGGATCACATCAGTAACATACAACTCCGAGATAGACCTGACATTCATGAATGAAATTTAGAAGACAATGGGAAGATGGTCTCAAAGAGAATATGTGAGGTAATCCGAGAAAAAGCGTAGAATGTAGAATGGGCTCCTCTCGTATGGTCAACCAATATCATTCCTCGACACCAGTTCATTCTATGACTTTCCTTCTGGGAAAGACATAGCACTCATGACCGTATCAGCAAGTATATGAGCATCCCGGACGTGAGTTGTCTTCTATGCAACGAAAGTGAAGAAACCATTGATCACTTATTTGGGAGCTACAGTATAGCCATGAAAATTTGGGACAGATTTTCTAAAAGCCTGGAGTTGATCAGTTTCTCGAAGGAATTGAAAGAAATCAAAGAAGCAGCACTACTCAAAGCCAAAGGAAAAAAATTCGCAACAAACGTATTCAAGTGCGGCTTTAGAGCAGTAGTTTACGACATTTGGCAGGAACGTAATGCGAAAATTTATGGCAGAACCCACAGAAGTGTTGAAGAATTATGGAGAGACATAGTCTCGGATTGTGGCGCACTTGCGGGAATGTGGAGAAAAGTTCGAAGTACGGAGCAGAATTGGAATATCAGTAGGAATTGAAATTTACCGTTTATTAAAATCATTAGAAACGAAACATTGTAATCAGATAGTTCATTTACGTTTTTGCTTTTATTCAGAATGATATGACTTCAAAATCATTCTAGGTTTGTCTAGAATGATCTCTTAAACTCGTGAGTTTTTTTTCCGTTTTGGGGAACTTTTAATAACATAACGCTAAGTCGTTTTTTCCATAAAAAAAACTCATTTTATCATATATTATTAATTTAAATTTAAAAGGTTTAATAATTTTTTATAATTAATAATAAGATTTAATTAAATAAACATATATATTATATAATTTTTAATTGATTCAATTAATTAAATTGATAAGTTAAAAAAATTGAAAGGAATGTCAAAATCTGGTATTGAAGCTTTTTGTTTAAAAATTAATTTATAATATTTAAAAGGTTATATATATTATATAATGATGGGCGGCGAAGAAACTTTATTATGTAGGGAGGATCGACCTTATCAAAACCGTAGTCATGGGAATAGTTGGATACTGGTCGCAGAAGATGATCATTCCGAAGAAGGTAATGAAGGAGCTAGACACGCTAATGAGGACTTCATCTAGGTCAGTAGCGGGAGCGGAGGAAAGAAAAGCAAATGGACTGCTCTCTGTAAGCCGAAAGAGGATGGAGGCATTGGCCTGAAGAACTGCGTCGAGTGGAACACGACTTTAACCTTCAAGCATCTGTGTGCATTCATATTGGAACGCAACTAGGAATTATTATGGATCAAATGGGTACACACACGATTTATGAAATATGAAACCAGTATCTGGACGTGTAAAATCAATGAAGGTATGAGATGGTCACTAAAGAAAATTCTTAAAATGAGAAGTGATATTGCAGACTTTTACGACATTAGGCCAGGGGACGGGAAAGGCACTCTATTCTGGCATGATCCCTGGTTCGAAAATCAGCCAATCATTCACAAAGAAGAGTTCAAAAATAAACCTATCAGAAAGGAGTGTGTAGTGGCGAAAATCAGAGACGTAAAAGACGGGGACTGGGACTCGCTTTTGAGAAGAAATCCAGAAGGACAGAGGATACTGGATCACATCAGTAACATACAACTCCGAGATAGACCTGACATTCATGAATGAAATTTAGAAGACAATGGGAAGATGGTCTCAAAGAGAATATGAGAGGTAATCCGAGAAAAAGCGTAGAATGTAGAATGGGCTCCTCTCGTATGGTCAACCAATATCATTCCTCGACACCAGTTCATCCTATGACTTTCCTTCTGGGAAAGACATAGAACTCATGACCGTATCAGCAAGTATATGAGCATCCCAGACTTGAGTTGTCTTCTATGCAACGAAAGTGAAGAAACCATTGATCACTTATTTGGGAGCTACAGTATAGCCATGAAAATTTGGGACAGATTTTCTAAAAGCCTGGAGTTGATCAGTTTCTCGAAGGAATTGAAAGAAATCAAAGAAGCAGCACTACTCAAAGCCAAAGGAAAAAAATTCGCAACAAACGTATTCAAGTGCGGCTTTAGAGCAGTAGTTTACGACATTTGGCAGGAACGTAATGCGAAAATTTATGGCAGAACCCACAGAAGTGTTGAAGAATTATGGAGAGACATAGTCTCGGATTGTGGCGCACTTGCGGGAATGTGGAGAAAAGTTCGAAGTACGGAGCAGAATTGGAATATCACTAGGAATTGAAATTTACCGTTTATTAAAATCATTAGAAACGAAACATTGTAATCAGATAGTTCATTTACGTTTTTGCTTTTATTCAGAATGATATGACTTCAAAATCATTCTAGGTTTGTCTAGAATGATCTCTTAAACTCGTGAGTTTTTTTTCCGTTTTGGGGAACTTTTAATAACATAACGCTAAGTCGTTTTTTCCATAAAAAAAACTCATTTTATCATATATTATTAATTTAAATTTAAAAGGTTTAATAATTTTTATAATTAATAATAAGATTTAATTAAATAAACATATATATTATATAATTTTTAATTGATTCAATTAATTAAATTGATAAGTTAAAAAAATTGAAAGGAATGTCAAAATCTGGTATTGAAGCTTTTTGTTTAAAAATTAATTTATAATATTTAAAAGGTTATATATATTATATAATGATGGGCGGCGAAGAAACTTTATTATGTAGGGAGGATCGACCTTATCAAAACCGTAGTCATGGGAATAGTTGGATACTGGTCGCAGAAGATGATCATTCCGAAGAAGGTAATGAAGGAGCTAGACACGCTAATGAGGACTTCATCTAGGTCAGTAGCGGGAGCGGAGGAAAGAAAAGCAAATGGACTGCTCTCTGTAAGCCGAAAGAGGATGGAGGCATTGGCCTGAAGAACTGCGTCGAGTGGAACACGACTTTAACCTTCAAGCATCTGTGTGCATTCATATTGGAACGCAACTAGGAATTATTATGGATCAAATGGGTACACACACGATTTATGAAATATGAAACCAGTATCTGGACGTGTAAAATCAATGAAGGTATGAGATGGTCACTAAAGAAAATTCTTAAAATGAGAAGTGATATTGCTGACTTTTACGACATTAGGCCAGGGGACGGGAAAGGCACTCTATTCTGGCACGATCCCTGGTTCGAAAACCAGCCAATCATTCACAAAGAAGAGTTCAAAAATAAACCTATCAGAAAGGAGTGTGTAGTGGCGAAAATCAGAGACGTAAAAGACGGGGACTGGGACTCGCTTTTGAGAAGAAATCCAGAAGGACAGAGGATACTGGATCACATCAGTAACATACAACTCCGAGATAGACCTGACATTCATGAATGAAATTTAGAAGACAATGGGAAGATGGTCTCAAAGAGAATATGTGAGGTAATCCGAGAAAAAGCGTAGAATGTAGAATGGGCTCCTCTCGTATGGTCAACCAATATCATTCCTCGACACCAGTTCATTCTATGACTTTCCTTCTGGGAAAGACATAGCACTCATGACCGTATCAGCAAGTATATGAGCATCCCGGACGTGAGTTGTCTTCTATGCAACGAAAGTGAAGAAACCATTGATCACTTATTTGGGAGTTACAGTATAGCAATGAAAATTTGGGACAGATTTTCTAAAAGCCTGGAGTTGATCAGTTTCTCGAAGGAATTGAAAGAAATCAAAGAAGCAGCACTACTCAAAGCCAAAGGAAAAAAATTCGCAACAAACGTATTCAAGTGCGGCTTTGGAGCAGTAGTTTACGACATTTGGCAGGAACGTAATGCGAAAATTTATGGCAGAACCCGCAGAAGTGTTGAAGAATTATGGAGAGACATAGTCTCGGATTGTGGCGCACTTGCGGGAATGTGGAGAAAAGTTTGAAGTACGGAGCAGAATTGGAATATCAGTAGGAATTGAAATTTACCGTTTATTAAAATCATTAGAAACGAAACATTGTAATCAGATAGTTCATTTACGTTTTTGCTTTTATTCAGAATGATATGACTTCAAAATCATTCTAGGTTTGTCTAGAATGATCTCTTAAACTCGTGAGTTTTTTTCCGTTTTTGGGAACTTTTAATAACATAACGCTAAGTCGTTTTTTCCAAAAAAAAAACTCATTTTATCATATATTATTAATTTAAATTTAAAAGGTTTAATAATTTTTTATAATTAATAATAAGATATAATTAAATAAACATATATATTATATAATTTTTAATTGATTCAATTAATTAAATTGATAAGTTAAAAAAATTGAAAGGAATGTCAAAATCTGGTATTGAAGCTTTTTGTTTAAAAATTAATTTATAATATTTAAAAGGTTATATATATTATATAATTCTTAATTGATTCAACTAATTAATTCTAACAACTACTTATGAAACATCTTGTATTAGTTAAACAAAAACAATGTGAACCTAGATATATTTTGTTTCTTGAGCAATACCAACCGACCTATCACCTATATTGGTTGATAATATTGAACATTATAATGTCAAAGTTTCTATATTCTATTAGTAATCATATCTTACCAAAAGTCTTTAGTAGTTTTATTAATTTATTTTAACCGGGTTAATATCAAATTCATATTACTAATTAATAAGAATTCAATTTCAATTCTTCTTTTTTGTCTTTCTCTATTTCCGTTAACTGGGTCGTATAGGTAAGCCAAAATGCAAAGGAACAAGTCAACAAACACGATTTTATATTATCCATAGTTCTTCTCCAATTGTAGATGCTATTAAATATACATAGTGACAACTCACAGATTATTTGTTTTATGTGCTTCATTAAGTCATCATAAGTATACATCAAAATCGTGGATACTTTCTCGTGATAATTGAGGTTTTTTTTCTAAATTATTTGTTTATATGTGAAGAAAAATTGAAAATATATATGAGCATTTATAAATAAAATGTTGTTTAACAAAGTTATTTAAGGCTTTTGTCCATACAATGTGTAGTGTTGATCAAATTCAATTTTGTTTATGCAAGGTAATATGGTCTTCTGCTAGTTGCCTAGCTAGACGTGTGGGAGAGATCACGAGGTGCAAATCATTTGAAATTTTAATTATAACTATTAAAATGTTGCGATTTTAATATTATAAAGTAGGATAATAATTCTGATTTAAATAAAATTTGAACTAGTTAAATTATTACAATATATTAATATATCATAATAAGATTTTTCGATTTTAAAGTTTATATATTATTAAATTTTACAATTTTAAATGATTTACAAAAATAAATTTAATTTATATTTACAAATTCAAAAAAAATATTATTTATCAAAATAAATGAACTCATGTAATTAATTGTGTTACTATAACTTATTTTTAGTGTCATTGTTTATTATTAATTTTAAATTAGTTTTATATAAAAAATAAAAATATATAAATTATATTCTTTTTAAATAAACTTACTAATATTTGAAACTCTCCATTTTATGAGTTTATAATTAAATTATCAAAAATTTACATAAACTTTCGATTTTGATTGACTTACTAAGAGATAGCTGGTTTAACCTATAGCATGAACAATATGGATACAATAATTTAGAGAAGAATACAATAATATTTATCTAGTTAGAAACACATGCACTTAAACGAGAAAAATATCAATACATTTTCTTAAACACGTTTCTTTGCCAGGTATCTAATCTAAATATTGATCAATTCTGATTCCCTAAGGTGTTGTTTTTCGATTATGGAATAATCAGAAGTCATCTAAATAACTTGATAAGATATATTTTTACAAATTTGTTGATATTATTTTTTCCCATGATCTTAAACATAGATTTAACTATCCAAATCATTTCCAAATGAACTTAATTTAACTTACTCCTTATCTTGGGTAAATAATACCCTAAATACGTGACTTGATTCATTGAATAAATGATAAAAAAAAATGCAAGTTGTATTGAACCTACTTTCTCTCAATTGGTCCCTCTTTTGTTGAGCTACTTGTCAAAACAGTTCTTAGAATCAAACACAGATTCCGTGTACTATAGGTAATTTGAGGAACAAGTTGAGAGTTAATACAATGAAGGGGGAATGAAAAACATATAAACATGTTAAGAGCAATAAATGATTTTGGTGCATACACAATTATATATTTGTCCTTACCAAACAAGTCGTATTTCTAACATTGATTTTTTTTCCATTTATTAATATAGTAAATACAGTATATCACCACATAGTCATGACTTCCACTTTTATTTAATGCGTTTTAAGTGAAAATCGAACTTGTGACCTTTAATATTTTCGAAATCTCTTAACTGTAATACTATGTAACACTTATAATTAGCACGAATAATATTAACCACACATATCTCAATTGTTAAAATTTTATTTAAGAGGTTAAATACTATAGATTCAATTCTTATTAAAACACTCATTTTGTGAGCTAATTTAGCGTAACAAAAAAGAAAGAATCGTCCTCAGGTAAAAATATATATTAGATTAAAATAATATTATAAACAAATATTAAAAGAATGTAGAGTCACTATAACCATCACCAAATCTAGAAAACTAAATTGTGAAGATAATTTTATATACATGGTTTATTACTTATCTTATTTTATGAGGAGGGTTATAAAATTTGAAATATAAACTAATAACATCAAAATACTAATAAAAAAATGAAATCATAATTATAGGAATAATTCAAATTTAATATATTTCTTAATAATATAAGATTATATATTTCAACATTACCCTCAGATTCATGTTAGCGACGTGTATTATAACTGATTTATATTATAATTTAAATTTTAACGGTACTAAATATACCACCTTGTGATAGATGGAGAAATGTTGCAGATAAACGTCCAACACATATCGACGTAAAACAAAACAATCCCCTTCAATATTTATTGATTATTAACGACATAAAACAAAACAATCTCCTTCAATATCGATGATGTATCTACCTACTATTATGCTAGATTCATTCATTACTCTAGTGCATCTCATTATATTACCTTAAATCTAGGTAAACTTAAGCAGTCATATACTCCTTATTTATATATTAATGATCCAGGACCGACCCAGGATTCGGTGGTAGGGGTGGGATTAAAAAAATTTTAAGGTGAGCTAAAATAAAAAATGATTTTTTTTTTTTTTTGAATAAAACGGATAAATAAAAGTAATTTTACCATTCTTTTAATAATTAAATAAATAAAATAGTGAATTATATTGAAATTTTTTTAATAATTAACAAGTAATGTCACATTTTAACCGTGGAAATTCAACTATTTTAAGAAGGCAAAATATATTGTATCTTCGATACATAATATATATCATGCAAAATATTTCAAATCCTTATCAAGTGTAGCTCATTTTTAAGCAGATAACCATGTAATTTTTAAATTTCATTCTATCTTCTATACTTTAAATATAGAACTTTAAATAATATCCTGCAATTTACAAAGAATTGTTCAAAGAACCATACACAATCAATCCAACATTGGATGGTGTGGACTTTTATGGTATCAATGAGTAGCATAAGGGCGTTTTAGAATCTCGTTTCACACTTGAGAAAATGAAAGCGACAATAATAAGATATGGTGGTGATAGGGTTTCAGGAAGCGATGACTTTACATTAACATTTTTCAAAAACGCATGAATGTTCCTTAAATCTGATATCATGAAAGCCTTTGAACATTTTTTTCTTATTCTCTTCATTCGATAAGAATTGGAACACAACGTTAATTTGTCTAATCCACAAAGTTCTCTTAACTATCAATATAAAGAATTTTAGATCGTCTAGTCTTGTGTTGTCGTTCTATAAAATTGTATCAAAATGTTTGCCAAACAAGTTGTGTGGGGTTCTTGAACTGATAATTTCGACTAGTTAGATGACATTTATCAATGATCATCATATTATTTATGTAACACTTATCGCAAATGAATGCATTTACTCAATAAACTATAAGGGACATAAGTGTGCGTTTATTAAGTTGGATATTAAAAAAGCATATGATCACATGAATTGGAATTTTTTATTTAAGGTTAATGGTAGAATGAAATATGAGATAAGTGAATTGATTGAATTAGATTCTACATTTTGATAATCCAAGTTCTCTATGATTTTGAATGACTAATCACATCACCTTTATCAAGGATTATAAAATTTTGATACAACACTTATCGCAAACTAATACATTGACTCGACAAACTATAAGGGGGATAAGTGTGCTTTTATTAAGTTTGAAATTGAAAAATGATATAAACAAGTGAAATGAAAATTTTATTTGTTGGCATGGGTAAAATGAAAATGGGGGATAACTAGATTAGTAGAATTATATTATATATTTCCACAATCAAGTTCTCTATGATTGTGAATGGAAGTTCCAAGGGGTTTTTCGAAATCTCAAGGGTATGAGACATGGTGAACCGTTGTCTCTATTCTTGTTCCTCGTTGTCATAGAAGCACTTTCTAGAATGATGGCGTTCGCGGAATAAGCTGGTTTCATCATAGATGCATCTACGTGATATTCTTTGGTCAATACCGTTAAGTCCAATATTTTTCTTAGACTTTGTTTCCTCCCGGAAGAAGACAACTGTAACAAGTATTATGGGCTTCGGCACTATAACATATTTGTATACTTATCTATGAAGAGGAAGTCCGAGAGTTCTTTATGTCAGGGAAAGTTTATGGAGATTCAATCAAAGCGACGGTGAACGATGCAAAAATTTCAATCTCTGAAGCCACCTTCGATGAGTTCTTCGAACTTCCATCGGAGGGTCACACATTTAACGTCGCGATTCCGGCCGAGACTATTTCTGAAATGCAGACCCTCTTCTCGGACATAGGCGGTCCAGTTAACATCAACGGGAAGAAGAAAGTTCTAAAATATCATATATGCATTCTGAACGATATTGCGGCAAAGTCGTTTTAGGGAAGGACGAGATCCTTCGATCTCTATACTCAAGACCGGTTTGAGTATATGGTGGCCATAACTAGTGGGATGTCAGTCAACTAGGCGTTAGTTCTCTTCTCAACACTTTTCTAGATGGTTTCTCCATCCAGCAAACATAGTGAGATTTACAGTCCAACTCGGTTAGCTCTTGGAGTATCTTCATGTCATAGTAGTTGGGGGTGCGGGTGTTAATCCCTTCCGAATAATGACAGATACCAATGTGAAAAGCTTCTTAACTCGGATGAAACTCGTGAAGGAGTCGAAATCTGAATCCTCTGTTCCTCAGACGAGTGGTTAGTCGATCACTCGGTCAAAACACCCCGGCGACCTCTAGCCGCAAGATTCCTACTAAGAGGGATAGGCCTTCTGTTATGCAATCCGCCGCAAGCTCTAACATCCAGAAAAGGGTGCTGATAAGGGATTTTTGAGAAGTTGACTCCATCCTTAAAAGGCGAGACGAGAGGAAACCCCCATCGCTGCTATTCCTCTGTCCCCGCTCTCGTCGTCACGATCAGTGAACGCCATGGCTAGTCCAAAGAAGAAGCAGACTGAGATGTCTGCTCTTAATGCTGATAAGACAAAAATCAACAAGAATCAAACAGAGGCGTCTAAAGATGTTCAGACGTCCTCCAAGGCCACTGCTCCTACAACCCTGAGTGACATTTTTGTTGTTCAATAAAAGATATTCATAGAATCGATTGCCCGTGTTGGGGTTCAGACGGAATCTAAGGTAACCCCTTCTGTCCTTATGACCATAGAGCTCAATGTTAAAGTTCCCGTGGTGGAACAAGTTGATGGACCAACTAATGAGCTAGTTGGTCACCCTGTTGAGAATTATCAAGAGGAAGACACAATTGTCTTCTTTGCTGAACTAGTAGCCGACAAAGTTGTTATTGTCAGGGACGTATTCAAGTGAGGGTTAAGGTGGGCTTAAGCCCACCCCTAATTTTTTTTACAGTTGACTTGTAGGTTGTAAACGGTCGCCTCCCATTTGTTACATTTGTCTTCACCCATGACAAAACTAATATGTTACTTGTTATCTTGAAAAGATACTTTTATTATTAATATAAATTTTTAATATTAAATAATGGTATTATACACTAGAGAGTTAAGCTTTGATGTAAATTATAAGAAATTATATTTAAACAATTAATAATATTCAAATTTCAATCTAATTTTTTTTAACTCATCTCATTTAAATAATTAATAGTTAAAATATTAAAATGACTTATTTTTTACCTTATTCATTTACCCTATTACTAAAATATGTTAATAGATTCCTCTTCTAATATATATATATAGTGAAAGAAAGATGTTGATACTTGATATGGTATATATGTTAAACAAAAAAATATTTTTTTACGATAAAAATGGAATATGACATATAACATTTTTATTAATTTTTAATTTAATTCAATATTTACTTATCTAATTATTACAAAATGGATCAAACTTACGTTTATTCGCTCGTTTTATTTATAAATTTTTCGTCATTTTCTTAAACACAGCTCAAATTTTTTTTTAAGCCCACCCCAACTCAAATTTCTAGGTCCGTCCCTAGTTGTTGTCATTGAAGTAACTATTCCTGAAGCGGAGAGGGAGGCTGTGCCCTCGTCTGCTGTTGTTATTATTGAGGAAGCACCCATTTAGACGGATGTTGTCCCTGTTGCTGTCCCTGCTACTACTCTTTCGGAGAATGCCTTTGCAAAGAAAGTGTCTCATTTTTCTCTACTTAGGGCAGCCCGAGGAGCTCCAGGCATCTTCTTCAGAGATCTTGTTCCTGATCCTAAACCTGCCGAAGTTCCAGACAAAGGAAAAGACATAGCAGAAGGTGTTCCCGAACTCTCATCCGAAGCAGGTCAGATGCTCGAACTCGTTTTGGAGGAGGTTAAGGTGAGAGCGGCTGAAAGGATTGAAACATTCGATACTTGGATGAGCCACAGACTTCACTCTCCTTACTCTGAAATCATCACCAGCAAAAGCATGGCTAAGGAGTTGATGGCAATGGAGAAGAAAATCTTCTCCTGGACAAAAATGAAAAACGTCAATGAAGCTCTTAAGAGAAGAGAGCTTACTGTGGAAAATGCAGAAGGGCACGCCCTTCTTCCTTTCTATAATCAAAGGAAAGCAAGTTTCAATTCCTTTGACAAGTCGACTCAAACTGATGCAAAGGTCCTCAATCGACTTAGCTCACTCACGGAGTCCTATTGCTCCACTGTCAGTCGATTTGTTCATGGCACCGAGTCGTCTAAATCAAATGGTCTTCGGAACAGGCCATCTCATGTAGAGCTCAACTGCCTAGACGTTGATGAGCCAATGCTTTGTATTGATGACATACTGACTTTTCAAAGTGAGCCCTGACGGATTTTCAGGGCTGAATAGATGATTTCTGAAGATGAGGATCATGCGGCTCTTCATCTCATAGAGCTAGCCAAATCGTCTTTTGAGGAAAGGTGATTCTTGGCCCATTATCACATTGAGTAGACGTCCCTCCCGTCTGAAGCTCACCAAGAAATTCCTCTCATTGAGGAGGAGGAGGCTGTTGCTTCTGCATCTGAGTAGACGCCTTTGTCCATTCAGAAAGAGACGTCCGAAGTTCTCCTAACATCTGAACAAAGTAAGTCGTCGTCTATTGAGGGGAACCCTCAAAGTCATCCGAACAATGGTCGGCTCTGTTAGTTGAGAGAGAACCCTCTAAGCCGTCCGAACTAGAACACACGCCATCTGATGAGGGGAACTCTCGAAGCCGTCTAAACAAGAGCATACCCCGTCTGTTGAGGGGGAAAGTATCTATTCCTAAAGGGCTCTTGAATCCAAAAATACCAAGTCTTCCTCTTCGTCTGAAGAGAAGACGTCTGAAGAAAGGATGCCCACTCCTCTAACTCTTAATCACTTATCTCCTGTGAGGACAGTCTGTTCCATTCATGAACATCTTCCTGAACATCATCTTCGCTCTGAAGACATCTCAAGTTCCGTTAATGAGTTATATGCTGAAATTCAAGGGAACGGAAGCGACACAAGGGAAACGATAAATGCTCCCCAAGCGCCCTTCCAAGACAATGAACCAGAGTAGTTGATACAAGTAAGTCTTTGCTCCAATCCTATTCGCTCTGTTCCGGCTGGTTCATAAATTGTCTTCTCCGCCCCTCCTTCTTCTAAGGAAGCTTCTCAAGGAGATGCGAGATTCCGTAAGGTCATTTTGGATACATTGGGCTCAATGCAACAGAAATTACAAGATATGCCCTCCAGGATGCAAAATCTTGAAAAGAGATCTGCCACAACCTTTAAAATTGAGTCTTCTGTATCTTCTGCTCTAAAGAACACCGACAAAAATCTGCTAAAGAATACTCATGATGTAAAGATTCTCCACACTCTGTATAGAAAGTTATAGGAAAATGTGCACAAACAGATTTCTGATACTTATGTTGAGTCTAAGACCTACAATCTTAAGCTTCACAATGAATCAAGGTTATTGATCGAATCTGTAAATCTTCAAGTACTAGAAGTTGCCAAATCTTTGAGGAGTGTTGAAGCTGAACGGTTATAAGCAGCAGAGACCGTCGTCAGGCGTTTCCAAGCCGAAGAAGATGCTGAGGCTGTAGCTGCCAAAGCCAAAGCCAGAGCTTTTACCATTACTGACCTAATAATATTAAAAAGGAGGAAGGTAACAGTAGAGGGGGGTCAAACACTCATGGTACTCGCTCCAAAAGAAAACCTACTCAAGGCAGCCGAGGTAGCTGCCAATCTGATCGAGGTGGCTGTGGTCGTAGAAACGATAGAGGCGGTGGTGGTGGTGGTCGAGTAGTAGGTCGGCTGTATAACCTTTTAACCGGGGAATCGGTTCTTCAAGACGTTATTCCAAGAATTAAAAGGGAAAGATCTTAAATCTATCATCTTACGTTATGAATTTTTTATTTTGTTTAAATACATTGGATAATTCTTAAGTTCGTATTCTAAATTGAATTTGTGTTCTACTCAATTATTCTAACTTAGTTTTAACATCATCAAAAATGGGGAAATTGTTGGATTAAATTAAACAAAGAAAAGAGAAAATTAATTAATTAAGAAATAATTAATTAACATAAAAGAATATGCACAACATAATTTTGATGATATGGTTTGAACAAAACTAAGTTAAGTTATTTTTCATTGTGTAGGTACATATCTAAAGAAGACTCTCTATTCGGACGTCGTCTATCTCCTTTAGACGTGGTCTAAGGAGTGCGCACAATTAGACGTGGTCTAACTTCTTTAGATGTGGTCTAAATGGCAGCGTAGTTAGACGTGGTCTGAAGGAAAGTGCAGTTAGACGTTGTTTAACTCCTTTAGACATAGTCTAAAGGGAAGCGCAGTTAGACACGGTCTAACTTCTTTAGACGTGGTCTAAAGGAAAGTGTAATTAGACGTGGTTTAACTCCTTTAGACGCGGTCTAAAGGAAAGTGCAGTTAGACGCAGTCTAACTCCTTTAGACGTGGTCTAAAGGAAAGCGTAGTTAGACGTGGTCTAACTCCTTTAAATGTGGTCTAAAGGGAAGCGTAGTTAGACATGATCTAACTCCTTTAGACATGGTCTAAAGTGAAGCGCAGTTAGACGTGGATCAACTCCTTTAGACGTGGTCTAAAGGGAAGCGTAGTTAGATGCGATCTAACTCCTTTAGACGTGGTGTAAAGGGAAGCATAGTTAGATGCGGTCTAACTCCTTTAGACGTGGTCTAAGGAGTGTGCGCAGTTAGACATGGTATAACACCTTTAGACATGGTCTAAAGGAAAGCACAATTAGACGTGGTCTAACTTCTTTAGACGTGGTCTAAAGGGAAGCAGTTAGACATTGTCTAACTCATTTAGACGTGGTATAAATGAAAGCGCAGTTAGACGCGGTCTAACTCCTTTAGACGTGGTCTAAAATAAAGCGCAGTTAGACGTGGTCTAAAGGGAAGCACAATTAGACGTGGTCTAACTCCTTTAGACGTGGTCTAAAGGGAAGCTTAGTTAGACGTAGTCTAACTCCTTTAGACGTGGTCTAACTCCTTTAGACGTGGTCTAAAGGGATGCGCAGTTAGACGCGGTCTAACTCCTTTAGATGTGGTCTAAAGAGAAGCACAATTATACGTGTTCTAACTCCTTTAGGCGTCCAAAGGAGTGTCTAACTACGTACTCACTCAACTCATTTGTAGTTACCGTTCTTAACAGTTTGACAACTCAGCTCCAATAATGAATGAACAACTGACACGTACTCCAATATTCAAATTGTCCATGATGCTTTGTACGTTCTAGTACAACAATATATTAAAAGATATTTGGCGCACTACATGTCTGGTATGGCCATGATCCCAATGCTCAGAGTGTTGTACTCTCGTACTATTGGCGGTCGTCCAACAAAAGAAGGACACGTGTCCTTAAAGAAGTTTTGATCGTTGGTGCACTTCAATTATAAATAAAAGCCCAAGACAACGTACGAAACACCGACTTACTTACTCACATTTCTTGACCTTCACTCTTTGCTCAACACACAAGCTTCACTTCATATATTATTGCTTAAACTCTCTCTCATTTATTTATCTAATCTATAAGCTCAAGCACAAAACTACTCACGGTGTCATTACTCTGTAATTAGTCTATTGTTCTTTCTGTGTAAAATTTCAGTATTGTAAGTTGAACAGAGGGTGTTATGTTCAACAGAGAGTTAACTTTGAGTTCAAAACAGGCGGTCAATTAATTCATGGGTTTCTGACTGGTTTGTGTAGTGTGTTATATACAAATCAAAGTCTTCTAGTGAATATCCTTCATGTTGAGGAAAAAGGGGTGATGTAGGAGAGTTTACTCCGAACATCCATAAATAAACCATGTGTTCTTTACTTTCTGTGATTGACATTTATTCATCTGAAGCTTCAAATCCAACAAACGGTTCCGCACTTAAACTTGTTCAAGAGTTTGTGAAGATTTGTGAATAATAAAAACAAGTTTTAACTTCTAACAGAGTTAAAACCGAATTGAAGTCATAAGCTGTTAATAATAGTCAGACCCTAGTCTATATTGTCAACACCAATCCTAACACTCTAGGTGCTAAATCATGCTCGATCCAAAGTCTATCGGGATCTGATTCTCTCTAAAATGAAGAGAAATCTATCTATCTAATAGAGAAAAATTATATCGAAAGGGGGATGCTTGGTCCTCATCAAGTGTGCAATGGAATGTGTGCATACTTTTATAATGTTTTTGTTTCTTATTCTTAAAAGTGTGATCGTGAAGATGAAAAGTTGTGTTCAAATTTCTCTAGAGTTCATCTAAGTCCTCCTTTAGTCATTTGGTTAATTGGGTAAAAGTGAAGATATTCAAAAATAAACGGGGCTTGAGAATTAGGGATTTGAATTCATTTAACAAAGTTTTATTGTCAAGATGGTGCTTCAGTTTCATTTTGGAGCCTAACTGTTTATGGGCTTATATGATCAAATCTAATAATGGACAAGATTAATCTGGATGATTCATTAAATCTAGCCCCCGATATTCTCTCTTCTAGCCTAGCAACAACAAGAGGTAGATATCCCCACTCTGTTTGAGGTCCTAGGTTCGAGCCCGTCAGGCAGCAAGTTTTACGCATAGTTAAATGGTTAAGTGTGTATGCGCGATATGTTGTTAACCTGTGGGGATTAGTCGTACTTCAAAGTAGAAGCGAAACCCAACGTTCTAAAAAAAAATAACCCCCGACTAGTTGATTGTAACATTTAGGGAGACATCTCTATTATGTAAAAGTCTTTTCGTGGGCAATGTAGATTCTCGTTAGGCGATGACTCATCGATAAACTTCTAGGACGATGTTTGGTGCAATATTAAAAGTCTTGTGTTGTCATTCTCAACCATCGCATGGATCACAATATGTAGAAATATTTCGATTAATGACATGTTCGATCAACATTGAATAGTTTCACAAGTAAAATTAGATATAAGAGAAGACTTCCTTATCATAGATTTTTTCCTATATGACTTCTTAAGGGAGAAGTTGTGAGATTCTAAATTTCTTTCAAATATTTGTTTTTGGATGATGTGTCATGCATAAAAGTTAAAGGTGTATGTATCGACCGTGGCCGATTCGGTTGGCAATTTAGATAATAAAAAAACCGACAGATAAACCGATCGACCGTATATATATGTATATATTTTTTTAAGTATATGTCTCTCTAGTCTAGTGATAAAGATAAATGTGTTATTTATTTTTGATTAAGGGTTCCAATCTTGACTGATACATCTTTATTATTTGATTTTTTTATTTTTTATTCATTTTAATTTATTAATATTTTAATATATTTTTTAAGTTAAATAATTGATTTGTTACCTAATTTATTAAACTTTTATTCATAACAACTTTTTATTATTTTAATTTATTATATTATAAATTTATAAATTTATTTATTTTTTACTTTAATATATTATATATAATTATATATTTGTTATTTTATCAACAATTAAACTAAACCGACCGAACCGATTTTATAACCGACAAAACTGAACCGACATTTAACCGCCAACCGACGGATGGAGATTTTTAAAAACCGACACCAACAATTGGGATGAATTTTTCGATAAAAAAAACAACTGAACCGAACCCTCCCACCCTAAGGTAGAATGGGAAAGTTTGTTCAAATGATGGGTAGACAGAGAAGGATTCCTAATAGGGTTGGCTAGCTTCCATTGATTTTTTTATCATTTTGAATGTTGAATTCTTGGACAATATCATTCGCCATTATCATTAGCAACTTACGATTTCTATAATGCACGTCGAAGATTAATCAGCTAAAGCATGACACTCCGAAACATCAGAATTTCTTGCTATAAAATTTGGATGCAACTTCGGGAGTCTTAAGACACCATGTGTTTTCTATTCTTCAAAACTATAAATAATCAAAACAGATTGAATTCCTAAAAAAACACATTAGACGGGTGTCTTAAAAAGAACTTAGAGTCAACTATAGGACATGTTGATTGAGGCATTTTCTCCGTTTCCCCTACCTTGGCTAAATGATAGAGTAGAATACAAAAGTGTAATTTCTATTATTTGGCATAAACTGTTTTACATATATTTTACACTGACAATGGAAGTTACAATATTATAAGAAAATGTCTAGATTTACTTCATTAGTGTGTATAATATATATAGTAGTTCAAGTGACATAGAAAAAGATCTTTGAGACATATATAACTCAGGTAAGCATATCTAAAGAATGAGATGATCTATCATATGTTGTATCACATCTGCTCCTTCTGAATGCATGTTTTGATCTTTCACCTATCACATAGTTTCATGTATCAACAAGAAAACACATAATCAGTTTCAAAATAAAACATCGGTTCTGCTGAAACTAAATGGTAACCCTCTTCCTTAATTTATTTACCTCTTTACATTTGATATGATGCTATGAATAATGAATCCTTTCAAAAAGCAAAAAATCAATAAATTGTGTAACCATCAAAAGGGATGAAATGTGAACAGATTTTGGGGCAAAAACTCTGGGGCGAAACAAATTATAGGGTTTCGAGGGGACAATCAAAACGAAGACAAGTGGTTGACAAATTAAAGTATTAGAAAAGTTTAGTAGTAGATAAGGTAATCCTAATTCTAATGGGAATCAAATACTAATCCTAAACCAATTAGGAATCATAGGATATTGGATAATTTCTCAAATGTAATCCTGACTTCATTGATTTAGTGAAATAATTGAATCTTCTAGGACTTGGATTCAGGTTTGCATAGAAGGAACAATATTACATAAGAGCAAAAGTAATTATAGGGATGTTGAATCAATGGAAAAGTATTTTTCAATAAAAGATTTAAAACAGAGATGCTAGCAAACATGGAAACGATCGAAATTTCCTAAAAATATCAAGAGAGGGAGGGAATGAGTATACCTGGATTAAACTATGGGCAGCAGACCTCAGTCTGCTATTATGGAAGCTGACATCAACCTTTTCCCATGACACCCGTGATATATAAGTTACAAGTTCCTCTGCTCAGAATACAAAGAACAATCTCAAGACATTGAAAGCTAAACTAAATAAAAGAAATGGATATGGGTTTATGCATTATATATAGGGGTCTTTGGTTATCATTTTAATTATTCAAATAAATTGTGAAAGGTTATGAACTTTTCTTGTTTTATATTGGCATATACCTCATTTTTTAATGGATTGTTTAAACCAAAGAGTTTGAACTCTATCAGAATCATATAAACAAAACAGAAGGATTGAATTCAATGCATATCAAGTAATGAACCAGCATTAGAATAATAAAAGGACAATAAAAGATCCCACATGTCCTATTGACCCTCTCAATGACTTGGTCAAAGAATGTTTTGGTATGCATTTTTTTCATCTAAAACAGGATCCAGAAAAATCTGCATTGTTAAGTTTGCCAAAACTCACAAGCCACAATGATCTAAAAATGGTTTGGATCAGGATCCAACTGTATCAAGATCTAGAAGAAAAAAAAACGATAACAAATGAAGCCCAAAAATCTCACACTACATTCTTGATCCAAAAATAATCTTTACACTGAATGGAGCCTAAACTGGAATTATAATCAGGAGGACGATCTAGAAAATAACATGGATCATAATCCAGAAAAAATAAAAATCACCATCACGTTAAGGAAACAAGTCAGCTCACACCCTCTATCTCATACCAAACAAGAAGGCTAATGCAATATACTGACCTTCTATCTTGTCTGAGCATTCATAGGCAGAAACATCTTCCCGAACATCCAAAGCTTTACAGAATTCTTCATATACAATGTGAGGATACTTCTCATTCAAAGACTGCTCCCACTTTACGACAATCAAATAAAATGATCAGCAACTCAAGCAGAACAAAGGAACTGAATATAAGAAATAATAATTTAACATTAGCAAATTAAAATACATACATTTGGAAGTTCATTATCACGTCTAATTGATGATGTCCTCCAACCAACTATATCTAATTAAATCCCATAATGGAAAACAAGCCAAATATAGTTAGATATTTTAATATTAATAATAGTAAAATCAAAGAGGGGGTGAACAATGTGATCAGGATACGGTCATAACCAACATTAGCATATGCCACTCGACGTTTAAAAGAATATAAGGCAGACCTGCATCAAATAACAGACATCAAATTTGGTGACTAGGGCTAACAAGGAGTAGATATCTCTCTATATCAATATGTGTTGCATCTCAAAGAAAGTAAATGTTTTGTTCCGTACATGAATAAATTATCTCCATGATCTTCAACCATCTGTCTCAATAATGGAGGCTTCCCTTCATCCTTATCGGTAAGAAAAAGATGCCTTCCTGTTCTCCTAAAAATCCAATGAATAACATGACCAGCCACTTTCTCGATGGCAGTAACACCAAATAGAAAGGGTACCTGCTTAAAGAAATGCATATTAAATGAATATGGATATACATCCCAATAATTTCATTATTCTGAGCCATTGTTTAAAAGCATAGGTTTTAGTGGAGATAATGTAACACTTCCTATATAGAAACAGTAAGTGTGAAGAAAGAAGCTAGTGCCAATCTCATTTTACTTGTTGAACTTACAAAAAAAACTCAAATCACCTCATGTGGTTATCTTTCTGTTAACACCATTAAATCTTAAAAATACAAAGACTTCCATTTCTCCCTGCTCTCCCTCTCCTTAATGGAAACCCATGCACTTATTACGCTTGATGAACTTGTGTTGTGTTCATTTAACTTTCTCTAACTTAAAAAATCGACTGAAATCACCTCTTGCCAGTATCTTTTCTTAACACCATTAAATCTTTAAGAAAGTAAGAAGTAATCTCTTTTCTCTCCTCTAATAGCGCTGTCTCTCTTATTCCAATCTTTCTCTCCCTCTACTCAATGTTAACCTCATGTAACTTAGAGAATATAATCGTTAACACACAATATGTATCCTATTTAAATATTTGACTATCTTTAGGCCAAACTAAGGACCAGATTTCTAAACTTGACATGATGCATTATCGACAATGAAAGGAAGCCATCCCATTCTAGAAAAAAGAAGCATATGCAATCAATAGAGATCACAACAAAATGGTGAACTTGCAATTTAATGTATAAAGTATAACATTTTGGATGGCTTTGTTCCTATGGTTGTAAAAACGAAAGGAAATGAAAAGAAAGATAAAAGGAGAGGAGAGGATGGATGAAGAGATATATAATGGAAGCTCTTGTAGGGTTCTCAAACAATAGGACCATGCGGAAAGGTTACCAAAGGCAATGAGAAGTCATCCTTTTTGTGGATTGGCAACCTTACCGCTGTGAGACATTTTAATAAGCTCAACAAGAAAAATAAGCATTTAGTGAAAATAAAATGAGCTTTGTTCCTAAATGGAACGTAAGCAATAGCTATATCTTACATCTCACAATGACTAAAGAGAGAGCCTTTTTTTTAAATGCGTCAAGTTGAAGTTGAACCAGCGACCTTTTGCTTAAGAAGCAGAAATTCTAACATCTGAGGTACAACACATTGGCGAGAGAAAGCCTTTCTTGACAGAAATAAAAGAGAGAATAGTGGAGTCTAAGAGAAGTCAACATTTATGACATTTCAACCAACCAAATATCAAAGTGTAGCATCCCTTTTCATAACAAACTCTTAGATCCACCCAATAAACAAAATATCCAATACTATATGTATTTTCAAATATCATCTATCATGTCATTTTCAAAGTGTTTGCTCGCTATTTCACCATAATCAAATGCATCAACATGAATGGTAAGAGTTGCTCATGTGCTACAATTCTATTCAATTTGTTGACTGCATCTTACAGTTATTATTCACTTTTCAGTACATAAAAACTAAATGCACGCTGAATACCTGCTTATTTCCCCTCGAACCAAGATGTGGCGTAGCAACAGTGACAAAGTTCATTGGCTCTAGACCTCCTATTGTACCGTTAAGAAATAGTTCTTCACGGGGTTGACCTGTTATATCATTGGTTATTTCTACAGGCAGAGGTCTAAACAGTTTTCCAATTGCATATCTTGCTACCAATCCTCCAACAGAGTGCGTAACAAAAGAAATCTTCTGCAGGTATGGCTTCTGTTTAATCACCTCAAGGACCTGTTATCACCAACTCACTGAGTACAATGAAGCAAAGTATGTATATTTCAACTAAGAAATTATAGTACAAGAACAGCCAAAAACTAACTATTTTCCAAGCAAGAAAAAATTGACCTCTTCTGTCAACCGTTCACCCATTATATCCACACCATCTAATGTACGCTTAGCAACATTTCGCTCACTACCTGCATGCAAGATATAAGAAAAAGTTTTCATATCTATAATTACATTCACCACAACAACAAAACTCTACCAACTAGTTCGGATCATATTTTTGTTTAAATAAAAAAAATGAACAGAAAATCGATCAGAATTCAGCTACCTTTCCAGTATGCATAATGATTTTTTTTTATCACAAACATTCATAATGGTTCAAATAAACAACCAAATTTATAAATCATATAGCCCACACCATTTTTCTTTCTCTAGAGAAAAGATTGACAACATATACAACTAATCTTTTTTATACCAAGACTCCTCACAGTGAACAAATAGTTTATCAGATAGGATAAAAGAACGAGACTCCTCACAATGAACAAATAGTTTATCAGGTAGCTTGTGCACAAATAGCTCAGCTCCGAACTTCCAATCGTCAGCACTGCAAGATCAATAGAAGAAATATCAAAGGAGGGTATTGATATTCAATTGTAAGCTGCATTAGCTTCAATTTGAGCTCGGTCAATGTACCCAAAGAACATTGCCCTCATATTTTTGTTGTCTTCACTACTAAAATAAATCTAGAAGAAGAAGAAGAAGAAAATGTAATAATCCTGAACAAATTTTCAACAACATCGATCATCAGATGCTGTAGTATAATTACACTGTCAAATGATAACTCATACTAAGTAGTTTATTCCCATATAAAAAGGAAATGAGAACAGACCTAAATGATAATAACAATGCAACTCACTAAAATCAGAAAACATGGTGCCAAAAGGAGGAAGCAAATGATCACTATAATAAACAAAAGATAAAATTGGCAACTTTAATAAACACTGCCAAGTTCGGAATAGCAAAAACATATTCCACTAACAAAAACCTCCCAGAGATCATTCAGTTGGGTTGGTCAGTATCAAGGAATTGAAAAGTGTTGAGTGAAGATATACCCCCCAAACCTCAACATAATTGAATGAGGAGACAATCAAGAGAAAAATGGATTGAATTAGTACTGTGCCCAACTGTAACGAAATTCAGTAGCAGATTTCATGATTGTAACAACAAAAACTTGATGATCAATCTTCCCAATTACAGCAAGCTAAAGCATAACCATGTCTCTAATTACAGGTGAGAAGCAGATTTCAAGAATTCAAAGATCACAGAAACACTCACAACAAAGATCAAAACTTTAAGGTTTCAAGCGCACATTTACAACTATTTAACATGAAAATGATCCGTTTATAACTGTCAATATATTAACCTTCCGAGAATTCCATGAACCATCACAACCAGATGATCGGGTAAAGAAGCGTCGGACACATCACAGCTCCATAAGTTTCTACCTCCATTCGCGGTTTCTGATGAACATACGTCGGTTTCAAGTCTACCGTTCTCCATCACTCCTGCTGCTTATCAAAGTTCATGTCAACCGCTAATATAAATGAGATATAGATCGAACAGATGGGAATTTTCTGAGTAATCTTCCGATTCCCAACTACGAACAGATAAAAAGAATGTTCGAGGAGTTATAGAGAGAGAAAGAGAATATAAAGGTGTGAACAATTATGAAAAAAGACTTCACATTTATTCATTCAGATCATGATCTGACCCATTTATTTATTAGGTTGGTTTTGAAACATTATATTATTGGTTATAATTTTGAAAATTATTTAGTTTTTTTGGCAATTTAAATTATTATATAAAAGATAATAAAAGTATTTAAGCTTTAACTAATTTTTGTAGTTTAACATTATTTAGATATTAATCTAATTTATAAAAAAAAATTAAATAATAATTTATAAAACAAATTTATATAAACTCTTTTTAATTTTAAATTGTATATGTCTCTATAAATATTTAATCATTTCTCTTTATAACTTTTTATTATTTAAAAAAATATTTAATGTTTTATCTGTCTTTAATTTTTTATTATAAAATTATTATGAATATTCAATTCATTTGAAATTGTATCATTTATAAAATAAATTATTAATTATTAAAATAAAAAACTTTTAAGGAGAAATAAGATTGAGAAATTTTAAAAAGAGAAATAAAAATTTAATAATATATTTTAAATATATATTTTTTTAGACCTTAATAAGTATATATATATGCACAAAATTATAAAATTATTTCAACAATAATAGTGTAGCGGTTAAACTTTTTATAAACTCTAATGAATACTTTAAATAACGTTAAACCTAAATGAATGACTATGACCGGAAGAATATTGATTTTCCTAAAATCAATTGGCGACATTGTCTTCAAATAAACAATGTTTTTTTCTTAAATTGGATTTCATAAAAATCAAATCTTTATTTGATTTTAGCAAATTTCCATATTATTAAAATTTGAATAAAATTAATTGTTTTTATAATTAATTATAAAACCGGTCAGATTGTATCAAAATCTTTTAAAAATAATGTTTTATTTTAAAAAATGTCTGACACACGTAAACCAAGGTTGAAACTATTGAACCTTGAGCCACCCCGGTCCCCCTATTATCATGTGTCCACCAAACACGTGTTAATGCTATGGGTTCTCCATGTTGAGTTATGGAGCCTACACTTATAATAAACTCTACATTATTAATTAGATTTTATTGGGTTTATATTTGGTTTTGGGCTTGGGCAGTTATTTAGGTTTATTACTAAATATTACCCTATAAATATATGATTATTAAGGGTTTACACAAGTTAGATATAATTCTAGAGAAATAAAATGTGAGGCAAAAAAAATTTGTATTCTTTCTTCTTCTTCATAGTGCAATCTAGTAGCGGCTGAAGTGGACGTAGCTCAATTTGTGTGAACCACTTTAAATCTGTGTCTTCTTGTGTTCTTCTTTCTTGCATTTTTATAGATTGTTTCAAGCAGGTCGGATTTGGGAGATACAAATCCTAACAACTAGTATCAGAGCAACTATGCTAGATTTGAGCATTGGAAACGATGACAAGTGAGAACAGTATAGGACATGGAATTGGAAGATTCGATAGGACAGATTATGCCTTCTAGAGAATGCAGATTGAAGATTATCTCAATAGAAAGAAGCTTCATGTTCCTTTGAGTGAGAACCTAGAGAAGATGGATAAAGTTGAATGGAAACTCCTTAATAGACATGTTTTGGGAGTTGTCCGATTGACGCTAGCCAAGACAGTTGCTCACAATGTAGCAAAGGAGAAGACTACCATGGGTCTGATGAAAGTTCTTTCTGATATGTATGAGAAACTATCTAATAACAACAAGATACACTTGATGAAAAAACTCTTTTACTTAAGTATAGTTGATGGTACTTCTGTCACTACTCATTTGAATGAATTCAATACAATTATGAATCAATTGTTATCTGTTGAGATTGATTTTGGGATGAAGTTAGTTCCTTGATTTTGTTAACATCTTTACCAAATAGTTGGGAACCTATGAGGGCAGCAACAAGGTACACTTAATGAAAAGACTCTTTTACTTAAGTATGGTTGATGATACTTCTGTCACTACTCATTTGAATGAATTCAATACAATTATGAATCAATTGTTATCTGTTGAGATTGATTTTGGGATGAAGTTAGTTCCTTGATTTTGTTAACATCTTACCAAATAGTTGGGAACCTATGAGGGCAACAATTAGTAATTTAGTTGGAAATGTTAAACTGAAATTTGTTGAAGTTAGAGATCGTATTCTTGCTGAAGAGGTTTGTAAAATTAATTCTGGTGAAACGTTCAAAGATTCTGCTCTGAATATGGAAAACAGGGACGGAGATAATGATAGAAATTTTAACCGAGGTAAGAGCAGATCTATGTCGAGGAGCAAGAGGAGTCATTCCAAGTCTGGGTGAACATTTGAGTGCTGGAATTATGGTAAACAGGGTCATTTGTAGAGGAACTGCAAAGCACCGAAGAGAAACAATGATGATAAAAAGATACAGCCAACGTTGTTACAGAAACTGTCACTAATGTGTTACTTATGTCTATTGATAGCTCAATAGATTCATGAGTTTTGGAGTGGGGAGCATCTTTCCACATCATTGCCCACAAAGAATTAATAGAGAATTATGTGGCTGGAAATTGTGAGAAAGTTTATCTTGCAGATGGTGAGCCACTGGATATTGTTGGCATGAGTGACATCAAATTGAAGATGGAAAATTGTTTTGTTTGGAAGATTAATAAGGTGAGACACATTCTAGGTTTAATGCGCAATCTGATTTATGTTACAAAACTTGATGAAGAAGGTCACAATTTCAGTTGTGGAAATGGTGCGTGGAAGACGACTAAATGAGCAATAGTTGTTGCTCGAGGTCACAAAACTGGAACGTTATACTCGACTTCAACTTGTAGAGAAATAGTTGATGTTGTAGTTGATGACTCGAAGAACAATGAGCTATGGCATTGCAGGTTGGGCCATATGAGCAAAAAAGGGATGAAAATTCTTTTGAAGAATGGACAGATTCCAGACCTGAAGTCTATTGAACATCAGTTATGTGAAAACTACATTCTTGGAAAATAGAAACGGGTGAGTTTCTTAAAGAAAGGTTAGAGATTGTACACACTAATGTGTGGGGACCTACGCCTGTTTCTTCTATTGGCGGATCACAATACTACGTGACATTTATAGATGATTCGACAAGAAAGGTATGGGTATATTTTATGAAGCACGCATCTGAAGTATTTTATATTTTCAAGAAATGAAAGGCTTTGGTTGAAAATGAAATAAATTAGAAAGTTAAGTGCTTGAGATCCGACAACGAAGGTGAATATATATCAATTCAGATTTCAAAGAGTATTGTGTTGTGAATGGGATTAGTATGGTGAAGATTGTTCCACGAACGCCTCAAGAGAATGGAGTAGTTGAACGAATGAATCGAACATTGAACAAGCGTGCTAGAAGCATGAGATTGCATGCAGGGCTGCCTAAAACCTTCTGAGCAGAAGCTATCAATACTACTGCCTATTTGATAAACAGGGGACCCTCTGTTCCACTTGAATTCAAAATTCCTGAAGAAGCCTGGAGAAATAAAAAGGTAAACCTTTCTTATTTGAAAGTGTTTGGTTGTTTATCATATATTCATATTAATGAATGTGATAGGAGCAAGCTTGATCCAAAATTTAATAAATGTTTTTTCATTGGTTATGGTGATATCGAGTTTGGTTATCGTTTCAAGGATAATTAAAATCAGAAGATCATTCGTAATAGAAATGTCATCTTCAATGAACAGGTTCTCTACAAAGATTGTGTTGGGAAGACATCAAATGGTGATTCCAAGTTGGAAGAGACTGGTATAGTCGATTTGAGAGAATTTTCAACTAGATATATACCGACTGTCGAAAAAGAACAATGTGTTGTTGAAAATGAAATCGTTGAGAACGTAGCCCCATAGGTAAATCAGCAAACACCGGTTATATAGTTGAGAATATCGTCAAGGAATTTAAAAACCAGTTGAGAGGTGGTCTCCATCTCTGACCTATATCTTGTTGACAGATAGAGGTGAACTGAATGTTATGAGGAATCAATATAATCTGATGAATCGGTTAAGTGGGAGTCTGCGATGAAAGATGAAATGAATTATTTGACATTAAATCATACTTGGGAGCTCACTTAGCCTCCAAAGGGAAAGAAAGAACTTCACAACAAATGGATCTTCAGGATTAAAGAAGAACATGATAAAACTATGAGGTATAAGGCAAGTTTGGTTGTGAAAGGATTTCAACAGAAAGAAGGTATTGACTATAATGAGATCTTCTCTCCAGTAGTTAAATTGATGACAATCAGAACTATTTTGAGTTTGGTTGTGAAAGAAGACCTTCATCTTCAATAAATGGATGTCAAAACTACTTTTCTTCATGGTAATTTAGATGAAGAGATTTACATACGACAACCAGAAGGATTTGAAATCAAAGGAAAAGATGAGCTTATGAGTAAGCTTCAGAAAAGTCTGTATGGTTTGAAACAGGCTCCAAGGCAATGGTACAAAAAGTTTGATAGTTTCATGAAAAGTAACAATTTTCTGAGGTGTGAAGCTGAT
Source organism: Impatiens glandulifera (assembly GCF_907164915.1). Classification (NCBI taxonomy): domain Eukaryota; kingdom Viridiplantae; phylum Streptophyta; class Magnoliopsida; order Ericales; family Balsaminaceae; genus Impatiens; species Impatiens glandulifera. Next base: position 45,437,707 of record NC_061865.1, on the reverse strand, counting down.
CATTGTTGCTATATCAAGAGGTTTGATAAATCGTACATTATTCTGCTACTCTACGTTGATGACATGTTGATTGCTGGAGCAAGTTTGTATGAGATTAACAAGCTCAAGAAAGAGTTGTCTGAAAAGTTTGCAATGAAGTATTTGGGTGCTGCAAAACAAATCCTTGGGATGAGAATTTTCAGGGATGAAGAAGTTCTCAAGCTTTCATAAGAAGAATATGTGAAAAAAGTTCTTAGCAGGTTCAATTTGTATGATGCAAAACCAGTTACTACCCCCTTAGCTAGTCACTTCAGACTATCTAAATATCAGTCTCCTTCAATAGAGGAGGAGAAAAATTACATGGCCATTGTTCCATATGCCTCTGCCATTTGTTATATTATGTATGCGATGGTTTACACAAAACCAGACATAACACATGTAGTGGGAGTTGTTAGCAGGTTCATGAGTAACCCGAGTAGATAACATTGGGAAGTAGTAAATGGATACTACGATACTTAAGAGGAAGTACGGGTCTCACTTTGTGTTTTTGAAAGTCTAATATGGGTTTGGAAGGATACATTGATGCTGACAATGGTGGTGATGTTGATAGTAGGAAGAGCACAACAAAGTACATTTATACTTTAAGAGGTACTGCAGTCAGTTTGGTTTCAAAATTGCAGAAGATTGTTGCTCTTTCTAGTTATGAGACAGAGTATGTTATTGTGACAAAGGCTGCTAAGGAGATGATGTGGTTACAACCCTTTTTGCGAGAATTGGGTCAAGACTACGAGGGAAGTGTGTTGCAATGCGACAGTTAGAGTGTCATTTATTTGACAAAAAATATTGTTTATCATGGCAAGACGAAGCATATACAAGTCCGTTATCATTTCATCCGGTCAGCTTTAAAAGATGGCGTATTAGCTCTTGAGAAGATTCCTAGGAGTGAGAATCTAGCTGATATGTTGATGAAAGCTGTGACAAATGCGAAACTAAAGTTGTGTGCAACTTCAGTTGGTCTTCTTCGTTAAGACACCGGATGAAAGTCGCAACCAATCGAGAGATGATGAAGTTAGTCTCCAAGTGGAATATTGTTGAGTTATGGAGCCTACACCTATAATAAACTCTACATTGTTAATTAGAGTTTATTGGATTTGTATTTGGTTTTGGGCTTGGGCTTGGGCCTGATCAACAGTTATTTATGTTTATTACATGAATATTTACCCTATAAATATGTGATTATTAAGGGTTTACACAAGTTAGATAGAATTCTAGAGATAAAGTGTGAGGCAAAAAAAACTTTGTATTCCTTCTTCTTCTTCATAGTGCAATTTGGTAACGGCTGAAGTGGACGTAGCTCAATTTGACTGAATCACTATAAATCTGTGTCTTCTTCTGTTCTTCTTTCTTGCATTTTTACAGATTGTTTCAAGTAGGTCTGATTTGGGAGATACAAATCCTAACACTCCAAGGGTTATAGATTTTTTAGAGACTCTGTTGGGGACTTAAAATGTTTAACTCAAAAACATAAACTTGACTTTTAAAATGTTTGTATCACATTTTCACACCTAATAGGCTTGTTTTACAAGGCACAACACCTTAAAAGATTCATATTCTTTACCATATTTTAAGCCTTCATCATTTATGTGTAAATGGTACATCACCATCTTCTTGCAAATAAGTACTCGACTAGGATTGGTACATCTATACTTACGTGCAAAGATTGTCAATATGGAATAATAACTTGTTACAAACCGAGTGATGTTGCGAGAGGAAAAACTAGGTAATCGGGATCGACCAACCCTTTAGTGATGAGTCGTCTGATAGGATGCAGGCATGAAGGTTGGGGTAAATTCTCAATTGAATTGATAATCCATGGTTTATTGCTGTAGTTTATCCATTTCACTATCAATGAATAAAACTCTCTTACACATTCTACCCTTAGAACAAAACACTTGGTTATTATCACCAAGACGGTTGTTAGTCGTGCCCAGACAACCAAAAGAACTCGTCACTACAACCCTTATGCGACTACTATATATGTATTATGTGTATGCATGTATAGTCTAGGTGAGCATTTTGAGCATGTTAATTCCTTTCAAAACAGGCACATGTTTGTAAATGTTTTGAATTTACCGTCACGGACGATGTTCATGCTGACGGATGTCGCGTTGGTTCCCTAGGTCGATAACTTTCATGTTAATGAATGAAACAATCGATCTTATGGTCTCATTACTATCATGAGGTCCATAAAATTCAAGGTAAACTCCACCTTTATGATGGAAATGTAACGAAGGTGGAACCCTGTTAAACGAGCTTATTTCCTCGGTGAAAGGTCTATGTGCCCACCATAGAGGAATTTCGAGCTATTCTTATGATGAGGAACAAAAATGTTTTACATTTAAGTTCGTTCGTAGACTCAATGTCCATCGGATAGCTCTTACAATAGAAGTACGGATAATCCAAAGTTCCATTCGATACTATCCTCGCAAGGATGTACATCGATTTCCAGACTTGGACTAAGATGTAAATAAGAAATGGAGAGATTCCTATAACGTTAGGATCATCCATGATAAAATGTCAATCCTACTAGCTCATTTGTTTTCTAACACCATCAAATGGTAAACCCTCATCGAGAATCATCGATGTAGCACATCAAATGCGAAAAAGTAACAAAGATCCCTCTAGTGTTATTCTAGAGGAAACACTAATGGGTCTAAACAACTCAGGTCTATCTTCTACCATGAGCAAGGGGGTTCCCTATTAATCCTCTACATCTAGATGCTTGACAAGCTCAAACACTTACCACCAATTCTGCCTGATGACATCATGTCCCATTCTATCCAATATCGGAGAATGAAGGTAGCCTTGCCTAGACCTCTAGTATAGAGCAATGATGAAATATAAGACATTCTCCTATGGTATGTCATCAAGAAAATGGCTTTCATGATGGATGACAATCCGCTAATCATGCTTATGGGTCTAGAATGAGTTACTTACTACTACACCCATAGCATGTTCAAGCATTTTGGCTATAGCTTTATCGAAGTTGCCTTCGCTATAGATAGGCCAATCGATCGTATGGCCTATGCAGGATATCTTGAAAAATGGCATGACGCCTTTCAAATTAATATCATATCAAAGCGAATGAAGTACCTGAATATCATCCTCCAACAATATCAAGAGGTTTAGGAAAATGAAACGGAAGAAGATGTTAGTGTCGGAACAGGCTACAGCTAGACTTAAAGTTGTCAAGCACTTTTTTCCCGTTTAGACTCTCTTTGTAAAATATCAACAAGAGAGTATTGTTTGTAATAAACTTTGCGAGTATGTTTATTTACAACTCTATGTTTATTTAATCGAATCACAAAAAAGAGATGTTCATTCTCTAAGATTCATTTTATATGCATATTCATTGCATTTGTATTTTGTTACATCTATAAACCCTCACATCTTTCTCTTCGCAACATTCACAACTGCGATAGGCCGACACGGCCCCAAGAAAGTTAAAAAAACTGGATGTTTTATACGCCACCAGATTTCTAAAGAACCTTCCGTACCTTAATCGGTCTTGGCAGTCGAATTCAGAGAAATGAAGGAAACTCGGTAACATGTAATGTAGCAACTCGCGTTGGTCATAACTTTTTTAGCTAATCAACAAATTTCGTCTACATCCCAAAACATCCCACCTTCTCCTTGTTTTCCTAATTAGGCAATCTTGGTTATGTTCACTCTCATTAACCCCCGTCTCACTAGTCAATATGCTCACCACTAACAAAGCATCTCTTGACTATGATGTGTTACTAAACCTGATCCATAACACTAAATCAGAGATTAACATGATCAATTCCTTACCCAAAGAGAAGTCCAAAGCTTGTTCTGGTGAGACTTAAGAATGGTGGAAGTCAAACATGACTGTAGACATCTATGCCCCGATTGATATCGCGACAACATGTGGTGGAACGGATTTCAACCCAGTTTCATGAAAACCACATCGGCCAATGTGCCATCCACCTCCCAACTTCCAGCAGGAACCAAAAGGAAGGATGAGCCTAGAGTTTTTAACCTAGGAGACAACCTCCTCAATCAATAGAAAAGGACAAATGCTAACATTTCCATTTGAAATTCCTGATGTACTCTATCGAGCACAGGAAAGTAGTCCTCAATGATTTTAGTAAGGATAATGTCTCTACCAATACCATGCTTAAAGAACTAGTAGAGACCATATCCTCTAGTTCGCAACACAACATGATTGGATTCTAAGACAAGGATCTTCCATCAGCCTAAACAAATCATGATAAAACCCTCTACATTTATGTACAAATGGAGGAAAAGATTGTTCCAATGGTCTTGATAGACAATGAATCCGCTCTCAACATATATCCTTGAAGGACTCTTGAGAAGATAAGTGTGTCCCAAGATAAGATCGTACCATCTGACCTGTGTGTTAGAGGTTTTGATAGCTCTCACCGTGAGATAAAGAGTTTCAAGTGCACCATACATCCCCTTCCAAGTTAAATTTTGTATTGCAACCTTCCTATAACTTGATCTTAGGAAAACCATGGCTTCATCAAGCGAAGGCTCTGGCCTCTACTCTATAACAAAAGCTTAGGTTCATCATCAACGACCAAGTCATCACAGTCAATGGCGCGTTAGACACCAAAACAGTCATAGGGTCTACCCACATTGACACCCTGAGGTTGAACTAAGTGGGTTCGAGATATGTACAATCCTCTAAGAAGATAAGGACTCATTTAAACGCCCCAACTTTAGTATGTTTAGCCTCTCCTCAATTAGAATGATGCGCCAAATGGGATATTTCTCTGGCATAGGCTTAGGCCCAAACGTTAAAGGCATGACCTCATTCCCACATCCATGTTGTAACATGAATCAACATAGTCTAGGATACATCACTATAGGATTCGAAGAAATCCGCATAAAAAGGATATTCAAATGACACATAGTTAATCCACCAACCTTGAATGGACAGTTCATCCTCTAAGGACAAAACACCCTATGCTTTGACTTCCCTAAACCCTTTACCAACCCAGATTTACAGAGACATTTTTAAGATCTCGAATTTTTTAAGATTGTCTTTATAATCCTAACCCTTCTGTTTGCATGATTAGGAAAAGAATGGATTATTGGCATGAATCCCTCCAAAACTTGACTCGGATTCCCAAGAAAGCTGCTACAACTCAAGAATCTAGTTATCTCGGTTCTCAAAAACTGACTCCCTCTCTTCCATCGATACTATGATCGATGAAAGTGGAACTCTTTCTCCTCTCATGTGTAGAGAGATGTTAGATAATATACATTGTAAGAAACCTAAGAATAATAATCTTGTTGGATCATATTCTCTTACATGTAATAAATTCCTCGATGTAATACAAGAAGTAGATTTTGACTCTTTGAGTAAAAACAATCTTTCCTTTTACTCTAACTTAAATTTCGAAACCAAACACTTTTTAGAAACTAAGGATGAGATTGTTTCCACTGCGGAAAAGACAATCAAAATCAACTTAAACACGGTCGACGATCCTCAAATCATATTAATTGGCCAAAGTTTAAACCCCCAAGAACATTTGGAGATTGTTGAGCTACTAAAAGACAACAAAGACGTATTTTCCTGGTCATACAAAGACATGTCAGACATCGAACCAAGATCACACGACATTACATTCCTCTATACCATAACGCTAAGCCTGTGAAGAAAAATCTCAGACGAAAGAAAGAGGAAGTCGTAAATAAAATTCAGGAAGAAATCCAAAAACAACTCGAAGCTAATTTCTCAAGGTAGCGGAATATCCTTCCTAGATTGCCAACGTAGTCCATGTCTTGAAGAAAGACGGAAGATTAAGTGTGTGTGGTGTATATTATAGGGATCTGAATAAGGCCAACCCTAAAGAGCACTTCCCACTACCATACATCGATATACTGGTCAATCATGCCACCGATCATGAATTGTTATCATTCATGGACAGATTCTCAAGATATAACCAAATCCTGATCGCCCCGCAAGATAGGGAAATGACCACGTTTAAAACAGAAGTAGGAACTTTCTATTATAGGGTCATGCCTTTCGGTCTTAAGAATGCGGGAGCCACTTATCAAAGGGAAACCACCATGATCCTTCTTGACATGATCCACAAAGAAGTGGAAGTATATGTCGATGACATGATTTTCAAATCAAAGGATCAAGAAGGACATGTCCTAAACCTCGGAAAATTCCTATAAAGAATCAAGAAATATCAGCTACGACTCAACCCAAAGAAATACACCTACAAAGTCACAACTGGTAAAATACTAGGCTTCTTAATCACACATAGTGGCATCAAAGCCGATCCCTCTAAGATTGAAGCAATCATGACTATGTCGATCCCTCGAAACAAAAAAGAGGTCTACGGAATTTTCGGGAAAATCCAATTTATTAGTCGATTCATTAGTAAGCTTACTATGACATGTGATCCACTGTTTAAGCTGCTGAAGAAAAATAAAAAAAATTGTAGGGATGAAGATTGTCAATTAGCTTTTGACAGAATCAAGGATTACTTAAAATCCATTCACATACTCACGCCGCCCTAAGCCAGCATTCCTCTCATTTTAAACTTTACTATAACCGACACAGTCTTGGGAATCCTATTGGCTAAAAAACGAGGATAGACTCAAAACGATTGTGTACTACATCAGTAAACGGGTGACTGAATGTGAACTTAGTTCACTCCAACGGAGAAAATCTGTTGGGACTTAGCATGGGTCACCAAAAGGTTGCGACATTACATGCAAGCCCGTCCCCATCAAGTTGGCATCAAGAATGGACCCGATCTATTTCTTGTTCCAACGAACTCTTCTATCACCAAGGCTAGCCAAATAGATGATGATGTTATCCAAATACGACATAGCTTATACGATACATAAGTTTGTCAAAGGAAGCGTTATTGTGGACTCCCTTGTTGACCAACCCATCATTGTTGAGTCAGAAGATGAACTCGAATTCATCAACGAGGGAATTATGGGTATAGCATCAGACACAAGGAAATTGATGTTTAACGGAGATTTCGGAAAGTGAGGTTACAGAATTGGGATCTTGTTAGTTGACCCGAAAGCAACGTACAATCTAATATCTATAAAACTCGAATATCCAATTACCAATAACGAGTATGAATACGAGGCATGCCTCTCAGGTCTCAAGTTGGCATATGAAAAAGGGGAAACCAAACTAGAAGTCGTTGGTGACTCTAACTTGGTTATATCCCAAGCCAATGGCACATGGCAAGTGAAAGGGGAAATCTTGAAACCCTACCATTCTCACTTGACCAAACTCATGAGCAAAATTCGATTAAGTATCATTTGTTTACGCTCTAAGAAGCCAAAATCGCTTTGTGGTTGCTCTAACTACTTTGTAGCCATGACTCAAATTCTAAAAGGAATCAAAGTCAAACCCTTGAAAATCTGATAAAAAGCAACGACCTGCTTTTGAATCGGGAGCAGTCACTTCCTGTGAGAATGCTGTTAAACCCTAGTATGATACTCTCCATAAGTACATTGAGTATGGAGAATACCCCTCTCATTTCTAAGATTAGGAACGACGGGCGTTGCGCTAGTATTCCACCAACTACGCTTGGATTGCCAATGGGCTTTATCGTCGATCTTTGATGGTCAAAACATGCTATGCATAGACAATCCTGAGTACAAGAGGATCATGTAAGAATTACATGCAGGAACATGTGGCCCACATATGAAAGTAATGGCTTTATCCAAGAAAATACACCGTCTAGGATATAATTGGCAAAACCTCGAACAAGAATGTGTGAGTTATGTAAGAAGTTGTCATCAGTGTTAAATCTATGCTAATCTGAAGCATACACCGGCCTCGCTCCGCTAAAACATGACATCTCCTTGGCCCTATTCTACATGGGGAACCGACGTAATCGGGAAAAGTTATCCCCATGCATCAAATGGACACGAGTTCATACTTGTCGCCATAGACTACTTCACCAAATGGGTTGAAGAAGCCTCTTACAGAGTCTTGAAATCATTTCAAGTGACAAAGTTCATCTAAACTAGCATCATCGCTAGATATGGAGTTTCTCACGCCCTGATTTCAGACAATGGTCGACACTTTCAAGGAAAAATGTTGCAATTGCTTGAAGAATTTAAGATCGAGCATGACAAATCATCACCATATAGACTCCAAACCAATGGTGCGATTAAAGAGGAAAACAAAAATGTGATTAGGATCATCAAGAAGATGACCAACACGTATAAGGATTGACACGAGAAGATGACATATGCCTTATGGGGATATCGTACAATCGATCGAACATCGATGGACAAAACTCCTTACTCACTGGTTTACGGCATAGACTTCGTACAACCCATCAAAATCAAGATTCCAACTCTAAGGGTACTCTTAAAGAGCCACGTCATAGAAGAAGACTGACTCAAGTCTCGATATGACAAACTAACGTTAATGGAGGACAAGAGGTTAACCACTTTGTGCAAAACTCAAGCCTACCAACAACGCATGCAAGACATCTTCAATAGAAAGGTAAAACCTAGAAACATCAAAGAAGGTGATCTAATTCTAAAACAAACCCGGGAACTCCTAGACCCTAAGGGAAAATTTCGACACCAATGGGAAGGACCCTTCCTACTTAAGAAAATCATGTAGGAGTTGTTCGCCTATCTAATTTGGAAGGTGAAGAGTTCATTGCGCCAAAGCAATCTCGATGCATTTAAAAGATATATTGTATAATATCAAGCATCACATAACGGTTTAAATCTCGACTTTAAAAGAAGATTATCTTACCATTATTGACTGCATCCTACAATTATTCTAACATTTGTTGACTGCATCCTACAATTATTATTCACTTTTCAGTACATCAAAACTAAAAACTAAATACACGCTTGAATACCTGCTTATTTCCCCTCGAACCAAGATGTGGTGTAGCAACAGTGACAAAGTTCATTGGCTCTAGACCTTCCTATTGTGCCTTTAAGAAATAGTTCTTCACGGGGTTGACCTGTCATATCATTGGTTTTTTCTACAGGCAGAGGTCTAAACAGTTTTCCAATTGCATATCTTGCTACCAATCCTCCAACAGAGTGCGTAACAAAAGAAATCTTCTGCAGGTATGGCATATATATTTCAGCTAAGAAATTATAGTACAAAAACAACCAAAAATTAACTATTTTCCAAGCAATGAAAAAATTGACCAATTTTGTCAACAGTTCACCCATTATATCCACACCATCTAATGTACGCTTAGCAACATTTCGCTCACTACCTGCATGCAAGATATAAGAAAAAGTTGGCATATCAATCATTACATTCACCACAACAACAAAACTTTACCAACTAGTTCGGATCATATTTTTGTTTAAATAAAAAAAAAAGAATGAACAGAAAATCTACCAGAATTCAGCTACCTTTCCAGTATACATAATGATTTTTTTTTCTTGCAAACATGCATAATGGTTCAAATAAACAACCAAATTTATAAATCATATAACACACATGATTATGAGATGAAAGAGAAATATAAAAAAACAATATTAGGCTCATTGGTATCACATTTTATAAAAATGACAAAAGTTAAATATGAAAATACATTTATCAAAAACTTTTTAAAAAAATGTTTTTGTAGCACCATTAATAATAATAAATGAAAGATATTAATTTTTAAAATTTAGTTTTACTTTTAATTTAACATTTTCTTTTATAATGGTTGTTTTATTGAGGTTTAAATGTGAAATGTGATGGCAAATATATATAAAAGGAAAAGAAAAGTACTTAGAAAAAAGTGAAAAATATAATACATTTAAAAAAATTTAATGTATAAACAAATTTAAAATTTATTTTATATATATATATATATATAATTTAGATAACAAAATAAAATAAAAAATGTATCTGGCCCATGTATTGCTTTATTTTTGGCCCGAGGATGGTTAGATGGATTTTACTAATAATTGTTGGCTATAAAAGACTGGGCTGCCTTACTCTAAGTCCGTCTCCGGCTCTAACTATAATAGTAAAGATAAGATTTGGTTTTTTAAATTTTTTTTTAATAAATGAGAGTTAGAATTACACCCCACATTCATGATCTCTCGCTTAAACTTAAAACGCTTCCAAATGAAATCGAACCCGTAACTTTTTTGTCTCTTAAGCCGACTCTTACCACTAGGCTACTTTGGTGGGATGATTTGTTTTTTAATATAAAAAGCTTAAGTAAATAAGATTTAATTGTTTTTGTTCCTATTGAATTTTTAGTTAATTTAAATTTATAATTTTTTTTATTATACTTATCATTATCATGTTATTTATCAAATAAAGGTAAATTTGTTATTTTTATTTTTTTTAAGTTCTTTATAATTCAACATCTAAATAATCTATTCAATTAAATTGAAATTTTTTTTTTTCTTGTCTTGTCTTTTTATTTAAACTAATTCCATTAATTAAATTAAAATAGGAATTTAAAGAAATTACTTAAATAAAATTTAAAAAAAGACAACTTTAAAATATTTCCAATCTATATGATCTCATATGAAGTTTTGTTTATACCTCTTGAGGTAAACCACACATTATGAAGTAAATGACTAAAAAATGGTTCAGGCTAAGATGTCTAGTCATTTACATAAATGTGTATGGATGATACATATAAGATTGACCTATCATAATACTCTCCAAAAGAGATTGTGGAGTTTTAAGTTAAACCATGATTAGTAGATTTCTTAGACATTAGTATGTTGTGGTCTCACTTGATGATTGGTATTAATTTGACACTATTAAACACTTTCCGTAAAATAGAGTTATAAAAGCAGTAATTAGGAGTATCAAAAGTTGAGTGGGAGACATAGTCATACAAAATTGGAGAAGTCATCTTACTTTGTGTATATTGTGATGCATTGAACAAGAATGTTGTATTGACCACTTGAAGAGAGAGAACTGAAAATACATGGCCATGCTCGAATGGATTATTTGAATCATCCGTTTAATTGACAGTTCAAACTCAGAGTTTAAGAAACATATTTGATAATAGATATGAACGTCATCATATTATCAAATAAGACATTAATAGACAAATGTATCTTATTTTTTTCTTTGGAAAACGGTTTAGTGTCATTTAATTATAAAAAACCTAAAAGAGAGAAATGAGTTTCAAGAAACAAAGTTAGACAAACCTTGGATTTGTTTAAAACACCAACCGAGTTTCAAATAACTGAATTACAGAACAAACAAAACAATAAATAATTAAATTACAAACAAGCCATCAACCAAGAACTGTTTGAACATTCATTTCCTTCTAATGATTTTATATGGGATATTTCACCTTTGATTGAGCTCTAACTATCTTCATGCCCCTATTTATGTATGAGAGCGTTGCCATCAGAAACAATATCATCCCAAACTTTTCATTTTGTTCTTTCGTTCGTGCTATGAATTCTTGTATTTCATTCTCTCCAGGTATTATAGACCAAGGCTCCAAAGAAGCATTTAAAAATATTCGTGTAGAATTTATTGCCCTTGGCCTTTTTCTTTACAAGCTCTATGATTTTGTTCCATGTACCTAGAAAATTAGTGATATTCATTTTTTGAGCAAAATAGATCGACAACTTGGATACAAATGTGCACTCTCCAAATAGGTGGTCAATGTTTTCCTCTTTTACTGCACAGATCGGGCAACTGACGTCTAGAATATTTATATATTTCTGAATGTCATCCAAATGATGAATTGGTTTTGAGGTAGAACCTTTGAATACCATACTATTTTATGCCAATCGACCACCGCCTCCTTTTTTATAATGATCTCCCAAAATTTTCCTTCCACAAACTTTCCATTCATAACAATATTTAGTTCTTTATATCAGTGTTTCCATTAAATTTCATATTATTGATTAGATTCAAAATTCCGACTCCTTCTGGAATACTTCTCAGAATATAGTTGCATTTTCCTTTTTGAATATCTCTAACTAAGTACAAAAGACAATTTTTTCTGATTATGACTCTGATATATTGGAATTACTCCAAAGAATTATGGGATTATTCTCTAGTCATGAATCGTGCCAGAATAATATTCCCCTTCCATTACTGATTTTAAACTTCATCATTTGATACGTCTCTCCTCTAGTTCTTAGGATTTTCTTCAAGGAGCATGCCATTTCATTTTTTATTTGGCATTTCCATACGTTGAATTCTATTTTCATAAATCTCATATGAACTCATTTGACCCATAATGAATTTGCTTTCATCTCAAGGGCCCATACATGTTTGATTGTGAGCGCTCGATTCCATATGACACGATTTTTAATACCAATCCCTCCTTCTTCCATTGGGATACATACAGTTTCTCATTTGATATTTTTGTCTCCTCTTCCTTAAGTACCCCAGATGAAGTCTCTCATCAGCTTATCTAGTTCAACCATGACTTTTTTGGGAATGACTATTTGTTGTGCCTAGTAGCCAATGATTCCCCTATTAACTCTTTTCACAAGCTATAATCTTCTTATATATGACAGGTTTTTGTACCACACCCCAAGATAGAATTTATAACCATTTCAATAAGTGGGAGAATATGTGAGCTTTGAAGTTGATTTGCAGATAAAGGGAACTCCAAGAAATTTGACTGGAAGCGTTACTTCTTTTATCCCCATAATATTAAATATATTATGCTTCAAATCCTCCTTCACTCCTCCTCCACAGAAATCCTGACTTTTGTCTTCATGAATGAATATACTTGTAATACTAGAAAACATTATTAGTGCTTCCTTGATTGTACTAACATATTCGACATCTATGTGAGCCACTAAGAATAGATCATCAGTAATTGCTTTTTCCTTACAGTAGGGTAAAATTTGAATTTATGCTTCCTTAGGAGCATTTTAAAGATGCAGTCTAGGATTTCCATAATAAGAACGAAGAGGTAAGGTGAGAGAAGATATCATTGCCTTACATCCCTTTTACCCTTAAAGAAGGCACTATGTATGCCATTCACACTCACAATGAAGTGAGAGGTCGAAAAATACTACATTAACCACTCGATAATATGTTAGAGAAACCGACAACATAAAATAATTCATGGATGGATTCCCATCTTATCGAGCCAAAAGTTTTATGGATGTCAGTCACTCTCGGTGATATAGCTTTCTTCCCATAAATTTTTCATAAACTTTGCATAAGAAGTATGTTATGGGAGATAGAGCGATTTAGAATAAAAGTTGCTTGCCCTAACCTGATTAATTTTGAAATAACAGTTTTAAATTTTTGCGAAAGGATTTTAGAGATAATTTTATAGATTACATTACAATATGAAATAGGAGAAAGTCTTAATTTTTTTTTCCGGAAGTGAGATTTTGGGAATTAGATTCAATACTGTAACGTTCCATTGATTAAGAATTTTCTTGTTTTGAAAGAATTATAGGACCCCTTCACTTACATCTTTCCTGATTATCTCCTAGTTTTCTTTAAAGAAAGCTTCATTGTATCCATCTAGCACCGGACTTTTACCTCCATCGTAAGTAGAGATTTCCTGATCTTTTCTTCACTAGATTTTTCTACCAGCTTATCAACATCCTCATTGTTGATTATTCTTAGAACAATCTGTTGCAACACTCCAAGTCTGGCATTGAGTCATTCGTTACTTAGTTTTGTTCCAATCAAACCCTTATAATAACTAATAGATTCCTTTTAAACTGCATTTTGTCCCTGAAGTATTTCCCCGTTACAATCTTTAAATTTGAGGACTTGTTTCCTAATGTTTCGAGCTATACATTTCCTGTAAAAGAAGTCAGTATTTTTGTTAGAGATTCTTTCTCCTTAACTTTATTGTTAGGTAGGTTCTACATCCTCAAGATTTTTCTTTGAATATTCTCCAATTTTACTCGTATTTCCTCTTCCTTTTTTGATATATCATTGTAATTCTTCATGTCGAACTTGTTGAGCTTACCTTGCAGCATTTTGAGCTTTTCGCAGACTCTAAACATATTTGTCTCGTTGATACTAATATTTCAGATTTCCGTCAGTACTCCTTTGAATTCTTCTTCTTTCATCCTGAAATTAAAGAATTTGAAAGGCCTCTTCAGTATTTTTTTCCTTTCCTAGCAAACTTTTAACGTGCAATGATTAGAGATTCCTAGATGTAGAACTTGTATATGGATTCTCGAGTAGAGATCTGCCCATTTCTCGTTGATCAACCCACGAACAATTCAACTCTTTCTCATTTCCTCTTATCCTCTAGTAGTTGATCAGGAAAATAGATTATCTGAACTTGAAAGTTTGATACAGTTGATGTCTCGGATGCATTCATTGAAGTCCAGCATGTCTTGGTGATCCCCGTTTCCGGTTCTCTTTCTTGGATGAATCTAGTGACATTAAGGTTTCCCATTATGATCCAAGGCTCATCATCATCGAATTTACTTTTGAGCTCTCTCCATAACTGTCTTCTTTTTCATGCTACAATTCTTTCATAGATAGTAGCAAAGTGGTAATTCTCTTTTATTGTCCTACTAACAATCTCCACCATGATGAACTTTATATTGTCGAATAACTTCTTAACCTCAACTAGGCTAGTATTCCAGCCAACCCATATTCTACTTTTACACCCATCTGAATTGTGAATATAAGACCAGTTGCTTCCAAAACAGTCTTTACTAATAATATCAATTTAATTGTGCCTTATTCTCGTCTTTAGTATACCCATAATTATGATTTCATAACATTCAATCATTCTTATGACTTCCTTCCTTTTGATGGGGTCTTTGAGCCCCTTAATATTCTAGGTCATTATATTCATGAAGAAAGGTTGGAAACGTGTTTATTCATTCCTTTCATTTTCCCTACAATCTTCTTCTATATTTGTGGGATGTATAGAATTAGAGGTCTAGGATGTTTCCTACCTTTCGTTTGCATTGGGGCCTGAATTGTTTCGTTAGAAGAGGAGTTGAAAGTATTTCCGTCTGTGGTTTCTTTCTTTCTTGCCTCTTTTAGGATCTACTCTATTTATGGGTTACCATTCTCTGCATTTTCTGTTTCTTTTGGTGCTTTGACTTGCTCTTGTTTCTCTCTTCTTGTGTTTGATTTCCTTGTGTTCCTTCACCTAGATTCTGAATTGCTTTTTCTTTGGAATTGCTTTCTTTTGCTGCATATTTTTCACCATTGTTTCATTTACACTAGGAACCTTCTATTGTTTGACTTCTCCATTCTAAATTGGTTGTTCCTAGTTTCCTTTCTAATTGATCATTAATTTAGGGCATCTCACTATAAAATGTTTAAAGGTATTGTAGTTCATGCATCTATACGGTCGCCATTCATAGTGTATGCCCATCCTGGTAGCATTTTCCGTTCGATCCACCATTGTAATTTCATCGGAGAGAATGCTTTTGGGTTGAACTTCAATGCTCCTCCTAGCGTATATGAGATTTTCTCTTTCCTTAGTGATTGTGTCCATGTATAGCGGGTTTTCGATAAAGCTATAAAAATGGATTAAGGCTTCCGCGTTATACATGTGGGGAGGGATATAACTAGATTTGCTCTAATTCTTTTGGAATACTGTCATAACTCATACTTTCCTTTCATATTTCGAGTTTCATGCATTCTTTCCCCCACGTGCGTATGTCCCAGCTCTAGAATTTTCTCAAGATTGACCTCTTGATTAAATTTCAGGAAATACATGTTGTGACTGTTAAAGGTGACATTCATCATACCTGTTTTCCCCATCGCTTCATAAGTTCTTCCTTGGTGGCTTCGAAAGTGGAAGGTTCTTTCCCAATATAGTTACTCATTATAACATGTTCCCATGAACGAACGCATTTTTCTACCACGCCATATGGTAGCTTGAACTCAAAGGGATTTTCCCGTTTTTCCACTTTTGCTTTAAACGCACCTAGAAAAATGTGTCCCTTTTCTGGAATTTTGCTTTCACTTTCCTTTGTTAAGTTTTGGCCCTACTTTGTCTCTGGATTCTTCTTCCAGATTTGATCAACCTTCCAACTTGGGTTCTTGTTTAGAGTATAAACTTGTCTTGGTACATTTTTCCAACTCTTTCATTGTGTTGACTAACTAGATAATAATAACGTCATACTCTTATTTCTTTAAAAGGTTTCAATCTTAGAGGTTGTACAGGTTTAGCTGAACAGTGATTTACTGATCCCTTTCTTTGTTGAGAATCATTTTCCCATTTTTAGCTTGCATTAACATCCTTAAAATATGGTTTCTCATCCCTTTGAGGTTTGTCCTCATTAAAATCCACATTCCATTTGTCTTTTGCTTTCTCTTTGATTTCCCTTATTTTCCATACTTTCTTGTTTCCTGCATTTTTCTGACCTTTGTTTCCAACCTTGATTTTTTCAAGATGAGCACTGTTTTTCTTTTCTTCCCCTTTATTTTCCTTCTTCTTGTTGGTCCCTTTGTTTTATTCTACTGTCTTTTTAACCTTGTGACTTACCCGTTTTCTAAGATTGATTCTAATTCCTAAAAGAATCAACAACAAATTTATTTGAAAAAGTTTGTTTATTTGGGAAATCAGTATGTATTTCATTTTTTCCCTTATCTCCGTTGACATCAATCTTAACAAAATTATTGAAGGCTATAGTGGAAGAAGGCATACCTAAATCTTTTCTAGAGTTGACATTGGTGCTCTTGCTATTGCACATTTGCTTAAGGACAAGTGAAAGATTGAATGAATTGTGTCATTTAATTTAATATGCAATGACTAATTTTGGATAGGACAATTATTAAAGATAATTTAATCCAATTATTTTAGGATTTATAGTGCTTTTCTAGATACCAACTATGATTAATATGGTAACACATATAGTTATTATAATTGGATCATATGAGGTCACACACTAAGAGTTCTCGAATTCGATCAAAGAAAATAATGGTTGATTATTAATAAACATAATAGATATTATTAATAAATATATTATTTATTTATAAAATAAAATAATATAGAATTAAGATTTTAAAAGTATGTTATTTATTTATAAATAAATAATATATAGTTAATTAGTTTAATTATAGTATTAAGAAATTAGAAAAATATATTATTTATTTATGAAATAATATAATAAATAATCAAAAGTTAACTAAGGAAAGAGTTACAATATTTTATATATTATCTTCTTTAATATTTACAGCGTATTTATATGATAATGAGGCTAAAACTTTGAGAGACACTAAACAAAATATGTGTGGCTGAATAATTACTTTATATGAAATTAATTAAGAGAGAAAAATAGAAAGATAACTTTTGAAGTTATTGAGTGAAAGAAAATCATCCATCTTTCCAATCAAGCAATAAGGATTGTTTTTCCTTAGTTCTTTCGTCCTAGTAGTCGAAGACAATAATATTTAACTAGGCTCGTGTGGACTAACTAGAAGAGAAACACATAGGAGTTTCCATTAATACTACAAGATCTGAATCAGTTCACGCATAAACATGTATTCCTTTATGAACTACACTGATAACGATAGAGATCATGGGACTATGTGTTTAGATATTAATCTAAATTTCTACTTAAAACACCTTAAATTTCTAATAGTTATTATTAAGAAGCTACCACTATATTAGAACGATTTCAAAAACTACCTTAAGCATAAATAAAAGGAGATGAACGTAGATAAATTGGTGATTCGTATACACATTAAAAAGTAAAATAAAAGTGCTTAAAAAAATACTTAGTCAACATGTGGCTAAAGAAAACATGGTGGAACATGGTAAAGACAAGAAAAAAAACACAATTGTTTAGTCAAAAACATGAACCTTTATCTTAAAGGCAGAATGTCTAAGAAGTTCACGAAAAAGTGTTTCAATTATAATGTATGAACTGCATATCTTACAATTTCAAGAAAGTGAAGTAAGTTCGAGAGGCTAACTTAACTCAAGAATTGCCATACATGGATTTGTGTACGGTGATATTTGAGGTTAATTTGGTGGGGTTTAATCAACCTGAATTGTGGCTTGACATAAGAGCTACAAGAAATATTTGTTCCAATAAAAAAGCATTTGTAATTCTCAAAGAAGCGAAGAATGGTGAAAATTTGTTCATGGGGAATTTCGTCACTTCCGACATTCAAGGTGAAGGAAAAGTGATACTAAATTTGTCTTTTGTGAAAGACTTAATTTTGAATAATGTGTTGTATGTTATAGAGGTTCGAAAAAATTTGACATCCGGTTCTCTTTTAAGTAAGTATGATTGATTCGAAATTATTTTATTCAAAAGTAGAATGTTTGTAGGTAGAGGTTATAATAATAATGGGCTCAGTAAGTTCAATATAATGGAAATTAAGCCAAGTATGAATGAATAAAATAAGAGTTAAATGCTGAATAGTCCATGAATGTTTGGATATTAGACTACTTGGTCCCTGAACCAAAATAATAGAACCCATTAGTCCCTACCGTCCAAAACTGTTAGTCAAAAGCCTTTTGACTGTTAAATAATGACCATTTTACCCTTACCTTTTTTAAAATTAAAAACAAATTAAATTAAAACTTAACCTAACCTAAATTTAATCTAACCTAACCACAGTGCAAGCGATCGGGATTTAAAACCAAACAAATCAAAGAGATCTCCCATCGAAGCTAGTCGAACCCCTTCTCCCAAATCGGGATTTGAAGACGAATCCACAGTGCAAGCGATTGACGAAGACCTGGGCGACCTCGACTAGGCGACTGAGGCAAGCGAACGAGCGACTGAGGCGAGCGACAGAATCCACAGTGCAGGCGGCGAGCGAACGAGCGATGAAATCTACATTTTGTTGTTATAGAGCTCGTAACTGCTACAGAGCTCGTGGACCTGTACATCCTTATACCAGAGGCTGCTCCTCCATCACTCGCTGTCGGAGGTAATTGATTATTTAGATTGTCTGTTTGTTTGTTGAAGTAAATTTGCATTTTGCTGGAACTGATTCAAGGTAGAATGCGTTTATCTGTTAAGTATGATATCTTCATCTGTTGTCGAATTCATTCGGATCTTCATTTATGATGTTAAAAACCTCCTTTAAATGTTATAGTTTGTATTGTTTCAACTATCACAACATCTGCTAGTTGAAGTTGAAGGACCACCATTTTGACAAGAAAATATGCAATCCAACATATCATTAAACGTATATTTCTATTGTAGAAATGTTGTTTGTTAACAGTTCCATTAACAATCTGAATTTTATGCTCTAGTCAGGTTTCTTAATTTTGAACATTTTGTATTAGAAACCATGATTTTGTAGTTTCTGATTTTGGAAGTAATCTTTGTTGTTGGAACCCTGACTTTGTCCTTGATGCCCTTGTTGTTGTACTAATCTTTATATATGCTTGTTGCAATTTGTAGTTATGTCTTCGAGTAGTGCAACAAATAGCGCTAGCGAGGGTGGCCGGTTCAAAAACATTCTATGTAAGTGTGGTGTAAAAGTTGTTGTGAAGATATCGAAAAGTGAGAAAAATAAAGGTAAGTTGTACTACAGCTGTGTATACAATAGTTGTTCATGTCTAGGATGGTGCACGTCCAAAGAATCTGCAATTCCTATGACCCTTAGGTCGGATTCAAGAAACCAAGATGAACACTTTGTTGAAGGGCAGCAGTTGAAGATAGCTAACCTGGAGAAAGAGTTAGAGAGATTTAAGATCGTGAATATATCATTGGAAGTCGATGTGAAAGCTAAGTTGAAAATGGTGACAACAATGAAGGAAATCACCATGGTTTTGATAGTTTGCAATGCATTTATAGTTCTATGTGTTTATTTCACAATGTAATCGACAATTAGCTATTTAAGTGTTATGGTTTATGTCTAAGTGACCTAAGGATTGTATGTGACATTCTATTTCAGCAATTAATTATAAAGCATGGTCTGTTATGGTTTATGTCTAAGTGACCTAAGGATTGTATGTGACATTCTATTTCATCAATTAATTATAAAGCATGGTCTATTATGGTTTATGTCTAAGTGACCTAAGGATTGTATGTGACATTCTATTTCAGCAATTAATTATAAAGCATGGTCTGTTATGGTTTATGTCTAAGTGACCTAAGGATTCTGTTCAGCAATTAATTATAAAGCTTGGTCTATTAGTTTGAAAGAGATCAATCAGAAGTGGGACTAATTCCATTATAGTATGCATGTTTTGCAAGTGAAGGGGGAATGAAGACCCAACCCAAAAACTAACAGTTATACCCACAAGTGCCAAAAACCCAAAAAAAGAGCCTTCCCTACTACACAAAAACCCAAAAAGAAGAGCCTTCACCACTACACAAAAAGAAGAACCTTCACCACTACCCAAAAACTAACATCTAACTCGAAGGTCCTTGTTGTGGGTGGTCTTCACCAAAAGAAGAGCCTTCAACTTGACCACGACCACTTGTCTCCCCACTACCCTGCATCATGATAAAATAACATTAATTAAAGTTCAAGTACACGAAACAAGAGGACCTAATTTAACAGTAACCCACCACTTGAACAGAAATTCCTCCCTTTTGTCTTCTATTAGTTCTAATAGGAGCCCCTTGACAACCTTGTTTATTGTGGCCCTCTTTACCACAAGTGCCACACTTAACAGTCTTTGCTCTTGATGATGATGACCCTACTTCACCTTCCTCCCTTCTTCTTTGCTTCCTTGGTCTTCCAGCTCTTCTCTTAAGCTCTAGAGGGTAGTACTTATCTCTTTCATTATGTGGTGTTAAGTCGACATCTGGAAAAGGGTATATGACAGCTTCATATGCCTTCTTCCACATTGAAACAGTGAAATACTCATGGACCAGATCTTCAATATTCCTTCCCCTATATAGGATAGCTGATGCGGCATGAACACAAGGAATTTCACTCAATTACCAATGATTACATGAGCAAGTTAACTCCCCTAAGTTGACAGTATACCTCCTTCTCATTTCTACAACCTCGTAGTGTTGCTCTCTTCCATGAAGGAGTTTGCATCTTCTACACAATGAGGTACATGCTGCGATCTTTTTCTGAATTGTTGGGGGGACTCTCTTTTCATTGGATAGAGCCTTCTGATACATTGTCTCCCACTTAACCATTAGTTTTTGCCTTATCATGTCAAGGATATCAATGATGGGCCGGTCCCTAATCTTCAAAATTCATTTGTTAAAAACCTCGCAGACATTATTGGTAAGCTCCATTGATTTAGCATGATGACCAAATGTATATCTGCATGAAAAGTAGACAGAAGCAAGTCAAGATCCATTCACACCAAATTGACAGCCTAAATTAACAGTTTACCTAGACTATTTGGTAGGTGGCGTCCTCAATAGCTATTCATCTGGTCTCATCATAACCCCTCCCACCTTTTTCTTCTCAATCCTCAGCAATTTGATATTAGCCATTTCCTTGTTGAAGTCTGTTCTTGTTGTCGCACATGCTACTGCCCAAAACAGATTTTTAAGTTGCTTTCCAAGAAATAAAGTTGCCAAGTTAGCTGATATATGCCTGCAACATCTCTTGTGGTTGGCTTGGAGAAACACTTTCTCAACCATATTACTGAGGCCCTAATATATCAGAAAGATGAGTAGCCAAAGAAAGAGGAAACATGTTGTTGTTCCCATCAAGTGCAACTGCAGCCAACAAAGTCCCTCCAAATGGGCCATTCAAATGGCATCCGTCAATTCCAATCCAAGGTCTACAACCATTTAGGAATCCTTCTTTGTTTGCATTTAGACACACAAATACTCTCCAGAATCTCTTCTTCTCGTCCAAATCCTAACTGTCCATTGCTTGTAGCTTAACCGTGCTCCTAGGGTTCAATTCTAAAAGTAAAGTACAATATGTGTGCAATTTTCCATAAGACTCTTGAAAACTGCCCTGGTATTTTTCCCTTGCCATTCTTCTAGCCCGCTGCATCTTCCAAATTTGAGGTTCCACTCCCCACTTATCCAAGCATGCTCTCATTGTTGCATTATCCAGATCAGGATTAGCTTCAAGTAGGTCCCCAAGTTGAGTAGTAATCCATTTAGAAGTTGTTGCCTTATTATTACTCAATCTTAAGCATGTGTGTTCTTTCTTTAAAGTTTTCACCATGAATGTCACCTGTTCACCAACCTCTGAAGCATGAATTCTCCAGGGAAAACCGTTGCTACATACTACTGTCACACGTGCACGATCATTCTTCAAGAACTTAAGCTTGTAGCCACCTTGGATGCTATATTCTTTCAAAGCATCCTAAAATTCTTCTTGCCCATCAAACATGTGGCCAATTTCAAATTCAATTTCCTCATCACCATTGACATGAAAAGGAACTCCATCCACATCAGTCCTCTTTCTCTTCTTTGGCAATTCAACCGGATCTTTCTCCTCCCCGAAGATGTAATCATCATCCTCACTATCAGTAACAGCCCCTTCTTCCAGCCCAACATCACCACTATCAGTTTCCTCACCACAATCATCATCATCCTCACTATCAGTTTCCTCACCAATAGCCTCTTCTATCCTAACACCACCCTACAGCCTAATAACATCTTCAAGCCCAACACCATCTTCCACCTCAATATCCTCATCCAGTCCAACATCCATCTGCCCAACAGCCTCATCTAGCCCCACATTTGCATCATCCTGAACAGCATCACCATCATTTTGTTCATTGGCCTCAATGTCAACACATGAAATGTAACATAGAGGAACCAACACTTCTTCCTATACCAATATTTTCAGAAATTCTTCCCCCTCAGCAATGAATAGTACATCTAGTAGGTCACAGTTACTATCTATTTTCAACCCACTTACAGTTCTAAACCGAATAAATGTTGAAGAACTTACTAATAATCGCTGATAAGCCCAATTGTGCAAATCCAGTAAGCTAACTTTATCTCCATTGACATCATATACCACCGTCTTCCGTTCTTTCCACTGTAACTCAATCCTAAACGTCTGGGTAAACTCTAAGAACTTAATTGGCTTGGGGGTAAAGCACGTCGTTATTTGTTCGATTTCGTCCATGTGTTCATTCGTTCGTCGCCTGCACCACTGTGGATTCTGTCGCTCGTTCGCTTGCCTCAGTCGCCCAGGTCGTCGTCAATCGCTTGCACTGTGGATTCGTCTTCAAATCCCGATTTGGGAGAAGGGGTTCGACTGGCTTCGACGGGAGATCTCTTCGACTGTGGATTTAGGTTAGATTAGATTTAGGTTAGGTTATGTTTTAATTTAATTTAATTTAATTTGTTTTTAATTTAAAAAAAGGTAAGGGTAAAATGGCAATTACTTAACAGTCAAAAGGCTTTTGACTAACAGTTTTGGACGGCAGGGACTAACGGGTTCTATTATTTTGGTTCAGGGACCAAGTAGTCTAATATCCAAACCTTCAGGTACTATTCAGCATTTAACTCATAAAATAACTCTTCTATTTATTTGTTGGAGTCTTCCATTTTATGGCATGGTAGGTTAAGTCATAATAAATATAATTTGATGCATCGATTAATCTGAAGAGTATACCTACATTCGAAATAAATAAGAAACATATGTGTGAAATTTGTGTTGAAACAAAATTGACACGTTGAAATGTTGAAATAGATTATAAACCACTTGATTTAATTCACACAAACGTGTGTGATTTAAAAGGAACACCAACACGTGGTGGAGAAAATTGTTTTATTACTTTTATTGATCATAACACAAAATATTGTTATTTGTATATTCTTAAAAGTAAAGATGAAGCCATAGAGATAATTTAATGTCTATAAAAATGAAGTTAAAAATCAACTTGGTAAAAATGATCAAGGTGCTACGAAGTGATGGTGGAATTGAATATGAATCACCTTTTGCCGAGCTATATGCTCAATAGGGTATAATCCATGAGACGATATCACCTTATTTTTCTCAACAAAACGGTACGGCTGATAGTAAAATAGAACATTAAACGAAATAATGAATTCACTTATATTAAGTTCTAGTCTACCATAGAACATGTGGGGAGAAGTTATTTTGATAGCTAATTACCTTTTAAATAAGGTTTCACGAAAGAAGCTAGATAAATGTACGTATGAGTTATGACATGAAAAAATTATCATATGAATATTTACGAATGTGGGGGTGTCTACCTAAGGTAGTCGTTCTATTACCTAAAAATATAAAAGTTGGACCACAAAATATTTTGATTGTATATTTATTGGATATGTACATAACATTTGTTCTTATTATTTTATTGTATTTATATTGAACATTCTTGACATTCAAAAGAATACGATAATATAATTGAGAAATACATCATTGTTTGAATATAGAAAACATCTACATCGTTTCTCGGAAAACCAAAATAAACCAAAACCGAAATATAGCCAAAACTCTGAGATGTTTAGTGGAATTCCGCGAATTTTCGGCGAACCTACAACTGATGAACTTTCATATCTTCTTTTTTATCTCATCTCTCCCTCGTTTTAAATGATCTATGCTAGCTATTTAAACAAATCATAAGTCCTCATTCGAAGTGACCGACTTTAACTTTGAAAAATTCCCCTTTTAACTTTTTTTGTTGCAGCTTAAAATCTGCAAGACTTAGGCTTCAAGGTTGGATTTTTTGCGGTCAACCCGAGCTTTTCCTCACATAAAATGGTGGCTTGTGTAGAGACCTTCAATTTCGAGTGAGATGTTGTTCATCATGTTCTTGAAGAAGCCTCAAGAAATATGGGAAGATGGAGATCTATCTTCAGGAGCTAACAGATTTCGGCATTCTGTTAGCAATCGAGGACGTTCCGTCAACGATTCGCGATCGTCGTTAGGTAAATTAGTTTTTTCGTTAGGGGTGTGGCACATTCTCATCACTTAAATTGTTCCTGGAAATCTGGTGACCGTCGGATAATCTTGATGTAGAGTTTTCCTATAATTTGTTCCACACTAGATCATCAACAATTAAACTCAAAGCATTGTTAGTTTTCTTGCATTCTTTTATCCTTTTAGCTCTAATACTTTTTTACTTTCTACAAGAAATTAAACACAATATTAAATCTCAATCACACATATTTTTTAATTTTTTTATTATTATCTTATTTACTTTCCTTATATATTATAATTTTCCATTATCATCATTTATTTATTTAGTAACTCCTTATTTTATTATATCTTGCCACATTGCCTTATTTATTTAATTTCTTATGTGTAAAAATTTTTTTTGTCTATACACGGCTCGATTATAAAATCTCTTGTTGAAACAGACGAGTGTTCATTGACAAAAAAACACAATAATGAGAACTTACATATATCAAATAATTTTATTTGAAAGTCTGTGTAATCGTTTACACAAAGTCAAAATAGTTCAAGAACTTTGTGTCTACTAATAAGTTAGTGAAGTTATATACTTTTATAAAGGAAGGTTTAAGGGTTACACATAACTATCTTATATAGGATTCAATTGTTAAACCTTTCAACGGGTTAATCTTTTAATTTTCATTAATGTAAGAGATTGTTAGAATTATACTAAATGTGATTTTTTTGTGAAATTTTAATCCAAATGAAAATGAAATGCCTTCATCTCTTTTCATATATCTTCTTCGTCCGCCTCATTATCTCTCTAGAATTTCAAAAGTCTTTTCTTTATTTTCGTAAGTATTTTTTTAGTTATTCACTCGACGTTTCTTCGGCTGAAATCCGATTATTGGAATTTGGGTATTTTGTCTAGTTTGTTGTGTAATGATTTATGTGCTAAACTATGGCTGGTTCCGTTGTATCCTAGGAAACAACCATCGACGGAAAACTCTTAGTACAAATAAGAGACTATAAAATTGTTTTAAGAGAACCGTGATCATCACAACCTCGAAACATTTGAGAATTTTGTTTTTATTTAATAATTTATTATACTTTTATGTTATCATTTTATTGTATTAAGATAATATTTATGTGTATTTGTTCAACATAAGATTCAACCATGACTATATTATAAGAGTTCTCTCTTAGTTGATATATATAGGTCCAATTAAGTTAGATGCAATTGGTTGATAATGTCAAATAGGTTGTTACAAAATACAAGAAGTATTGCTAGTAGTTTCTTCTACTATAAATTTTGAGAAATTATACAAATTTATCCTTGCAATTGATGTTTAAGTTTGAATTTGAGGTGTTTTTAATAATGAAATTCAAATTTTAAATTGTGTTAGATGAAATTTAAACTATCAAAAATTCAACCATTGGGATTTTGTATAAATGAACTATACATGACTATCTCTTTTATTTGATGTGACTTTTTGTGTTTTAATTGATAATATACTATAAAATTAAATTAAAAGTCACTGCAAATTATTTTAATAATTATATTTTTAAATTTTTTTAAATATATATTTAATTTTATTAATATTATTTTAAAAAAAAATAATTTTAAATTTTTTTAATTACTTAATTATGTAATATAAAACTTAATTATACTTAGTTAAATATTTAATTTATAATTTAAATAAACTAAATGAAATATTTAATTTAAAAATAAAGAATCAAATATAAAAAAATCAAAAAATATTAAAAGTCAAATAATATATTAGAAACAATAAAAAAAAATGAAGGAATTTTAAAAAAAATTAAACAGAAAGATGGATATTTTAGAAAATAAAGAGGAACCAAGAATGATTTTCTTTGTGTTATAGTCCAATAATGATTACAAATTTGCTACCTAAAATAAGCTTTAACAAATTAAAGTTGCACTTTTTCTGATAGAAAATTATTAGCTTATAAACTCAACAAACTGATTGCGGAACAATTTAGTCAACCAACCGCTTCCAACCCATTCTCTATTAAAATGATTAATTAAATAGATAGTTTATCTCTTCTGTTTAGGAATGGTTTGGAATCCACTTTTTGTTAGATTTAATTGACATTGAAATTGGATTTTGGTAGATAATAATTTATGATATTTTGTCAATAATTACATTTTAAAATAGTCAGAATAAATAAAATGTGAATTAAGTTTTTTTATTTGATATTAAAGTATAATTTAATTTTTTTTGGTATCTTTGGTGATTTGCATTGGAGAGATTATTATACAATGAATAAAAATATAATATTTGTCTTCTATTGTCTAGACATATAGAATTTGAACTTATCAATATCATGATAATTAGTTATAATATTTTATCAAGTTTAATATTTTTTAATTATATTATAAATATTATTTCGATGCTATATTACTATAATATATTTCAATTTTTAATCCAATTAAATAGAATTCACTTGAATTTATAATATTTTTTTATCTTTTTAATAGTAAAAGTGTCTTAAGTACATTTATAATTTGTTTCTTACCTTTTATATATGTCATCTCCTCTTTAGACTTTGTTATTCTCTTTTGACAACCATTTTATCTCAACAAACTTTTAGAATAATATTAGATTATTAGAACTTATTTCTTCATTTTTATTAACATAGAAAGTTAGCATAATATCCTAGAATCATAACTTTTACTTTTATTTAAGACGTTTTAATTAAAAATCGAATACAAAAATATTTACTTTTTGTTCACTTAATCTATAGTAGCTACATTTTTGTGTCTTCTGTTATAATAATAAACTGGAATAAATAAATAAAATACTTAAAGAACACACTATCCATCCATGATTAGGACAGTCATTAATGAATGATGGTAAAAATTAAATTAATAATAATAAAGCTAATATTAATGATAAATATAAGAATATAGAGAAAAAAATTGTATGGAATGAATTGATAATACAGAGTTATAATATATATATATATATAAAAGATTTATCTTAACGTCTAAGTTAGGGCAACTTTTAGATGGTCTGAAACCTTTTGATGGGCTGAGCCACATAATATATTCTAACATCCCTCCTCGAGCTCAACGTGGTAAAGTAGATATCAACTTGAGTTTGCTCAATAACATGTAAAAACGATTCGGCAAGAGAGACTTCGTGAAAACATTTGTAGTCTGGTGTTCTATAGACATGTACCGTAATTATATAGTACCAGCGCTAACATGTTGCCGTACAAAGTGGCAATCGATCTCGATGTGCTTAGTGCGCTCATGAAACTCATCATTCCGAGAAATGTGAATAGCACTCTGACTATCACAATGAAGATCAATGGCTGGCGATTGAGGAACGTCAAGATTAGAGAGAAGTCGTTAAATCCAAAGAAGCTCAGAAGTAGAATCAGCAAGCGCACAGTACTCTGACTCAGCGCTAGAACGGGAAACAACATTATGTTTCTTGCTTGCCAGAAAACAAGAGAATCACCCAAGAAGAAACAATAACTAGTGATGGAGCGTCGGTTAGTGGGATCGCCTGCCCAATCAGCATCTGAGTAACCAGTGAGTACCAATGATGAATGAGAGGAAAAGTGAAGACCGTGTAAGTGAGTGCCCTTAATATAGAGAAGAATGCGTAAGTGATGAGCTGTATGAGGATTAATCATGAATTGACTAACTATGTGAACTGCATGAGCTATGTCAGGACGAGTAATAGTTAGATATATTAGGGAGCCCACTAACTGACGATAGAGCATGGGGTCTTTAAGAGGGGTTCCATCGAGAGGAGTAATACGACAATCTACCTCAAGTGGAGTCGAGGAAGTTTTTCTATCAGTCAAGCCAGCACGGGAGATGAGGTCAGAAGCATACTTCACTTGAGACAAGTAGATACCATCTACTGTGTTGGAAATCTCAAGCCTAAAAATAACGCAACTTACCAAGACTCTTCGTATCAAAATGTTGATGAAGATAGGTCTGTAAATCAGATATACCAGAGACATCATCGCTAGTGATCACCATATCATCAACTTATAATAATAATAAAATAATAATCTCATATGAAGAGCGACGGATGAATAAAGAAGAGTCATAGGGAGAGGCAGTAAACACATACTGAATAAGTGATGAGCTGAACTTGGCAAACCAAGCTCGTGGTGCTTGTTTCAGACCGTAAAGAGCACGATGTAGCTTACTTACCTTCCCTGAAATGTCTGAACCCGGCGGTGGACTCATATAAACCTCCTCAGAAAGATCTACATGAAGAAAAATATTTTTTACATCCAACTAGTGTAGAGACCATCGACGAGCAACACAATAGCCAAAAGACAATGAATAGAAAAATCAAACGGGCAACGGGAGCAAAAGTTTTTTCATAGTCAATGCCATACTCCTGTAAGAAACCCCTGGCCACAAGATGAGCTTTGTAGCGCTCAACAAATCCATCAGAATTTGTTTTGATCTTGTAAATCTATTTTCAACTAATAGATTTCTTTCCATGTGGTAGATCAACGATATCCCAAGTCTTAGTCTTCTCAAGAGCCTACAGTTCCTCCGACATAGCCTCACGCCACAATGGATCACAATTTGCCTCACAAAAGGTCTTAGGCTCATGGTTAGCTAGAATGGCAAAGAAACAATGGTAATCTTGGAGATTATGAGGAAGGCAAAGTACCCAAATAGAATGTTGACAAGTGGTAGTAGAGACCTGGGGTATTTGATCAGGTACTTGTTCAGGAGACACAGGTGAGTCAGGTACTTGTTCAGGAGACACAGGTGAGTCAGGTACTTGTTCAGGAGATACATGTGGGTCAGCTGGGGGTGATAGGGGAGAAACTAAAGTGTCAATAGAATTTTGTGTGATCTCATGACTTGCAAAAGAAGGGGATGGATCAAAAACAAACAAAAATGAGGAATTAGTCTGAAAATGAGTGGAAAACTTGGACTTAGAAGAGAACATCTTATGTTCCCTAAAGGTGACATGATGAGAAACACGAATCCGATTTGACACGGGATTCCAACAACGATAGCCCTTATGCTCGATCCCCATATTCCAAAAAACAACATAGATGATTCTGAGGCTCCAATTTGTTTTGTGCATGCGGGTGGAGGTGGACAAAACAGACACAACCAAATGGTCGAAGAATGGAGTAATCTGGAGGCTGGCTAAAGAGTTTTTGGTAAGGAGTGACATCCTAAAGTACAAAAGATGGCATTCGGTTGATTGTAAAGACAAGGGCAGCTTCCCCCAAAAACCGATATGGACAAGCAGCAGAAAGAAGCATGGCACGAATAATATCTAGAATGTATCTATGATTATGTTCATCCTTATCATTTTGTTGTGAGGTGTGAGGACATGAGCACTGAATAACAGTACCCTAAGAAGAAAGAAAACTGAGAAAGGTAGAATCATTGTATTCTAGAGCATTGTCAGTACGAAGTGTTTTAATAGGGCATGAGAATTATGTTTGAATCATTTTCGCAAAAATTGAATAAGTAGAGGCAAGTTTAGAATAATTTTTCAAAAAATAAATCCAATTAAACGTGAATAATCATCAACAAATATCACAAAATATCAATAACCATGAAATGTAGTAATAAGGGAGGGCCCCCAAATATTTGAGTGAACTACCGAAAAATGTTCATCAGCAATAGAATGATTATTCAAAAAAGAAAGTGATGGTTGTTTTCCAAGCTTACAATGCACACAATCAAATGACTCAAATTGAATAGGACCCAAAAAACCTTTAGATACAAGAGACCAGAGTTTATTTAAGGAAGCATGTCCGAGTTTAAGGTGTCACTGATAAATGGAGGAAGGAGAAACGACGGTAGAAATTGAAGAAAAAGGCTGAAAGGAAGAAAGCTTAGACAGGTGACCCGTCTTGCATCCCGTCCCAAGAATCCGACCTGTCTATGAATCCTGAACCTGTACACCAGATAATGTAAAAGTAACAGTAAGTCCCTACTCAACCAACTGACCAAAAGAAACAATGTTTAATGATAAATGGGGAATGTAGTAGATATCTTGAAGAGATGGTGAAGTGACATGACCAGTATGTGTGATGTGCATAGTTACACCATTTGTTGTGTGAATGGGAGGTGACGTGGTAAGATGTTTTAGGAAATACAACAGATTAATGTTATATGTCATATGGTTACAACAAGCAGAGTTTATGAACCATGGTTTATTACCTAATGTGGTAGCT
Source organism: Impatiens glandulifera (assembly GCF_907164915.1). Taxonomy (NCBI): domain Eukaryota; kingdom Viridiplantae; phylum Streptophyta; class Magnoliopsida; order Ericales; family Balsaminaceae; genus Impatiens; species Impatiens glandulifera. The sequence continues at coordinate 45,406,839 of NC_061865.1, read as the reverse complement.
AATGAAGGATTGACAGATAAAACCTAAGTGAGCAGTTTATGAATATCTATAAGGGTGGGAGTAGTGGACTGAGGCAACTGCAAATCATTTGTGGCGGCGACTATGGAGGAGGAAGAGTGAGCTGAAGAAGATGAATGACCTAGTTTTTGGCATTCCTGAAGGACATGACCCTTTTGATGGCAATAACGACACTCGATGTTGGGGGCAATGAGTGTACACATGATCAATATTCGGACAATGACGACATCTAGAAGACTTATCTGATCGAGCATCTTTCTACGCATTCTTACAAGGAACACGAGTAGAGAAGATGAAAAAGCCATAACAGAATCAGTAGTAGGAGATCGGAGTATGGAATGACAAGTAGCTTTAAAAGAGATCTCCTTAATAGTTATGTCTAACGAAGGCAATGGATAACGATGGAGCAATGATCCACAAACAGACTCGTACTCAGGGCCAAGCTTCATCAGTAGTTGAATGACCCTTAAATGTTTCTCATTAATGATGGCCTAGTCAATGCGATCCCAGAGTGACTGGATAGTAAAGAAGAAATCGTCTATGGCTTTTCCTGGCTCATGTTTCAGTGCATGTAACGAACTCAACAATTGATAGTGGTACATTCCTCCAGTAGCTTGGAATCGATCTTTCAGATAATCCCAAGCAATCTTGGTGGTATCCACTCGCCAAAGCTAGATTTGGATATTCTTAGATGGCGTATTTCGAATCCAGATAATAATAGTATGATTCTTACTATCCCAGACATCAATAGCCACACAATAATCGTCAATTTCTTTTGTAGTCGGCGAAGTAGAGGGAGATTCAACAGGTTTTATTGGTATAGTGAAATCTCCAGTGACATATTTTCAAAACTTCTTACAAATTAAAAAACTCTTCATAAATTCGGACCACAAATCATAGTTGTCTCCTAACAACATAACCGTAATACCAGATGTCTCCACATGATCCATATTGAAATATAAAGAAAAAATTCAAAGTAGGAAAAAAATACCAATAACCAGCCCAAATATATCAAAATGTTCAATAAAAAACGCAGACTGTTCAACGAATAAGAAAGTAGTAAATAATTCAGAAAACCAAATCAGATCTGAAAAAAAAAATATTCGAAATCAAAATTTGACCGCAGTGGTGCGTTGATGATCGAACCTAAACTGGATTGCGACGGATGAAATCAAAATCTGTTGATGATCGAAACTAAACTGGATTGCGGCGGATGACATCAACGACTCTGATACCATCTAAGAATATAGAGAAAAAGATTGTATTAAATGAATTGTTAATATATAGTTATATATATATAAGATTTATTTTAGCGTTCAAGGGTAACTTTTAGATGGGTTGGAACCTTTTGATGGACGGGGCTAATAATATATTCTAATAATAATTATTTATAAAATATTAGGATTTATATAAACTTGTTATAAAATATTAGGATTTACATAAACTTGGTAGAAAATAAATTATTATTTTTTAGGAGCTTTAACTAATAAGTACACTCTTAAACAGATTTGTCTCTGATTATGAACACATTATCTGTGATGACGAAAAGCAAGAGAAGAGAATTGAATATGAAATTCAAAAAAAAAAAAAGTTAATTTTTGGATGGAATTGAGATTATTACACAATTACATATTAATAGGAACAAAAAAAAAATAACTGAAAACATAAATATTTAGTAACAAATTTACAAGTTAAACATAACCCAAGCCAAGGAGTATAAAAATTCTTATAATTATTCTCATTTTCTTATTGTACAAGTTAAACATGACTCAACTAGAGTTGTTGAAGAATTTATTGATTGAACTATACTTGTGAGCTATATTGAATGGATCCTGGATTGATCACAACCGGTAAAAAGGTAATGAGATCAAATGACCTCCTAGTTTAGATGACATAGTGGCACAGTTACACAAGATAAATATGATTAAATGGAGTGTTAGTCCATTTGAGTCTATCAAGCCTCCTCCTAGTACACTTGAGTAGGATAGGGCGGTGCCCTTACTTCTACCACTATTTGAGGCAGGGGCGGATCCATGTACAAAGCTACCTGGGCTGTAGCCTGGGTAGCTTAAAATACTTCGTATTTTACAATAACGACGGTATTTTCCTGTCGTTATACTAGCCCGAGTAGATTCCAAATTCTGGCTCCGCCCCTGATTTGAGGCCATCCAAGATATGCCACTGCACCATTTGAAACCTACTCATATTACACCTCCCAAGATGCTGATCAATCGACTATTGAATCTTTCTTCAAAATAAAACGTGGAATTAATAAAAACTTTTATTTGGAAAAATAAAACGAAAGGAGATAAATACCCATCATTTTTAGTCCGATGGATAATAAATGTTGCTATAAAAATATAGAGATATGGACTTATCACTTAGGGTTCACAGGTAAGAGATAATTTTGTCATTCTACATCACACTTTAATTTACCTTACTCTAAAGTAGGTTTAAAATTGTTTTCATCATTACCTTGCATACAAAAAAATGTCATTTTTGAGACAAAGTTTACAAAATTTCTTGCTCATTGAATTTAGTTAGTATTAGCGTATAATGAGCATTAGTGTCTTATTCTATTCATTTAGTTATAAGAAATGAGAATATATTAAACATGAAATATATATATATATATATATATATATATATATATATATATATATATATATATATATATAAACGTTGAATATATTAAAATATTGAATTGATTATCGTCATTTTTATTAAAATTGTAAATAATATTATAATAACAAATGGTTAAATTTATGGCAAAAAATTTAAAAATACATATTATAATTATATGTGTGTAGGGATCAAACACTTGATAGTTAATCCAACCACTATTATCTCTTAAGTTACTTGAGTGGATTTAAATGGTGTAGAATAGTAAAAAATAAATAAGGTGTTACTATTGCTGTTAATATTAGTTGCAATAAAGTTAAAATAATATAAATTAATTACAATATTAATATAAAATTTTATTTAAATAAATCAAGTTAGAAGTATTATTACAAATTAAATTAACAAAAATTAAAATATCAATGATAAACAAAATTACAAAATTCTTTATATTTACAAATATATATTATAACACAAATTATTAATTTCAAATTGCAAAATAAGTTAAAATATAAGATATACAATTTCCAACTTCAAATTAATATCTGATTTATGCACATTGCATTTTATGTTGTGACCGAGAATAATATTACTAAATCGTTTTTTATTATATATATTATTTAGTCAAATTTAAAAGGATTGTAATTTATATATGTTTTTTATTAAATAAAATTCAATCACTTTAAATATCAAATAAAAATGATTTTTTTCCCCAAAAAATTAATTTTTTTTTAGCTCATATTTATTTCAAATAACGTGTATACTAAGGATTTGATTTTTGTAATTCCTTTGTTAATTTGAAATGATCCATTTTCTTATCCGACAGTCACCTAACAACTGATTATTGGCTGCCGGGACATGTTTTCAATTTTAACCACCACTATTTGATTATTCATGCTGGCCACTATCTTATAAGCCTAGTTTGATTTTGTCTCATTATTATTTGGCTTAGCTTATACAATAAATATTAGCATTTCTTGATGTGTCACACAATTAATGGCTTATATATAATACCAAATAATATTATTTTCTACTTTTCTTCTTTCTGTTTTTTATTGAATTAGAGAATGAAAGGTATACTTGGTGTGAATAAAAATGAAAAAAAACAAGCTTTTAACAAAATTCTATTACAAGATAAATTGAATTATATTGAAGAAATAAAAAAAACATATATTAATATTTATTTATTTTTTAATCGAGTTTAATTTGGGTGACTAGCCTAACCCTATATATTCATGTCCCCTTATATATATATATATATATATATATATATATATATATATATATATATATATATATATATATATATATATATATATATATATATATATATATATATATATATATATATATATATGAAGTTATTGGATGGTCGGTTAAGGTCGGAATTTTATTATAAAATAGTTAATGTGTTTAGTTATACAACAGTATATATATTATTTAATTGTTATTTTTAATTTAATAAAAAAGAAAAATATATATAATAATTAAAACTTATAAAGCATAATTAATTATCAAACTTACAAAAATACATTTTATTTATCTTTTTAACTCTATTATATATATTTTTAATAAATAATTATATATATAATTTTATTTCTATTAATTTTTTTATAACTTGTATAATTATATATAATATCTTATTTAAATAAAAATAACTTTTTTATTATTTGTAATCTTTTATATTAATAATTTTAATTTTCTCCATATTTGTTAAATATATTATTATTTTAACTTTTTTTATAATTTATTTTTTTAAGTTTTATATTTTTTCTTTCAAATATTATTTTTAAATAAATAGTTATATATATCAATAATTTTATTTGTATTAATTATTTTATAATATATATATAGTTATATATATATATTGGACCATTTTTTAAAATTATATATATATATATAACAATTTATTTAAAACTTAATTTGTGTTATATTTAAATAAAAATATATTAATTATTTTTAATTATTTTTATATATTTTATATTGAAAAAATAGTTATAATTTATTAATAAAAAATGAAATATTATTTTTGAATTTTATCAAAAAATAATTAATAATATAAAATTTTATTAGCTTACAAAATAATGAGCATTCATACAAAATTACAGCTTATAACGGGTCATTTGATACTCATACCTATTAATTTGTCTAATGATATTTTTTCAAATCTAAATTTTTCTGTTTCTAACCCAAAAAAAATAAAAATAAAAGTATTTGAATGGATCTTTCATTTGATATATATATATATATATATATATATATATATATATATATATATATATATATATATATATATATATATATATATATATATATATATATATATATATATATATATATATATATATCAGCACTTCATTTATTTACAACATACGAACAAATTTTATTGTCGCTCTTAATATTTCGTATAGATATTTTCGACCCTGTTTGATTATATTATTCGATATACTTTATTTCTCTACTATTAAACTCAATTTCATCTTTGTATACACTCTAAAAAAAAATCTGATATTATTTTCAAATTAATTTTTCATATAATACCCCTATGAAATAATTCATCAAATTAGTTCATTTGATTAAAGTCAATATACCTAAAATAGAGCAAGATCTAGTGCGAATACAAACATAAATCATAAATGACATCTAATTTTCTATCTAATAAGAACACTCTCTCTTTCTCTCTCTCTCTCTCTCTCTCTTTTTCTCTCTCTCCGCCGGCTACCTGTATTCCTTAGGTGTCGTAATCATATAGTTAATTTTGATCATATCTAACCCTTAAAAACTTATAACACCAAACCAATCTGCCATAGAAGTTGCTCATTCAATTCCACTTCCCATCTCTCTCTCTCTCTCTCTAAACATTCACCGGATCTTATTCTCCGGCGAGTTACTCCGATCAGATTTCCCTAATGGAAGAAAGATACAAGCTCACTTTGTTACTATCTCTAGCTTCCATATCCGCTATAGGAATCCTTTACATCTTGATCTACATATTCAAAAAGACTCCACCCAAGTACTACGATTCGCCAGACATAGAATGCGGAACAGAAAGAATCGAAAATACAGAAAAATTAGGAGATAAACAGAAAGAAGAGGAATTGATCAGATTTCGCGGCGCCCAAGATCTTTCAGTTTATGATATATTAGATGCTCCTGGAGAAGTCATCGGAAAATCAGGCTACGGGACACTTTACAGAGCGAATCTTTTGACATGTGATTCCGTCGCCGTGCTGAGATTTCTCCGGCCGGTTTGTACGGGCGAGACGAAGGAGACGGAAGCTATTATTCGTGTTTTGGGTTCGATTCGGCATTCCAATTTGGTCCCTCTTCAAGCATTCTATGCTGGGTCGAAAGGGGAAAAGCTTCTCGTACATCCATTCTATGGTGGGGGAACTCTGGCTCATTTCATTAGAGGTAAAATTAATAAAGACTCTACCTTTATTATATCTAAATAAACACAATTAACATTGGTTAGTATTTTCAAATTATTTTTATAATAGTTTTACTATTGATTAAATGTTTTAACATTTGAAAAGAAATATGCATTTCAAATAAATCAAGTCATGAAATGGAAAAAGTGGGTGATTAGGATATCAAATGTCAAATTAATCAAAATTATTAGGGTTTTAGATAATTTGAAAATATTTCTTTGTATTGTTGAAGTGGTACTACCCTCTTATTTATTATATATTGAATTATTTAAAGGCAGTATAATATCTCATTATAATATTAAAAAAAGACAGTTGTACTTTTAGCTGTTTGATTTTATTTGATCATCTTATTATTTATTAGGTCAAACTAACTAAAATAAATAAGAAATTACATGGAGGCTTGTTTATGGATATTCTATATATTTTTGAAATTACAAGTAAATATATTTTTATAAAATAATTTTTTTAGTTATATCAATATTAGAAATTAGTTTATTTTTTTAAAATATTTTAAATTAAAGTGAAAATATTTATTGTTACTTTGAAAAAAAGATTGTCCTTTAAAAGGTAGAACATTTTCAACCAGTGTCATGACCTTGACCAAACTTTAAACCATCCAAAAAGTTTAATATACAATCATATTGCCCTAAAAAAATATTTTTTAAAAAGTTAAAACTTAATATATATACAAAACATAGTTAAAAGTAGTTAAAATACATATAAATAATTTACTCAATTATTAAAGGAAAAGATGGTATAATAATATAATTGTATTATTGAATTGGACAGATGGGAATTGTGAATCTTACAAGTGGGACACCATACATGAAATTTCAATTGGAATTGCCAAAGGATTATACCATCTTCATTCTGGTTTCCAAAAGCCAATAATCATCCATGGAAATCTCAAATCCAAAAACATATTACTCCACCAAAATAATTTCCAACCCCAAATCTCAGATTTCGGCCTTCATCTCGTCTTAAATCCAACCGCGGGGCAAGAGATGCTCCAAGTCTCAGCATCCCAAGGCTATAAAGCCCCCGAGCTGATCAAGATGAAGGATGTGAGCAAAGAAACCGATGTTTTCAGCCTCGGAATAATCTTTCTAGAATTGCTAAGCAGAAAGGAACCTTTGGGTGAGGAATACTATTTGCCAAACACAATGAGAGATGCCATAATGGAACGTCGAATCGCAGATTTGTATCATCCCCACATCGTTCTTGGACTGAATCGAGATGAAATTGGGACAATGGAAGAGAGGATTCTTAAGTTCTTTCAGATTGCAATGGCTTGTTGTTCTCCTTCACAATCTCTTCGGCCTCAAATGAAACAAGTGTTAAGGGGACTTGAAGAGATCGATTAAGGGAGAACATGTTTATTATTCTTAGAGATTAACCAACAAGTGTGACAAGTTCATTGTAACTATATCTAGTTTCATGCATAAGGGGATTAGTGAGTGTGTATTTTGAATTATGTCACACTCATAATATTATTGACTTGTTTTGTTTAATTGAAGCTAAACCATGAAATGGAAGGATTTAGTTTTTTTGTGTGTTACCTAATGGTATGACTTGTTGTCTTGGAAAGACATAATTTTAAAATCCCATATAATATATCATTTGCTTATATATAAGGAAGATATTATAAACCCATAATTATAATTTTCACTTTAAGTTGAGTTGATTTAAGTGAAAATCGAACTTATGATATATCTCTTAGTCATTTGAGATATTTTAATGAGTGATCAAAAATATATTTTTTTAAATGGAGTAAAGTAAGTGATAGAAATCTGCCCAATCACCTATTATTGCATTGTCAAGTAGGAAGGTAGGTCTCCAAAGTAGCCATTCCAAAATTAATTAAGTGCCTATGTGACATGCCTTGTTAAATATGGACAAAATCAATAAATTTGATATTTTATCCTTATGTTTGGTGGAGTATATAGATAAAGTGAGGCTTTCAAGGAATATATGATAGGAAATTATTTTTATTTTCGATAAAGCAAATTATTTTAAAATTTTATAAACATCTACATGTGCTACCTAGTATTATTGGTTACTTTGTAGACCTATTACAGTCTTTGAAACATGTGGGAATGCATTTTATTTTTATTTTATTTTAGTATTGTTTTTGTTCATTTACTGAATTATTTTGTTTTTTATGATAATTTCTCAGTATTTATTTTATTATAAAAATAACCCTTTGATTAAAAAAAATAAAAAATAAAAATCATATGTATTGGTCCAATTTTTATGTGTGAAACTAATTTATAGACTTATAATAACAATCTAACACATGATGATGAGGAGTAGAAAGTGTGTAGCTTTCAAGAATTGACCATTTTAAAAGTTAAAAGTAAAAACTATTTTCAAGCATGCTATCTTACATCTCATTGAAATACATATATAAAGTTAAGATGGAGTTGGTGAATTATAATTGAAATTAGTATTATAATTATAATTATATTCATTCAAAATATAATATAATTATTATGTTTAAAAAATTATAAAAATATAATTCAATCTTAATTATTATATTTGAGAAAAATTAAATGAAAATATTTCTTTTATCTTTAAGTTTGAAAAGAGTGATATTAAAATTTTAATTTATACTTAAAAAAATCTTAAAATGACAAAGATTAATAATTCAATTCATATTTAAATATTTTAAATTAAAATAGAGGTTGTCACTATCTTCTAATATTAAAATAAAGAATAATTTCATAACTAAAAAGAATGTATTTAAAACTAAAAAGATATTTTCTTAATTTTATGAGAATTCTAATATATTTAAATCTCTAAACCAACATTATAATTATTAAACACACTAAGAAGTCATAAATTTAGAAAAATATAAAATTAAATATATAATATAATTGAATATGTTTTAATTTTCAGAGGATAAGTCGAAATAAAATACATAAACAATCAATCAAGTTACTATATTTAAAAAAAAATGGATGCATATTGACTCAAAACTCAAAGCCATGCTAACTGAGAAAATTTTAAAAAATGACTTGACTTACTCATTTATTTAATAATTATTTATTATTTTCCTTAACTTGTTTGTTTGGTTTGTTTATTAAATATGTCAAAGAGTTTTTTTTTTATTCTAGAGCTTGTTTGATATTGGGTTATTTGAAAAAACAAATCAGATAAATTATGAATTAAATTCTTTTTGTTTATAAAAAATAATTATTTGAAATAAATTACTAAAATATTTTTTATATTTAAAATATAAATTTATAAATTAGAAAAATATGATTATTCAAAATATTAAAATACCTTCACTTTTTTTTTATAAAATTTAAATAAAAAATATTATAATAATTTAAATCCTTCAAACTCAAATAACCTACTTTTTCTTTTCAAATTTTTTTATCAAATAACCAACATCAAATAAGCTTAAAAACAATCCATTTTGATCAAACTTTTCCTTCATTATACATGCAAAGGGGACATGATTTATCATGTGTTGAAGGAAGTTTTCACTTTTGTCATTATTATGGTAAAGGATTCCAATCTCTATGTGTGGGAGTGGGTGAGTGGGTCTTACTCATCTTTCAATACTATGCAATGATGCCTTAATGGCAGGTTGAAATTAGAGATATGATTAATTGTGTTGACTTATGGTCTAAATTAAATGTGCATCACGTGGTCCCACAAAATTATACTATTTCTTTTCTCCATCTATTCTCGGTTACAATTTAATTATAAATTATTATTATTGTTGTTATTTCAATTTTCAAATTGTGGTTGTATAACAAGTGTTCAAATGATGATACATGTACATATATATACATTTGGTTGAGTGATCTTCGAGTTGGCTCAAACTTGGAGCAAACATGAAAATTGAATAATCTTGGGTTTGAATTTAGTAAATCAACGTAAACTGTTTTGGATGTAACTGAAATTAAACCGAAATCTTGTGTCTTTAATATAACTAGTATTTAGCCCGTGCATTTGCACGAGTAATAATATAAAAAACCGTGAAAAAAACTACGGATAACATTTTTAATTTTATTTTTAACCATTTTAAGTTTATGGGTGGGTCAACCTACAATCCGACTCAAGTATCCATTTACTCAACATCATTATATATTAGTTAGAAAGTTGAATTTATATTAATATTAAAACGTTCCGCATTTATTAAATTTGGTGTTGAATTTAAAATTTAAAGTCTTAGTAGCCTAGTTGATTAAATAGTTGTACTTGTTTTGTTAGGTGTAAGTTCGAAACATACCTCTAACATTTTTAATTTTATTTTTAACCGTTTTAAATTTAAAGACAGGTCAACCCATAATCCGACCCAAATATCCAAATTAATCACAACTCTCGACCCGACAATCCGAACACTTTAAAAATTAAACATCATTATATATATAGATTAGCTAAATATAATCAAATACAAACTTACTTTCAAATATATTCTCTACCTAAATAAAGTATCAACAAATTCAATCTTAATATTAATTTAATATATGTTACAAATATATATACAATAATTCAAACAAAGATAAAGCTTTGCAATAACAACTGGTCTGCTAATAATATGGTTTATTCATAACCTTATTATTAATTATATATTTTATTATTATTTTGTAATGCCTTGAATGACAGAACATTATTAAAGTATTAAGAAATAAAAAAAATGGGACCTCATTTAGCTTAAAATTTTGAATACTATTTGAAGAATTATAAATATATTCATTAAAATGTTCACTGACAAATATTCTAAATTAGGTCTGATTCTCATATACTATTGAATAGTAATTTTACAAAACAAACCTTTATTTCATTAATTATATTATATTATTTAATTAATTAATTAAAATATTAAAATATTTTATTATTATATATTAATACTCTTGTACCATTTAATTATTTTTTTTAAATCTATCAAAATAATATTATTAACCAATCAGAACGAGGGAGCTCTAAGATCTTCATAAATAAATCGGACATTCTAGTTAATAGCGGTAAATTGACGTGGTGGTAATTATGGGTGAGCAAACGGGTAAACTCAACCCGTATTATCCAATCCATATTCAACCCAAATTAAATTTACCCAACCCATATTATTTACTAATATGAGTTGGGTATGGGTTGAGTAACCTAAATTATTTTATTTTTATTTTTTCATTTAACATGTATTTGACTCATTTAACACATTTTTATTCGTTTAACACGTTTTTGACATGTTTAACACGTTTTCTATATTTTCACATTTTGACACGTTTTGAAATATTTAACACGTTTTTCACGTTTTGACATGTTTAATACGTTTTTCACACGTTTAACACGTTTTTCACGTTTTGACATGTTTAATACGTTTTTCACACGTTTAACATGTTTTGACACGTTTAACACGTTTTTGACACGTTTAACACATTTTTGACACGTTAAACACGTTTTGATGTTTTTGACATGTTTAACATATTTTTAACACGTTTAACACATTTTTCACGATTATGACACATTTTGGCACGTTTAACACGTTTAATACGTTTGACACTTTTAACATGTTTTTCACATTTTGACACGTTTTTCACGTTTTTGGCACGTTTAACATGTTTTGACACGTTTAACATGTTTTCCACATTTTTGACACGCTTTGACACATTCAACACGTTTTGACACATTTTTCACGTTTTCGACACATTTAATACATTTTCACACGTTTTTGACATGCTTAACACATTTTGACACGTTGGACACTATTTTTATGTTTTGAGATGTTTAACACGTTTTTGACACGTTTGATACATTTTTCACGATTATGACAGATTTAACACATTTTTCACGTTTTTGGCAAGTTTAACACGTTTTGATATGTTTAACATGTTTTCACATTTTTCACGTTTTCACATTCTTAACACCGTTTTACACGTTTTTAATATTTTAACACGTTTTCACACATTTTCACATTTTTGGCACGTTTTGACATGTTTTCCACTTTTTTGGCACATTTTGACACATTTAACACGTTTTTGACACGTTTAACATGTTTTCATATTTTTGACACGTATAATACGTTTTTCACACGTTTGATGTCAAATGTATGAAAAACGTAATAAACATGTCTAAAATGCCAAAACGTGATAAATGTGAAAAAAATGTATCAAAACTTATCAAAACGTGTTAACGTGCAAAAAAACATGTTAAACATGTCAAAAATATATTAATTGTGTAAAAACGTGTTAAAATGTCAAAAACGTGTTGAACATGCCAAAAACGTGAAAACGTGCTAAAAATGTGAAAAACGTGTTATACATACCAAAACGTGTTAAATGTGTTAAATGAGTCAAAAACATGTTAAACATGTCAAAAACGTATTAAACGTGCCAAAAATATGAAAACCGTGTTAATGTGTGAAAAACGTGTCAAATATGTCAAAAACATGTTAAACATGCCAAAAACGTGAAAACATGTTAAACGTGTGGAAAATGTGTTAAACATGTGAAAAACGTGTTAAACATATCAAAAACGTGTGAAAATGTCAAAAACGTGTTAAACGTGCAAAAACGTGAAAATCGTGTTAAACTTATCAAAAACGTGTTAACATGTTAGCTATGTTAAAAATGTATTAAACGTGCCAAAAACGTAAAAAAAACGGCTTAAACTTGTCAAAAACGCGTTAAACGTATTAAACATGTCAAAAACGTGTTAAACGTGACAAAAACGTGAAAAACGTGTTATTAGTGTGAAAACGTGTTAAACATGTCAAAAACGTGTTAAACGTGCCAAAAACGTGAAAACGTGTTAAACGTGTGAAAAACGTGCTATAAGTGTGAAAACATGTTAAAAATATTAAAAACGTGTTAAACATGTGAAAAACTTGTTAAACGTGTTAAACATATCAAAAACGTGTTAAACGTATCAAAAACGTGAAAATCGTGTTAAACTTATCAAAAACGTGTTAACGTGTTAGATATGTTAAAAACGTGTTAAACGTGCCAAAAATATAAAAAAACGAGTGAGATTTGTCAAAAACGCGTTAAACGTATTAAACATGTCAAAAACGTGTTAAAACGTGACAAAAACGTGAAAACGTGTTATTAGTGTGAAAATGTGTTAAACATGTCAAAAACGTGTTAAACATGTCAAAAACGTGAAAACGTGTTAAACGTGCCAAAAATGTGAAAATGTGTTAAACGTGTGAAAAACGTGTTATAAGTGTAAAAACGTGTTAAAAATATTAAAAACGTGTTAGATGTGTGAAAAACGTGTTAAACATATGAAAAACGTGTTAAAATATTAATGGTTTTGGCAAAATGGATAATTATTATTGTTTATATAGGTACAAATATAAAATATTAAAAAAAAATTATGTTTTTTAGTAACGGTATTAAACTTGAAAACCGTTACTATTAATATATAAGTAACAGTTTTAATCATAAGAAAACTGTTACTATTAATATATCAGTAACGGTTTTATAAATAAGAAAATCGTTACTAGTAATGCTTTATCTGTAACGGTTTAACCTTGGCTAAAATCGTTACTAATGTTTTATCTGTAACGATTTAACCTTGGTTAAAACCGTTACTATTGTTAGGGAAGTATCAGTAACGGCTTTTGAGAGTCGTTACTGATACTAGAAAAGTATCGGTAACGCTCGTTTCTGTAACGAATGGTAACGGTTTTATTCGCCGTTACAGAATGTTATCAGTAACGGCTTTTAAGACTTTCAGTAACGGTTTTTGCCCTTACTGATACCTATTTTCTACTAGTGTTAGTTGAAGCCAAATGTCAAAAGTTGGCCAATAATGACGATTAAAATATCATAATATAGATTTTTTTTGAAGGCTAACGAGTCTCCAAACTTTGATTCTCACAATAAATTATTCATTTGGTTCTTGTGATTTTTTTTGAAAAATTTAGACTCAAATTATTTTTTATTTTATTTTTTTATAATCAATGTTTAGGTCATTAATTAGATTAATAAATTAAAAACAATTCTCATTAAAAAAAATTAACACACGTATATAGGATGATAAATCTATTAATAACCATATATATATATATATATATATAATTTTAAAAAATAAAAAAACTTCTAAAGCTTAGTGTAATAACTTTTTTTTTATAAATTATTATTTATCTACAATATATATATATATAATAATAATATTTAATTTGAAATTATTTGATTTGTCGGGTCGAGAGTTTTTGTTAAATTGTATATATATATACGTTATAGTAAATGGATATTTGAGGCAGATATCATGGGTTGACCTATCCATAAACTTGAAACAGTTAAAAATAAAATTAAAAAGTTTATAGGTATATTTCAAACTTACATCCTAACAAAAACAAGTACAACCTTTTAACTAACTAAGCTAATAAGACTTTATATATTAAATTTAACACCAAATTTGATAAACGTGCGACATTCCTAACAATATATGTTCAACTTTTTAACTAACTAATATATATATATATATATGATTCTTAATTTGAATTTGCTTGATTTATCGGGTCGAGAGTTGTGGTTAATTTGAAAATATATGTGAGAGTAAATGAATACTTGGGGCGGATTGTGGGTTGACCCACTCATAAACTTGAAATGGTTAAAAATAAATTAAAAATGTTATATGTATGTTTCAAACTTGCAACGTAATAAAAAAAGTACAACATTTTAACCAATTAAATTAATAAGATTTTATATTTTAAATTCAACACCAAATTTGATGAACGTGTCATATTCCTAACCATATAAGTTTAACTTTTTAACTAACTAATATATATATATATATATATATACTAATGCTTAATTTGAATTTGTTTGGTTTGTCGGGTCGAGAACTGTTGTTAATTTGGATATATATAAATGAGAGTAAATTAATACTTAGGACGAATTATGGGTTGACCCGCCCATAAACTTGAAATAGTTAAAAGTAAATTAAAATGCTATATGTATATTTTGAACTTCAAACCAAACAAAAACATTTACAACTATTTAACCAAGTGTGATTGAGTGTAGTTTTCCGAGGAATAATAGACTAGTAACAAATGAAAGCGGTTAAAAAATATGAATCAAATATTTGATTGACCAAAGTGTGAGATCACAAAGTTAAATGTCATTGAGATTGGTGGTTTATTTTCCTAGGGATACGAGACGTATGAAAGTGTGATTGTGATGTAGTTTGCCAATGATAAGAGGTGAATAACAAATGATCGTGATGTCACAAGATTAGAGGTCGATTAAGACTGGTGGTTAGTTTGTTGAAGGATAAGAGGCGTGTGAAACTGTGGTTGAGATTGATGTTTGATTTTCCGAGGAATAACAGGCGTTTGAAAATGTGATTGAGATTGGTGGTTGGTTTACCGAAGGATAAAAAACGTGTGAAACTATGATAAAGAGACATATGAAAAAGTGTGGGTTACAAGATGTCGACTAATTAACTAATTGGTAATAAATATTAATTACAAAATATATATACATACACAAAATTATAAAATTATTTCAACAATATCAAGTGGTCTAGCGGTTAAGGTATTTACATTTCATCTATGTTTAAGACTAGAGTTTGAATCCTAAGAATTCAAATTTAAAAGTGAGTATTATAAATATTTGAGAGATCTATGTTAAAGAATGCATTCCTGAGTATAATATATGGTGACACAACTTTTAAATAAGGGATAAAAGGAATTTGAAGGTGTAATGTCGAATTATTGGTTGGTTTGACGATCATTTGAAAGTATGAGGTCACGAAATGGAGGTCGAACGGTGGGTGGTTTGTCAATCGAGGGGATAAAGAGGCATATGAAAAAGTGTGAGTCACAAGATGATGGTCAATTGGAGATTTAGTGGTTGGTTTGACAAGATATAAGATGTATGTGATTAATTGGTATTTGTTGTTGATTTATTGAAGTGGGGTTAAAAGAGGTCGTTTAAGATTGATGAGTTGTTTGCCAAGAGTGTAACGAGACACATGAGGGGATAAAGAGGCATATGAAAAATTATGAGTCACAAGATGGGGGTTAATTGGAGGATTAGTGGTTGGATTGACGAGTGATAAGAGGTGTGTGATCGATTGAAATTTATTGCTAATTTGTTGAAGTGGGGGTAAAAGAGGTCGACTAAGATTGGTGGGTGATTTGCCGAGGTGATAAAGAGACATATGAAAAAGTGTGAGTCACAGGAGGTCGACTAAGATTTGATGGGTGGTTTGTCGAGTGGATAAAGAGGCATATGAAAAATTGATAAGAGGTTGACTAAGATTGATGTATGGTTTGCCAAGGGGATAAAAATGTGTGAAAGTGTGTGAGGTCAGGAGATGAAATATCGATTAGAATTTAGTGGTTGGTTTGCAAAAATGAGGGTAAATATAAGTGGTCTTCTTAACAAATTAGATATTAACAAGAGGTTGTTAGATAAAATTAGACCGGTTAATAGAACTTAACACAAATAAACTTCCTATGCAGGAACAGACAAAGAACCGGACCGGTCAAATTACTCAACCGGTTATGAAACTCCACCGGTCAAGTTATCAAACCGACCAAAAACCTGACCGAACAAGAAAGACAAGATCGGTCAAAACAGAAGGCCGGAAACACCAGACACTCGGTCATTTAGAAGCCAAGGAAAAACCGGAAGTCATCCGGTTAACATCCATAACCGAACAGCATAAAAAGATACTTCGGGTATCTGTTGAGAATGATGCCAAAAAAACAGACTGAACATTGCCAAATTCATACAAGTCTGAGGAAAGTCTGCAGGCTGCAGAATACCGTCCTACAAGATCTTTCCACTTCAGGATAAATCAGAAAGGCAATCTTCCAAGTACAGACAACTGTCTAATCGACAGTTACCACATTGAGTAAAAGACAAACCTAGCCGGTTTGACCTACACACTAGAAGACTAGACCGCCAGATCTGAAAAGTTGACCGCCAAGTCTGAATCACTGAACCTCTGCTCAACCAATCAAATTCAAGGAAATGAAATATGATCGTTGGCACATTTCACCTATAAAAGGAGGAGCTGAAGAGGAATAAGTGTGGTCACAAGTTCTGAGAATCTTCTATAACCTAAGTCAAAAATTGTGTTTCATCTCTCTAAGATCAAAAGATCAAGTGTGTGTTTACAATTTCGGTTAAAATTGTACGAGTGTTATCGAGCAGGAAATAAGTCTCGATCGGATTGTGTTTGTATTCCTTAGTGAATATTCTTCTCGCGGTTTCAAGAGGAAGGGGTGACGTAGGAGCTTTATCTCCGAACATCCATAAAATCTTTCTTGTTACTTGCTTTCTGCTTACTTTATTTTATTACCGATCTGCACTAACCGCCTCGACCGACTCTACATTACCTAAACCGAATCATTAAGATCCAAAACCGACCCAGCAACTTCCAAACCTGTCTTATTCAAATCTGGTTCTGCCTTCTACTGTGTGTGTTGCTTCAACCTGAAACAAACCACTTCCGCGCTTGAACTTTGTTCAAGGGTTTGTGACAGTTTGTTTAGTATTGAAACCCCGGTGTTAATCTATAACCGGATTAATCACCACCCTTTGAGTGAAACGCGCTAATCGGCCAACCCTGGTCCTCCAGCCGCGACCTAGATCCTAATAGAGGTTGACTCAGATTGGTGGTTGGTTTGCCGAGTAGATAAAAGGTGTGTGAGGTCACGAGATGAAATATCGATTGGAATTTAGTGGTTTGTTTGCCAAAGTGAGGGTAAATATAAGAGGTATTCTTAACAAATTAGATATTAGTGGTTAAAAATATATGAATGATATGTTGATTGACCAAAGTGACGATTGGGGGATTGGTTGTTGATTTGTTGAAGTGGGGGTAAAAGAAGTCACGATAAGAGTAAATATGATGAAATGAGAAGTGGAAATTTGTATTTGATTTGTCGGGATAAGAAGTCGATAATAAAAGAAGATATCGATAGTTAGAATATATAAATGAGATGTTGATATAATGGAGTATAAACATGTGTGTGAGGTATGAAAAGTGTGAGTCACAAGATGATAAGTCGATTGAGGAGATTGATGTTTAGTTTGACGAGGGATAAGAGGTGTGTGAAAGTGTGTGTAAGGTCATGAGATGAGATGTCGATTGAGATTTGGTGGTTGGTTTTCTGGAAATGGGAAATAATTTAAGAGGTTGGTAACAAATGAGATATTAATGGTTAAAAATATATGAATGAGATGTTGATTGACCGAAATATAAAAGTGTGTGAGGTCACAAGATTAGAAGTTGATTGTGATTTGTGAGTTATTTGTCGAGCAGACAAAAAGACATATAAAAAAGTGTGAATCACAAGATGAGAAGTCGATTGAGGAATTGGAGTTAGTTTAACGAGAATAAGAGATGTGTGAAAGTGTGTGAGGTCACGAGATGAGATGTCGATTAAAATTTGGTGGTTAGTTTACCGAAGTGGGGGTAAAAAAAGAGGATGAGTAATACATGATATATTAGTGGTTAAAATATATGAATGAGATGTTAATTAATCGAATTGTTAAAGTGTGTGAGGTCATGAGATTAAAGGTTGATTAAGATTTGTGGGTAATTTTTTGAGTGAATAAAAAGAAATATGAAAAAGTGTGAGTCACAAGATAATAGGCCGATTGGTGGGATTGGTGGTAAAAGAGGTCGTAGTAAGGGTACAAATCATGATATGATATGTGGGATTTGTGGGGATAAGAGGTCGATAATAAATGAGATATCGGTGGTTAAAAATAATATGAATGAAATTTTGATTGACTAAAATATAAAAATGTGTGAGCTCATGATATTAGAGGTCGATTGAGATTGGTGGTTAATTTGTCGAGTGTGATAAGAGGCATGTGAAAAATGTGAGTTCAATTGAGATTGATGGTTGATTTGATGATAGATAATAGGTGTATGAAAGTGTGTGAGGTCACCATATGAGATGTAGATTGTGTGATTGGTAGTTGGTTTGTCGAGTGGTGGTAAAAAATGTCGCGGTAATGGGTAAGAGGTCGGTAATAGTGTACAACACGTTTGACATTACTTTAGATAAGAGAAAAATGCATGACAAAACTTTAAGTAAAATCTCTAAATCGATCTATAGTAACTAACAAGATAAATGATATAATTGACTTGATTCTTACTAAGGAGAAATCTACATTTCTTTTAAGTGTTTTTTAAACTCATAATTTTATTTTTTTAACTTTATATATTTAGTAAATTTAAAAATATATATTAATATTAAATTTTGGATTTAACTTAACTTTTACAAATTAAAACTAATTTTAAATTAATTAAATTTGAATAATATTAATTTTATTTAAAATATTTATAAATATTATTTTATTTATATATTTTTACTCGTACAAATGCACATGATTTATGCTAGTTAAGTTAGGATAATTAAACGATGCGAAAAATATACAAGAGTTATTTTTTATTTTGGAATTGGAGACTAGGCAGCCAACAAGCCATAGTTCTGTCCCGCAAAATCTTAACTTGCATTTCAATTTAAGTGAGAATTGAACATGTGATATTAGTTTATTATGAACTACTATACTAGCATTTTTTTAAACACTTAAATTGGAGTGAAATTAACTTGAACTAAAAAATGCTATTAAATTTATTAATATTTATAATTAAAATATATTGTAGAAATTATTTCATTAATTTAGGTCATTTATAAAATGAATTTAATAACTTTGTTGGTACAAACTCATATGCAACTATATTAGGAGCGTTTCCAAACAATTATGTGTTGAATTGTGTTTAAATCATTAACTCAATTGGTTTTGATAATTTAGTTTAAATAATTAAAAAAGAGAAATTGTTAGATTAAAGTTTTTTAATAATTTAACATACTTGATTTCGATGATTGATAAAATGGTTTTGATAATGAATGGATAAAACTATATATATATATAATTGTTAGTCATATCAATTATATAAATATATATTTAGATATCAACATTTTAAGTGGTGTAGTGGTAAGTATGCTCGTTTGTCACGTGGGTGACCTGGTTCAAATCTCACCAGTGTAAAATTAATGATTTGAGCTTTATTATTTCATGCACAACTCAAAGTCAACACTACGTCTAAGATGATCAGATGAGGCGTCTAAGTAGATGAACTTCTAAGATGAGCATAGATCTCCAGACAGTTGGCATCAGAGCTCAACAAATGAACGACTGCCACGTATTTTATCCAAATTTGCATGTGTTGTACTACACTGTATTACCACGATCTCAAAAATATATTCCTGTTGTTAGCTACCTAAGGACAATGGATTAATTGTTGGCTTGCGAACACAGCTGAAACTCTCTGTCTCTTTTGAAATCACCAGATTTCTACAAGTTTGATTTCTTGAATTAAATTACTCTCTCTAGATATTTTATTCTAAAGTGTATTATGTAATTCACTACGTGAAGCTGAGAGATAAGTTATGGACTATTTGATAGTCATAAACAGTGTGTTATAAGTTAAACAGAGGGTGTTTTGTTCAATATTGTGTGTGCTAGGAGTTCAGAACAGGCGGTCAATTAAGTCATGAGTTTCTGATTGAGTTTGTGTAATGTATTCTATACAAATCAAAGTCTTTTAGTGAATATACTTCCTGTTGAGGAAGAAGGGGTGACGTAGAAGAATTTACTCCGAACATTCATAAACAAACCTTGTGTTATTTACTTTTTGTTAATTGCATTAATTTGTCTGATGCTTCAAATCCAACAAACTGTTCCACACTTAAACTTGTTAAAGAGTCTGTGAAGATTTGTGAAGAATAGAAACAAGTTTTAACTTCTAACAGAGTTAAAACCGAATTGAAGTCATAAGGTGTTCACAATAGTCAGACCCCCTATCTCTATTGTCAACACCGATCCTAACAAGTGGTATCAGAGCCTCGTTTTCTGTTCTCAAGCATCAACAAATTAATGAATCATGTCTACCATTTTTAACAGAATCTCAATTTCTCAAAATAAAACTACCATTATTGGAAACTGAGAATGCAAGCGCATTTGATAGCTCTCGATTATGACATGTGATATGTTATCACTAATGTTCCGATAAAGATTGAGAAGCCAAAATGCAAATGGACGATTGAAGATAAGAAGACGAACAACCTAGATGATGTTGCCAAAAATATTCTATACAAGTTGTTGGACAAAAATATATTCAGTAAGATCAAACTATGATCCTCTGTTAAAGAAATTTTGGAAAAGCTGATCCAACTGTGTGAGGGCAACGACCAAATAAAAGAGAACCATAAAGAGTAGAAGACTCTGATGGCTGAGGAAAGAAAAAGTAAATGGGCTGACAACGAATTAGAGTATAGCTCATCCTCAAGCGACAATGATGAAGTTGCTACTTGCTTCATGGAAGACGACCAATCTAAGATATTTGACTTCTCCACTGAAGAGTTTACAAGAGATGACTTAATTGTTGCACTTAATGACATGGTCATTGAGTATAAGAAGTTGTCAGACTCTTTCAATGAGATGAGATTGAAATATGAAACTGTTAACATCTCTTCATTTCAAACTTCTGAACCAAAAGATTTTGAAAACAAAATGACTGAGCTCTTATTTGGGAATGAGAAGCTCAAGGAAAAGGTTCAAACTCTCTCGTCTGAAAACCAACGTTTGACGTATGTGGTCAGTTATTGGACGAGATCTAGAGATGCAGTCAGATAGCAAATAAGTCTGTTGAGGCCTGCCGGATGCAAATTCGGCTTAGGATTTGACAATGCCAGCCCAGACAAGTCTAACAAAAAGTTAAACCCGGTGAAAGACAAACTTAATGCTATAAGCTTTGTTAAGGGTAGTTTAACTGAAAAAATATCTAATCAAAGCTGTGAGAATTTAACTTTAAAGATGAGATTATTTAGGTAAAGCCAACTAAAAGTTGGCTGAAGCCCAGGAAGGGAGCAGCCAGCAAGTCTGGCAAACCAAAACCTGACAAGAATTCAAGGAATTTTAGACAAAAACCATCATTTAAGGTTAATGGAACAACAGCTGGTAGGAAAACGTACGCCAAGCCTAAATCATACGCACTGCTCACAACACAAAATGAGAAATCCATCAAAATAATTCAAATATGGATTCCCAATGGACTAATCCATCGTGGACCCAAAGAAAATTGGGTAGCAGATGTGTCATTATTTACAGGTGCAGGTAAGTCAAGACAACATCGTGGAAGATTTTGTATGACATATGGAGAGTGTCTGCTCCAGGCATATGATAAACAACAACTAGCTACTAACGGACATAACATATGATAAGCAACAACATAAAGTGGCTGACATCTTCACAAAGCCACTTCCGAGTCTAAGTCTTCTTACCTTACAAATATTTTAAGATTGTTAGATTACGACAATGCCTAAATTATGTTTAAATCATGAACTCAACTGGTTTTGATAATTTAGTTTAAATAATCAAAAATGAAGAAATTGTTGAATTGTGTTTAAGTAATGAACTCAACTGGTTTTGATAATTTAGTTTATATAATCAAAAAGGGAGAAATTGTTGAATTGTGTTTAAATCATTAACTCAACTGATTTTGATAATTTAGCTTAAATAATCAAAAAGGGAGAAATCGTAAGAATAAAGTTTTTAATAATTTAACATACTTGATTTCGATGATTGATGAAATGGTTTTGATAATGAATAAATAAAACTAAATATATATATATATATATATATAATTGTTAGTCATATCAATTATATAAATATATATTTAGATATCAACATCTTAAGTGGTGTAGTGGTAAGTATGCTCGTTTGTCATGCGGGTGGGTTCAAATTTCACCAGGTACAAAATTAATAATTCGAGTTTTATTATTTCAGGCACAATTCAAAGTCAATGCGCGCGATCAAACGGTGTCTAAAGAAGAAGCGTAGTTAGACGTCGTCTAATCTCCTTTATACGACGTCTAAGAAAAGCAGATGACGTCTAAGCAAAGCAACATATGACGTCTCAGATGATCAGATGAGGCGTTTAAGCAGATTGACGTCTAAGATGATCATATGAGGCGTCTAAATAGATGGACGTCTAAGATGATCAGACGTCTGAGCAAATGGATTTCTAAGAGGAGCAGAGATCTTCAGACAGCTGGCAGTAGAGCTCAACAAATGATCGACTTCAACGTACACTGCTATTCAAATTTGCATGTGATGTAATACATTGTATTACCACGATCTCAAGAATATATTTCCATTTTACTACCCAGTACATCCAATAGAAAGAGGACACGTGTACATAAAAGAAGATGTGTCCATTGGTATACTTCAAATATAAATAACTACCTAAGGACAATGGATGAATTGCTGGCTTGCGAATACAGCTGAAACTCTCTCTCTTTTTTGGAATCACCAGATTTCTACAAGTTTGATTTATTGAATTAACTTACTCTCTCTAGCAATTTTATTCTCAAGTGTATTATGTAATTCACTACGTGAAGCTGAGAGATAAGTTACTAGACTATTTGATAGTAATTAACAGTGTGTTGTAAGTTGAACAGCGGGTGTTCTGTTCAAAAGTGTGTGCTAAGAGTTCAAAACAGGAGGTCAATTAAGTCCTGGATTTCTAACTGGGTTTGTGTAGTGTGTTTTATACAAATCAAAGTCTTTTAATGAATATACTTTCTGTTGAGGAAGAAGGGGTGACGTTTGAGAGTTTATTTCGAACAACCATAAACAAACCTTGTATTCTTTACTTTCTGTTGATTGCATTAATCTGTCTGACGCTTCAAATCCAACAAACTGTTATGCATTTAAATTTGTTAAAGAGTCTGTGAAGATTTGTGAAGAATAAAAACATGTTTTAACTTCTAACAGAGTTAAAACCGAATTGAAGTCATAAACTGTTCACAATAGTCAGACCCACCGTCTCTATTGTTAACACCAATCCTAATATTATGATAAAATAATTATTATTGATTTTTTTTTTATAAAAATGGTTTATTTGTCACATTATTAAGACCAAAAGAGGAAGAAAAAATGACATCGATCATCCCTAGATTTGATACTTCAAAAACAAAATGGTTAAGTTTTGAAAACTTATTTGTGAAGTATTACTAAATTACTCCTCTTAGGAGTAGAGAGAGCCAAACTCAACCTTAAGTTTTTATCAATTAACTCGGTTTAAACTTTCACCCATATCAAGAGATAGAACTCAACCTTTGGCCTGATTAGTGTCTTTTCAATCTTCTTTTGGTTAGGTTAGTTTCTTGAGTTAACTCGATTTAAACTCACCCTCTATAAGTGAGACAATCACAATGAGAGAAATAAAGCAGACAGATTTCTGTGAATCCAATTATCAGAAAGATTGGTCCACACAATCCCAATATCCAACACTAAGAGAGAAGAAAAACTAAACTATCTAAGACAATGAATATAACTAGGATTCAATCTTTCAAGGCGACACAGTAAATATTTCTACATCATTCATTCCAGGGCTCCTAACTGAGTATTGAAACTTCCACCCATAACAAGCACCTGCATGCACGCCGTCTTTGTTTACTGCAAAGACGGCCCCAATAAAATCTGGATATTTTCTAGCGATTCGACCAATAGCATCCTTGGCCGCATCCTTAGGCTCCATTCCAAGCCTCATACTCTCCACCACTTGATAACTGAAATTCAATTTTGTTTCAAGAAACAGAATCAATCGCAAGTAGTGTAAATAGGAATTAAAATTGAAAGTGATAGTTAAGATTATATTTTACTGGCTTCATTTGGTATAAAGACTATTTTTATAAACCATGATTCAAATTATCATGATTCATAATCCAAACAAACATAATTAATGTAGATTTTTCTGAAATCAAAATGCAATAAGGAATAAATACTAACCATGGAAGGAAGCGCATCATGATATCACCATCACCTGTTGCTCCACATGCTCCTACATCATCGTCAGCATAAGCTGAAGATCCTACAATAGGCCCATCACCAACTCTACACACAACAAAAATGTATGTTTATGTTATGTACAACATAGATCATAGATATCAAACTGGTTATCAGGGTCAAAATGCTTGCATTGTTATTTTTATATAGTTTTATTTAATAAAGTTGTTGTAAAAGTGACTTCTTGCAATACAACAACTATCAAAAGAAAAGGAAGGGCAAAAGAGAAGAAAAAAGTACTAAGAGAGGAGAAGACCAGCAAATGAAATAACATCCAAGGATGTAGATTATGATGAAATTAGAACATCAAAACCGAAGAAACACTAAAGTAAATATGTAAATCTCAAGTTTCTTCACAGAAGCAAAGCCACCACTACACTTATGTACGTTTGAATTTCATTAAAGAGCAGTTGATAAGAGTATTTTCTCCAATATTCTCAAGAGTGTATTTGTTGCTAATGATTACAGAATTTGGAGCGAGAAAAATGCAAAATGTTACAATTCCAAATCGTAAATGAGAGAATTGGGGATAAGAGGGTGTAGACTAACTTTCCATTCAATACCAAAACATATAATTTCATGCATAATCCTATACTAGTCTATCTATTGATTATCCTTATTAATCAATAATACCAAATGATTTTTTATTTGTTTCAGTTATAAAGAAAATTATACTCACAATGAGGGATTTCACAGACGTCCCCTTGAATTATTCTGTTACACTCATGTGTAATACTGCTGGCTTTTTTGGTTAGTCAAAGTATCTTTTAAACTCGCCTTTCTTTTCTCTTATATATACTCAAGTTATAGTCACTTAGATTTCAGCTTACACTTAATCTGAATAATTAAGTGTTTATTTGAATTAAGTTAATTTGATAATTGCTGTTTAAAATCACTTAATTAGTTAGAAACTCAAATAAGCAACAAAACATGAGCTTAATTTGTTTCGGTAAGCATAAGATTGACGGTAAAAAATACAACTTTAACCCTTGGAATTAATCAAATTACGTCACAATAAAATAGTATTTAAGTACTTTCTCAACACTAGTCACACATTTTATCAAACCAACTTACAAACCAAGTCCTTAAAATTGAGATATTTTTATTTGGTCTACTCAACATTTATTTTTCAATCACTTGATTCATTTTGCACTCACTTTTCGTCATTCAATGCGTAATTTACAGTTTCATCAAGCTCACCCTTATAATATTATGAAAGGATGTAATAGACATGGAAATCTCTCAAAATACAATTGGAGTTTTTACCTGCCAGGGATCTTAAACGTGGCTCCATTAGTTGATGTTCCAACAGCAATGTGACCCATCTAACAAGAAATAAATATATCAGTTCATTTGGTTAAAAGAAAATTAATTTACCAAAACAAAAATATGGAGCCAAAGTTAACCTTATCAAACACGGTCATGGATATTGTATCATGGCTATGACGACCTATAGGAGATGCAGTTGTTAATTCGTTACTCATTAAGCATTGTTGCTTCATACTATTAAGCTCTCCAAGTTCTGGCTTATAAGGACCGCAAGTATGAGCAGCAGCAGGTAAAACATTCTTCCAGAAATTGGGTTGGCAACTATTATTCGTTTTCCAAGTTAACCATTTCTCTAATGACTCATTTGAGCTAAGATTTGTGGGTCCTGGAAGACCCATTGAAATTGCAAATGCTGAGGCTTGGTCTCCTGCTAATAGGGTATGTCTGGTGTGAAGCATCACCAATCTTGCAGCTCTTATACCATCTTTCACATTTCTCATCGCAGCCACTGCTCCAACCTCCATTGTTGCCTATGCACTCCTTGCAAGTTTGATTAATCATTTGATTTGATTATCATGGTTAAAGACAAACTACAAGGCAGTTACCCCGTTCATGATCATAGCATCAATTGTTGTTTCCCCATTTTCATCTGGACTACCACCTGGTCCAACTGTGTGAAAATCAATAGAATTTGTTGGATTCAAATGTCCTTATACTGGATTCTTTTTAACCCATATCCCCAATTCTAACACAGATGAATCTAAGAAACAAAACATCAAATAACTACCTGTGCCATCACACATTAGCTCCTCACAAGCTGAGCAACCTTCAACAACGGCATCTTCTGCTGAGAACCCACTTTCAATGGCTGTCCAAGCAGCCCTGACAGCATCCAAGAATGGCCAAGTAGTAACAACCATTGGGAATTTTCCGGTTCCATGTCCCAATCCCTAATAATCAAGATTAAAACTGACATATTGCGTAATCAAATGATGGGTATAGGGTACTGAGATAAAGAAATGACCCTAATGCAGTGAAATTGAAGTCTTGATGAATTATATCGAATAATTCTTCATTAGTATAAGATGTCATAAGTGAAAGAGATTGCCCAAAAGCAAAAGAAGTGATCGACGGTGGCTCGTTCGACTAACCGTTGAGACGAAGGAGAAGAAGAAGGCAAGTCCGATCAGAAAGGAGCTGCTGCTGCCGGCCATCAAACGGGAATTTATATATATTTTTTGTATGTCCTCTGAGAGAGAGGAGGGCTAATTGGGTTAGTCTAGGCAGGTTGCCTTTAAGCTGACTGGTAGTTTAAACATTCTTATCGATTTTAGTATTATATAACTAACTATTAACTAAAATATTATTTTCAACTTATATTTGTATACTTAATTTCTTTCTACCTAAATAACACAAATAATAATATCTTGAGCCAAACAAATTTACATGTATTTGTCTATGTAGGAAATTATAGTGAGTTCTAGGGTCTACATCTCTTTTTTTATGACAAAATTTGTCGAGATACAAACCCACGAGTTACAAATTTAATAGGTCTAGAGAGTAAGTGTTTAATGTATCGCACTTTATTATTATTGGATGACCTTGTGAGTCAGACCGCTACCATAGTCAAAAGAGAAAATCAACCGTTACGGACCGGACGAAAGTGATACAAACCTTCTCTCCCACAGACCTAACCTAAAAATCATAGAGAAGGCTATCAGAAGGTTGACATGAGGTTTTACTTTTTATCGCATTTCAAATTAAGAATTTGTTGAGTGAGAATCGAACCTAACTTTTAATGACAGGTCTAGAGAGCAATGTTTAGTGGATCGCACTTTGTAATTATGATGACACTGTGAGTCAAGGCCGCTATGATAGTCCAAAGAGAAAGTCAACCATTACCAACCGACGAAAGCGATACAAACTGCTTCTCTCCCTCGACGTAACCTAGAAGCCATTGAGAAAGTTGATATGAGTTCTACTCTTTACCTCATTTCAAATTAGAAATTTTTTAAAGAACTTTTGATTATTTAGGTATGACATTTGAACTACATAGTAGAAAACCAAATAATTCACTCTCGAAGTAACCAATATTAGAACAAGACATAACATTTCAGATCTATATTTAAGAATTTAATGCAGATCCTCACAATAATACTCTCAACTTTAACCTAGGATGTTTTTAGTTAGAGTTGATTTTGTAACATTTAATTTCTTAAATATGAATTTTGTCACATTAATTAGCCTAATGAATTAATAGCTCGTATCATTTTAATATTGAAAGAACACAAATAGAGTATAAAAGGTTTAATTAAGTAGTTTTATAGAAACCATTAGTTGATAACCTAGTAAGAAAAAACTTGAATATAAAATTAAAAACCAAAATTAAAAGATAGATAGTTACAAATAAAGTTTACTCATGAATAAAGATATTTTAAAACATAATTCATCCTAATATTCTTAAAAGCTTGATAATAAACCAGAAAAAGAGACCATGTAAACCCGAGATAACCGATTTAGGTCTAAACTCTAAGGTGGTGGGTGAAGTTTCAAAATTGTTAGGCTTTGTATTAGAAAAGTCACAAACTTTAGCTTAGTTTAAGTGTGGTTCAAATATTAATTTATTAGTTTTAATATTTAAATGTTATATTAAAAATAATTTAGATTGAAATTATGGACAAATCAAAATAATTTCAAAAACAAATTACTAATAAAATGTTTTTCTCTATCATTAAACTCACTTCATTCTAGTTATTACTGGATGATCAGGGTTTTGGGTTTCTTTTTGTTTGGTGCTTTTGGACAACTTGTCTCGCCCAAATATTAATTTATTAGTTTTAATATTTAAATGTTATATTAAAAATAATTTAGATTGAAATTATGGACAAATCAAAATAATTTCAAAAACAAATTACTAATAAAATGTTTTTCTCTATCATTAAACTCACTTCATTCTAGTTATTACTGGATGATCAGGGTTTTGGGTTTCTTTTTGTTTGGTGCTTTTGGACAACTTGTCTCGCCCAAATATTTGATTTAGTAAGTTGAAATTTTGACAAAAATAAATACAATCAAATGATATCATATTTCTTTTATCCTTTGAGTTGAACATGTTAAAAAAAGCATGTCACTTTTGGTCTCATACAATATTGTTATCTATTAATAACGAGAATAAAAATCCAAATATTGGAGATGCAGGGTATCGATCCCCGTACCTCTCGCATGCTAAGCGAGCGCTCTACCATCTGAGCTACATCCCCATATTCAATGTTATTGTTTGTTTTAACATTAAAATTAATTGTAAAGGAACCACTCACTCCAAATTCAATTATGGGCGTTTGGTTTGAATGAGAATGAATTTGATAGTAGGCTCGAATGAAGTTTAACCATTTTAGTATTATTGTTTAGTTAAAAAGCTGAAATTAAATATAATTAGAAATATTGATGTTTGGTTTGCTGAATGTTTGGGAATACAAATGTAATAAATATCACATTTATCCTTCAAATAAATATGATAATTCTATACAATTTTTATACATCTTGACACCAAAATTATATTTTGGTATTTTTAAGAAATTCTTAACATAATATTTTGTAAATTTTGGATCACAAAAACAAACAAAAACAAATTGTAATCAACTAAATCCAAAAACACATATTCAAAACATTGTACCATCATAATTTTAACATTCTAACTAATCTTACAAAAAAAAAAAAACCATTGTCATTATCTATATATTTAGGAAGTGGACGAACAAAATAACATCACATCAATCTTGTACTTACCTAGTGAATATATTAGTCTCTTTAAAAACACTGTCACTAAAAATGCTAAGGTTAGCTCAAAAATCACATATTTTATTTTTCTGAAGTCAATTTTTCTCGCAAATTTTCTTCAACCATGACATTTGTAATAGTTGCAAATTTTGCATTGAAACTATCAACAAAAATGTGAAATCCACTATTGATATTGTGCAGTTGTTTCCAATATCCAAGTTTATTGTTGTTGATTTTATTTTCCATGTTACTTAATCTAAAATTGTGAACGGTTGTTTTCATTTTGTTTTGTATCTAATTTGGTCACATCAATATTGTGTGAAACACATGGAGTGGATTTGATTGTGATTCAAAATACACATAAGTGTTTTATTTGTATTGATTGGAAGAATTGTAGAATTCATCTAAATTTTCATCTTCATATTCATCATTTTGATCAATTATCAATAGCATGCACCACCAATGACTATCTCTTCCATATACTAATTCAACTTGATTCAAATATGGAAATTTAAATTTCCACATTTGTTTTGTATCTTTCTGATTCTTCAAAATAAAAATGATTCTTCAAAATAAAAATGATACACAAATTAAAAAATTACTTTAAGAAAATAGATTTAATATAATAATATATTATTATATTTGATAACAACTTCAAATATATTATTTTATATGATAATATCTTTCATGGATGAATAGAGGGAAATAAACAAAAACGTGACTTTAGATTAGGGCAGAGAATTGACAACTTAATTAATGAATTTTGATTAAGAAAAAAAAAGTCCTACAAACTTGGGAATGGGTTTTAAATCTTATCCTTTGACAAGTTTTAATTCTCCAAAATTTAGGAATTATTTCAAAAATCTTATTCCCAAACTCATGAACAAAACAATTGTTATTTCTATCATTCCAAATACTTTAAGGATAATCAAATCTAAAATGTCTTATCTTTGAGCTACTACAACTCAATTAATTTTAATATCTTAAGGTATATTTGATGAGGGGGAATTTGAATTGAAGGGGTCAATTCCAATTCTGATGTTTGTTTGAAGAATTAAATATAGGAATTGGAGGGGTCAATTCCAATTCTGATGTTTATTTAAAGAATTAAATATAGGAATTGGATTTAGAATTTAAATTCCGATGTAATTATAAACCATGTATTTTTTATCTTTTGAATTCCGGTCAAATTAGGGTAAGAATTCTAATTCCAATCAAACGGACCATACCCATTTTCCACCTAACACATTTCTCTTCACCCCTCTCTCTCCTTTCCCATTTTCCAACCGTATCATTTTCCCCAATCTTCTTTCTCTTCTGTAAAAATCTCACACTGTCGGCGACGATCTCTCACTGGCGGCGACGATCTCTCATTGGCTTCAACATCAAGTACCTTTCATATATCTCTTCAACGCCCAATGGAAACATTTCTATTTTTTTCTGGATTTGTATGCGTTTAGATATTCCTTTCGTTGAGTTTTATTCAATTGAGAATATTAACCTTTCGTCAATACACAAATCATATTAAAATTCGAAGTGGAAAACTTGTATTGAGGATATGAACATGCAAATGGATCAGCAGTTAGAAGAAGATGCTGAATAGAAGAAGAACTGATAGAATTCCGATCAGACTTCCAAATACATATTCAAATATTTATGAAATGCGAGCTTGCTGACTTTTAAATATATATTCAAATCAAACTTCCAAATACAGATTCAAATATTTATTCAAATCATATGAAATGAGCTGCTGAATGTTGTAAATCCTATCTCCTTAGAAAATTTTCTTACTTATATACATATTCAAATATTTATTTAGAAAAAGATATTTGATCCGATCCTAGTATTTTACAATAGGGTTTTAGTGATGTCATATATTTGTGGATAGTAGTAGACTCTTTGTTTATTTGTATGTGATAGTTTATGATTATCAAGAAAGATTATGACTATTTATGGGGCATATGGTAAGATTAGATTATGTAGAATAGGATAAATGCTAGTTAGATAAATATGTTTGTTAGTATCTAGTAAGATTATGGCTATTTATTAGTATTTGAATCATAGTAGGATTAGGAGTCATACAAGGATTATTAGCATTTAATCTTTTTTATTGATTGAATTGACTAAGGGAATTTTCCTAATAAAAGAAAGCTACACATATGCTTTGAATAGTTTTTTCTCAATCATTGTGCACTTAAAGTGGATAACTTTTTGTATTTCTTTTTTTTCTATTTAGTTTGGTGTTATGACTTGACTGAAATTTGATCACTTAATTCATCTAGTATAACTAGAAACAAGTGTAAATTTTGAAGAATATAGTTATACTTGAATGCTTACCTGAGGTAGTACATGTATTAATGTTTCATATTTATTTAAGCCTTGTTTTATCTTGAATTTTGAATAATATTGTTTGATGTAGATTATAGAAAATCAGGTTATTTGGAGTTAGAATCAAATAGAGGGTAAGTTGGTTGATGATTTGAAACATGTGATAGATTAACACATCCTCAATACCTTTTAGGTCGCCATATTGCAATTGTGGATTGGTCGCCATTAATTACAATTGTGAATGAAAACATCATATGATACATATAAACCTTGTTTAATTTTATTTATTTTGAAGACCGCGGTATCTGATTATGAATGGATGATAACAGTTTAGTACAAGTAAAAAAAAGATTACTTCTTGATGTGATAACTCAAACCACTATTGCAATTGTGAATTGGTTACAAGAACAACCTATACCAAGAGTTCCACGATATAACACTGAGGAAAATAATGCATTAAGAAAAATATTGTTAAAAAGATTATACGGAGAAAAAGACAAGACTTGTTTTGACTAATTACGATTCACAAAACACAGTTTCACTATGTTTTGTGAATTGTTGCGTGAAAAGGGTTTACACGATAATAGCAATGTGACTGTTGAAGAATTTGTAGCCATGTTCTTACTTGTACTGGGACATGGAGTAAAACTTCGGGTAAGAACATTAGAGACAATTATTGATATATTTAATCCACAATTGCAATAGTGATTGAGAAAAGAAACTATTCAAAACATATGTGTAGCTTGCTTTTATTAGGAAAATTCCTTTACTCAGTTCAATCAATAAAAAAGATTAAATACTAATAATTCTCATATAACTCCAAATCCTACTATGATTCAAATACTAATAAATAGCCATAATCTTACTAGTTACTAACAAACATATTTATCTAACTAACACTTATCCTATTCTACATATCTAATCTTACCATATGCCTCATAAATAGCCATAATTTTTCTTGATAATCATAAACCATCACATAAAAAAAACAAAGGGTCTACTGTTACTCCACAAATACATGACATCAATAAAACCCTATTGCAAAATACTAGGATCGGATCAAATACCTTTTTCTAAATAAATATTTGAATCTGTATATAAGTAAGAAATTTTTTTGAGGAGATAAGATTTACAACAGTTAGTGGCTCGCATTTCATATGATTTGAATAAATATTTGAATCTTTATTTGGAAGTCTGATTTGAATCTATATTTGGAAGTCAGCAGCTCGCATTTCATAATATTTGAATAAATATTTGAATCTGTATTTGGATGTCTGATCGGAATCCTATCAGTTTTTCTTCTATTCAGCATCTTCCTCTGACTGCTGATCCATTTGAATGTTCATATCCTCAATATAGGTTTCCACTTCGAATTTT
This sequence comes from Impatiens glandulifera, assembly GCF_907164915.1. Lineage (NCBI taxonomy): Eukaryota > Viridiplantae > Streptophyta > Magnoliopsida > Ericales > Balsaminaceae > Impatiens > Impatiens glandulifera. The sequence continues at coordinate 45,373,175 of NC_061865.1, read as the reverse complement.
TATATGATTTGTGTATCGACGAAAGAATAATATTCTAAATTGAATAAAACTCAACGAAAGGAATATCTAAACGCATCCAAATCCAGAAACAAAAAAATAGAAAGTGTTTCCATTGGGCGTTGAAGAGATATATGAAATGTACATGATGTTGAAGCCAGTGAGAGATCGTCGCCGTTAATGAGAGATCGTCGCCATCGCCGCCAGTGTGAGATTTTTACAAAAAAGAAGATTAAGAAGATTGGAGAAAATGATATGAGTGGAAAATGGGGAGGTGAAGGGAAAAGGGAAATTTGATGAAATGGCCCCCATAACAGGGGAAATTCCAAAAAGGGCCCCCGCCTACTAAAGTTGGCAAAAAGGGCCCTTTTGCCCTGCGAAATGTCTGAAATACCCCTTCGGCGCCAGTTTTTACGCTCAAAGACGCGAATTACCAACCATGCGATTTAATCTAAATCGCGTGAGTTCATCACCGCGATTTAGATGAAACGTGTGATTCGTAATTCGCGTTTTTAAATGTACGCGATTTACCATGCACGCGATTTAATCTAAATCGCGGTGATGAACTCACACGATTTAGATTAAATCGCGTGCATGGTAAATCGCGTCTTTAGTCTTATATATTACTTTCCGGCCCTAATTTAAAACAAAACCTCCCCGATTCTCCCTCCCACTCCGACTTCCAAAACCAGTCTTCTCAACTGCCAAATACCCTTGAACATAGATCAAGATCATCGTTCCTCAACATCGTTCCTCGTCCAACATCATCGACTTTCCACTCTATTCGACATCATCGTCTTTTTCCGCCGTCTATTCGACATATTCCGGTGAGTTTAGGGCTTTCAGTGTTAGGGTTAGGGTTTAGAAGTTATTATGCCGTTCATATTGATTTATATTGATGTATTTAGGGTTTAGGGTTTGGTTCTGGTTTCGTTTATGTGTGTAAATGCTTTTAGTGTGTATATGACGAGTATTGTATCAATGTTCTTATTCTGCATGCATGCATTTCACGCTTATTCATTCATTTCTCGTTTAAGAAATGGCATTTCCGTGTTTGTTATGTTCTTGTGAAGAAATGGTATTTCTGTGTTTTCTTTGACTGTGTAGGCTTAGGGTTTATCTGTTTTGTTGCTTTACTGCTTAATTTTCGTATGTTCTTATTCTGCTTTACTGCTTTACGTTTAATAGAATGCCAATGAGACAGGATGAGTTGTTGATCTAAGAAATGACACATCATATGCTTAATGTCTTTAGAACTGTCCATTACTGCACCTTAATGTATTACTGCACCTTTACTGCACCTTTACTGCACCTTAATCTATTAAGAAATTTGCAAGCATTTCTCAATGGTTAATTCGATTTGCTTATTCCCATCTTCTTCCTTGTTTTGTAGATGGAGTCCACTATAATACCCGAGTTTGCTGGGAGGGTATCCTGGAAAACCAATATGGGAAATATTGCTGCCAATTTGAATCTAACTGAAAGGGTAGAGGAAACCCAATTCAGATTCTTATTCAAAGGGCACCCATTACTGCGTTTCTCAGGAATGATTATACACCACATGCTCCTCAGGAAGTCCAGCTCAAATTCTATGGAGATGAAGTTCCTTGTGAATGGAGAAGAGCTGTGCTTCGGGATGAGGGAGTTTGCATTGGTTACAGGTCTCAATTTTGGGAGATTCCCTGCGGAGCAAACAATTTTCAACCAGGTTGAAGAATCTCCAACTTTGGTTCTTAAATATTTTAAACGTATTCCACTTATTAGAATAGGAGACCTTCATTCAAAATTCTTGTCATGCTCTGATAGGGAAGATGCATGGAAATTGGGGCTGGTATACCTTGTTTCCCATTATCTCTTTGCCCTTGACCCGAGGAGGATAATAAATATGAAACTCTTCAGCATGGTCGATGACATCGACACCTTCCTCAATTTTCCATGGGGAAAGGTGGCCTTTAGAGCAACCATGAAGGGTTTGACCAAAGACCTTGATCGCTACAGGACTCTATATCTGCAGAAGAAGGACAAAGACAAAGACAAAGATGTCGATGTTTCTTATACAGTATATGGGTTCGCACTAGCCTTACAAGTGTGGACTTATGAGGTGATCCAAACGTTTGTCCCCAATCTTGCAATTAAAACGACGCTTCAAACGGAAGAGCCTGTCTGCCCAAGGATAATACAGTACAAATCAAAGAGGAAGAGCACTGCCTCTGATCTTCACACTGCCCTGCAAGGCACGATTGTTAAGAAAATGGAATTGTCTGAAGAAGAGAAGGTCTTATATGCTGGGGATGACTTTGAAGATATGGGAGGTAATGTTTATGATGTCTTTTTTGATCTTGACTGCAGAAAGAGGAAACTTGGAGATATTGACGATGGAGTTCCTCATAAAAAAACTGTCATGAGGAAGAAAAGACAAATTACTCCAGCCAAAGCCAAACCTTCCACAAGAAGAAGAACCCGCAACCCTACCCCCAGCACCAGCACCAGCACCAGCAGCTCTTATCCTGTCGAAAGCGCCACGAGTAGAAAAGATGAAGACGAAGACGAAGACGAAGAATCCTCTCCCCCAACTCCAACAGCAACAACTCCCCACGATAGATGTAGATTGGATGAACTTTCGAAGGAGCTAAATGAATTCAAAAGTGTAATGAGAAACGAAATAACTCTCTTCAAAACTGAAATGAGAAATGAAATAAGTCTCATCAAAACCGAAATGAGAGATGACATAATTCTCATTAAACGGATGGTAAAGCAACTACAGCAAGGGGAGAAAAAGAAGGAGAATGATGAAGAAAAGGACGAGGGGGATTTTGAGGTGAACACTGAGGACAATGATGTGCTGATTTTGGAGAAAGACAATGCTGTGCTTGTGGAGGAGAATGAAGTTGAGGTATGTATTTCTTGCATTTCCTTGAATTTGGATAATTGGTGCATTTCTTGCATTTCGACTAATTGAAGGCTTTTCTGTTTATTGTAGGATGGACAGGAGGAAGACAATGATGTGCTGATTTTGGAGAAAGACAATGTTGGGCTTGTGGTGGAGAATGAAGTTGAGGTGGAGAAAAACAATGTTGGGGAGGACAATGAAAATGAAGAGAAGACAGTTGAAGATGGTGTTAAAAATATTGAGGTATGCATTTCTTGCATTTGGTGCAATTCGCGCACTTTTCCTAATTCTTGCATTTGGACTAATTGAAGGGCTTTTCTGTTTATTGTAGGATGGACAGGAGAAAGACATTGTTGGGCTCTTGGAGAAAAACACTGTTGGGGAGGACAATGAAAATGAAGAAAAGTCAGTTGAAGATGGTGAAAACAATACTGAGGTATGCATTTCTTGCATTTGGTGCAATTCGCGCACTTTGCCTATTTCTTGCATTTGGACTAATTGAAGGGCTTTTCTGGTTTTTGTAGGATGGGCCGTTGTTGGAGATGGAGAATGTTGGGAATTTGGGAGAGAAGACAGTTGAAGATGGTGAAAACAATACTGAGGTATGCATTTCTTGCATATGGTGCAATTCGCGCACTTTGCCTATTTCTTGCATTTGGACTAATTGAAGGGCTTTTCTGGTTTTTGTAGGATGGGCTTTTGTTGGAAATGGAGAAGACAGTTCAAGATGGGGAAAACAATACTGAGGTATGCATTTCTTGCATTTGGTGCAATTCGCGCACTTTGCCTATTACTTGCATTTGGACTAATTGAAGTGCTTTTCTGGTTTTTGTAGGATGGGCCGTTGTTGGAGATGGAGAAGACAGTTCAAGATGGGGAATTGAATATCGAGGTATGCATTTCTTGCATTTGGTGCAATTCGCGCACTTTGCCTATTACTTGCATTTGGACTAATTGAAGTGCTTTTCTGGTTTTTGTAGGATGGGCCGTTGTTGGAGATGGAGAAGACAGTTCAAGATGGGGAATTGAATATCGAGGTATGCATTTCTTGCATTTGGTGCAATTCGCGCACTTTGCCTATTTCTTGCATTTGGACTAATTGAAGGGCTTTTCTGGTTTTTGTAGGAAATGGAGAATGTTGGGAATTTGGAGGAGAAGGTGGAGGAGCAGGTGGAGGAGCAGGTGGAGAAGAAGGTGGAGAAGCAGGTGGAAGATAATGAAGATTATGTTGAAGAGAAGGTGGAAGAGAAGGTGGAAGAGGAGGTGGAAGAGGAGGTTGAAGAGAAGGTTGAAGAGAAGGTGGAAGAGGAGGTGGAAGAGGAGGTTGAAGAGAAGGTGGAAGAGAAGGTGGAAGAGGAGGTGGAAGAGGAGGTTGAAGAGAAGGTGGAAGAGAAGGTGGAAGAGGAGGTGGAAGAGGAGGTTGAAGAGAAGGTGGAAGAGAAGGTGGAAGAGGAGGTGGAAGAGGAGGTTGAAGAGAAGGTGGAGGATAATGAAGATGAGGTATACAATTCTTGAATTTGGACTAATTGAAGTGCTTTTGTTGCCTAATTCAATGATTTCTTTGTAGGTGGACGATGATTTCGTTGTGCAGAGGGGTAGGAAGGGGGTGCAGAGGGGTAGGAAGGGGGTGCAGAGGAGTAGGAAGGGGGTGCAGAGGGGTAGGAGGGTGGTGCAGAAGAAGGTGGACGATCATTTCGTTGTGCAGAAGAAGGAAGAGAAGAAGGAGGACAAGCGGATAGATGAGGATGTGGTGGTACTGGAAGATGCATCCCACATCCTATTTAAGAGAAAGAGGACGGCGTCGAAAGCTGTACTTAGTCCCTACGTCGTCCCTCGGCCAAGAAAGAAGACGATTGTTGTCGATCCTATGTCGACTTGTAATGAGCAACTGAGGAAAGAGTTCAAGAAAGAATTTGCGAAAGGGGCTACATTTAAAGAGGTTCAACTCCCTGATGGTGCTGGAGACCTTAAGTTCTTCACTACAAATCTGAGGTTACATAAGTGGCTAACTGATGTGGAGATGAATGCAGCAATTTGTCTGCTAAGAGCAAGAGCATTCGCCTACCCTAAGTCGTACCCGGCGGATTTCACCATCTTAGATTGCCAGTTTGGCCCTTTGATTACTTCATACTATGACGATTTTGTTGCTGACTCGGTTGATCCAGAAAAACCAGAAGGCCATACTTTCGATCAAGTCATTTACCACTACTACTGGGGTAGAGAAGATAAACATATGCCCGGTTGGAGCAGTGTTGATGTTATTTACTTCCCCCTCAACCTCAACAACGTACACTGGGTACTGTGTGTTATTCGATTGCAAGAATGGAGAATTGATGTTTATGATTGCGATCAGACAATTTTCAAAGATGAAGAATTCGGAAAATACATGAAAGCCATTTGTGAGATGTTGTCGCCCTTCCTTCATAAAGCAATGTCTGAACTTGAAATGGCCAGGTATCCTAACATGATAAATGAAACTTTTAGATTTCAGAGAATCCCACACCCTGAAGTACCAAAAGCAGAATGGAGTGGGGACTGTGGCGTTTTTGTATTAATGTATTTAGAGTACCTGACTGCTAAACTTGGTCTAGAAAATTGCATATCAAAGAATATGCAAGTATATAGAGAAAAGTGGGCAGTCAGGTTGTACCACCAGATTTTAGAGCCATGAAGTTGTAAACACTGAATTATTGTTGTATATTGTTTTGTAAACACTGAATTATTGTTGTAACATGTTTTGTAAACACTGAATTATTTCACGTGTATTGTAATATAATTCACGTGGTAATAGGTATCATAAAATTCACGTGTTTATATAATTCACGTGGTTGTAATAGGTATCATAAAATTCACGTGTTTATATAATTCACGTGGTTGTAATAGGTATCATAAAATTCACGTGTATTGTAATATAATTCACGTGAATTATATAAACGCGTGTATTACGTGTATTATGTTCTGGAATATCCCAATATAATTCACGTGGTTGTAATATAATTCACGTGTATTGTAATACGCGTGATTCATAACTCACGTGTATTACAATATGACTCACGCGTATTGGCGTATTGTAATATTACAATACACGTGAATTATATTACAATACACGTGAATTATATTACAATACACGTGAATTAGCATTGTGCAATATATATGCGTGAGTCACTCACTGTATGGCCAACCTGTATGGAAATATCTGTATACAACTTTCAATCAGCATACAATATTCGAAAACCAACAACAATCAATCAGCATACAATATTCGAAAACCAACAACAATAATCAGTATACAATATTCAAAATTGCACAGACAATATTCATGTTTGTGGCTGAGATGATGGCGGCTGAGATGATGATGCTCTTGCAGCTCTTGCAGTAGAGGGTGCAGGCATTACTGATTTGCATGTTGCCCTGTTGTGACCCTGATCACCACATGAGCTACATCTTCTCGGCACCTTACGAATTTCACCTTGGGATGACCTACGCTTTGTTTGAGGTCGCCCTTTCTTAACCTTAACAGGTGGTTTAAGGCACACTCGTTGCTTGATATGTTCTGGAATATCCCAATACTCTTCATGACAAACTGGATATATTGTTTCCGCATAAGCATTGACCCACATTTCACTTGAGTAATACCTGAAACATAACAATTGAACATGTGAGAAATAAAGTTAGTTAGATAAATTCAATAGCAAATAATCTAAAGTAAACCTTGAGCAGAACTCATAGGCATCCAATCTATGGGTACGGGAAGCAGCCAGGGCATGAGTGCAAGGAAGACCAGATACATCAAATACCCTACAACTACAACTCATTCCTCTCAAGTCAACTTTATAATCAGATTCACCGTCATGGACATAAAACTCGAAACGGTTAAGTGGATGAACGTTATATAATCTGGCCTTCTCAGCTTGATCACGTAAGAACTTTTCATAATAAAAAGATAAACGTTCATTGTGATTTGAAGCTTTTTCTCTTCGACTGTTAAACCAATCTTGTAATGTGAATCTTAAATAATCAGCTAAGATTGATATGGGATACTTTATAGCTTCCCTACTTTGACTATTGAAGCTCTCGGCGTAATTGCTTGTCATTTGATTGTATCGTTTACCCGGAAAAAATGCACGACTCCATCTCTCAAACCCAATATCTGCCAAATACATAGCAATACGAGGGTCCTTAGCATTGATCTTGTCAAAATGCTGATTAAACTTCAAGATTGTGTATGCTTGAGAAGCCAAACCAAACTCGGCGTGGTAGTGATCGGTTTTGAATTTGGCCATAATATTCATCTTGATGTGATATGTGCACGCACCGTGGTCAGCTTCTGGAAAAACAGCACACAAGGCATTGGCGATGCTTGGGTGTCTATCAGATACAAACACGAGATCATCAACCAATCCAATTGCATCTCTAAGTTTTTGCATGAAATAAGTCCAGGAGTTGTTATTTTCAGAATCAACAACGCCGAATGCAACAGGATAGAGTTGTTCATTCGCATCTAATGCTATCGCCACCAATAGCTGACCTCCAACCTTGTGCTTAAGAAAACTGGCATCGACGCACAATACTGGACGACAACAGTTTTTGAAACCCCTAATTGAGCAGCCTAAGGACATGAACATATACCTGAAATGACCGTGCTCATCCGTCTGGATGTCTGTTATGGTACCCGGATTGTTCTTCTCCAACATGTACAGGTATGATGGCAATTTACCTTAAGAATCTTCTACAGTTCCTCGCACCGCCATTAGGGCCTTTTCTCTAGACCGCCAAGCCTTATTATAAGACAACTTTATTCCATAAGTAGTCTGTATGTCTTCCATTATTTTCTTGGGCATGTGGTCATGGTGATGGTCCATGTACTTGCTCTTCATGCATTCCCCAAACACCCATGCTGGTGCTGGCCTTTGATTCTCTTGCCTCGTCACAATTGAACAGGTATGATCTTTTACGAATTTACGAATCTCAAACATTTCCGAGGAATTTACTCTGACAGCACGCAGTCTCCACTTGCAATTCTTATCCAAACATTTCACAACCCAAAGTTCTTTTTTTGACTTCAACACTTTGAATTCAAAATGATTAGTCATGGCATATTTATATAACCTCAGCTGAAGTTCTTTTTTATTCTCAAACAAAGAACTGACTTCCAATCCGATTCCGGTACTTACTGCCTCATGTAAAGGATTTTCACTACTTGGTATGTTACTAGCAACCCATTCACTGCAGCTTGGTTGAGTACGAACAACAACATTGTTTTGTTGTGTACTAGGAACCCAAGAACCGCTTGGATTTGGATTGGTACTAGGAACCCAATCAGAACTACTAGGTTGGGTAATAGGAACCCAATCATCATCAGCATCATCCCCCACATTCAGACGCAAATGTTCATCTTCAATGTCATTTTCAAAGAAAACCTCACGCTGCATCGGGAAGACGTCGGGGTCATCAATTTCTGGAACAGCTACACTTTCTTGAGTTGGTAGTGACTTCTCTACTAAGGATACACACAATGGAGTGCGGTTGTGGACTGAAACTGCTTCATGTAAAAAGAACTCCACATCCACATCTTTTTTTATATCAGTTATATAAGAAAATTTGGCAATCATGCCAGGAGCATTATACTTGGCTTGAAGCAATAAATCATATCTAGATTTGTCAACATCGGTAGCAGAATAAATTTGATCAACTAATTGGGCATAAGTAGAATTTTGGAGAACAATCATACCGCTGTTTGACTTTGCAGAAAAATGAGTAAGATCGTCCGTAGTTTTCCACTCTCCATCAAAGTAAAGAAGTACAGGTACTTGAGCTGCAATTGAAAACAGTTCAACAACATCACAAGAATTGAAAACAATTCAACAACATCACAAGAATTGAAAAAAGTTCAACAACATTACCATAACCGAGGAGAGTTTGCTCGTAGAGTTTCAGGAAATCCAATGCCGCAACTTTTTACCATAAGTTTGCTTCAATGAATCTAATGGGATAAGAGCTCCCTATCCAATAGGTCCATTGAAGCAAACTTGTGGTTAATTCTTGGAACATTGTATCTCCACGAAACATACCAGTAAACTCTACCTCAATACTAGAATAACAAGATAGTATTGAGTGAAATCAGCTACACTATGCCAGCATGCAAACCCTAAACCTTAATACTAGAATAACAAGATAGTATTGAGTGAAATCAGCTACATTATGCCAGCATACAAACCCTAAACCTTAATACTAGAATAACAAGATAACTCAAGAACTGTGGAACTTAAACAAAAAGGTCCTGTAACTATAAGAACTGTGGAACTTAAACAGCATACTGATCAGCAAATTCCAAGACAATAACTCAATAAGACTTTCTAAGAACTAAAACAAAGCTGCTGCTGCTCGATAAGACAATAACTCAATATTAAATAAACATACCCATTTTGAGAATGAAGAGTAGTGGGTAAGCTGCTGCTGCTCGTGGTCGAGTTCTTCAGGGTAACGTGGTGTCGTCGTAGTCGTCCGCTGCTGCTGCTCGTGGTCGAGTTCTTCAGGGGAGGGTCGAGTCGGAGTGGCGAAAGCGAGAGAAGAGAGAAGGGGAAATTAAGGATTCGTGGTTTTGTTATAAATTAGGGCACGAAAATAATATATACGATGAAAGACGTGAATTGTTATTCACGTGTTTCATCTAAAACACGTGAATAAACTCACGCGTTTTAACGTGAAATGCATTCACGCGTTTCATCTAAATCGCGTGAGTTTATTCACGCGTTTTAGATGAAATGCATTCACGCGTTTCATTTAAATCGCGTGAGTTTATTCACGCGTTTTAGATGAAACACGTGAATATCAACATTGTTCCTTGTTGTTTGAGTTATGTGGCGAATATGCGTGAATAACAACCTTTCAACCTTGTTCCTTGTTGTTTGAGTTATGTGGCGAATACCAACATTGTTCCTTGTTCCTTGTTGTTTGATTATACACAATACGCGTGAGTTATGAGGATAAGTTATGCTATTGTTAACATAAGTAATAAACCATAAATAGAAGAATATTCAGTAATATAAACCACCATAAATCATAAATATCCAAATTAAGTATTGTTATAAACCATAAATATCATAAATAAATCATAAATAGAAGAACGTTAAGTCTAAACAACTCCAAATTAAGTAAGCAAATGCTGCAAATCACAAGCAGCAACAGATTGAAGCAACTTTGTATGAGGAACAACATGTTCATCCAATATGCGTGACATAGCAGCCGCTGTCTCAAAAAGCCAATTGTCGGGGAGAACATCAAAATCCTTTTCAATTGGTCGATACCTGCTGTCTATCTCGAAATATACTATTATAGTTTTCGCATCCCTTGGCTCAGCAAATGGATAATCTGGATTATCCGATTCTTTAATACTACCACCTCCAGCAACTATTAACTCAATGAGATCCTGTTTGTAAAGTGTGTTGAAATTACCTATAAATATAAAAATGTAACCGTCGAACAGTTTCGACCGCTGAAAAACCAACAAAGAAGATAATTTCAGTTATCATGCAAAATAAGAAAAAGTAGAGATATGAGGAATAAGACCAAACTCACATTATTCAACAACAGAAGTCTGCCTTTTCTAGGACCACCTTGGGCTCCGTGATTATCATGTTTAACCTCATAAGGTTCCTCATCAACACAGTTTTGGGTTTTCAATGATGATTTTATCCCTAAACAAAGCAATTTTTAAATTAATTTAACAGACATATGTATGAAAATAATCGCGTTAACAGAGACTCACAATCAATATTAAGGACCCATTTCCCATTCAGAATTGCCTTCAATACTTTTTGAGTTCGGCCGCATGCACCATTGGGATCAGTGTAAGCAATAACATGGGTTACATCTTCTCTCCACTTCGGAGACACCCTTGCACCAAAAGTGCGAGCAAATTCAACTATCAACAACTGTGTAAAACAATAATATAATGGTTATTACCAGGGCCGGCCCTGGGGTAAGGCAACCAATGCACTTGCATAGGGCCCCCACTTTTATAGGGCCCCCATTTTTTTATATTTAATAATATTATATTATTAATATTATTTTTTCCTCTTTTTTCTCCTTTAATAATAAATATATATTATAAAAATAATTTTTATATATACTTTTTAGCCTCGTATTATAATATATTAATTATTTATATTTTATTTTATTAATTAAAATTTAATTTTTTTTTTTTTTACTATTTTGGGGGGCCCCAAAATTTAAATTTGCATAGGGCCCCAAAATCTCAGGGCCGGCCCTGGTTATTACATACAAAACTAGTTAATATGGACATAGTAGAGAGAATAGAACATACATTATTTTCAGGTGATAATTGATTGGGACATAAGGTCATAACAGTGTTTGTTGCCTGCATATTATAAAAAAAAGGAGTTGAACGAACTGAGAAAACAATTTTATTAACAACCATTTTAATACATACCATTTTGTTGAACGAACTGAGAAAACCACAACGGCAGCTCCTGATCTAAATACTACAATATCCATCATTATAAATAGCAGAATATACATCAATAGCTAACCATACAATATTCATGTAATTGAAAATCAACAATCAATCAGTATATATAGGAAAACCAAACCTTAAACCCTAAATACAACAATATCCATGAATATAAATGGCAGAATATACATCGAAACCTAACCCTAAACATAAATACTATAATATCTATCAATATAAATGGCAAAATATACATCGAAACCTAACCCTAAACCTAAATACATCAATATCCATTATAAACAGCATAATATACATCAAAACCAAACCCTAAACCTAAATAGATCCATATAAATGGCAGAATATACATCGAAACCTAACCCTAAACCCAAATACTTCGATATACATAGGAAACGGCATAATATACATCAAAACCAAACCTTTAACCCTAAATACACCAATATCCATGAATATAAACGGTAAATATACATCAAAACCTAACCCTAAACCTAAATACTTCGATATACATAGGAAACGGCATAATATACATCAAAACCAATCCTTTAACCCTAAATACATCCATATCCATGAATATAAACGGTAAATATACATCAAAACCTAAGTCTAAACCTTAAGCCCTAAACTGACCTGATGATGTTGAAGAACGATGATGTTGGAAGGATCCCGATGATGTTGAGGAACGATGATGTTGAGGAACAATGATGTTGAGGAACGCTGATGTTGAGGAACGATGATCTTGATGGATGTGGGAATGGAAAGTCGGTCGCAGTCGGAGTGGGAGGGAGAATCGGGGAGGTTTTGTTTTAAATTAGGGCAGAAAAGTAATATATAAGACTAAAGACGCGATTTACCATGCACGCGATTTAATCTAAATCGCGTGAGTTCATCACCGCGATTTAGATTAAATCGCGTGCATGGTAAATCGCGTACATTTAAAAACGCGAATTACGAATCACGCGTTTCATCTAAATCGCGGTGATGAACTCACGCGATTTAGATTAAATCGCGTGGTTGGTAATTCGCGTCTATGAGCGTAAAAACTGGCGCCGAAGGGGTATTTCAGACATTTCGCAGGGCAAAAGGGCCCTTTTTGCCAACTTTAGTAGGCGGGGGCCCTTTTTGGAATTTCCCCTGTTATGGGGGCCATTTCATCAAATTTCCCAGGGAAAATGGGGAAGGAGAGAGAAAGAGGTGAAGAGAAATGAGTTAGGTGGAAAATGGGTATGGTCAGTTTGATTGGAATTAGAATTTTTACTTAATTTGATCGGAGTTCAAAATGTAAAAAATACATGGTTTATAATTCCATCAAAATTTAAATTTTAAATTCAATTCTTATATTTAATTCTTCAAACAAACATCAGAATTGGAATTAACCCCTTCAATTTCAATTCCCCTCGTCAAACACACTCTTATGGTTGAGTTACCATTTAGGTGGGTTAAATTTAACTATTAGAAACATTTATAGAAACAATTAATAACCATCGTGGCTGTAGCATACATTTTCAGATAAATAAACTATTATCTAAAAAAAATTGTGGCTGGGTGGAAGATACATGAAATTACCTCTTTGTTTTATCCAATCATAATATCAAAATAATACTTAGTTTTGCTATAAAAAATTAAATATCAAAATAATACTTAATTTTGACTTGAACATAGTTCTAAACTCTAACCTTATCCTCTCTTCTAGTCTAATGGTAAAAAAAAAGTTGATATCTTCAGCCTCCTTAGAGATCTTAGGTTCGAGTTTGTCATGCAGCAAATTTTATTTTAAAATCTATAAGAGAACGACACAATTATTTAACCCGTAATACCTTCTAAAGAGACACTGAAGTGTACCCGTACAATACCCACATTGGTAAATGTCAACTAAAGTTTGGTTATGGCAGGGAAAGTAAATTACTATAAATGAAACCGTTAAAAACATAATAATTAACACATGTTTTCAATAAAACAATAAAATAACATCACAATCAAAGGGAGTTTAGAAAGATAACTCTCTTTTAAACATTTTTTTTTGGGTAATCTCATTTCCTTTCTTGTTCGTATTCATTCAGTTTGGGCTAAATCTAATAAATTCCAGAAGGGGTCGATCGAACTTTGTTAGAATCGTTAAAAGAAGAACGTGTCAAATTATTAATTAAAATAATCAAAGAACTATATAAAGGTTATTTGATATTAAATTAAAACATAAAAATATTTTCAAGTAACAATCCAAACAGTTTTTATAGTCATGTTAGATCATCTCCAACCCACCTATAAACTCATCTCCATAATAGGTTTTAGTCCTCCAACTCAACTGCATTTTGAGTTTTTCTGCAAATTCTCTCCCATACAAACCTAAATTTGCAGGGACTCAAACTCAAAAAAATATTCTCAGAATATTCCTTTTTATAATAATTTTTAATTTTTTCAATATTATTTATATATTTATCTAAAATTACAAATTGAACCCATAATTTTACAACAACTTATTAATTACTTTTAAATTCTCATTCAATTAATAAATTTTTTGATAAAATTAATTATAAATCAATTATTTATACAACGACATAAAACAAAATTAAACATTATTAAATACACAAATTACATTTCATAAAAAAAAATACAACAAAACAAACCTTATTAAAACATACTTTCCACACATAAAATAGACGATTTATCAATTCTCGGAATTAGTGTATTCCTCCCACAAATGATCAATTAATGCATTACGAAGTTTAATGTGAGCTTCTTTATTTCTTATATTTTCATACTGAGTTATAAAATCTTGAAATCGAGTGTTTTCATTTATCACCATTTTGACCTTCGACGAAAGCGTTTCCATTTCAATAGGTGCACTGAGGTCACGTTCATCCTCAATAATCATGTTATGCAAAATTATACATGTAGTCATTATATCATGCAACACTTCTTTTCTTTAATATCGTACCGGTTCTGCTACAATAGCAAAACGTGATTGAAGAACTCTAAATGTACGTTCAACGTCTTTTCTACATACTTCATGTTTCATTACAAAATGTTTTTTCTTCGGGCCACGTGACTCATGAATTATTTGCACAATGGTAGATCATTTTGGATATAAACAAATTAAAATTATCATGAATTAAATATATAAATAAATTAAAATATAAATAAATTATATAAATAAATTAAAATATAAATAAATTATATAAATAAATTATATAAATAAATTAAAATATAAATAAATAAAATATGTAAACAAATTAAAATATAAATAAGTTATGTAAATTAATTAAAAACAAACTAAAAGGACTGAAATGAAAGTTTTAAAAACTTTTTGAGTATGTGAACAATATCTCTACAAATTTGGGTTTAGAGGAGAAAGAATTTACAAGAAACTCAAAATAAAGTTGAGTTTGCAGGTGGGTTAGAGGGTTAAAACCTATAATGGAGTTAAGTTTGTAGGTGGGTAGGGGATAATCTTTGAGAAAAAATATGTCATTTTAATAATCAATTTAGATTTAATTTCATAAAACATAGAAAAATGGACATATCATGCGTGCAGTAAGAGTTTGGGGTCAAAATCAAACTAAAACCATAAGACTAAATTCTATGTTTTCCCAACCCTAATTCTAACACATAAGCATTCTTAGAAGATAGGTGGCTTGTCTTTGATCTTCTGCCTCTGAGTGTAAAAGTAAAGGGAATGTTATAAGACTATAAAAAAGGGAAAGGCTTGAATAGAGGTCTCTACAGAGGGGTCTATCCAAAAATATAAATTTAACAAGAAACAAACATTTCACGGGTTCCGGATTGGTGCCTAAAGTGTATAAAGAATGACGTGTTAGTGGATTGAAAATCTAATAAAAGAGATTATTTTCAAATTTTCATTCCACTTATGGAACGACAAATCATCCTCCACAAAAATTCCCTTTAAAAGTTCTCTACTTATATCAACTAAACTACTAATAGAACTATACATATAAACTTAGCTATGATTCTCACTCAATCAGTGATTAAATTTAAAAAATTCCCTTTAAAAGTTCTCTACTTATATCAACTAAACTACTAATAGAACTATACATATAAACTTAGCTATGATTCTCACTCAATCAGTGATTAAATTTACCCAAACTGGGATAGAAACCAAAGACTACCACATAAAGCTTTGCCAATTGGCAGTGTGTAATAACATTTGCATTATCTTTGCAACATGAATATTTAATTTATTTTTACAATCCCATTATGCATCAATTAATTATGGGAGAGAGATATATTGAGAATTACAAAGAGGCTACAATCTTGCATACCCATTTGTGCTAACAACGGTTATACTTTGGAAGTTGATACATTGTGAAAGAGAAGCTGTGAGCTTCTTCAAGTCATCATGTGTATGTGCTGCGGTCAATGTTACCCTCAACCTTCAAATAGAATCAACAACAATACGAGTGAGAGTGAGGTCATACATTTCAAAATGTCAAAATAAAGCTAGAGCTCAAAAATCAATCTTTTCAACTTGTCAGAAGGTTAAGAAAGTTCGGGCAACAAAATAACAATTATCTAACAAAACACAAGACTGTCAAACACTAGCAGAAAATACAATTACTGCGTTCATGGTCCATTTGGAAATACATGAGATCACATTTGGAAACGGTACTGAGTCAGACACATATTGAGAAAATTATTGACAATTCCTCATCTGGATATGGAAACCATGTTTGGAAACACTTTATCAATCTGTTTTTCTATCTTGTATCTGAATCTAGATGCATAAACAGAAATATATTTCTTAGATTATGTTTAGTTTCCAAACGTTCTTGTATCTGAATTAGAAATAAAAATTTCGAAATGGATATGTGTAGAGCTAAAAATTCAAGAAAATGATGCCAAAGCAATTGGACCTCATATGAGAAGCAGAAAAAACAGAATAAGCATCCACAAACCTGCATGAATTGTGTGGGACAGTTGGAGGTCTGATTGCAGTTACATGGAAACCAGACATCAATAGATGCCTACAAAGAACCAGAAGTTAGGATTGATTCCAAATTAGAGATAGTGTCGAGAATTAAAGAACCAAATAGAGAGAGAGAGAATATACCGGCTAGCTTGCAAAGCCTTTTCTTCACTTCCTACAATAAGTGAAATAATGGGACTTGTGATGGGGATTCCAGTAAGATTGCGAAAGTCCCTTACACGACTCCAAATAGCTGTCCTACGCCAGGCCTCTTTTTTTGCCACATTAACAGCAGCTGTTCTATGCCATAATATTATTATTATGTTTGTAAAAGGCAAAGCCTCAAAAGCTTTAAATATGAAAGATGAATTTGCATTATACATGTCCATACAACACCGTGTCTTAATATAATAGACAATATCCAAGCCTGTTGTTTCTTGAGTTCTCAGGGGTAGCAAGTTTACCCCCCTTATAAAACACCATTTGAAGACATTTTTAATTTGTCTTGGATCTGTATCCAGATACAAAAACTATAAC
This sequence comes from Impatiens glandulifera, assembly GCF_907164915.1. NCBI lineage: Eukaryota > Viridiplantae > Streptophyta > Magnoliopsida > Ericales > Balsaminaceae > Impatiens > Impatiens glandulifera. Next base: position 45,356,345 of record NC_061865.1, on the reverse strand, counting down.
AAATTTTTGAATGTGTCTACTGTCTAGTAATTAGTTTAGTTTTCAAAAAATTTGTATCTTGATCTATCTCCGAAACAAAAATAAAAAGTGTTTCTAAATGATGCATGATGATTGTTTCTTTTTTTATAAAGAGGAGTGTCAGGTGATGGTCTCAAATGTTTGATGGATAGATAGGTAAACTAAAACATATTTTTTAAGTTTGTGGAGGTAACTGATTAAAATGAGACTGATTGTAAAATGGTGGAAGATGGGAAAAAAAGTTTGTTCCCAAATGGGCTCTAGTTAGATCTCACTTGTGCATCCTATTGCTAGTACGATTGGTTCCTTCCAATCCTTAAATTTAATTATGGGCAAAGCTGCAACAAAAGGAACATATCCAGAAAGGTTTAAAGTTTACCATGTGCAGCAGCTATAACGGGCAAGGGTGTAGAAGTTGAGAAAATGAAAGATCGTCCCCTTGATTGTATAAGTTGCTTCCAACTTTCACTGTTGAAATGAGAAGGCATGAATCATACAGATAATTCATGTTTGAAAAATGGATAGAATGAAGTTAAAACAAATTTATACTATGTAAGGTGCTCATTTTTCTTTGTTTCATACTCAAGCACAACAATTGGCAGATCAACAACATAGTGTACCTGCAAGCTATGAATCCACCATGGCAACCTGCAGCTTTGCTCAAAGTGCCTATGCATATATCCACGTCATTTACACAATTAAATTCATCAGCTACACCTGCACCATTCTCACCGCATACAAACGTTCCATGAGCCTGAAGATATTAAAATAAGATATGTTATTAATCATACAGTAATATATTAAGATTTGCATTAAGCAGAAAATTCCATTTTTTAAAAATATTCATAATGTAAAAGGCAATCTAGAAAACAACACCATACAATAGTCCATAAGATACTCAAAATTCTGTAAAAGTTTATTGGAGTAATAAAAGCAATTTTCATTATTCATCCTCACTATGGACTTAAAGTATGTCATGTTCATGTTTTATTTGTCTCATAGTGCTCTTTAACTCACATAGTCACTTTTTTGTTATTCATCCTCAACCGTGTCTTTTCTGTCATGAGAATTCTGAATCAATGTGTCATACTAAAGAACCTAGTCCACAATCGGTTACCACAAAAAGAAGCAAACTCTACTCCAATACAAAAGAGCCACCTGGCCTTGAACTAAATTAAAAACAGCTACTTCAAATAAGGGATCAAATAAAAACAGCTATCAAAAAACAGAACACAATAATAAATAAACTGTTACACTCTTCCACCTAAACAACCATCTATCTTCTTCCAACAATAAATCAAGTTAATTTGGTCCCCATCTAAGTGTAATTATTTTGATTATTTGTGATGGGGTTTCTTGAACTTCTCAAAGGTTGTTTCAACTATCATAATGTTCATTACTTGAAGCCATCTCCCATGCTGCAATTCAGACTTCTTTAGAAAGGTTTACAGATACTGCCAAGGCTTTTGCTATTATCCGGGCTTTGGAGTCAGTATCAGCCCTTTGTTATATGCAAATCACCATTGTTTCAGATGCATTGTTGGCTGTTTGCAAGATCTTGAGAGAATCATCTAAATATTTGTGGGGAGTGTCTAAATGTAATTATTGGTTTCATTTTCCACATCAGCCTTATATCAATGTAATTTTACTTCCAAGGTCCTTGAGTATTTCCACATATCTTAGTCCTTCTGAAATACTTAAGTTTTGTACCTCTGGATGTAACACTTTATTTAATATAAATGTAATGTTTAAAATATATACTATATGTCTCATAGTGGTAATTGTTGAGACTACAGGTAAGGGACTTATGTTCAAGACGTCATAGAAAGGTCCATAGGAAGTGTATAGTGTATACTAATGAGTATAGGGCAAGATCCCTTAGTGGTCCAAGGCCTACACTTGATATTGGTCATTCTTTGGGATACAGGATAACTTAGCACAGTAAGAAACAAACAGTGGTGGTTCGAAGCAGTACATAAACAGGATACAGAGCACTAGCTTCAGGTATTTGCGAATGAATTTGACTGAAAGGATTACTAAATGACCAAAGAATTGTCTGTGATAACAATCTAGAGAAGAAATCTCAAAAGATTGATAAGATAGTTTCATCAGTGAAAAGATCGATAGTCCATCACATTCAACCACATCTAGGTTGTGTTCATACCAAGTTAAGTGAGATCAGATATATTCTTGTGTTGGAAAAAAATCTATTGCCTTGCTTGACGGGAGTGTCGAATATTAATCTAGGCATGATTGATAGTCTTTTTAAGAGATCGTACATTATTATTTTCTTAATTCTAAAACCAAATATGTATGTAATCAATTATGAGTTTTAGGTAATTCCCAAATCCCTAATTCCAAGAATTAGTCATGTATATATAGGTGCAATATAAGAAAAACATTTCTTCAATCTGCCTTGCATACATCCTCACGATCATTATCTTCCCCAGTTTATCTTATTTTCACTTATACTCAATAATTTTTAATTTTGGCATGCAAGTATGTTTTTAATCAAGTAGATATCTAGATCCCATGAGATCAGGACTATCAAATTGGAAAAATAAATCCATTCCAGTCTCAGAACCTTACATCATCAATGACCAATAGAAATCCGTGCTTCTTCCTTAAATTTGCAAGCTCAACCATTGGTGCAAAGTCACCGTCCATACTGAACAAGCTGGAAAAACAAATGCAAATAGAAATGATAATATGCCCAAAAATATAACACACTGAAGCAAGAGAAAAAGGTTAATTTTATCCTGTTGAAAGGGAATTAACTGTGCATAAAAGGTCCAACCACTGTCACAAATTCGACAGCTTTCAAGATAACATTTTAAAGCCCGCCAAACTGAACATGGTATTGTAGTAACATTTATATTATCTTCTATAAAAGGAACTAAAATGAGGACATTAGTAGACAACCAACTATTGTTCGATGTCCTGTGTATTTTCTCAAAAACTTAACCATAAACAAGTAACCGAAGGATAATGGTTGTCTTTCAGATGAGAGAGCTTCATGGAATTTACCTCATTTCAGGTATTGATGCAGGGAATTCTCATTTATTCCACATTGATCTAAAAATACGAATTATCGAAATTTCATATAGCATTGTCAAACTTGAACATTAAGCTGACTAATTAAACTAACCTATCTGTCACAACAACCTTCTTCTTCATATTGCAAGTTGATCTGTCAAAAGTACCAAGTTATTGCCACAAATGAAAAGATAAAAAGCAAAGCGGGAGACCAAACATTGTTTCAGGTAAAACAAATAACGTACAGTAACATGTTCAGATGAGAAGTATCGCAATGCCTATAGATGAAAGCCTTCACATTTCCTTGCTTCTCAGCAAGACGAATACCATCAATTATGGATGCATGATTCAGGGCATCAGAAAATACAGCAACTCTTTCCTCTTCAAGAGGTTTTTCACCAGTTGATAACAGAGAGCTAATACTTCCTATTGCCGTCATTACAGCCATATTGGCTGCAAAGCCTGTAGGACAAAGAAGGCAATCCTAGATCACAATATTAGAACGAGAAGCATCAGTTTTTCACATACAGCAACCTGTTTTTTTCCTGAAATGATAGTGGTAACTACAAAATACAAAAAAAAAACGATTTTCATCAGGTAAGGTACATATTTTAACACTACATATCAAAATAATTTGAGGCTCCTGGCTGTCTGTAAGGTTTTTATGGTATGACTTCCACCTCGAACTCAACCATAAAAAAACAAAGCAAACAATGAAACTATAAGGAAGAAAATTTTGCTAGTAGTGTGTTACGGTTGTAAATATTAGAGTAGGACTATACTAAATGGTATTTAGTAAATAGTAGTAGAGAGTAGATATAAGTAGTGAAGAATCTTTGTATTGTGAATTATGATGAATATGTAATGAAGTTTAAGTATCTTCTCATCTATCTCGGAATTCTCTTGTTTCTCATCTATGTGCTTTTACACCATACTACTTTCTCACGTTAATTCTCCTCTAGACCCTAGGTCACATATTTGGATTGTAACATAGTGGTAAGTAGTCTCTCCATGTACACCACTATGAGACAATTTCAGAAAAGAAAAAATGAAAAGACTTCACTTGTCTTAAACTGAATAAAAACAAGACCATGGCATACTTTAGGTCCATAATCAGCACTATATACACTACATTCTTATACCTTCATTTGAAATAATAACATCACTTAGCCATCACTTTTCCACAAACCTACAGTTCATTATTAGTTTTTTTTTTGTGAATCACTGTTCATATTAGTAAAAAAACTAGAACATATATTAATACTTTTATCACAATCAGTTTTAAATTAACATATAACTCTCATATACTCCATTATCAAAAGAAACAAAAGTAAAATAAGAGCAAAAGCTAATATCAAATAAAGCCATCCAGTGCATTTTAGATTCCATCCCCCAAAAGGAAAAGTTAACCATCTAAAGAAATGACTGGAAAAAAAATTGAATCCTATTTATTGAAGTCCCAACGATTGTATTGAATGATAAAACATCAAATTTTGGAGATCATACTTGTTTCTTTTTCAAGTCTGCCAAGCATGACTCAAGGCGCCTATGATAATTCGTATACCCGCATATCAAAGCCGAACCTCTTGGACCCATTCCATGAAGTAGAGCTGCCTATAATAAAATCAGCAAGATGAAACAAATGAAAGCATCTAAACTAAACCAACTCATAATTATACGATGAAACACACCTTCGAAGCAGCTTTAGCAATTGTTGGGTGTGAACTCAAACTCAAGTAATCATTTCCAGAAAATAAGAGCAGCTTCCTGAAACCATCATCCGGCCTTCTTCCCAGTTCATCATCCTCTTTGTTCTTATATACATTGTCATATCCTAATTGAAATGAAGATTAACATGTGTCATTATTCTTATTTTTATAATACGTCTGCATGCAATAGAATTTCCACATACCCATGTTTCCTTATCATCTTTAATGATTAAAGGATGACCACCCAGAAATCATACTATGAAGAGTATCAACAATTATTTGTGATAATAGAGTTGGGAAAAGAAATGGCACCTGAACTAGGAACATTTTCCAGCCATCTCTGGAATGTGGACTCTTTCATCACTACTTCCACTGATGCCCTGTCCCATTGCCTCGGACCATCAAAAGTCTCGAATTGATCGAAGTTTTGAGTTCTTTGGCAGTGTTTGTCTTCATCATTGATGGGGAGATGAATCGGTCTGAGGGAACGAAGAAGTTTCAGTGACTCCAACCTTGAAAGTGAGTCTTCTACCCAAGAGTCCCACGAATCCATCTCCTTTGCGAGGTAGAGAGAGAATGCTGGGAACACGACCAGTTGGGTAGAAACACTGGTACGCGCAGTGAGGAAAAGAGAGTTTAGGGGTTTGGAATTGGAATTTGATTTTAATTATTATTATTAAATATTTTAATTTTTATTAAAACATATATTGTTTCAAATTTAATTTTATATAACTAGAGAAGAAAGGAAAGAAATTTTTTTGAAAATAGAATAGAATTTTTCAGCTAAAAAAATTAAGTTTTAGTCATTCTATTTTTTAAATTCTCTCGCGTTATCATTTTTCTAAAGTAAATATGAAACCGACCCGAACAAAATATATAGTTGTTCAACATCTATGAATATCAATCTTAACCTATTAAAAAAACGAGTTCTTTTTTGTGATAAACTTAAAATTCCTACTCTTTAGTCTTTTTTTCTTTTTTTTTTGTTAAACCTTGATTTTATATATGAAATATCACCGTAGATGCACCATTCTCGAGCATAACATGTTTGTAAGCCGTCTCATCCGTAGATGTATTGACCTTTGAGAACAAGTTGTAAGCCATCTCGTTGTAGATGTACCATTCTCGAGTAGAACGTGTTTGTAAGTTGTCTCATCCGTAGACGCATTGACCTTCTAGAACACGTTGTAAGCGTCTCACTATAGATGCACTATTCCCTATTGTACACCTAAAAAATCGGATTTTTACTCTATCTTAACTACATGTCTTACCTTTTTCTCGAATCCAAGAAATGAGGATGATTAACCAAAATGGTAAACTAGGTTCAAATCTATTTGAAAACGTTTGTCGATCTGTTTTGCTATCTCCCTTGGCATACATTTTTCTCGAATCTCATAAAACGGGGTGAGAGAACAACACCTAATCGTAGTCATGCTTTTAAAGTGAAAGTCTATTTCTCCAAATGGACGATCTTTACTATGAAAATATTGATCCTTTTGAAAACATTAATTTTATACTTTGTTCATAGAACAAATCATGTCCTAATCACGCTTTTAAAGTGAAAACATATTTCTAACATATATCTAAGGGACCATACATATATGTTATTAATCATGTTTCTATGTTATTCATGGGGCATGGTAAAAAAATGCTAGAAAACGTAAAATCAAACATGTTTGACGAGAGGGTAAAAATGACAGAAATTTGAAATAATTCTAATGATCAAAGTTAGAACATTAAATGATCAGATTTTATATAAGAATCATTTAGGAATTTTTATCATATTTTTGATAAGAATCATCTAAAGACTAGGAATCATTATCCAATTCACAATCATGATTTATCAAACTGTGACAGCAGAAATCAATAAATTCCCGATTAAAAAACCTCATTGTCTTGCCTCCATATAACCTGCATAGAGTTATAGGGACGTCAATTATTAGAAAATAGTTGAGTTTTTACCAAAAAGCGTCAACACAAACAGTGCCGTTCCTGAGATTTTTTAGGCCTTAGGCGAAAGGCGAAATTGGGGCCCTACGCATAAATTCACTTGTGTTTCACCGTTGATCTTCAATAACCTTCTAATATCTACAAAGATGCAACATAAATTGTCAACGAAAGTGACTTCTTCTTACATTTTTAGATGCAAAATCATTGATAATTGTATCGTAATCAATATATTCCAAAAAAATCTTTTTCAATACATAAAATAGCAAGTCCATTCAATCTATCTTGAGACATCGAAGATCTTAGATAATTTTTCAATAATTTTAACTTAGAAAAACTTCTTTCAGCAGAATCTACCGTAACAGGCAATGTTAGTAAAATTCGATATACAATAGAGACATTAGGATAGCAATCTATTGACATTACAAAATCAAGAATTTCAGCAGCGGGCATATTCAAACTAGGTAAAACAACTTGTAGTATTTTTAGTTCAGAAAACAAATCACTCAAATTAACATCACACGTACCTTCATGAGAAAATACATTACAAGATGTGCTACACTTTTCTTTCAATTTGCTTTCATTCAATGCCTTCAACTTTCCAGAATTCATAAGGAACCCAAATAAGTCATTAAACTCATTCAATTGTTCAAACCTATATTTTAGGGATGCAAGAGACATATCAACCAATACTAAAAAATAGTTGATCCTAAAAGATTCTTCTGGCGATTGTTGTTCAACATTAGAAGTATTATCATCAAAATATTTTCTAGGGATCTTCTTAACACGTTTAGTCGAAAAAACAGGATCTATGTCCATTTCACATGCAATATCATTTACAATAATTAAACTAGAGACAAACCCATCTATTCGAAACTTCTCAAAAAATGCAATTAAGCTTTCCAATTGATTAATGGCAGAATCAATACACATAGATGAGGACTGCATTTTCTTACTAACCATATTTATAGCAAACAAGATTTCATACCAAATAGCCATACCAAGTATAAATTCAAAACTTTCAATCATTGATGCCAAACTTTCAGATTCACTCTTTGATTTAGCATCATCACAAATATTATACAATTCAAGCAAAGCTTTCCTTACCTGAGGAGCTTGAAATCTGAGTACTTTAATGCTTTTAACACGAGCCTCCCATCGAGTGTTAGATAGAGACTTTACAGTCATATTAGGAACATTATCAAGTAAAATTTTCCATCGCTTGGTAGAATTAGAAAATAATACAAATATGCGTTGTACAATTCCAAAAAAGCTAACGGCCGTAACACAAGAACTAGCCATGTCACATAAAGTAAGATTAAGACTATTAGCCAACATAATGATCAATTCATTCTGAATTTTATGACTAAGATAATGATAATGTATTTCATTGTTCATAGCACGTCTAACATGATCTTGCATTATTATATCAAACTCAGCAATCATCTCAATTAATCCTAGAAAATTACCGTTAGAACTTTGATTAAGTTTTTCATTTGAACTACGAAATGCCAAATTATTTTTTGCAAGACATTTAACAATAGCACATATTCTTACTAATACTTGCCTCCACCGGTCCCTTTCTTTCTTGATCTCAAGGTGCAATTCTTTATCAATAGTTTCATCTTGTTCTAACCTTTTCTTCAAGTCCCACCAGATTTTCATATTTTTGTAATGTTCAGCGCTGCGCTCATGCTCTTCAAGAATCCTACTAATATTTTTCCAATCCCTGCATCCTTCATTTGCAAGTGAGCTGTATTGTGATTTAATTTAAATAACTTACAACAAAAGTAAAACACATTATCCACTGATTTTGAATAAACCAACCATTTTCTATCCCTTTCTTCTCCATTACTTAACTTTTGAGAATAGTGAAAATAAGAAAAGCGCCTAGAAATATGATCATAAGGAAACTCAAGATTTAATTCCCGTCTAGGACCCTTTTTAACCAATAAATCTCTTGTTTTCTTATCAAGATTATCCAAATTTATAGGATCATATATATCTACTAGGGGTTTATCCACGAGAGAGATAGAATGGTTGTTCGTTTGACTATCGTTTTCGGGAATGATATTTATTTCCTCCACATTCTCATTTACATTAACTATATTAATTTCTTCAGCATTTATCGCTTCAGTGGAGTCTAAATTTTCAGAAGCTTTTGTTCTTTTAACAAACTTGTCAAGCGCACCACTTTGAGATTTAACAAATTGTTCTTCTAATTCTTTCCTTTTTCGTTTTCATATCATGATAAATATTTTTTCGGCACCATCAAACAAGTAAACTATTTTCAAAAATCTTTACTGCTTAACCACACAAATACACAATCTCAAAACAAAGCATAAAAATAAATAACAAACAAACCCTGATGTTGAATTTTCACTTTTAATGGTTAAACCTTATCTCAAGGCTCAACCCAGCGAAACACAGCCACCGTCGAAATTATTTTGTTGTCGGTTTCGTTGTGACTTGTGAGTTTCGTTGTCAGTTTCGTTGTCGATGTAGGATACAGAGACTGAGAGAGACAAACAGTAGGGTTTTCAATTTTTTGTTCTGATAGTGTTAGTTTATTTCTCTATTTGGGCTATAGAGCCATGGGCCAAAAAATATAACATAATAAAAAAAATTAAAGAATAAGAAACTAAAAATCCTTACTAATACCTAGCATATATGAAAAAAAATGGGCCCCTTTTTGGTCCTAGGCCTTAGGTCGTGGCCTAGGCTGCCTACCCCTCCGGGCCGGGCCTGAATACAAAGTTATGGAACTATGGAACATCTATGTAATGTGAAATTTTCAGATCATTTGATGTTAAAATGAGTTCTTAGTTAGTTGGTTCACTAAGAAGTTATACCACCAAAAAGACACATTTCCTTGTGACCTTCGATAGACACCCGTAAAGTTTGAATTTGGAAAAATGTTGATTAATGCAAATTTGTAGATACTAGGGTGCTCTAACAAATATCCAAAATTCAGACCAATTGGAGATATGATTAGATCACAATCATCCGTCAAAATTTACCAAATTTTATGAATATTAATTTTTCAAAAATTATTAAAATTTATTTGATTTAAATTAAAACTTCCAAATAGGACCATAGATGATTTATACAAGTGCTAGACATTATTTACACTATTTGAATATACCAATTGATGTTCAATTCAAGAGTTTATTAGAGAAGAACATAAGTTAAGTTGGTTCAATTTTTAGAACTATAATTATAAACTAGTATGTAGGTCGTGTATTTGTACGAGTAATAATATAAAAACCGTGAAAAAAATTACGGATAACATTTATAATTTTATTTTTAGCCATTTTAAGTTTATGGGCGGGTCAACCCACAATCCGACCCAAATATCCATTTACTCTCACATATATATCCAAATTAATCACAGCTCTGGACCCGGCAATCCAGACACTTTGAAAGTTAAGTTCCATTATATATATATATATAATAATAATAATATAAAAACCGTGAAAAAAAATACGTATAACATTTTTAATTTTTTTTTAACCGTTTTAAATTTATGGGTGGGTCAACCCACAATCCGACCCAAGTATCCATTTACTCTCACATATATATCCAGATAATCACAGCTCTCGATCCGACAATCCGAACCTTTTAAAAATTAAGCATCATTATATATATAAATATTAGTTAGTTAAAAAGTTGAACTTATATTGTTAAGAATGTCCCGCGTTCATCAAATTTGTTGTTAAATTTAAAATATAAAGTTTTATTAGCCTAGTTGATTAAAGAGTTAGTACTTATTTTTGTGAGGTTACAAGTTCGAAACATACGTATATCATTTTAATTTTATTTTTAACCGTTATAAATTTATGGGCGGGTCACCCCACAATCCGACCCAAGTATCCATTTACTTATATATATATATATATATATATATATATATATATATATATATATATATATATATATATATATATATATATATATATATATATATTCAAATTAACCATAACTCTCGACCCGTCAAACCGGACACTTTGAAAATTAAGCATCATTATATATATATATATATTAGTTAGTTAAAAAGTTGAACTTATATTGTTAAGAATGTCCCGCGTTCATCAAATTTGGTGTAGAATTTAAAATATACTTATTAGCCTAGTTTATTAAAATGTTGTACTTATTTTCTTAGGTTGCAAGTTCGACACATACTATAGCATTTTTAATTTTATTTTTAACCGTTTTAAATTTATGAGTGGGTCAACTCACAATCCGACCCAAGTATCCATTTACTCTCACATATATATATATATCCAAATTAATCACAACTCTCGATCCAACAATCCGGACACTTTGAAAATTAAACATCATATTATATATATATATATATATATATTACACAATAGGAGAGATCGAGATTGATTCATTGTGGCTTTTTATCATGTATGAATCAATTATGAACTTACAATTCATACCAAGAATGCTCCAATGACACCCGAAATTAAACTTTTTCTAGAAATTGAAATTAGGATTTTTTATTTACTCAATTTCGATCGATCTTGGAAGAGAGAAATTAATCAACAACACATAAGGAATGGATTTTGATCATCAATTGCGGTAAATATTAACAACACGATACATAATTCAAAGATTGACCCAAATAGAGTTTAATAGTTCTAGATATATCAAAAGCCCCCAAATTTCTCACAATGAAAATGCCCGAATTAAAGATCTTTAATGACCAACATGATGGTAAAATGTATTCTTTAAATTAGAACGTTTTATCCAAATAACCGAGTATAAGAAATAAGAAAAACAGAATGGAATGAAAATGACAATGCAAGACACGTTTTAGCGTGGAAAACCTCTCTTTAAATTGAGAGTAAAAATCACGGTCTCAGTCAGACCACTTAACAATCCACTATCATCAATAATGTTACAAATATAGATCACTCTAGATAACTAAACTAGAGTCTAATCAATTGCATCAGAATCACACAACAATCTTGAGAAATAACAACAAAGAACAAAAAGAGTAAGATCAACCAACCTTATCAATTCTGCAATTCTAGTTTCACTTCTGACATAGAAAACTTAGAAAATAGATCTTCACCATTAAAAACAAAGCTGTTAAAATTGAGAGTTTACGTAAAATCATTTTACATATGTAAAATCGTAAAATCTAGATTTTACTCAAAATCATAAGAGTTTACATAAATTAATATTTATTTACATTAATAATAAAACATATAATTTTTAAAATAATATATATTCAATTCAGTCAAAATAAATATTCAATATAAAAATTAATATGTTCTAAAATATTTAACAAATTTATTGTAATATAAATATATTATTTATTCAAAAATTTCACCTGAAATTTTAATTACTCATATTTATGAATATATATATTAAAATAATAAATAACTAAATAAAATTAGAATAATATATATATATAAATATTATTTAAAAATTATATTATTAATTTAAAAACCCTAATTTCTCTCTTTCTACTTTTCATTCTCTCCTGGCTCAAACACTTTTTTTTCATCAATAACAATGGCAATCTTTACCAGTTCACGGACTATATTTTTTCGTTGATGGCCATCCTTACTTTCTTCTATCCTCCTTGGTAGATCGATTTATTTTCTTTAACAATAGCCGATTCCGATTCTTACTCCTCTTCTTCACAGATCTAGATCTACATGCAAAAGATGTAGGAAGAATCTATAAGGTAAAATCGTCCGATAACACTGATTTTATCATGTTTATTGATTTCAAAGAGTTAAATTGCGATTTTACTACGATTTTGTTTATAAACGTTTTCTTTGACTCTTGAATCGTTTTCGTTTAGTCGACTCGCAATCTCGAATGAGTTTACGAATTGACTCGCGATTTTGACAGCTTTAGTTAGAAGGCAGCCCTAGAAATAACCAACAAGTTGTCAACGTTTGAATTCGATCAAATAGTGAAAACTCCGGCAAACAGAAATCTTCTCTAGCTGCTACCTTCAAACCCTTAACTTTTTTTTTGCTCTAATATCACTCTTGTTATTCTCAAAACCCAGTTGACATAAATGAAAAATAATATCCCTTCACATAATATACTATAGACCTAAATGAAGCCCACATAAAGTTGGGTCTCTCCAACTAGGAGGACAAAACCCAAAAACTCTCTCGATCGACTAGTTGGAAGGAAATGTCAACCCTGCAACTAAGCGACATAACTCAAACTTTTTTCGTGACAGCACATTTGTCATCATATCTGATCCACTATCATCTATATGAATTTTTCTGAAATTAACATCTTCTCATCCAAAGCATCACAAATCTAGTGTTAATAGACTTTAGTGTGTTTCGACTTTGAATCAAATGAAGAATTCTTGACAAAATAAATTGCACTTTGATTATCACAAAATAAGATGTACCTTCCTTGTTTTAGCTCAATTTGATTTTTTTCAACCACAATAACTCTTTTATTGCCTCAACTACATCCATAAGCTTATCTTTAGTAGTATAAAGAGCAACACACTTTTGTAATTTAAATTGCCAATCCACATCTCTCCGATAAAAGTCACCATATATCTTGAAGTAGATTTTCGATTATCCAAGTTTTTGGCCATATCTAAATTAGTATATCCAATTAATATAGGCTTCTCACATCCCAAAGTTAGTTGAAGATTCATCGATCCCTAAAGATATCTCATAATTCACTCCATGGCTTTATAGTGATGTCTTCCCGACTTGATAAATATATACTAACCAAACCAACACCGTGCGCTATATCAGGTCTAGTACAAACCATAACACACATAATACTACCAAGTGTTGAAAAATATGTAATGTTCTTCATATAAAATTATCATCATTCAGTAGAAGAACAATCAATATGACTAAGCTTAAAGTGAGAAATTAAAGAAATACTCACCACTTTAACTTTGTCCATATTGAAGCGTCAAAGAACTTTCTCAATGTACATCTCTTGTGACAAATGTAACTTTTTGTAATCCCGATCACAGATAATTCGAATCCCAAGAATTTGACATGCTGGTCCCAAATCTTTCATGGCAAACGACTTACTTAAAGAATCTTTTAGCTCACTGATTTTAGAAATATGTTTTTTCCAACAATCAACATATCATCTACATAGAGTGGAATAATAATAACATCATCGTCATAGAATTTTCTCACAAAAATGTGATGATTGGTCTTGTTCATCTTGTACCCATGTTCAATCATAACTGAACTGAACTTCCGATACCATTGACGTGGTGCTTGTTTCAAACCGTAAAAACTTTTCAATAACTTACAAATATACCAATCTTTCAGTTTGTCTTGAAAACTCTCTAGTTGCTCCATATATATCTCTTCTTCTAAATTTCCATGAAGAAATGCTATTTCACATCCTTTTGTTCAATCTTTAGATTAAGGCTAGTGGCCAAATCAAGAACCATATGAATAGATTGCATTTTCACCACATGAGTAAAGATCTCGCCATAGTCAATACCATTTCTTTGCGAGAAGCCTTTTAGAACCAACCGAGCCTTATATCTAGACTGTGAAGTATGTTCATCTTTCTTCAACCGATAAAGCCATCGATTTTTCAAAGCCTTCTTGCCCTTAGGAAACTTTGTAAGCTTAAAAGTGTTATTCACACGAAAAAAATTGCATCTCATCCTCCATGACATCCATCCATTCTTTTTTATTTTTATTTTCTAATGCTTCTTGAAAACTCTCAGGCTCTTCAATATCAGTGACAAATACATGCTCATTTGCTAATATCTAACTGAAGGACATCTTTGTTGAGTAGACCATCTTGGTTCATTAGAAGATATGAACTCCTCAAAATTTTCAATCCCTTACTCATTTTCATTTCCAAAACTAGATTTACTAGTAGAGAACATCAACAAAATCATTAGTATTTAAAGGATTAACAGAATGTAAACCTATAACTTAATTTTCAGTTTGATTGTTGTTGGTATATATCAAGTTAGCCATACACTAAAATACTCAAAGATGATCATAAATAACATTTTTACCACTTCAAACATAGTTTGACGCATCAAAGTTCAAAGGAACACATGGTGTGAGATTTAACACATGTACCATTGTACTCAATGCTTCACCCCAAAATTATTTTGGCAACTTTGTTTGTGAGCACACATCTCCCTCTTTATATTAATATCCTATTCATTCTTTTAGCCAACCAATTTAAATGTGGTATTTTTGGAGGCGATTTTTAGTGACGAATATCTTGTTGTCGACAATACTCATCAAACAACCTAATGTACTCTCCCCCGTTATCTATTCGAATACATTTCACATTTTTCCAGTTTTCCTTTCAATTGAGGCTTGAAAAACTTTAAATGTGTTTGGTACTTGATCTTTCGTCTTCAATGTATAGGCCCAAACCTTTTGGGAAGAGTCATCAATGAAGGTTACAAAGTAGTATGTATCACTAAGTGATCTTGATTTCATTAGCCCACATATATCAAAATGCACCAAGTCTAGTATTTTTGACATTCCTTTCAATTCATATGATCTAATGACACTCATCTTTGTTTTCCAACCAAATATCTATTCAAGTGCACATTTGAAACTCCATATAGCACATCTTCTTAACCAACATAACTAAGCATTTCTCACTAATATCAACCAAACATTCGTGCCACAACTTAGAAGAAGAATCAACTTCACAAGTGTTGATGTAACATTTAGATATTCCATAACAACTAATATACAAATTTGAAAGTCTCTTACCTTTAGTAACAACCATTGATCCACTTTTAAGATTCCATTCACCACCAGAAAAAGAATTACATAAGTCTTCATTATCCAATCTTTCAACCGATAAAACATTGAAGAGAATATCAGAAATATGCTTAACTTGTTTTAGAACAAGAGTAGTTTCATTGACCATCTCAACACAAACATTACTAATTCCAACCACTTGAGCTTGACCAGTATTTTCCATACAAGCAATACCAAAATTACCAACCTCATATGTTAAGAAAAACTTCTGTCATGATGTAGCATGAGTAGAAGCACCACTATCTACAATCTAGTCCATCTCATCACAAGACACATTAACATTCTCAACATCATTATAACAAACAATAAGGAAATCATTAACAATAACAACATCATCGTGATTTTTACCTTCTCTGTGGTTGAAAGTAGTGTGTTTTGAGTTTTTTCTTATTCTTTTTCTTCAATTTAAAACATTTTTTTCTTGATATGGCTCTTTAGGCCATAATGATGACACTCAATATTTGACCACTTATTAAAAGCCCCACAAGATTTGTTATGATTACTTACATCTCACCATTTACTTCTCCCCCCGAATTCTGTAACCAAAACCTTGGATTGTAAATATCAGTCTTGTGTCTTTCTTCTCATCTCTTTATTCAACACACTATTTTTTCCTAAATCTATTGAGAGAACACCATCTAAGCATAATTAGACATAGTTGTTCTAAAAGTCTCACATCAATTAGGCAGAGTACGAAGTAAACATAAGTCTTGTATTTCGTCATCAAAGTTGAGTTTCATCGCCTCCAATTAATTAATAATTCCCACAAAAGTATTCAAGTGATCAGTCATCGAAGAACCAACTTGATACCTTAATGACATCAATTGCTTTATCAAAAATAGTTTATTATTACCCATTTTTCTCTCGTACAATTTTTCAAGTTTAGTCCAAAGAGTATGATCATAGTAATCAAAATTACATAGTTTAAAACATTATCATCAATTCATTGACGAATATAACCACATACTTGTCTGTGAAAAAGTTTCTAATCATCCACACTTTTTTTGCAGGCTTTGCTGAAGAGAACACTAGCAAATGAAAACTTTTCACATACAATAAATATTCCATTTTAGGCTTCCAGATATTATAATTAGAATCATTCAAGCTCACCATTCTGGATGTGTTAGTCTCCAATCTTATACTCAAATAAAACTAAGCTCTGATACCACTTTGTTGGGAAATGTATTCTTCAAAACAGAAGACTTTCTCAATTAACTTATTATAAGAAATGAGTATAACCGAATGGAATCAAAATGACAATACGAGACACATTTTAGCGTGGAAAGCCATGTTCGGGACAAAATGCCCCCGAATATGGTCATGTTTCCTTATAAATTTCTCTCTATAACTTTTTACATGATCAAAATTTTTTCCACAGTGTCTTATTTTTTCCACGTAGCTTCTAGGTGGGGATCGTTGGGAAGTCAGTGCTCCCAACGTCGCTCTCCCTATCATTATTCTATTTTTAATATGAACAATATTTTATCTTTTAATTAAAAAAATTTATAATAATATATTTATAAATTATTTAAATTTAAAAAAAATTAAATATTATTTTATTTAATATTATACAATATTTTAATAAATTATTATAACTTATTTTTCTTATTCAACACAATTCAAATAAAAAAATTTAGATAACCCAAGGATAT
The DNA here is from genome assembly GCF_907164915.1 of Impatiens glandulifera. Classification (NCBI taxonomy): domain Eukaryota; kingdom Viridiplantae; phylum Streptophyta; class Magnoliopsida; order Ericales; family Balsaminaceae; genus Impatiens; species Impatiens glandulifera. The sequence goes on along the minus strand of NC_061865.1, from coordinate 45,339,203 downwards.
CTCGAGAACGATCTTGGTGTATTTGGATTTCTAATACAAAAGAAGTTTCGCCAAGATCTTTCATTTCAAAATTCTTTAATAGAATTTTTTTGTTTCATATAAAATGCTTAAATCATTTTTTTTAGAACGAATGCTTAAATCATTTGTGAGTAGTATTATATGGATTTTCTCAATTTACATATCATATGTTTTAAGTCTTCCGACATTAAGTTTTATGATTGCATCATATAGATTGTTTCTGCAATGTCTCCATTAAGTAACATTGTTTTGACATCCATTTGGTAAAACTCCATATAAAACTGTGCAACGAGTGTCATGATTGTCCTAAAAGAGTCATTCAATGAAACTAGAGAAATAATCTCTTTAAAGTCAATTCATTTCTTGTGAGACTAACATTTTTCTATATATCGAGCCTTATATTTTTCAACACTAACTTTGAATCCCATTTGGTTTTAAAAATCTATTTACAACCAATATGATTCTTTCCTTATGGTAATGGGACAAGTTCCCAAACTTTATTTTCTTGCTTAGATTTATATTCTTCATTAATTACACAAATCTATTTGTCAGAATTAGTATCATTCATAACATTTTGTAAACTGATATGTCATCTTCCATTATGCCATCACTATCCTCATTTTTTTGAAAAAAAACTATATAATCATTTGATATATCTGTTCTATTTTCTCTAATGGACCGTTTTAAAAGTACTTGATCTTGAGGTTGTTGAGTTTGTTCAATAATGTTCTTGATTTTGAACTTAATCATCAATATGAATAAAATTCATATCAATGTAAAAACATTTGGGATATGAATAAAGTATTTCTTAATAAGAATTGTTGAATTCAAATTATATTCAAAGACAAAGTAATTTCTCCCAATTAACTCGATATTCTCAAAACATATTGTATCCTGTCTCAAAAAATATTTTTAACTTTGGTTCAAAACATTTATAGCCCTTGATAGTTCAGAGTATCCAATAAAGTAACTACCCATATTTTATGATCAAATTTCTTTTTATTCGTCCTATAAGGCATTGCCTCAACATAACACTCCCAAATATTAAAATGTTTCAAACTAGGTTTGCAACTAGTCCAAAGCTCATAAGGTATTTTAACAGTTTTTTAGTTACTCTATTTAAAATGTAGGCTACAGTCTTTAGTGCATCTCTTTATATAGATTCCGACTAATCATACTCCTTCTACCTTGTACTTAAGAGTCTGATTATTCCTTTAAGACATACCATTCATTCTAGGTGAATTATGTATTTTGGGACAATTTGAAAGGAAGTTTACTTGATTCAAGAATTCGAAGATGAGGGAGAAGATCGCTGATAGGGTTAGAATTTGGAGAAATGAGTATAGCTGAAAAATTGAACTAATTTCTTAGTTGTCCTCTTATTATATAATTAGTTTAGATATCATTATTAAAAGAGCCATTGAACTCTTATAGTAATCACATAATCACCTAAAACTAATTACAATTAATCAAACTAACTTAAATCAAATTAAACTAATTTGATATTCTCATATCTAGGAGCCCTACTCCCTCTTTCTTTGCAACCTCATCACTGAAATAAAAACGCAAACTTATTTCTTAGTCACCGAGCGAAGAGCACTCTTGGTATTTCAGTAGGCCGAGTTATTTAAAAACTTTTGTTTGGTAGGGCGACGAATATTGAAATCTTGGAAAGAGTCGGAAACTCGAGAGTCATCAATATGAAAGTCTTGTAAATTTAATCACGTCTTTAACTTTACTAAGTGGCTTCCTTCGACTAGTTTGGTGAAGATGTCCGCAATTTGTTGTTTTGTCGAAATGTGATTCAAATTTATGAAACCATTTTTATATTGATTTTTAATTACATGACAATCAATATCAATATGTTTAGTTCTTTCATGAAATATTATGTTCTTCGGTATGTGAATTACACTTTGGCTATCACTGGTAAGTTGAATTGGCATGTTACTTTTTATGTCAAAATATTTTATTATGTATGCTATCCAATATAACTTATATACTGTGTTTGTCAAACTTCTATATTAATCTGATATCTAAAAACGATTCTTTTTTCTTTGTTTTTCAAGAAATAGTTGAATATTATTAAAAAAAATACAAAAACCAGTTATTGATCTTTGACTTATTGCACAAGTTGCCCAATCCGCATCTTAGTATGCTTTAACTTATATTTCTTGATTTGCTTTGTAAAATATGTCTACCAAGGATTTCCCTTTAGGTATTTTACATTTTGTATTGCAACATCCATTTGTATCTTTGTTAGTCATGTTGTGAGAGTTGTTATACGCAAAATGTTATGTCTAGTCTAGTTAGGTTAAGGTATATAAGTTTTCCAATTAGTCTTCTAAAAGATTTAGGATTAGTTAGTTCATCTTCTTCTTTCGGTTCTAATTTAAAACCTATGGATTTAGGATTAGTTAGTTCATCTTCTTCTTTCGGTTCTAATTTAAAACCTATATCCATAGGTGTATTTGAGGTTTTACATCCCAATAATCTCATGTTATTGATAATGTCATGTACATATTTCATTTGATTTAGGTATATGCCTTTAGAGTTTCTTGCTATTTCTATTTCGAAGGAATATTTTACATTTCTGAGATCTTTTAAAGAGAATCTTTGGTTTAACATTTCCTTAGTTTATTTATTTATGTTTCGTCATTTCCAGCTATTAGTATATCATTCACATATACTAGTAATGTTGTAATTCTTTTCTATTTATTTTTAGAAACAAACAATTCTCATGATGATATGATTGTTTATATTTTTCTTTAATAAGAGAATTTGAAATCTCTAGGTTCCCTTGCCTACTGGATTGTTTTAATCCTTATATGCTTCTTTTGAGTTTACATACTTGGTTAGTTTTGGTATTTTTATAACCAGGAGGAAGCATCTGGTATACATCCTCTTCTAACTTTCCATGTATAAAAGCATTGTTTATATCGATGTGGTCTAATTTCCAACCTTTGTAATTAGATAAAACTATTGTATAGATATTGTCTTAGCTACTAGTGTAAAGTTTTCATTGAAGTCAGCCCCATCTATTTGGTGATATTATTTTGCCCCTAGTGTTCCTTATAATTTTATATTACATCATTCAGATGTATCTATGTTTTGTATACCCATTTACAACCTAATGTTTTTTCTTTTGTTAGTTTTGTTAACTCCTATGTGTTGTGTGTAGGGATGGCAATGGATACCCGTATGCCTGATACTCGTGGGTACCCGGTGGTCAGGTTCGGGTATTTTAAATCGGGTTCAGAGTCGGGTCGGATATGGGGAGGGAAGAAAGTACCCGATCGGTACGGGGTCGGGGATGGGGAGTATACAAAACTCAAACACAATACCCGATACCCGACTATATTAATATTAATATATACATATTATATATTTATTGCTAAATATTAATATGACTTTTCACATCCCATCATTATCTTTATAATAATTACATCATTTAATTTGATCTTATCTACACTCCACACTTACCCATATTTCATCATTTTCGGTATCTTTTTTTATTATAAAAAACTTATTTCCTCCTTCATCACTCTTTTATCTTCTCTCTTCATTCTCAACGATCAAAAATTATTTTTCTCTCTCATCCTTCTTCATTTTATCTCTTAATATTTTTCAGTATTTCTTCTTCAATTATACTAACAACAAAATTGTTATGTTTTTCAGCATCTATAACATCTTATATAGGTAAATAATATTTTTATTTTTTCTATTTTGATATTTACTACTTTAAAGTTATTTATTGTTTAGTTATTCATCAATGTTTTTTTTATAGTAAAATATATAAATTTAGACTTTATTCGGGTAATGGGGTACCCGACGAATCGGGAATGAGAAAGATATAAAAATACCCGTCGAGTTCAGGGTCGGGGTCGGGTTGTAAAATAGAAATCGGGTACGAGAATGGATACATCACTACCCGATAAGTAAGGTACCCGTTGTCATCCCTAGTTGTGTGGTTCTAAAGTTTCAATTTTTTTATTCATTGCTTCATTCCATTTGGGATGACAACATTCTTCTTTAATTGTTTGGTTCTTTGTGATAATTTATGTTTGAGAAAAAAAAATTATGTATTATTTTAGTTTCAATTAAAAAAGTATTTGGTGTGTAATTTGTCTTTTCTTTTATATGAATATATTATTTGCAACAGTCATTCATTCATCTTGGTATTTTTTTATTTTTGTTTACGCTATCATTTATAGTTGAAATTAAATTATCTAGGATGTTTAGGATATTATTTGCAACATTGTCATTCATCCATCTATTTTAAACAAAACAAAAAAAAAATGTAGTAAGGTGTAATTTAAAAAATAAATAAAAGTAAAACGAACCATTTCAAACAAAAAAAAAAAAAAATAAACATATAAATATCAATTTAAAACAAAAACATGTATAGGAAAATATTTAAAATATAGTTGAATGTACAGGAATATTATTATACCTATTGGTCCTAATTTTTTTTATATTAAATTTATCCAAGTCAAATTAATATATATATATATATATATATATATATATATATATATATATATATATATATTTCAAATTCAATATGTTAAATTAAAAAATTACATATTTTTATAATTAAAAACTTGTCATATTAATAAAAGTTATAAATTTATTTAAAAAAAGATATATTTATACACATTACCAAAATAAAATAATATTAAAAATTCTTTAGTTTCATAAAATTCAACATAACAATATATTCATGAATACAATAAATGTACCGACTAAAATAAAATAAATAAAAAAAATTATTCAAAAATTAATAATTAATTAAAATATTCAACAAGTTTAACCTCATCAATTATAAATCAAAATTTTGTCAAAAATCTATTATAAATCAAAATTTTGTCATCTATTCTAATTTCAAAACATCGTTGAAATGTATATAAAATTCATGACATAAAATTTTGTTTCAAAAAAGATTAGTTATTAAATTATAATTCACTTTAATTTTTTTTATAAAATTATAATAAATTATAAATTCATAATATTTCAATATCATAAATTTAAAAGATTTTAGTTACAATAATCCTTACATATAGGAGATTATATTTGGAAAATAAAGCCGTGTATCATTTAATTTGATGTATTATTTAATTTTCTAAATTTATATTCTATTAATTTTGAAGTTAAATATAGAACTAATTAAATATATAAAATAACTCGCAATTATCTACTCAACTCACTAATATAGACTATAAAGTTAAGTTGATTCTCACTTAAAATGTCTATGGATATAAAGACATTACATGAAGGGTCCAAAGCTTTCAACATTCAAAAATAAATAAATAATAATAATAATAATATTAACTATCCTTTACTCAGTATATTCAGCATATCAAAAAGCCTCCACAACAACAAGCCTTATTATGGCATGAATCTCTGAACCCCATCAAATTTATCCCCTTTGCAGAACAAGCCTCCAAAAGGATTCATCAAAATTTGAAGAGACATGGAACATAAGTTGTGCAAAAGGAGATAAATCAACTTCTGAGTAGATCTAGAAAGAAAATCTTGTAAAAGTAAAGTCTGAATGAATATACCAAGAGAATTATTAAAGATGAATTCTCGTATTTTTATGATGTCATTCGGTGTTTGTAACTTGCCTTAGACAAGAACGTCCCAGAAAGTTCCAGGGAAAACATGCAAATCTACATTTCTCTAACAGTCCTTATTTGAAGCTCAAAATAATATCTTTGTCCATCTGCATTAAATCAAGATGATCATATCAATAGCTACTAATTTTGATAGATAAAGACAACAATCACCAAATGTAACTCACAGATTTGGCAAGTTCTTTAGCTTTCTCATCGTCAAAACCAAGGGTTTCCATTATCTTATGGCCAGCAGAGTCTTTTTCTGACCAAATCCCAAGGACCAAATGGGCCGTCGTAACTTCCCCATTTTCATCTGCATTTCAAAACACTGAAGACATAAATACAATAAATTATTTTTTATTGCTTAGAAGCATACATGTATGATATATATTGCTTTAGACAAATATCAAATTCACATCCATGTAGTAAACAAGTTGTAAGGAGTGGTTGATGATTAGGTAGTTGAAATCCTCTTGTTGGAAGCATGATTGGATAGCTCTTGCTTCAATTGTCTCATAAAACCAACAATCTTAGCAAAAAAAGAAAAGAAAACCAACAAGCACCATACCAAGATTTTGCATAAATAATTGTCACACGTTCTTCACAATCAATAACAGGTTGTACTATCAAATTAAAAAAAACATCCATCAAGAAGTGTCCTTGAATGAGGGTGGGGAACTGAATACTGGTGGCTTTGGAGGAATAGTTTCAAATTTGTCAAGCTCAGCCCAATATTGTACAATAGGCTTGGAAACAGCTTGAACTTGAGATTTTACATTATTATAGATCACATCCTTTTTAGTTCTACAAATTATCCAGATGACAACACAAAAATAGGAGAGGAATTTAGGAATGGAAAGGACGAAGGATGTATCTGGAGAAGCCATGCTTGGAACAATAAGAGAAGATAACAGATGATGAAATTCCATATTAAGATTTTCCAAACAAAGGGGCCAAGGAGTTGAAAACCAAAGAGCTTTTTTGAAAATGGAGAGAATAAAAATAGACTTGTGATGTTTGTTTCAGGCCTGATTTACAGAAAACACAAGGACGGTTGATTGAGGGAGGAATGTAGGTTACGTATGATTCCACCTTCCTTCAACTCCATTAGAAGAGTCTGAACGGGTGACGGGTGAGTTACTTTAGTTGTTTCCAACTGAGATTACTTCCAAAGAATTTGATATATCAATGTTCTTAAAACAGTATTTTAGACAATACACTGATACACGTTCCAAATGACTAACTGATATTAAGTTCATCTGAAAAACAAGAATGATACCCAACAGGTTGAGTGAGTATCACAAACAGAAACCAAAGAGAAATCAGCAAAAAAAATATCAAGAAAAGCATAAAAAACAAACAAGGTGCTAAATCTGAGACCTAAAGAGATTTGAGAAACATTTACTCTTCTGCTAGAAGATCACTCCAATTTTACTGAGATGAGTCTATTTCTTTTAGGCCATGCATATTCAGTCACAGAATACTAACATTAGTACCTATGCCATGCCTCAATAATCTCATGATAAAGAATCAATTTGAAAAATGCAATGTTTCAGATGTAACATTCTAATGGGGCCTTGCTCAATTAGCCCTCACGATACAGATGGTTAAGCCATAAATAAAAAAAGAGTATCAAATGAGTAATAGGAAAGTATCAAGACATGAAAATGAATTAATGAGGTTTTGCCAAAGAAATGAGCACCTGACTTGCATTTTTCATCAATGGCCCAGTCAAGGGCCCTCTGGGCTTGCCCAGTTAGTGGTGGATGCTCTGGGCTGAAGAAGTACATGTCAGATCTCCCAAGCAAATTCATCGTTTCGTCTCTAACTTTGAAAAGGGTAATGCCATGTTCCCTCAAAAACTTTGCTGCTAAACTTGTCCCTTCACAGACAAAACAATAGGTTATCAGAAAGAAAGTCTCTCTCTATGTACGAACAGAAATCTTTTAACATATTGAGCCTATTTGAAACTCTTATTTTGTTAGTCACAAATAGAAAATCACCAAAAGTTAAAAACGGAAGTTATTCTTTATTTGGTAAAAGTTTTTTTCTGAATAATTATTAGATTATTGTTTGATCATAATCTAGATTATAGTGTGGATTTTGTTGCTTTATTTGCTATTATGCAAAACATTTTTTACATCATAATCCAAATTATAGTGTAATTTTATTTCATTTGGTATCGAGATTCTTTTTCTCGATCATGATCAAATTATTTGTTGGATCATGAATAAATTATTTTTAAAATCATTGTGAGTTTTGGCAAACACAACAAATGTAGATTTTTCCAAATCATGATGATCAGAAGGAAATTTTTTATACCAAAATAGTATTGTTCAATTGGGTGCACAGTAAGAGTGTTGTGTCACGTAAATTTTACTGACTATTTCATTTCACTAGAATGATTCTGTAAGACATTCTACTTATTGTGATATCCCTTAGCTGCTTCAATCGAATTCTATTCCATATAAAACAAAAGCAGAAGACCTAGCATAAGAAGTTAACATATTACCTAGATGAATTATTTGACAAATGATCAATTTATTTTCTTTTATAAGTATAATTCCCACAATACCCACATACTCAAATCCATAGATACTTCATGGTTCTAGACGATAGAAATCATATTATGTTCCATTTATAAGCATAACAACTACAATAGTTCTCTATACTAAGCAAATTCAACTACAACCATTTTTCAACTACGTACAGATTAAGAGCTTGTTTAATGTAGGGATTTTTTTTATCAAATAATCCAACTTTTCGAGGAGAAAAAACTTGTTTGATGAAAATGTGGATTATTTGAGGTTATTAGTAAAGCTTAATCAAACAAGAAAATAAAGTTACTAACCTTCCACTAGAACTCCCATTAACAAAGCTTCAGTCCCTGTTTTAGGATACTTAAGCTTCCTAGCTTCCAGTTCACCCATTGCAAAAGATTTTATGGCTCTTGCTGACCATCTTCAGTAATTGCGAAAATACATAAAACAAATGAGGAAGAAATCATATATCTTAGCTAAATATTATGATAATTTTCTTTGAATAAGAGTTATTGAAATAACAGATTTCATAACTAATTTACTACCATGTATGAATTTAATAGAATGAAGTATGACATTCTAATATACTGAGTATATAGTTAAAGATTTTACTAGGTGAAAAACATGAATAACATATGCAAGGCATAACACCAAAATATCTTGAGTAGAACTTCTGCAATTATAAACTTCCTTTTTGTGCAGGACTAATACTGCATAGATATAAACTAGCTGATAAAATACTCAAATATTTGAACATTAGAATACCCTATAAGCAGTAAATTAATATGTTAATTATGTTATTGGATATCCACAGATGTATGCATATTCTTCAGCTAACAAAATTCTCCCATTTCAAAACATATCCAAATGCAAGAAAATTAACACAGTTCAACACTCACTTTGGGGATTTTGAAGAATCTCCCTCAGGTTTCCTGCAAAATCAATACTGATAACTGTTAAGAACCCTAATTAGAATGATGGTGTAATTCCTCTGGTTGTAAGAACAAAATACGAGTTTTTAGACTTACAAAGTTGGGAGACTAAAGACGACGGTGGCAACAGTCGACCGTTTTTGCTTCGAAGGGAGATATCTTAAATGTGTTACTGGTCGAATGGAGAGTTTTGCACCGCTTATGAAGCTCGAAAAGCCGATGGAATTACAGCTCGTAATATGGAAGGGTAAATTACCATCATTTCTACTGCATAATGAGATCTGAGGAACAGAGAAGGCTTGAACCGCCATAGAATTTGAAGGCTGAAATGAACTGAATAGTGGGAAAAGCTTTGGCTCAGTTCTCTTCTAGGTTAGGCTATTACTACGGCGATTGAACCAGTGATAGTGCTCTATTAGCTTTGTTTGATAAGAATATATATAAAATTAAATGAATAGTTTTTTTTTTTATATATATATTTGTCATTGTACTATCTATCCCCAATTTGAAAATAAATATAAACATATAAATATCATTTATAATGTTATAAAATATTTTATTTTTTTTGGTTTGAAATTATTCAATTTTATATTTATTTTTAATTGAATTTGAATTTATATGTAAAATCATTTAAAAGGTTATAAAATTGTTAATTTATATTAAAAATAATCACAAATTACTCATATACATGACATATCTATTTTTTGTTTTTGTTAAGTTCTATTACGGGGTAGAGGTTCAAACCAATCGAATAATAAATAAAAAAAAAACTGATATTTGATTTTGAATTCGAAACTCGAAAATTCAATAAAATTTGCTTAAACTTAATTCAAAGTAAAGTTCGAACTCGAGTTCAATTCGAACAATATTGAACCATAACTCAAAATAATTCAAATTCGAGTTTAAGTATCACCGACTAGATATTAGATTCTCCTTCAATTATCACTGATTAAGTCATAAGAAGTGAGGACTAAGGGAGAATATGAGATTGTGATATTATGTGTTTCCAAATAACAATGTTGTAGACTAAGACGACGACGATGTTGTTGATCATTTGTCTCTTCTATATTTAAATATTATGTGTTTTATGCAGTGCCCCAAAAATTATTTCTAAGCAATAAAGAATATTGAGGTTGAAGGAGAGAAAGATGTTCGATAGTCATATAATTAAAATATAATAAATATGATATAGATTACGAAATATGAAATATGATATCTTAATACAAAATTTGCAACATTCTTGAATCGTCCGGTTAGACATTGACTTACATTTTAAGCCAGCTAGTTCAGTCAACCCAACTTAGCTTCCCGACACTGCTATTGGCATAACGGTTATCCTCTTAATGAGTGAATTGAGAATGAGAATAAATATAATTTTATTTGAAGATTTGTTAACTAAAAAAACTCAAATCCAAATATAATAATCATAACCTAGTTAAAACCTTATGCGGATCAATGATATTAAATTAATTATCAAGAATGTTCAAATTTCAACCATAAAATAAGAGTTGTTCAGACTTGAAGTTAGGTTATTTGTTTTGTACAAAGAGCCTAACTATTTCAAATAAAAAATAAATGTAGAATTGTAAGCACTAAAAATTTACCAACCCAATTTATAAAATTAAAATAATTATTTTGATTTATTTTCGAATAAATAAAATAAAAATAATTAACCCAAGGCCAAAACCTAATTAAAACAATTAATTAGATTAATTATTTTGATAATTAAAATCTAATTAATTAAAAAAATAACAAAAAAAAATATTTGGGAAAAATATTGTACTCATTTTATCTTAAAATTATTTTAGAAAAAAATAAGGGATTAAAATAAATAATTTAGGATGAAATGAGGTACCCATTTCATCCTAAAAAAATATTTATTTAACTCTAGAATATAAAATAAAATAAATTGGCAAAATATTGGTTATATTTATTTAAATATGTTGTGTATTTTAAAATTATCCAAATTAAAGCTAAAAGGGTGAAAAAAAATTAATTTCAAAAACATCCTTAAGATTTTAAATAAAAAAATAAATTAGTGATCCTATGTGGCCGAGATTGTGAAAAACAATTACAGTTAGAGCCAGGACCATCGGATGAGCTTTGGATTGTCATCCAACGCTCATACGCCATCAGCGTAGCCCACTGTAGCCAAAGATGCGCGCTCGAGCTGCATAAGATCGGGTCGATCGGCTAACGCCTGTTAGCTAAAAAGCTAACGGAGCGCCTGATCGCCAATGGAACGCAACAGAGCGCTAACGGAACACTCCGTATTCGTCACGAACAACTCAAAATGATGTCATTTTGTCCGCCACCATCGTCTTCATCGCGTACGCTGGGAGTATAATGATGACATCCATCTTTGATTTTTCAAAGATGGAACTCAGCTATTAGTCCACCATTTTGGCTAATTCAAAAGGTGAAATGATCACCCTACCACGGTTATCATTTCCCCTACATTCATAGGCATTAATCATGCCTATTCCGGTAAGTGGGATGAAGAAAAATCAAAACAACATTAATTCCTTTTGGCTGATTTGATCCACTTAAAGCCTCCGCTAACTTAGGAAGGCTATAAGTAGACTCTCTATCGATAGGTCGAGACATCATTTGTATATAATTCTATAAGAAACCCTATATGTCAATAGGTACAAGAAATCATTTGTACAAGATTCCGTTTCAATACTTATTTGTTAACAAGCATACCGATCATTTGTAAGATGACCCGTTAACAATCTCATTTGTCAACAAGGTACCTAAGATCATACACACATGATCCAGTTAAAACCCTATATGTCGATAGACCGAGATATCATTTGTATATGATTACATTAAAAACCCTATCTAACGATAGGTCGAGAAATCATTTATACACGATTTCGTCTGAAAACCCTATATATCGATAGGTCAAGACATCGTTCGTACACGATAACGCAAAAATCCTATATGTCGATAGGTCGAGACATTGTTTATATATGATTCCGCCAAAACCCTATATGTCGATAGGTCAAGACATCGTTCATACATGATTCTACTAAAACTCTATTTGTCGATAGGTCGAGACATTGTTTAGATATGATTCTTCCAAAACCCTATCTATCGATAGGTCAATATATTGTTTATATACGATTATGCTAAAACTCTATCTCTCGATATGTATCTCATCTCGCAACATCACTATAATCAAATATCTCGAAACACCCCACCAAGGTAGCCTAGTGGTAAAAGTTGACTTAAGAGACCAAAAAGGTCACGGCTTCGATTCTATCTAGAAGAACTTTGAGTTTAAGCGAAGGCCATGGTTGTAGGTGCCATGCTAGTTCTTCTTTAATTCCCAAAAAGAAAATATCTAGAAACAAAAACCTTATCTCTTGATAGATATCCAAGCCTTGTTTGTCAACAAGCACAACGATCATTCGTACATTATCCGATCCAAACTCTATCGCCCGAATAGGTATCCAAACCCTATCACCCGAATGGGTATTAAAACCCTATCACTTGAATAGGTTCCAAAGCCCTATCATCCAAATAGGTACCTCATAAATCCGATTCATTGATAGGTATCAAAACCTTGTTTATCAATAAGCACAAAGATCATTTGTACATGATCTATTAATAATCTCATATGTTGACAAGCCTCGAGATCGTTTATACATGATCCTGACAAAACCATATCCCTCGATAGGTCCTTGAACAAAAACCTATCATTCAATACGTAACTGTAACCCCCGGAAAAACCATTTATTTTGGTTTTTGTGAAAAGCTCGATGCTCGAGAATTTCAACATCGGTTTGCGTGTCAGAAAATTTCATTTAAAATAAAACATTATTTTTTTTAATAATTCCTGATAGATTTAAAATTAATTAAAAATAATTAATTTGGGGTTCAATTTTAAACCATCTGGGAATTTACGGTAATCAAATTACAATTTGAATTTTAGAAATCCTTTAGTTTAAATTAATTAAAAATAATTATTTTAAAATATTATTTATTTTGAAACAGAGTCGCCAATTGATTTTTGAAAATTAATAAAAGTTAGCATACATGTATAAACGTATTGACCAGAGTTTTGTTTTTGGTTCGTAGTTTGGTGATACTTGGGAAAGGGCTTTCGTGCTTCATCCTCCATACCCGTTTTAAAAATAGTTTCTACTTATAAAGTTGGATTTTAAAAATCGGTTGTATAACGTTTGAGTTTTAACCAATTATTCTTTTGGTCCTAGTTATGTTTCTAGGTTTTAACATTATTTAAAATACTGAAACAACAATAATTAAATGTTGCTACTTGTTGCTGCTGATAACTAGGGATAATTATACCCGGAGAATATCAATCATTTTTAAGGATGTTAAGATTTAGAATTAAACACTAAACATGCCTTAATCAAAGTATTTTTTTTTGCGGAAATATCCCAAAAATATTTTGAAATCATTTTCTAATTTTTTGGAATTTTTTGAAAATGATTTGGGTGTCCAAAATTACAAAATTAACTACGGGTTTTGAAAAGTGGAACCAAATAGGCCTTAGGATCGGAGTCCTAAGCTTTGGGTTCGTTTTTATGGGTCGAGATCTAAAAACCCTTGATCTAGGTGCTAAGGACTCTCGGTCCTTGGCTGAGATTACCAGTCTAGGTGTATAAACTCATCGGTCCTAGGTTAATACTAGGATAAGTTCATCGGTCTAGGTGATCCATCGGTCCTAGATTAACTCTGGGCTAAGTTTATTGGTCCTAAGTTCGGGGATCCTCAGTCCTAGATCGAACATCTCGGTCCTGGGTTGGACCTTTCAATCCTAGATATAAAAATCCTCGGTCGGATTTCTCGGTCCTAGCTCAAGAACATCGGTCGGACCTCTTGGTCTTGTTGAAATTCTCGATCCTAGGTTTGAATTTCTTGGTCCTAGGTCTCGGTCTAGATCGATGATTATCGGTCGGACCTCTCAGTCATAGGTCGGACCTCTCAGTCCTAGGTCGGACCTCTTCGGTCCTCAAGAACACAAAAGTGTAGTTTTGTAAATTTATTTTTTAACTTAAATTATTTGATCCAAAGAATTGGGTAGCTTCCCAAAGCTCCTAGGAACATGTTGATTATCATCTCAAGTTTTTAATCAAAATGGATGATGATCAGATCGTTCAAAACAGTTTGTGATCAAAATTAGATTTTTTATTATTTTAAAGTTGTTTTGAGGAGAATTAAGCTATCCAATAACTTCCTTATATCTCACCTACTTGATTGATATCAAAACAACAAGAACAACCAACACTGGCTGTTTGTTTTAAGAACTCAAAATTTTCAATTATTTTGAAAATTTTAATTTTGATCAAACATAATCGGGATGGATCAAACACGATCTCTTAAAATTTGGACCTAAGTTAGTATCATTAAAATTTGGACCTAAGTTAGTATCATTATTCATTCTTAAAGTAAAAATATTTTATATCTCCAATTTTTCTTAAGTAAATAAAAAAAAGCATATAATATATTTGACATACTATGCTTTCATTGCATACATTAATATTAATAGAATTAAACAGTGATAGGTCAAATGTCACTTCTTCCCATAGTATTTCGTCTTTTACTGTGACCATAGCCATTTATGGGGGAAAAAAATACCACCTTCTTTTCACCTGATGCAAGGCATGCAGTCGATGACTACAATAGATTCAGTCATCCATATAAAGAAGACCATCCACATTCAAAGAACTCTTTACATAAGTGTCGAATGGTATAATGGTTAGTAAAACTACCATACATTGCCTCTTTGTAACACAACACCTACCAACTATTTTCCAAACTAGCTCCTCATTTTTAGTACCACCACCAAAGATCCAATTGTTTATTTTTTCATAGACGGACTTTGTAACGCCAAAAATCGACCCTTCTTGAGAAGGGGTTTTCGATTAATCGATTAGTAGCACCCCATAACTGACCTTCCTCTCGAGTCTTATTTTCTTTCTAATTAAGATTGATAAACAATAATATATAATTTATAAAATATATTTAAAGTGTTGTTAGTATAAATTATAGAGAATTATAATTTGAATGAATTATAATAGAATTATGCTGAAAATATTTAATTTTGTATCATTATCCATATTTGATAATTGATATATGAGGATGTAGCTCAAATGGTAGAGTGCTTGTTTTGCATGCAAGAGGCACGGGGTTCAATCCCCACATAGGGGTGTTTAACTGGTTGGTTAACAAGTTAATTGGTTAAATGGTTCCGGTTAAGTGATTTTACTTCTTATTTTACAAACCGGTTAACCAACTAATATTAGTATCGGTTTTACCGGTTTTGGTTCTACTAGTTCCGGTTAGTTTAACCGTGAACCGATAATTCAATTTTTAAAATTAAGTATTAAACTTATGAAATGGTAATTTTTCAAAATCCTTGATTGCGTCGTTATGTTATAATATATTATATTATTATTATAATAATATTTCTAGATATATTTTGAAATATCCTATAATATATTATATTATTGTAACAATATAATATATTTCAAAATCTTCATTTTTAAACTAATAACTTTATAAAATAGATTTTTATAAAAACAATTCTATATTGATTATAATTAAAATTTTAAAAATAACTAATATATATTATTAAATATTATTTATAATATATCTAATTTTACCAAATAACTAATATAAATATATATGATTAAATTATCACCGTTTTACCGCTTGAACTGCTAGAAAAATAGTTCAACCGAAAACTGAACCATTTAACTGGTAAAAAACCAGTTAATTAAAACCGTTAGAACTGGTTAACCAATAAACCGATAAAATAAAATCGGTAAGCTATTAGTTCAGTTGGGTTATCGGTTTTCTGGTTTTTTTGCATAGTCCTACCCCGCATCTCCATGATTTATTTTATTTGTTAATTTTATGTGGTTCAAATACTTACCTCAAGATGTATCACACAAAACACCAAATTTATATTTTTAAATAAATTTGGAGCCTAACAAATTATTTTTGTTTGAAAATATAAAATTACTTTTTGGAAGAATAATATTGTATCTTGCAAATAAAATTAATAATATTTTTATAAATAGGTTGAATTTTAAGTGATTTAATTTATTATTAAATATGTTATTTTATTTTATATGATAAAATAAATAAACAAATAGGCTAATATATATATATATTATTAATATTAGTTTATTTGTGCAAATAAATATGATAAATAAAATTAGTAAATATTAATTTTTTTTTGCATGAAATAAGGAAAATGATGAGAGAAAAAATGAGAGATTATTTACATGCACAAAAAAATCCTAAATGACCGGAAGTTCCTAAATGATAGTGCAAAATTTTTTCTGCAAATTACATCGTGGAAGGCAAGAGACCACTATAAATATCAAACAAAGAAACAGCCTAAAAAAAAGAGGAAAAAAAAAGAAGAGGAAGAAGAAAAAGAGGAGAAAAAAAGAAGAGCAAGAAAAAATAAAGAAAAGGAGAGAAGAAAAATGAAGAGAAAAAAAGTTGTTTGAGAGTTTTTTTTTCTTTTGATTTGTGTGTCAGGTTGTTTGAGTTTTTCTTATATGTTCATGAAACTTATAACATTTTAGGAAGGACTTAAACTCAATGGAAGCCTCAATTTTCATTTTTGTCTTATCTTAATTTTATTTATAAATTTCAATTTCCTATTTTAATTTGAGTTATTTCATTTACGGTTTAATTTTTTAAATTTAAATTGTTAATTGAAATTCACCTAATAACATGGGTTAAATTTTTTTCTTATTTTACTGAATTAAATTTATTTATTAATTTTATATTAAAAATATTTAAATTTTAAGATTGAATTTTTTTTGTTGTTCTTGAATGAAAACCCAAAAGATAATACAAATTACCTATGTTTCAGTTTTATTTAATTTTTAAAATTTTAATGTCTTTAACCATTTTATAAAAACTCAAAAACAAAAGATCTTAGGTTGATTTATTTATAACCATAAAATTAATTTATGAATATAATAAATTTTTTTCTCCTTTATTTTCTCATTTATTATCTTAATTTATTTATTTGTTTATTTATTTATTTGTGAATTATTATTATTATTATTATTCGTTATTATATTTAATAAGTATTATCTTTAGATTTAATATTAATATTTTATAAATCAGATAGGAATTGACAAATAAACCAATAAAATAAGTGTAAAATAATTCTAAAAGTGACAAAAAAAAAATTAGAAGTAAGACTGTTTTTTAACGGGCATGTGAGACATGGCGCCAAAGCTCTCTTTTTCAAGTGTAACTAAGCACCGAACCCTTAAAAAATCTCTTTTTAAATGCGTTATTGTTTTACATGCCAATAATTTGTTTTTCCTAATTTTATAAGAAAATTTAGGTGGCCACTTTTTAGTCACAAATTTGTTTTTAAACAATTCCTTAATTTTATTTGATTTAATTTTATTTCAAAAATTTCAAAGGGATATTTATATTTTATATTTATTTCTTAAAAGTGAAAAAATCGTTTTTTTTCGGGGCGGACATTTTTAAACGCATACACTTTTCTAGCGACTCTATTGTGGACTTTTGATGCTTAATTTGAAAATAATATTTTGGCCATTCATTTTTAGAAAAATATATTTTACACTTACACGGGTATTATAGACCTAGATTTTTGTTTTCTTAATGTGCATGAGCTATGTGACTCCAATGTGAAGATAATATAAGGTATACGTCGTTGGACGAAGCCTATACATCTATTGATTACGTGCTAGGATTGTCAACGAGGAATGACAATCTCAACCCGCCTTTGAGGCTTTGTGTAATTTGTGAGTTCAGGAAAAACTCTAGGAAAAAAATCTGAATTAACCCTCTCTTCTTTTCAAATATCCCCTACTATTGAAAATGAGGGATTTTGAAATAGAGGTGAGGGGTACGTCCAATTGAGAGCTCCTCTTATATCGAGAGATCCCTTTTGGGATAGTATCCTTGTCGGTGGAACACCTATCTCTTAAGCCACTCCTAACTTTAGAACAAAAAGCCAATTTTGCCAAGTCGTTGCCTCGTCTCGTCCTGTCGAGCAACAAAACCACGTCACGAAGCTTTCAAACTTATGTGTTTATATTTTACGTGTGCATGCATTTAGATTCTTAGGCGCTCATGTTATCCACTTGGAATTCAGAAAATATAAAAATTCAAAAAGATTAAGTTCAACGTTAAAAGATTTCTAGATAAAGAGACTAAGTTAAACTTTAAGAAAAGATTAAGTCTAAACTTAGAAAATTCTATAAAATATGAGAAGTTAAGAAAGACTAAGTCCAACTTTGGAAAATTCTAGAAAATCTTAAAAGAGAAAAATCAAGAAAATCTAAAACTTAATAGAGAAAAGTCTAATATAACTAGCTCTTGGATTTGTGTCTTTACTACCCAGATTATAGGCGTAAACATGATCAAGAAAGACACGTGAAACGTAAAGATGATCAAGAAAGATGTGTGAGACACAAAGACGATCAAGAAAAATGTGTGAGATGTAAAGACAATCAAGAAAGACGTGTGAGACACAAAGATGATCAAGAAAGACAAGTAGATTTGAAGATTCTAAGGCTTAGACTAAAGTTCTATATACTTAAAATGTAAATCTCCTTATGAAGATACATGAGCGACATTGTAATGAAAGGATGATGGGTGCATATTTGCGACTATTTGCGTTTTATCCACAGACATAGGAAAATCAATTTAATTCTTTTGATACTCACATCTTTTCTTCACATAACTAGTTCTAGGAATGAGCGTCTATTGTGTACTAGGCTTTATGTGCATACGAGTAACGCATTGCCTGTTTTTATTTGATAAAGGTTCAAACTCACTTCGTTCTCTAGAACGCAACATATTCATATTCATCATCATTCACAATGACTAACCCACTAATAAGTTTCAATGAGTCATTTCTTCTAAGGTTAGACGATCTTCGTTATACGATGATACAATTGGGGCAATTATTTGAGGATATCACAGTATAAATAAAAAATTATTTGACAATTGAACCCCTTAGACTAAAAGCTTGCGACATGAAAGAGAAAGGTAATCATGGCATTCATGGACGGTTAAGAAGCTGTAGAAAGGTCTATTCAAAACAAGAGTGAAGAGAGCATGTCAAACCCAAGGACTGGGATGCTCATCAAGACAACCTATTTTTCCTAAACAGGGTCAACAATCATCATAAGAAAGGAGTCCTACTACTGCTCCACCTTGGACGAAGAAGAACTCTCAACACTCTTCAACGTCGACATGCTCAAAAGATACTTCGTCTAAACATGCATGATGAAGTCCATTCACGAAATCCTATTCTTCTGTTCTTCACAAGAAATGAACTACATCGGGCCTGATTTTCTCATATTATGAGAGTACGTATGTAACCTCTCACGAGGTTCGGCCCAAAAAATCATTTCTTTTGTAATGAACTATGTCGGACCTGATTTTCTCTTATTATGAGAGTACGTAGGCAACCTCTCATGAGTTTTGGTCCCTAATAAAACAAAAAAATTATTTTTATTGTAAGCAGAACTATGTTGGACCTGATTTCTCCTTTTATGAGAGTACGTAAGCAAACTGTCATGGGTTCGGTCACAATAATGTCCAAACAACATATGTCAACACTAGGGGAATTTTTGTTAAAATAAAAATGATGGTTAAAATGATTAACTTTTAGCTTAGGTAAAAAGCTAACCTTGACCAGGTCAAACATCAAAATCCAACATTGAAACTAAGGGCATTGAAAACGATCAAATACTTTCACGAGATTGATTATGATCACATTGAGACGAATGGATATTTTGATCCCTCTAATGAATGATGGATAAAGAAAGTAACACGAAGAGTGAAACGAGAATTTAGAAAATAAGTAAAGATAAGGAGAGGTTAACTGTTTCCTTAATTGTCTCAAAAGGATCCAAAGTAACTCTTGAAATTCGAATAGAGTACTATAAGATTAAACTCACTCGAAAGTCTCACGGAGCCCCTGAAACCTTGTTAGAAAAACTTGTAGAAAAGTCAAAATGCCCAAACTCGGATCCATTGTTGCCAACATAGGCGTTTTATCTCTAAAAGAGGTTATGCGTAAGAACTCAAGGTCTCTAAAAAAATAGGAAAATACAATAACTTATATTAAACAAGATTGTGTTGGTTGAGATATTGAAATCACCATTTGGTGTTCAACCTAGTCCGGATTGCTAAATGCAAGAACAAAAGTGTATCGATTCTATCAGATATACCCCGGTCATAGGAAAAGAAATAGTGAAAAAGACACTCATAATGATTGAGATATTGAAATCACCACTTGTTGTTCACCTAGACTTTTGTCAAATTTGCTAAAGGAAAGAACAAAGAGTGTATCGATTCTATCAGATATACCCCGAATATGTCTAAGGAAAAATACTTTAAGGTCTAGAGTTTGAAGCAAATAGTTTCTTGAAGAGAAGCGAAATCTAATCTTATAGAACGTGGTTGAAAGATTAAGCTTGACGTGAACTTCATATATTGATGTTCGAGCATTAGGATCCTTCAAGGAAAATCGACGCTATCGTTTGTACTAGAGTTTGAATTCCTAATTTATAAACTCTGTGTTGAAGAAATGCACTTATAATTGGTCTTTTTCTGAATAATCAAAGAGACAATGTACAGAACCGATTCTTGAAGATGTTTTGATCCAACATCATCAAAATGTGAGGACGTAGAGGCACTCAAATACTTAGAAGGTTGAAAAGGTGTACATTTTGTTTCTCAAATATGGTTGACTAGTCATGTGGTACAAAAATACAAAAATATTTTATGCTAGGGGCATTTCTATTCAAATAAAAATAGAAAAGTTTTTAGTTACTTATCTTAAGTGGACAAGCTAAGCCTTAGCTTAAGTAAACAAGCTATTTTGAATGACGAAAATTTATGTTTCTTTGCTTAAATAAACAAGTTAAGTCAAACTTAGAAAATTTAGCTTAAGTGGACAAGCTAAACACAAAAGATTTTAGCTTAAGTGGACAAGCTAAACATAAAAGATACTTAGCTTAAGTGTACAAGCTAAGTCAAACACAATATGTTTAGCTTAAGTGGACAAACTAAGTAATTTAAAGTTTATTAGTGTAAGTGAAAAAGCTAGATACAAAATAATTTAGTTTAAGTGGATAAACTAAGTCATAACACAAGATTTAGCTTAAATGGACAAGCTAAACACAAAAAATACTTAGCTCAAGTGGACAAACTAAGTTAAAGACATTATACTTAACTTAAGTGGACAAACTAAGTAATTTAAAGTTTCTTAGTTTAAGTGAACAAACTAGATATATAATAATTTAGCTTAAGTGTACAAGCTAAAAGACCTTTCTTAGTTTAAATGGGCAAACTAAGTAATAGTCGGGGTTAAAAGTAGAAACACTTTAGGGTTCTTAGTTTAAGTGGACAAATTAAGTAAAACGCAAGAGTTTCGTTTCTTAGCTTAAGTGGACAAGCCAACTTTTTAATGTTTCTTAGCTTAAGTGAATAAGCTAGATATAGAATAATTTAGCTTAAGTGGACAAGCTAAAAGACCTTTCTTAGTTTAAGTGGACAAACTAAGTAATAGTTGGGTTAAAAGTAGAAACACTTAAGGGTTCTTAATTTAAGTGGACAAACTAAGTCAAACGCAAGAGTTTCGTTTATTAACTTAAGTGGACAAGACAAATATTTCAATGTTTCTTAGCTTAAGTGGACAAACTAAATATAGAATAACTCAGCTTAAGTGGACAAGATAAAAGACACTTCTTAGTTTAAGTGGACAAACTAAGTTAAACATAAGATTTTCGTTTCTTAACTAAAGTGGACAAGTTAAGTCAAACATCATAACATTTTTTATTCTTAGTTTAAGTGGAAAAATTAAGCCCTAGTTAGGTCAAAACCAATAGTTATGAAGATGAACTAAATGGATAGCCGCTGCATTTCAATTTCACCAACAAACGTCGTACAAGCATTAGGTTGGAAATGTCGTGAACATGAGCATCATCAGGTTTTATCTCTCTATCTTTTAATTGTTTTCAGTAAATATATCCGAGAAAAATAATAAATTTGGGAGATTCAAATGAAGTGTCTATTACTCAAACTTGGACATGTGTTTTACTAAAACTAAAATTTTTATTCAAACTTCATCCAAAATGGTATTCTGTACACTCATTTTTGTTCCCCTAAATTTACATTTTTAAATAAATCTGTATCCTACCAAATGATTGATTTTTGTTTGAAAATATAAAATTACTTTTTGAGAAATAATATCTTATCTTGCAAATAAAATAAATAATATTTTATAAATAGGTTGAATTTTAAATGATTTAATTTATTATTAAATACGCCTATATTATTTTATATGATAAAATAAATAAGCAAATAAATAGACTAATATCTATGTATATTAATATTAGTTTATTTGTGCAAATAAATAGGATAAATAAAATTAATAAATATTAATTTTCATTTTATTTTATAGGGATTAGAAAAATGATGAGAGAAAAAATTGAAGATTATTTACCGCCACAAAAAATCTTAAATGATCGTGTCTTCCTAAATGACCTGACATGGTGAAAAATTGTTTTGCCAATAAAAAAAGAGATAAAAAAAGAATAGCAAGAAAAAAAGAGGAGAAAAAAAGAAGAGATGAAAAAAAAGGGGGAATTTGATCAAATGACCCTCACAAGAGGGTCATTCCCATATTTAACCTCCAAAAATCCCATTTTTATTTTTAACCTTTTTTTATAAAAAAATTTCCAATTTTACCCTTAATAACCTTTTTCCTTTTTTTCTTTTCCTTTTCTTTTCCTTTTTCCCCCATTTCTCCTTTCTTCCCGTTTTCCTCTATTCCCCCTACGACTCGCGACCGTTGGCCTTCCCCTCCTCCCGCTTCCATCGCTGGGCATCGCCAAGCTTTCCCGCTTTCCCCCTATCGAGCAGCAAATAGCGGGACGACCGCCAAGCAGTCGGACGAACGTCAAGCCCCAGCCGGACGATCGCCAAGCCACAGCCAACAGCTAGACGTTCTCGGTCTCGTTCTAATCATTCAGAAACTGAGGTTAGTTCTTCTTTCTCGTTCTAATCATTCAGTTTCTCGTAAAAAACTTCAATGCAATGTGAATAGATTACTGAAGATGGTTAGATTACAGATTATTTTAATGTGTATGAAGTTTAGTTGACCTGAATGCAATCTACAAAGTTCCCAAATGATTAGATTACAGATGATTTAAAACAGTATGAAGTTTAGTTTAGTTCAACTACTTCATTTCAGAAACCTAGATTACTTACTGATGATTTTAATGGTTTTAGTTTAGGGTTTAGTTAGGTTTGAAAAGCTTAGTTAGTTCTAGAGTTACTTTCAATGTTTTAGAATAAGTTGAATGGTTGGTTTGTGAATGGGGCAAGGATCGTGGGGGGTTGAACGTGGGACGAGGGGATAGTGCGTGGGGTAGTGTGTGGATCGTGGGTCTTGAGCGTGGGGCGTGGGGGTTGTGCGTGGGGCGTGGGGCTTGGGCGTGGGGCTTGGGCGTGGGGCGTGGGGGTTGGACGTGGGACTTGGGCGTGGGGCGTGGGGGTTGGGCGTGGGGGTTAGGTGTGGGGCGTGGTTCTTGGGCGTGGGGCGTGGGCCCTGGGCGTGGGGCTTAGGCCTGGGGCATGGGGATTGGGCGTGGGGCGTGGGGATTGGGCGTGGGGCGTGGGAATTTAAAAAAGAGTTGTCTGATAAATTTTTTTTTTTATTTGTGTGTGAAGTTGTTTGAGAGTTTCTTATTTGTTCAAGAAGCTTTTAGAACTTTAGGAAGTATTTAAGCTCGCTGTAAACTCAACTTTCATTTTGTCTTATCTTAATTTTATCTATAAATTTTAATTTCCTATTTTAATTTGAGTTATTTTATTTACGGTTTAATTTCTTTAAATTTAAATTGTTAATTGAAATTCACTAATAATATGGGTTAAATTTTTTTTTCTTTCACTTAATTAAATTTATTTATTAATTTTATATTAAAAATATTTAAATTTTAAGATTGAAAAAAAGAATTGTTGTTCTCTAGTTTTTGTTCAAGAATGATAACCTAAAAGATCATATATATGTTTCAGTTTTATTTAATTTTTTTTAAATTTTAATGTATTTAACCATTTTATAAAAACTTATAAACAAAAATTGTGGTTGATTGATTTATTTATAATTATAAAATTAATTTATGAATATAATAATTTTTTTCATTTATTTTCTCAGATTATTTATTTATTTGTGAATAATAATAATAATAATAATTATTATTATTATTATTATTCGTTATTATATTTAATAAGTATTACCTTTCAATTTAATAGTAATATTTTAGATCGAATAAGAATTGACAAATAAACGGATAAAATAAGTGTAAAATATTTTCTAAAAATGACCAAAATATTAGAAGTAGAGACTGTTTTTTAACGGGCATGTGAGACATAGCGTCAAAGCCCTCTTTTCACGTGTAACCAAACATCGAACTCTTAAAGAATCTCTTTTCAAAAGCGTTATTGTTTTTTTTACATGCCAAAAATTTATTTTTCCTAATTTTATATGAAAATTTAGGTGGCGACTCTTTAGTCACAAACTGGTTTGTAAACAATTCCCCGATTTGATTTAATTATATTTCAAAATTTTCAAAAAGATATTTATATTTTATTTATTTTTTTAAAAGTCAAAAAAGCGTTTTTTTGGACGGACGTTTTTAAACGCGTACAATATGCTAAACTATATAAGACTCGTAAAATTAAGTTACCTAATTTTCTGGAATTTAAAGAACAACCAAGGATATACTTATGTAAAGACCAAAACATAAAAGAAGAAATGTGTTCACATATGTTCCAACTTTCATTCCAAAGAAATGACCACATGCTTGACTTCATTTAATTATATCAAATATATATACATATATATATATAACATGTACGATTCTATATAAGACAACATCAAATCCTTTAAAGAACTATCCAAAAAGAACTTTGATTACCAGAAGTTTTGTCACCAACAAGATATTCTAAACTATATAAGACTCATAAACTTAAGTTACCTAATGTTTCTTTGACCGTTTATTATAGCTTCCCTAAATGTATCACCTACCAACAATTTCTAGAATTTAAAGAATAACAAGGATATACTTATATAAAGACCAAAGGATAAAAGAAGAAAGAAGAAATGTGTTCACATATTTTCCAACTTTCATACAAAAGAAATGACCACATGCTTGACTTCATTTATTTATATCAAATATATATATATATATATAAATGAAGTCAAGCATGTGGTCATTTCTTTTGTATTTCTTTTGTATGAACATGTATGATTTTGATTAAAAAAACAGCCCAATCAGGTTCAAAACAATGACCTATTGATCTGTAGTTAAATGCTCTACCATTGAGATGTGACCCTCATATTATGTCATCTCGCCCAAATCTCTAGATGATTATTAACAGTGGCCTTAAATGTATCATCTCTTGTAAGCAATATTAGACAATTTAATAGAAAAATGCAATGTGACCTAAGATGTAACTTGAGGAGAGAAGTTAGGGTTTGGGATAAGAGGCATAAATGAGGAGAAGAAAGATTATAAAGTCATGAGGTGAGAGAAGGAAAACATTCAATATCATTCATAATCTTCATAATCTTTCAAAGAAGATATTCAGAATCACATATAGTCTAATTCTGAATATTCTCTTATAAATGGTTACATAATGATGAGCTAACCTAACAGGTGGCCACTTTGTTAAAAACAGAAAATAAAGATTGTTTGAACATAAAACATAAAATGAGGGGTGAGTCTGCATGAATGAAAGTATGGAAAATAATACTAAGTGTCATAATATCCCTTAGATCGTAACAATACTCTCCTCTTCAGTGTTTGATGAGGGTATTACGACTCAATTAAGTTCGACGATTGCGGTGAAACGAACGTTGTCTTGTTCTTTCCCAGTTCGCGACTAGTTTTAGATGTGCAAATTCAACCGCTTCCTACCGGTTGAATGTCAATATGCTTCTTCCTTGAGTGCAACACTAGATTATATGTGATCGCTATGGCACTGGTGTTGTCACAAAAGATTGACGACTCATCTGCCTTAATGCCAAAGTCCCTAAGCTATTGTTGAATCCAAAGTAGCTGAGCATAGCAGCTGCTAGCAGCAAGGTACTTTGCTTCTACTGTTGAAGTGGCAATAGACGTCTGCTTTTTTCTGAACCACGAAATCAGACGATGACCAAGGAACTGACACGTTCCACAAGTGTTTTTCCTGTCAATCTTACATCCTATATAGTCTGCATTAGAGTAACTAATTAAGTAGAAACTGGAATCTTTTTGATACCACAGTCCAAAACATTGAGTACCCTTAAGATATTTCAAAATACATTTAGCAGTTATGTAATGAGATTGTTTAGGATTAGTCTGAAATCTTCAACGCACACCGACTACAAAATGATGTCTGATCGACTGGCTATCAAATAGAGCATTTAGTCAATGATCCCTCGATAAGTTGTGATATCAACATCTTGATTGCTTTCATCTTTGTCCAGTTTGCTCGATGAGTTAATGGGAGTTGAGGCAACTGAGCAGTTCTCTTTACCGAATTTCTTCATTAATTCCTTGGTGTACTTAGCTTGATTTATGAAAATACCACTTTCAAGTTGCTTAAATTGAAGTCCAAGGAAGAACGATAGCTCACCCATCATACTCATCTCAAATTTGTTCTACATAAACTTAAAGAATTTTTCACATAATTTGGGGTATGTTGACCCAAAGATGATGTCATTTACATAAATTTGTACAAGTAAAATATGTGAGTCTTTGACAAATTTAAAGAGTGTTTTATCTACGGTGCCAATAATAAAATCATGCTCAAATAAAATTTTGACAATATATCATACCAAACTTTAGGAGCTTGATTAAGTCCATATAATGCTTTATCAATTTGAAAACATGATGAGGCAAAATATGATTTTGAAAACTAGGAGGTTGTTCAACATAAACATCGTCATTGAGTATGTCGTTAAAAAAAAACTCTTAACGTACATTTGATATACTTTAAAGTTTTTGAAAGTAAGCTTCTAACCTAGCTACATGAGCAAATGACTCAACGAAGTCAATTCATTCCTCCTGTCTATATCTACTAGCCTAACTTTGTTTCTAATAACTAGCCGATCTTTATTTAGTTTGTTTCTAAATATCCATCTAGTTCCAATAACGGATTGATTATCTAGTTTTGGGATAAGATGCCAAACATTGTTTATTTCAAATTGATTTAGTTCTTCTTGCATGGCATTGATCCAATATGGATCAAGCAATGCTTCATATACTTTATTAGGTTCGATTTGAAATATAAAAGCAGAGTTTGCATATTCATCAATTAATTGGTTTCTGGTCTTAAGAGGTGCTGAGGGATTTCCTATGATTAATTCTGGTGGATGGTTTTTATTCCATCTGAAGTTCAGTCCTAGAAGGTTAGCTATCTGATCAGTTGTTCCAACAACATCCAGACTGTCAGTTGTTTGTTGACTTTGTTAGGATTTGTATCTCCCAAATCCGACCAGCTTGAAACAATCTATAAAAATGCAAGAAAGAAAAACATAAGAAGACACAGATTTATAGTGGTTCACTCAAATTGAGCTACGTCCACTTCAGCCACCACCAGATTTCACTATGAAGAAGAAGAAGGAATACCGAGTTTTTGCCTCACACTTTATCTCTCTAGAATTCTATCTTCACAATGTAAACCCTTAATAATAAAATATTTATAGGGTAAACATTCAGGTAATAAACTTAAATAACTCTTGGTCAGGCCCAAGTCCAAAACCAAAAAGAAAATCCAATAAACTCTAATTAACAATGTAGAGTTTATTATAAGTGTAGGCTCCATAACTCAACAATCTCCCACTTGGAGACTAACTACATCATCTCTCGATTGGTGGCGGCTTTCCATCCGGTTTCTTAACGAAGAAGACCAACTGAAGTTGCACACAACTTCAGTTTCTCATTTGTCACAACTTTCGTCAACATATCAGCTGGATTCTCACTCCCGAGAATCTTTTCAAGAGCTAATACTCCATTTTCTAAAGCTGACAGGATGAAATGATAACGAACCTGTATATGCTTCGTCCTGCAATGATAAACATGATTTTTTGCCAAATGAATGGCACTCTGACTGTCGCATCACAACACACTTCCCTCGTAGTCTTGACCCAACTCTAGTAAAAAGGGTTGTAACCACATAATCTCCTTAGCAGCCTCTGTCACAACAACATACTCTACCTCACAACTAGAAAGAGCAACAATCTTCTGCAATTTTGAAACCCAACTAATTGCAATAACTCCTAGAGTATAAATATACCCTGTTGTGCTCTTACTACTATCAACATCACCACCATTGTTAGCATCAACATATCCTTCCAAACCCATATTAAACTTTCGAAAATACAAAGCGAGACCCGTACTTCCTCTTAAGTATCGTAGTATCCACTTTACTGCTTCCCAATGTTGTCTACCCGGGTTGCTCATGAATCTGCTAACAACTCCCACTGCATGTGCAATGTCTGGTCTTGTGCAAACCATCGCATACATAATACAATCAATGGTAGATGTATATAGAACAATGGCCATGTAATTTTTCTCCTCCTTTGTTGAAGGAGACTGATCTTTAGATAGTCTGAAGTGACTAGCTAAGGGGATATTAACTGGTTTTGCATCATACAAGTTGAACCTACTAAGAACTTTCTTCACATATCCTTCTTGTGAAAGCTTGAGAACTTCTTCATCCCTGAAAATTCTCATCCCAAGGATTTGTTTAGTAGCACCCAAATCCTTCATTGTAAACTTTTCAGACAACTCTTTCTTTAGCTTGTTAATCTCATACAAGCTTGCTCCAGCAATCAACATGTCATCAACATAGAGAAGAAGAATAATGTACGATTTATCAAACCTCTTGATATAGCATCAATGATCAGATTCATACCTCAAGAAATTGTTACTTTTCATGAAGCTACCAAACTTCTTGTACCATTGACTTGGAGTCTGTTTCAAACCATACAAACTCTTCTGAAGCTTACACACAAGCTCATCTTTTCCTTTGATTTCAAATCCTTCTGGTTGTCGCATATAAATCTCTTCATCTAAATCACCATGAAGTAAAGCAGTTTTGACATCCATTTGTTGAAGATGAAAGTCTTCTTTCACAATCAAACTCAAAATAGTTCTGATTGTTATCAATTTAACTACTGAAGAGAATATCTCATTGTAGTCAACACCTTCTTTCTACTGAAATCCTTTCACAACCAACCTTGCCTTGTACCTCATGGTTTTATCATGTTCTTCTTTAATCCTGAAGATCCATTTATTGTGAAGTGCTTTCTTTCCCTTTGGTAGCCCGGTGAGCTCCCAAGTCTAATTCAACGTCAAAGAGTCCATCTCATCTTTAATTGCAGACTCTCACTTAATCGATTCATCAGATTGTATTGCTTCCTCATAACATTCAGGTTCACCTCTATCTGTCAACAAAATATAGTTTAGAGATGGAGACCACATGTCAACTGGTTTTCAATTCCTTGACGATCTTCTCAACTATATAACTGGTGTTTGCTGATTTACCTTTGGGGCCACGTTCTCAACAATTTCATCTTCAACAACACATTGTTCTTCTGTGACAGTCGGTATATATATTCAACAGAAAATTCTCTCAAATTGACTGTACCAGTCTCTTCCAACTTGGAATCACCATCTGATGTCTTCCCAACACAATCTTTGTAGAGAACCTATTCATTGAAGATAACATTTCTGCTATGAATGATCTTCCGATTTTGATTATCCCAGAAACGATAACCAAACTCGATATCACCATAACCAATAAAAAAACATTTATTAGACTTTGGATCAAGCTTGCTCCTATCACAATCATTAATATGAACATATGATAAACAACCAAGACTTTCAAATAAGAAAGGTTTACCTTTTTATTGCTCCAAGCTTCTTCAGAAATTCTGAATTCAAGAGAAATAGAGGGTCCCTTATTTATCAAGTAGACAGTAGTATTTATAGCTTCTGCCCAGAAGGTTTTAGGCAGCCCTGCATGCAATCTCATGCTTCTAGCACGCTCGTTCAATGTTCGATTCATTCGTTAAGCTACTCCATTATCTTGAGGCGTTCGGGGAACAGTCTTCACCATATCGATTCCATTCACAACACAATACTCTTTGAAATATGAATTGATATATTCACCTCCGTTATCGGATCTCAAGCACTTAACTTTCTGATTTGTTTCATTTCAACCAAAGCCTTCCATTTCTTGAAAATAGCAAATACTTCATACTTGTGCTTCATAAAATATACCCATACCTTTCTTGTCGAATCATCTATAAACGTCACGTAGTATTGTGATCCGCCAATAGAAGAAACATGTGCAGGTCCCCACACATCAGTGAGTACCAACTCTAGCCTTTCTTTCTTGAGCTCCTTCCCAATCTTTAAGAAACTTACCCGTTTCTGTTTTCCAAGAATGCAGTTTTCACAAAACTGATGTTCAACAAACTTCAGTTCTGAAATCTGTCTATTCTTCAAAAGAACTTTCATCCCTTTTTCGCTCATATGGCCCAATTTGCAATGCCACAGCTCACTGTTCTTTGAGTTATCAACTACAGCAACAACTGTTTCTCTGCAAGTTGAAGTCGTGTATAACGTTCCAGTTTTGTGACCTCGAGCAACAACTATTGCTCCTTTAGTCACCTTCCATGCACCATTTCCACAAATGAAATTGTGACCTTCTTCATCAAGTTGTGTAACAGAAATCAGATTGCGCATTAAACATGGAATGTGTCTCACCTTATTAATCTTCCAAACAGAACCATTTGCCATCTTCAATTTGATGTCCCCCATGCCAACAATATTCAGTGGCTCACCATCTGCAAGATATACTTTCCCATAGTTTCCAGTCACATAATTCTCCATTAATTCTTTGTGGGCAGTGTTGTGGAAAGACGCTCCCGAGTCCAAAACCCATGAATCTATCGGGCTATTAACAGATAGAAGTAACGCATCAGTGACAGATTCTGTAACAACGTTAGCTGCATCATTTTTATCATCACCGTTTTTCTTCGGTTCTTTGCAGTTCCTCTTCAAATCACCCTATTTACCATAATTCCAGCACTCAAATGTCCGCCCAGAATTGGACTGACTCCTCTTGCTCCTCGACATAGATCTGCTATTACTTCGATTGAAATTTCTATCATTACCTCTGCCCCTGTTTTCCACATTCAGAGCAGAACCTTTGAACGTTTCACCAGATCAATTTTACGAACCTCTTCAACAAGAATACGATCTTTAACTTTAACAAATTTCAGTTTAGCATTTCCAACTGAATTACTAATTGCTGTCCTCATAGGTTCCCAACTATTTGGTAGAGATGCTAACAAAATCAGGGCACTAACTTCATCCCCAAAATCAATCTCAACAGATAGCAATTGATTCACAATTATATTGAATTCATTCAAATGAGTAGTGACAGAAGTACCATCAACCATTCTTAAGTAAAAGAGTATTTTCATTAAGTGTACTTTGTTATTAGCAGATGGTTTCTCATACATATCAGAAAGAGCTTTCATCAGACCCATGGTGGTCTTCTCCTTTTCTACATTATGAGCAACCATCTTGGCTAGCATCATTTGAACAACTCCCAAAACCTCTCTATTAAGGAGTTTTCATTCAGCTTCATCCATCTTCTCTGGTTTCTCACTCAAATGAACATGAAGCTTCTTTCCATAGAGATAATCTTCAATCTGCATTCTCCAGAAGGCATAATCTGTCCCATCAAATCTTCCAATCCCATGTCCTATATTGTTCTCACTTGCCATTGTTTCCAATGCTCAGATCTAGCCTAGCTGCTCTAATACCAATTGTTAGGATTTGTATCTCCTAAATCCGACCAGCTTGAAACGATCTGTAAAAATTCAAGAAAGAAGAACATAAGAAGACACAAATTTATAGTGGTTTACTCAAATTGAGCTACGTCCACTTCAGCCACCACCAGATTTCACTATGAAGAAGAAGGAATACAGAGTTTTTGTTTCACACTTTATCTCTCTAGAATTATGTCTTCATAATATAAATCCTTAATAATCACAAATTTATATGGTAAACATTTAGGTAATAAACCTAAATAACTCTTGGTCAGACCCAAGCCCAAAACCAAAAAGAAAACCCTATAAACTCTAATTAACAATGTAGAGTTTATTATAAGTGTAGGCTCCATAACTCAACAGACTTTCAGTCTGGTTGACTGGTTGAACATCAACCATGTCAGTTGGATGATCAGATGGATTGTTTTTGTTGACTTGAATTTCATTGTCACTATCAGATTGGAAATTAGTTGCTTTTAATATGTTTGATACTTCATTAATTTCATTAGAATTATTTTCAACAGATTCATAAAATACAACATGGGTTGATTCTTCAACAGTTAGAGTTTGTTTATTGAAAACTCTATAGACTTTGTTGACTGAAGAATAACCTAGCATGATGCCAATATCTTCTTTGGCATCAAAAGCAGTTTGATGATTTTTGCCATTATTGTGAATAAAACACTTACAGTCGAATATCCTAAAGTATGATATTTTAGGAACTTTTCTATACTAAATTTTACAAGGTGAATCGTTTATTAATCATCAACCTATTTTCAGTGTAGCATGCTGTATTGATAACTTCTTCCCAAAGTTTTTGAGACACACCAAAATCAGCTAGCATTGATCTCGCTTCTTCTTTTAGTGTTCTGTTTCTCCTTTCAGCAACACCGTTTTGCTGTGTTGTTCTGTTACTAGACAACTCGTGTCTAATACTAAATTCCTCAAGGAAAGAGGACAAATTCTTATTTGTGAATTTTGTTTCTCTGTCACTTCTAATTTTTATAATGTTTAAGGATTTTTCATTTTATAGTCTTCTAAGAATTTTAATTAAATTAACATCAGTTTAATCCTTAGATACTAAAAATACTACCCAAGTAAACCTTGAGTAGTCATCAATTATGACCAGTGTATATCTCATTCCCCTTAATCTAGTTACTGAAATTGGACCAAACAGATCCATGTGTAGTAATTCCAGACATCTATCAGATTAGATATTCCCTTTGTTTTTAAAAGTTGATCTGATCTATTTGCCCATTTGACAAGCTGGACAGACATTGTCTTTATAAAATTTAGTTTAGGAATTCCAATTACAAGATCTTTTGTACATATATTATTAATTATTTTAAAGTTTAGGTGATTAAGTCTTTTATGCCATAACCAATTTTGGTCATTTTTGGCAATCATACACACGGGATTAGAAGATTTATTCTTCCAATTCATTTTATAGGAGTTTCCTACTCTACTTCATATCAATAGGGTGTTCCCTGCTGATCTCTAACAAGACATGCATGCTTTTGAAATTCTACTATGTGCCCATTATCGCACCTTTGACTTATGCTTATTAAATTATAACAATTTTTTTTACCAATAACACATTATTAACAGTAATGTTATTGTGGACAATCTTACCCTTACCCAAGGTTTTACCTTTCGAGTTATCTCCAAAAGTGATTTTTGGTCCAGTGCATTTTGATATGTCCGTCAGCAGCCGACTGTTGCCTATCATATGTCTGGAGCATCCGTTGTCTAGATACCATACTGAATCTTCCAAGCTACTGTCTTGTTTTACCTACATATATATATATATATACATTGATAGCTTTAGTACCCATATTCATTTGGGTCCATGGTTAATTAGTCCCTTGGAGATCCATACTTGAGTTATCTTTATGGATCTCCTATTTTGTGTTTTTAATAACGTGTATGTTTTTAGGCTTGGCAGATTTCTTTCCGCTTACTAAAGATCCGTTCATTTTAGAAAATGATTTTTGATAAGAGATTCTTGACTTTCTGTCAGATATTTGCTTACCAGACCAGCTGACTGCCCTATTCTTGGGCTTAAGCCAACTTGACTTTTAGTCAGTTGACTTAACATATTTAATTTCATCCTTAAGATTCTAGTTATCACAGTTTTGATTAGTTTGAGTGTCAGTTGAATTTCCCTTGACGAAACTTATGAAATCAAGTTTGCCTTTTACCGTGTTCAACTTGTTGCAGGACTCAGTTGAATTGCCCTCAACAAATCCCAAACCGGATTTGCATCCCAAACCGGATTTGCATCCGACAGGCCTTTGCTGCTCATGCAATTGCTTGAGAGCTTTTCTGGATTTGGTCCATGAACTAACCACATAGTTTATTCTTTAATTTTCAGTAGATAAACTTTGAACTGTTTCTTTGAGCTTCTCATTCTCAGTTGATAGCTCATTCATTTTGTTTTTCAAAACTTTTGGTTCATCATTTTGAGTTGAGAGACTTGTATTGTTAGATTTGTTTTTCAAATTTATTTCGTTAAAAAGGTCTGACAGTTTCTTGTGCTCAATGACCATGTCATTGAGTGTAGTAATTAAATCGTTTCTTGTGAATTCATCAAAGGTGAAATCAAATACCTCATTGTCATCTTTCATGAAGAATTTGACAATTTCTTCCTCACTTTCACTTGAGGAGCTCTCATCAGAATCACTTTCAGCCCATTTTCTCTTGCTTTCCTCAGCCATCAGAGCCTTCTATTCCTTCTTGTTCCTGGAAGATCTGTGATCCTCCTTGTACTTCCTCTCGAATGGCTTCTTTTCATCCCTTATGGGTTTCCTGCAGTCAACCATGAAGTGATTGGTCTGTCACAATTAAAATATTTTAAATTAGCATTAAATTCATTTTTATAATTATTTTTGTTAAGATTAGAGTTAGAATGATTCTTCCTCATGAATTTGCCAAATTTTTTGACAAATAATGACATCGCGTCGTCGCTGATCTGTTCAACAAACTTGGCAGATTTCGAAGCATGTGACTCTTCAACAGTCACCAATGCTTGTGTTGTGATGGAGGTGGATGGCTCCTCTTCATTCATTGAGTTTATCTCAAACTCATAGGTCTTCAGATCGGTAAAGAGATCATGTAGCTCGATCTTGTTAAGGTCATTGATTTCCCTCATAGCCATCGTTTTGATATCTCATTCTTTGGGAAAAGCTCTCATACCTTTGATAACAACTTCCCTATTGATATATACCTTTCTCAGGGTTAAGAGTTTGATGACTATGCTGTGAATATTTTGTCAAACTCAATCATAGTCTCACTCGGGCGCATCCTGATGCTGTCGAACTTTTGTGTGGAAACCATCAGCTTATTTTCTTTTGTTTGGTTACTTCCTTCACAGAGTTGAATTAGCTTCTCCCAGATCTCTTTAGAAGAGGAACATGATTTGATCTTGTTGAACATGTTCTTGTCCAATGTTTTGTAGAGGATGTCTTTGGCCACGTTGTCGAGGCTGGTCTTCCTCTTGTCTTCAACAGTCCACTTGTATCTAGGTTTCTCCATCATCTGAGGAGCACCCTCCGTTGTATTTGTGGTTGTGTTGACCTTTAATATCTTCATGGGACCATTTGTGATGACATACCACATGTCATCATCTTCTGCCGCCAGATGTGCTTGCATTTCCTTTGAGAACATTGGAATCTTGTTTAGGTAAGACATGATTATGATATATGTAGTAGCTTAGGAATAGAAAACATGGTTCTGATTAGGGATGACAACGGGTACCCTACCCGCCGAGTAGTGAAGTACCCATCCCCGTACCCGATTTCCATTTTACTACCCAACCCTGAACCCGACGTGTATCATTATATCTTCCTCATCCTCGATTTGCCGGGTACCCCATTACCCGAATAAAGTCTAAATTTATATATTTTACTATAAAAAATATTAATGAATAACTAAACAATAAATAACTTTATAGTAGTAATATCAAAATATAAAAAATAAACATTATTTAACTATATAAGAAGTTATAGATATCGAAAAACATAACAACTTTGTTATTACTATAATTGAAGAAGAAATATTGAAAAATCTTAAGAGATTAAGATAAAGAATGATAGGAGAGATATAATTTTTGATAGTTGAGGATGAAGAGAGAAGATAAAAGAGTGTTTATGAGGAAATAAGTTTTTTATAATAAAAAAAGAAGTACGGGAAATGATGAAGTGTGGGTAAATGTGGAGTGTGGATAAGATCAAATTAAATGATATAATTATTATAAAGATAATGATGGGATGTGAAAGGTCATATTAATATTTTGTAATAGATAAATAAATATATATGTATATATTAATATTAATATAGTCGGGTATCGGGTATTGGGTATCGGGTATCGGGTATCGGGTTTGGGTTTCGCATACTCCCCATGCCCGACCCCATACCCGATCGGGTACCTTCTCTCCTCCCCATACCCGACCTCGAACCCGAACCCGACCATCGGGTACCCACGGGTATCGGGCATACGGGTACTCATTGTCATCCCTAGCTCTGATACCACTTGTTAGGATAAAAAACAATAGTAAAAGGGGGGTTGAATACTGTTGTTCTATTTTTCACTTATATGCGATTTTAATCCTGCTAAGGATTGAAAATCTGTTTTTATTCTTGGACAAATCGTAGCAAGCTCTTGAACGGTTTCAAATGCGGAAAATGTTTGCAGGATTTGAAGTGGTATATATAAGAATGAATGAAGCAACTTAGCTGATAGCGGGTCTACTAATGGCAGCTCAGCTGATAGCGGGTCTACTAATGGCAGCTCTACTGTTAGCTGTTAGCGCTTCTTCAGTTGATGGCAACTCTGCTGTTAACGCTTCTTCAGCTTATGACAACTCTACTATTAGCGCTTCTTCAATTGATGGCAACTTTGCTGTTAACGCGTCTTCAGTTTTACATGCGCATTAACACATTACTGGACTTAGTTTTATTCATTCATTAAAATAATGCGTGATCATTTTAATTATCATAAGTTCATTTTAATCAATTAACACGTTTTTCATAATTCAACTAAATTTAACGATTTTCCCTTTAACTTAAAGTAACAATTTCCCCATTTTTCCTAATTAACTTAATTTAACACAATGCTTTTTGTAATAAATGGATGATTTAACCTAATAAAGTGTCCCATTTTGGAGAGTTTATCCACTACTACTAAGATGACGGTATTTCCTCTGTCTTGGGGAATATTTTTTATGAAGACATGTACATCTTTTAACATTTCCATCTAGAAGTACTCCAACTGTAGATTTTTGGTTGTTATTAATACTCCTGAATGACCACCCATTGGAGCTAAATGTGTAGCTGCGATCAAGATAGAACGAAGCTTGCTATCAAAGCCCACCACCAATTAGCCATTTTTACTCAGACTCTCATCGATGAAAGTGTAACATGGGAGATATATTTCATTTTTAGTTAACTCTTGAATGAGTTTAATCATATTGGGATTATATTACCAAGCTTCATTTATACGTTTAATGATTGGAGAATAGTAGACTGATAAACCATCACAATGTATCGTATTGTTATGACGAGATAGGGCATCAACCACTATGTTCTCTTTTCCTCTTTTGTATTGTACTAAGTTTGTAAAGTCATTTCTCATGTGCATGAATCTGGACTATTTGTTCTAGAAAGTGCTTCAACACTTCGTGGTCAGTCTTGACAATGAAGGGCTTAGAGCGATGGTATGATCACCATTTTCCACGACAAATGTAAGAGCTATTAGTTCGCGCTCATAGGTGGATGACGAGTTCTTGGTTGTTTGTATGGCTCGGTTGATAAAGTGATCAGTTTGTTCCCATGTATTAGTACTGCCCCGATTCCAATGTCGTTCGCATCAGTTTTCACCATAAATGGTTGTGCAAAGTCTGGCAGAGCTAGATAGGAGGTGTCATCATGGATTTCTTCAATTCCATGAATGCAATATGTGCTTCTAGCTTCCACTCAAATTTCCCTTTTTTAATAGGTTAGTTAAAGTCTTAGCAATTAATCTATACCCCTTTATGAACCTTTCATAGTAACACGTTAAACCTAGAACTCCTCGTAGTTGCTTGATTGATTGGGGATTAGCCATGTTTCCATTTCTTGTAACTTCTTAGGGTCAGTCGTGACTCATTCTTTGTCAATGATTTAGCCCAGGTATGATATTCATATTCAACCAAATTTACATTTTTT
The DNA here is from genome assembly GCF_907164915.1 of Impatiens glandulifera. Classification (NCBI taxonomy): domain Eukaryota; kingdom Viridiplantae; phylum Streptophyta; class Magnoliopsida; order Ericales; family Balsaminaceae; genus Impatiens; species Impatiens glandulifera. The sequence continues at coordinate 45,300,997 of NC_061865.1, read as the reverse complement.
CCTATTAAGAAGTAAACCATTAGTTCTCAACCATTCCATAACTAACCTTAGATAATGCAGGTGCTCCCGTCTCGAATTTCTATAGATTAGGATGTTATCAAAGAAGACAAGGACAAACTTCTAAAGGTACGATTTAAATATCTTATCCATTAGGCTTTCAAATGTAGAGAGTGCATTAGTTTATCCGAATGATATTACCAAAAACTCATATAAACCTTCATGTGTTCTAAATATTGTTTTGTGGTGGTCTATAAGTTTCATTCGGCTTTCAAGATAACTGTACGAAGGTCTAATTTGGAAAAATTCTTGAACCGTGTAAATCTTCTAATAGTTCTTCAATCAAAGGTATAGGAAATTTGTCTGTTATGATGGCAACATTTAATTTTCTATAATACAAACAATTTTTTATTTCAATCTCATATGTATTTTTTATTTATTTATATATTATAATTTTTGAATTTTTAATGAATTTTTATAATTAGTTTACAATTAAGTTTAAAATAATTAGATGATATTATAATATTGTGATGTAATTTATAAGTTTCAAAAATATATGAGTTAATATTAAAAAGTTGATGTAAAGAAAAATATTATAAGAATTCTTTTGAGTTTGAGAATGGATTTTTCGATTGGAGAATATTATTTTTTGATGCGACATTTACACCAAAATGAGTTTAAAAATGAGTTTTTCGGTTGGAGATAGTCTACAATATCAAAATGATACTTTTTAACAATCCAATTACAAAACAACATGTGTCCCCAATCAAAATTACTCGCAGAGAAGTAAAAATCCCAAGAAAGGTCATCTCTTGCTTCATTGGGCTATAAACCAACAAGTACACAAGGTAATCCAAGAAAGGTAACTTTTCCAATATTTATTAAAAAAATTATCATTTCTTAAAATTTGAACCTAAATTAGTATCACTATTCATTTTTAAAGTTGAAATATTTTATATCTCCAATTTTTCTTAAATAAATAAAAAAAGCATATAATATGTTTGACCTACCATAATAATAGGATGCTTCGACTGCATATATTAACAGAATTAAGCAGTGATAGGTCAAATACCACTTCTTCCCATAGGTATTTCGTCTTCTACTGTGACCATAACCAATTTAGGGGCAAAACAAATTGCCACCTTCTTTTCACATGCAAGACATGCAGTCAATGGCTACAATAGTCAGTCATCCATACAAAGAAGAAGGCCATTCACATTTAAAGCACTCTTTACAAGAGCTGGTTGGTATAATGGTTAGAAAACTTACCAACTATTTTCCAGACTAGCTCCTCATACCACCACCAAGGATCCAATTATTTCTATCTTCATAGAGGAACCTATTTAATACTCTCTTAGAAATTCTTTTACTACTTTTTATATCTTCTTAATATTCTCTCATAAAAAACAATACTCTATATCTTTAATATTTTCTTTCTAATTAAGATTGGTAACAATAATATGTGCTTTATAAAATATATTGAAAGTGTTGGTATAAATTATATAGAACTATGAGTTAAATGAATTATAATAAAACTATAGCCGAAAAACATTTAGATTTTGTATAATTATTCATATTTGACTATTGACACATGGGGATGTAGCTCAAATGGTAGAGCGCTCGCTTTGCATGCGAGAGGCACGGGGTTCGATCCCCCGCATCTCCATGATTCTTTTATTTATTAATTTCATGTGGTTCAAATTCTTACCTCAAGATGATCACACAAGACAACATCAAATCAATTTTTATCACCAAAAAGATATGCTAAACTATATAAGACTCATAAATTTAAGTTACCTAGTGTTCCTTGACAGTTTCCTACCGCTGCCATAAATGTATCACCTGCTAGCAATTTCTGAAATTTAAAGACCAACGATATACTTATATAAAGACCAACCAAGATAAAAGAAGAAGTCTATTCACATATGTGCCAACTTTCCTCCAAAAGAAATGACCACATGGTTGACGTAATTTATTGATCATCAAAAAATTATATATCATGTACAATTTTTATAAAAGGGCCCAACTGGGTTCGAACCGGTGACCTCTTGATCTGCAGTCAAATGCTCTACCACTGAGCTATGGACCCATTTATTCAAAAATGAAACACAAGACTGAGCTATGGACCCATTTGTTCAAAAATGAAACACAAGATTATCTGTCACTTCAATCTAGTAAGTATCAAAACATATGTGTGCTAACATTTATTGATGATTTATCTAAAAAGAATTTGGTATATTTTTTCCCTAAGAAATCAAAAGTATTTGAGAAATTCAAGGCTTTCAAGTTACTGGTAATGACTCATAGAGGTGGTGAATTCACCTATGTTGAGTTTAATGAATTTTGTTAATCAAATGAGGTAATAAGAAATCTCACAACTCACCATACACCTCAACAGAGAAAAAAGAACATAAACATTATGAATGTTGTGCGAAGAAGTATGCTATTAAATAAAAAAAATACCTAAATATTTCTGACCAGTTCAGTGGGGTGTACACATTCTAAAAAGAAGTTTCACAGCTTTTTTAAAGAAGAAAACACATGAATAAGCTTCGAGCAACATCAATCCATCTTTATGACATTTTAAGATTTTTGACAGCCTTGGTTTTGTGAATATTCCAGATCAAAGGAGGGTTAAACTAAATAAAAGAAGACACTTCAATTTTCTTGGAGTAAGTAATGAGTCCAAAATTTATCGATGATATGATCCAATTTCCAAGAAAATTGTAGTTAGTAAAGATGAGGTGATTGAAGAAAATGAATATTAGGATTAGAATTTGAAAAGTTATTTTCAATTAGATTCTTGATCTAGAACGGGAAGAAGAAGAATGTGATGCTGAATTAGATTAAGATACCCGATGCTGCCTTGGCATTTTCCTTTTCAGCCACCACAATCTCACATCATGTCCTCTCTGCCCAAATCTCTAGATGATCACTAGCAGTGGCCCTAAATGTATCACCCGCTGCAAGCAATATCAGGCAATTTAACAGAAAAACGCATGCCTTTGAAGGATACAATGTTACTTATATAATGATCGAAGGATAAAAAAATAAATCTCTTCAGAAAAATATAAGGATGCTAAGCTGAAAAACATTGTAAGGCATTAGTTAGACTATTTCATTGCCACTTCTAAGGATAACTATTTGATGGAAACAAGCATGGACAGATAATCACCTTTTTCCCTTCCTTCTTTAACCTATGTGTCAAAATATCATGTAGATCTTTTAAAAAGGGCCCAACCGGGTTCGAACCGGTGACCTCTTGATCTGCAGTCAAATGCTCTACCACTGAGCTATGGACCCCTATGTTCAATTGACTTCATTTTGTTTTAAAGACGAAAAACAAGGTTTTGTGAGTGGCGGTGAAATTTAGATAGAAATGCTGTATTGAATTCAGATTGAATTAATATATTGTAACATATGTAAAGGTCATATTTTATTAGATATAATTAATTTATTATAGGTTTGATCAGGTAGATTGGTTGATTTTGTAATGTTATGACCCACAAAAGTGGGGTTTCTAATATGAATAAATGAATACAAGCTTGTAATGTTAGATGTTAGAGAATTTCAAAAAATAAAATGGATATCTAAAATAAGTTTGAACCAATAGCATTAACTATTAATTAATATGAATAAAATTTTTAAGCATACCACATAGCCTCCTCTGGGATCAAGCTTTGTCACATTCAAACCAGTTATTGCAACTGCCTGTCAATTTAGGAAGTTAATTTCATCAACAAAACATGTTAAATGGATCCTAATGGAAACAAAACAAATATGCAGCAAGAGATCACAATTTCTTCAGAAACAAAGAATGGCTATGCGCAGTTTGTGGGTGAAAAGTTAGTGAAGCTATGAAAACTCATTGTTTGTTATAAAAGTAAAACTTAGTCCAGAAAGAAAGAGAATGAAAGTCACCTCATTGAACTCCTTTTTTCTTGTGGAAGCATATGACGTTGGAAGTCTAGCAAGTTACAACATTCCTAAGTAAAACCTGTATTATAGGGTGTGTTTAATAAAACTGAAAAATCAAGTACTAAAGGTTGAATACTGAATTTTAAGTATTCAATTAGTTAAGTGACTGAAAATTAAATGCTAAAAAAACTAAATAAAAATATATAAATTTAATTACTTTGATATTTTGATTTTGATAAAATATGGAACTAATGTTAGAAAGTACTTAAAACTATTTTACCATTATTGTGAAATAATTTGATAAATCTGCATGTGTTAAAGTTGTCTTTAAACGCTCTTACTCTATTACCAAGTTAAATAGTAAATAACTTACCGAATTAAACCAAATATTTTAGCTTAATTTGAATTCGGTCTAAATACTTAAGTGATTTTAAATTACAATCATCAAATTAACTTAATTCAAAAAAGTACAAAATCATTTAGATTAAGTGATATGTTTTCAAACATCACCTTAGTAAATATGTGATTGACATGATCTACACTATAGAAAGTTGAATTTCTTTAATGCTTGAAAATGCACGATTTGTAACATATGTAAAATGAACTTAGTAACTGAAAATCTGTTAAATTGGGAATTATTTGATCAAAATAAAGCAGTTTGCATCTTATTTCACCCAATCTCGGCTTTTGTAGGAGGATTCATGTCAGAACTATAGACTTATGCAATGTAGCCTTTAGAAATCAAATTTCTTGAAGATAATATGTAAACTAGTGGAAATTGGACAAAAGAAAAAATAAATTTACTGCGTACATGACAAAATCAGAAGACTTACATTTGGTGCACCAGAAACAATTTTGGTTACAGTTTTTTTGCGAGCAATCGATTCTTCCATCAAGCTGTAGTTAGTGAGTAAACCTATACAAGAAAAAGAAATAGTTGCTACATCATCATTAGAACACAATTACAGGTGATGATGGAATATAATTTAAGGTTCAAATGCTTACATCCAGATGTATGATACAAGACAACATCAACTCCTTGCTCTTTACCTCTTTTCACAGCCTGTGAAAAACTATCAAGGAAGAACTTAAGAATGATTGCCAGAAGTTTTGTCACCAACAAGATAGGCTAAACTAGATAAGACAGACTCATAATCTTAAGATGCCCTTTCATCCACCACGATCTCACATTCTGTCCTCTCTGTCCTAAAATTGAATAGACCAGCACTTCTACTCACAAAATCTAGATTGGAAGCTACACATACAGAATGTTAGAGGCTTTACAAAATTAAACTTATCCATAATCAATGTTACAGCAGTTACAGCAGTTATAGCAGTTACTTTAAGGAAATATCTATATGTGAAGTGGAGTATTAATGATTTTGTCATATATTACAAAAAACTTCTATAATTTTATTTTAACCATTAAAAAATGGTCAACAGGATTTTCCCCCAAGCCAATACATGTTAAGATCATCATTTATATTGCTCAACTAGCCCATTAGGTTAACATCAATTTTAGCAATTATGATGATATCAAGGATCATTTGGTTGATCATTTAGTCATCAGTAATGTTCTAGTTGGTCAGGATTAACAAGTCAAAGAAACCAACCTATTCATGTTCCCTCCCCCATAAACACTAAAGGAAGAGATAAAATGTTAACCAACCTATTCAACCCATTGTTAGAACAGTAACGTATTGTAACTTTTCATTAAAGAACTCAGACCTCCCTCTCTCAGTTTTGTTGTCATTTTATAACTTGAAATGTTAAGGAACTATAAGGGAAGAAGTGTCTTACTTACCTCCATTAACACCTGCAATCATGATCAAGGCTGGTTTCCTTGTATAAGATACAAATGCTTCCAAATTAGAACACCACATAGCAATGCATGTGATATCAATGTTACAATATCACCAACCTGAAACCAAGTTGAATCTCTGTTTTCTTTGATTTCTTAGTTACTCCTTTTCAAGATATTCTACAAAGAAGATAAACTTTAAACCTAAATCAGTTAAACTCCCCACGATCTTAACAGTAATCTTCGGTCCAAAATCAGCTACTAGATGAGATAAGAGTACACAACATTTTCAAGAACTAATCATCGTATAGAAAACACTCTCACTTTTTAAAGCATACTACTGCAAATCCGTCAGATAATCCAACATTAGAAGATAAGAACTAGCAACAAAATAGGTAAAATTTTCAGTCAAATCCTTAGTTAAAAATAGGAGCAAAAAGTAAAGAAGAAAGGAATAAGTGAACGGTGTCGGAGAGATTTCAAGTTGTCTCGAGTCTTTGAGAATCCAGAAAAGAGCTTATCAACGTTGTTTTTCGCCTTCTCCTTTATAAACCTGCCAAGGCGGGTGCAGATTCCAGTCTGGCCAGCGGAACATATGAACCGGGAAAGGCAGGACCGACTGGTCAGAAATGAGGGGAACTGGTTAGGAGGAAGTTTGTACACGTTTATACCAATGAGGGAATTGATTGCATGATGAGATGAAACAGACGCTATTTTGATAATGGATGAGAGACCGGAAAAGGGAAATTTGAAGAGATTTTGATAATGGATGAAATTCTAATGACCCCTCTTATAAACTTTACAAAAATGACTTTTTCGGCATGCGAAATGTCCGTCTTGTCCCTGTGAGTGCCCCGGTACCGCATAATATATAATACGCGTGAAGTTAATTACATATTACGCGTGAAGTTCATTAAATATTACGCGTGAAGTGCATTATAGATAAATCACTTCACGCGTAATATGTAATGAATTTTACGTGTATTACATATTAACTCTAATATATAAACCTTACCTCATTTGGGACACTCATTTTAAAAGCGTTCTAACTCTCATCCCCTATTCTCTCTCCAACTCTCCACGACTATCTCCAACGCAGCCGCCACGGACTCTCCCCCCTTCTCGATCCTGCTCCCAAAACTATAAACTCTGCAATGCAGCCTCCACTGACTCTTCCCCTTTCTCCCTCCCGCTCCTAAAACCCTGAACTCTCCAACGCAACTGTCACAGACTCTTCCTCTCCCTAAACTCTAATCCCCACCCCCACGACTCTCTGTTCAATGTCAGCAGCCAACAGAGGTCGAAGAAGACCCACGACTCTCCGTTCTCAAATGAGTATGTTCATTTTATGTTATAATTAGTTGATTTAATGATTTCTTAGTCAGTGACATGATTTTATGAACACTATGTTATATACTATAGTTGATAACTCCTAGATGCAAATACTATGTTATTAACAAAGAGGACCCTCACGTGTATTGCTCACACGTATTCCCCACTAAAGAGGAGTTTTCTACTAGGTTTCATGGAAATTCAATGTGGCAAAAATTTCCCACAAGTTTGCTTCAACGGACCTATTGGTTAGGGCTCTCATCCATTGCAGCAAACTTCTGGGAAGTTGCTACATTGAATTTCCACAAAACCCTAGTAAGAAACTCTTCATCAGTTATGGTTGACGCCATCTTCAAAAAGCAACAACAAAAGTAAGTAAAAATTGTGAGTGAGTACATTACAATACGCATGAGAAGAATTATACAATAAGCGTCTTGCAATGCTCCTCACACGTATTATTAATACATTCAACTTTTTAGTTCAAATAATTATCGTTTAACTATTTTCAATTGCAACTCAAATAATTTTTTACTATGATGGAGAGTGGAAAATTACGGGTGATGTTAGTCATTTTAATGTAAAGTCATCCAAAGGGTTGAATGTTCCCCTAAATTCTACATAATTTATGCTACTAATGTTTACAAATTTAGATATTGTATCACCGTTTATCCCCCCCGGTCTATGTCCCATTCCATAGCTTATCATGTGCTTGTGAGACACGTGGCAATATAGAAGGACTACCGTGAGGCAGCTCAAGGTTCAATGATTTCAATCTTGGTTTGCGTGCCAGGCATCTTTTAAAACGAAACATTTAGTTTTTAAAAGATTTTGAAAATACCTGGAGCGGTAAGAAATTAATTATGTAAAATAATTAATCTTTTGTTCAAACATTAATAACCTAGGAGGCTAAACAACAATTTAACCTGACCCGATTTAAATTAATTAAACATAATCAATTTAAAGATTATTCATTTGAAAATCAGAGTCGCCAAGAGATTTTATGAAAATCAATAAATGATACGTGTACAAACGTATTTATACCAAAGTTTCTGAAAAAAGTGGTTCGTTGTATGTTTACGTTCGAGAAAGGGCTTTCGCGCTATGTCCTCTACGCCCGCCTAAGGACGATTTTCAAAATTCTTCTAAAATAGACAAAGTCTGGCTTCTATAAATCTAATTATAACATTCCTTATCTTTAATTAGTAGTCCAGGGGTCCTAAATGAGGATAGACTTTAAATAATTGTACAAAATCATTTAAAGGAGGTGTGTACCTGTTGTGTTGGGGTTCAGATTTAACAAAACCTGAAAATATCAGAAAAAAATATTAGAGAGTATAACCAAACAAGACCTAGAAAAAGAAAATTGCTTTGGGAAAAATCCCAGAGAATCTTGAGAGTTAACTTTATGACCTTGAAAATACCATTTTTCGAAAATATGGGCTTGGTTCCAGAATAGTTTTGGATTTTTTTTTAAAATTGAAACCAAACGGGCCTAAGGATTAAACCCTAGGTTCGAGTCCGATCTTGTCAATTTGGGCTTAGTAAGGTTGAAGAGGTTCAATTTTGAGTGAGGATTCGGACTTAGGCCTAGGGCTATAACGTTCTTAGGCTAAATGGGGGTTTGATCCTAGGCTAGGGCTAGGGTTTGGCCTAGGCTAAGATGAGGCTAGGCTTAATTGTTGGTCCTAGGTTAGGTGTCAAGGTCAATCCTAGGTCAAGTGACAAGGTTTGTCCTAGGTTAATTTGGTCTAGGCTAGTTTTATCGGCCCTAAGACAACTCTCTCGGTCGGGTAGCACAGTCTTGGGCGGTTTTTCTCGGTCCTAAGACAAAATTCCAGGACCGGCTGTTCTTATTTTGGTCTGAAACTTCAGAAGACCATAACTTTTGATTGAGATGTCCAAATCACAATCCGTAAGTTGCTGTAGGTTCATATAATCATGAAGAACAAAAGCTCTAACATAAATTACAATTTTTAAAATCATAAGAGAATCAATTTTAAAACACCATTTCTAGGTCAAAATTTGGGATCTTTTAAATTAGGTAATTTCAAGGCCTGATTTTTGTTCCATCAGCTTTGAAATGATGAATATAGTTAATCCATACCAAACAAAAACATCATTACATCATTAAAATGATTTTTGAAGATTGAATCAAAATCTAACTTTTTCAAAAACTAAATTTGATCAAACATGATCAAAAGGGTGAAATAGTTACTTGGAATTCATCCCTACATATTAAGAATCATGTATAACTACTAATTGAATCAACAAATCCAACTTATAAGCAAGAACATGAAATCTCAAAAATCCAGATTTTTAACATTTTTTCCAAAATTTCAATTTGATCAAACATGATCAAAACATGATTACAGTTACTTAGAAATCATCAAACCATGTATACAAACATGTAATACAACTATTTGAACCAACAAAATCAGATTAACAGCAAAAACACAAAGTTTTAAAATTCAAATTTTCAAGTTTTTTTCTCAAATTTCAATTTTGATCAAACATGATCAAAACTTGATTACAGTTGTATGGAAATGATTCAAACATGTTTATAAACATATATAACAACAATCTGAATAAAAAAAAAATCCAAATTTAAACCAAAAACACAACATTTAAAAAAATCCAATTTTCAAACTTATTTTTGCAAAATTCTGTTCTAGGTTGATTTGATCGGTTTTCTTTCAACAAAAATCTTACACATGATATATATAATTATTCTCTACAAAGAAATCACACAATCAAGCATAAGAACACGACCAAAGTGATTAAACAAGAAATTTTGAAGAAATTCAAAATTTTCAATTACTAATCAATATTTAAGGCTTCTGGAATCATACCAACAGCTGGAAAACATTTCTGGGAGTTGTTGAAAGTGATCCAGAAGCTTGGATCGAAGCTTGGCTCGCTGGAGAAAGTTTTGAAAAAAAACTATTCTTCGTCGGAATCTGTAGGTCTTCAATAGGATTGAATTGATGTGTAATTCTTGGTTATTGTTTGATGGATTGGTATTAGGATGGTAGGGGAATATTTATAGGTGGAAAGGTCGGTTGTAGAAGGCCAATTCAACTTGATTTTGATCGTCGGCGTTCTTATCCCTAAAATCTTATCCGGCAGCTGGCAGCCTTATCTCGGTGAAGACAAGGCTTCTAGATAAGGGGGAAACGTAGGCGCTGACGAGGGGATCACGTGGGTGAAAAAATAAACGGATTTGATCATCTGTAGCCGAAGTTAGAGCTTTTGGAAGGTTGGACGCCGGCGACGATTGCGAATCCAGCGACCCCTGCATCCCAGTGAAGAAGATGAACAAAATGGTGTCGTTTTGAGTAACGAAACGCCGAGTTCTGTCTGGTTCCGTTAGCGGTCAACCTAGTTGAATAACGGGGTTAGTCTATCCCGTTAGTTGATCCGGTGCGGGCGTGCGCGTGTGGTTCCGCTACAGCTGAATTTCTGGCGCGCTCTTGGCTGTCGGATGAGATCTGAGCGCTCATCAGATGGTCCAAGATCTTGATGCAAAGTTTAAACATAAAATCAGCCACACATGATTATGCAATTTTAATATTATTTAAAAGGTTATTAAAAATCGAATTTAATTCCTTTTAAATCCATTTTTTCACCAAAAATTTCACAAAGATTATTTCTAGATTCATAATAACAATTATGATCGTATTTTACTTTTTTGGGAATTTTGGGGTATTTTATTTAATTAGTTTAAGTCATGAATTAAACATAAATCATGAATAAATCCTAATTAAATATTTTTAACCCCTTGGTCTAATTTGGGTAAAATATATACAAATATTTTATCCTCAAATTATTTTTGGAATTTTGGAAAGTTTCCTTAATTAAGGTTTAATTATCACAATAATTAATCCTTAATTAGGTTTTAATTCCTTCTTTCAAATTATTTTGAATATAAAAATTCAAAATATTATTTTAATATTATTAAACATAATAATATTATTTTGCAAATAGGGTAAGTCAAATTTTCATGCTTACAGATATGATTTAGTTTTTCAAACCAAGTATAATACTCTAGGTATGGATGTCAAATTTTCTACTATAACTGATATCAAACAAGATATGAATATGAAGTTCTTTTTAGCTTAAACAATGTCAATCCACCATTGCACTATATTGTGTGTCTTTTTAGTAGAGAAGTCACTACCTAGAAACCCAACTCAAGAAAGTGTAGTGGTTACAGAAAATCATGATCCTGACGTATTCCTGATATTTTAGCAGCATGAAGATGTCTTTGAAACTCAAAATGACATATTAGTAAATGAAGAAGACCCATGTTTGCGTCTGAATGAGGGGTTAGTGATTGGGTTGTTAGTAACCCATGTTGGCGTCTGAATTAGGGAATTGGTGATTGAGTTACTAGTATCACACCAAGTAATGATTGGATTGCTACTACCAAACCAAGTAGTGATTGGGTTGCTAATACCAATCTAAGCAATGATTGAGTTGCTAGTACCATACCAAGTAGTGAAAATCCGATACCTAAGACATTAACTTGTGAAATCATATTGGAAGTGAGTACGTTGTTTGAGAATAAAAAAGAATTCAACTGAGGTTACATAAATATGCAATGACTAATCATTTTGAATTCAAAGTGTAGAAGTCAATAAAATATCTTTGGTATGTGAAATGTTTGGATGAGAATTGCAAGTGGAGATTGCGTACTGTGAAAATAAAATTCTCGGAGATGTTTGAGATTCGAAAATTTGTAAAAAAATCACACATGTTTAATTATGACGAGGCAAGCACTATCATGGGTTATTGAGGAATGCATGAAGAGTAATTACATGGACCATCACCATGACCAAATGCCTAAGAAAAATAATGGAAGAAATGTAGAGAAATTATGAAATAAATATGAGTTATAATAAGGATTGGAGATCCATGTAAATTGACGATGCGCAGAACTGTAGCGGATTCCTATGGTAAATTGACATCATATTTGTACATGTTAGAGATAAATTATCCGGGTACCATAACAGACATCTAGACAGATGATCTCGTCCATTTCATGTATATGTTCATGTCCCTAGGCGTCTTAGTTAGGGGTTTCAGAAGTTGTTGTCGTCCTATATTGTGCGTTGATGTCAGTTTTCTTAAACACAAGATTGGAGGTAAACTATTGGTGGCTATATCATTGGATACAAATGAACAACTTTATCCTATTACTTTTGGCGTTGTTGATTTAGAAAATAATAACTCATGGCATATTTCATGCAAAAACTAAGAGAAACAATTGAGTCAGTCCTGAATCTCATCTTCGTATCCGATAGATACCCAAGTATTGTCAATGCCTTGTGTGTGGTTTTTCCAGAAGCATATCACGATAAATGCACATAACACATCAAGATTAATATTATGGCCAAATTTAAAACTGATCACTACCACAAAAAGTTTGATTTGGCTTCTCGCGCATACACAGTCTCAAAGTTTAATCGGCATTTTGACAATATCAAGACTAAGGACCCTCATATTTTCGTCTATTTGGAAGATATTGGGTTGGAGAGATGAAGTCGTACATTTTTCCCCGGTAAACGATATAATCAAATGACAAGCAATTACGCCGAGAGTCTAAATAGTCAGAGCATGAATGCTAGAAAGTATCCCATAACAATATTAGCTGACTATTTAAGATTCACAATACAATAATGGTTTCATAATAGTAGAGAAAAATCGTCCAATGACACAGAACGTTTATTTCAATATTATGAAAAGTTCATACGTGAGAAAGTCTAGAAGGTTAAATTATATAACGTCAATCCACTTAACTAATTTGAGTTTTATGCGCATGATGGTGAATCTGATTTTAATGTTGACTTCAAATGAATGACATGTAATTGTAGGGTATTTGATGTATCTGGTCTTCCTTGTACTCGTGCCATGGCTGATGTCCGTACCTGGAAATTGGATCCCTATGACTTTTGCTCAAGGTAACCAATTTCTCACATGTTGAATCTATCTAACCAATTGCTCACATGTTGAATCGTTATCTTTTCCATATATTACTCAACTGAATCGTGGTAGAATGCATATGCGAAGACATGTTATCTAGTTTGTCATGAAGATGCTTGGGATATTCTCGAAAATATCAAACAACGAGTGTGCCTAAAATCACCTTTTAAGGCCATGAAAGGATAGTCAATAACAAAGCGTAGGTCATCTCAAGATGAGCCTCATAAGGTTTGGAGACGATGCAGCTCATTTGGTGGTCAAGATCATAACAGGGCAACTTGAAAAGTAGTGATGTCTACACCATCTATCGCACGAGCATCATCATCTTAGCATAATGAGTCATCATCTCAGTAGCATGAGCCTTTAACTTGAACTTGAATTTGTGATTTCATGTGTGGCATTTCTTTAAGTCCTCTTAATGTTGAATAATTTTATGAATAATTGTAATTTATGATTTTATGTGTGGTATTACCTTAGGTTAATAATTGTATTTTTTGCTTTCTTGTGTGGCATTATCTTAGGTTAATAATTGTATTTTATGATTTCATGTATGTCATTACCTTAGGTTAATGATTGAGAAATATGTGTGTTAATTATAGTATACTAATAAATAAAAAGAAAAAAAGAACATATATATCCAGAGAAAGGGAAAAGAAGAAACTTGTAGCATACCCGTGATAACTCAAGGTATATGATTGACTCTCCTAATGCATTGTTAACCAAAATTATTTTACTCAACTTTTCAAGAGTTTCCTAATGGAATGCGTGTCGCCGCAGTCGCAACCATCGAAAAATATAAGGCTCCCTTGGATGGATATGCATTTACGTGGTTGGTGCTTCTCTAGTATGTATGTTACTCTTGGCGACCGACTTCATCAACAGTTTACGTACCAAAAATTATTGGTGTTCGGCAAGTTATTCACTATCAACGACGCCATCTCAGTCGTAGTCTTGAAGATGCTAGTGGAATTAACTACCTTATAGTTTGGCGGTAGAGACCAACTCATTAAACTATGTTACACCACCATCATATATGTATGTGCCGATAGAGAAGGCACCAAATGCCTAAACAAGACAAGAACTAACTATACATTTAACACAAACAAATCACACGGGGATCGGCCCTACGCACCGGACACTAATTTTTAACACCCAAGTAATTAAATAAATTTCGTAAATAAATAAATTAAAAGTATCGAAATATTAAAAATGAATACAGGAATCAGGCAATGTGGCCAAGATATACTAAAAAAATAGGACAACAGGTTAAGCACATATCCCGCAAACACACTTAACCATTTAATTAGGTGCAGAACTTGTCGTATGACGGGCTCAAACCTAGGACCTTAGGTGGTTGAGAATATTCACCTCTTATTGCTGCTATGCTAGAAGAGGGGATAAAAATGTGGTCAAAAGGGGTTAATCACATAGCTCGCAAACACACTTAACAATTTAAAGAGGCGCATAACTTCTCGCCTGACGGGCTCAAACCTAGGACCTCTCAAGGAGGCTGAAAATATTCATATCTTATTGTCGCTAGGATAAAATAGTGGATGACAAAGATATAGTAAAATAAAATACTACTAAATAAATAAATAATAATAATGGAAGATTAAAATATTAAATGGAATAAATAAAAATAAAAATATATTGTTTTGAAATTTAATGTTAGTTTAATTCTTTGTAGAAAATAAAAAAAAATAGTGCAGAAAAGGATTGAGGAAATGTAAGAAATTAAAAAAGATTTTGAATTTATTTGACAGTGATCCAGTGTAGTAGAAACTAGGAGAAAGCGTTACAGCAGGTCATCTAACGCTCGTTAACCTTTTAGTAATAATCCAAAGTCCAGGAATGAGCCAAGCCCACTAAACGGAAAAACTAATTTTACCTTGACAGAACGCCTGAATACAATTAGTTGCTAACGGATCGTTAACGGTTAGAAAACGGAACGCCAAAAATCGTGGGAGATTAGAGTACGTGACTATTCATCTTCTTTGATGAAGAACTCAAGAACATATTAAAGATGATAAACGATAAAATTGTAACTTCCTCTATGAGAAACCATTCGACGTGAGATCAAGCCCATACTGAACGCGACGACATAAGGAATTTTCCTGCATTGCCAAGATCTAGTCTTGATGCCCAAGTCTCGTTGATTTCAAGCTGTAACAAATGAAGGTTAATATGGGGATTTCAGTTTGAGAGTGATCAGTTAGATCAAATCTTGAAATAAATTTGATAGAAAGTTACTCTAGGACTCTATGAAGATTTTTACACTATTTTTAAGTGACAATTTTACTTGTAATTAAAGAACACGATTGAAATTTGTTCTAGAATACTTTAGTTCATATCTACTTCATTTCCTTACCATTTCTTGTTTCATTTGTTTGCTTATAATCCTAAATTTACCTATGAATTAATTTCTTAATAAAAACTTAAAGAATTATCTTTGAAAAGATTCACCTAATTTAGAACTAGACTGAAAATTTTAAATTGTCTCCTTTGAGTGTAAACTTGAAGAAGATGACAAAAAAATATTTTATGAACGATTTGAAATATGTTGGTGAAAAGAAATTGATCATGTGTTGAGATTTGATGACTGGCAAGAATGGTACAGGTTCTGTGAATTTGTTTTCAAAATTTTTTGGTTAGGCTTTTTTAGTGATTCTTGTTTTGATTTAAATGCATAATTGAGTTCTTAGGATGATTTCATGTTGATTAGAATAAAAATTGAATTGTTGTAATTACATTTGAAGAATCTAAATATTTTTTTATCTCTTCTTCCTTTGTCCAGCGAGACTCCGACCAATGCTACAAGTTGGGTTAGGACTTCCAGTTTGCTTAGACACATTCAAATCAATTGTTAAGTTTGTCTATGGCTTTAGAAATCAAGATAATTGAGCCAAATGAATTATGTTATAGGCATAAACTTTTGATTCAAATTAAAAAATTCATTGTGATTTATATTCTTTAATTGACATTCAGTTGAGTTTTTCTTGATTTCATATAAATCATAGTGTAACACCCAGAAATCTCTTGTCCCGGAAAAGTTTGAGATTCTAGAAATTTCAACATCGGTTTGTGTGTCGAAAATATTTTAATAAGACATTATTTAAAAGATTTGTACAAAAAATTATTTTGATTAATTATAACAATAATTAATTTTTTTATGATCAATTTTAAATAATTTTTTGGATTTAAAATAATCAAATCACAATTGCTTAAAAGAAACATGTATTTTTAAATAAATTAAAAAATATATATTTAAAAGATTATTTATTTGATGAAAGAGTCACCAATTAGTTTTTGATTTAAAATCAATAAAATATTTTATATACGTATATAAACGTAATTTTAACAAAAGATTCTTTTAAATTCGATATTTGGTGATACTCTAAAAAAGGTTTCCGCACTATATCCTCCGCACCCGTTAGAGAATGATCTTTAATTTATAAAAAAATCTTATCTTTTAAAAAAATTGTTTTATTACATTTTAATTGACCAATTATTTTTTAAATCCTAATATGCATAGTTTTATTGCATTTAAAATTATAAAATAATATTTAAATGTTGGTACTATGATCGAGGGAGATGATTATCGGGAAGGGTACCTGAAAAATATTAGTGTAAGATGTTAGAATTTAGAAATAAATTAAAGCAGACTCTTATCAAAAAAAAATTTATAAGGATATTTTAAAAATATTTTGAAACCGTTTTCTATTTTTTTAGTTTTTTTGAAAATGGTTTGGCGCTTTTAATTTAATAATAACAATTTTTAAAATTAAAATCCCAAACAAATGGGTCTTAGGACCGGTCCTCTAGGTCGAGGGTTTTGATCTCTCGGTCGCGGTCTAAAACTCCTTCGTTCGGGGTGTTGGACTCTTGATTGAGTGTGAGAGATCCTCTGTCGAGCCTAAGATTCCTCGATTGGGTGTAGGAGAGTTCTCGGTCTAGGCCGAGATTCCTCGGTCGGGTGCGAGAGATTCTCGGTCGTGGCCAATATTCTTCGATCGGATGCGGAAGTCCATCGGTTAGGTGTAGGGAAGTTCTCGGTCGAGGAAAAGATTCCTCATTCGAAAACCATGACGGGCTTATTTTTTCGGTAGAAAATCTAGCTCATGCTAAAAATCCATCGGTCGGGTGCGGGGTTTCTCGGTCGGGTACTGGGGAGTGTTCGATTTTCTCGGTGGAAATCAAACATAGGCAAGACCCTCAATGAGACGTCAAAAACATCAAACTGTAAGTTTGATGATTTTGATTGGGGCCTTTATCCTTCAATCTGAGGGTATGTGATTCTTCATCTAGTCCCAATGATCATTTATAACATCATTCAAATGCACCATTCGATCGGGATGATGTCTTATTTGGTTTGATCATATTTCAAGCAAAATCAGGATTTCAATTTTAGGGTTTAACAAGGTATAAGATATTTATCAATAGCTTCCTTACACCTCATAAAATCAAATGTAACCAAAATAATAAAACTATGTATGAGTTTTGACCAATTTCAGAACCGAGATTATCTAAAATTTTGAAAATCTTGATTTTTTAAAAACATGCTTAAAATCAACTAGGATTGATCCAAAACCATTCCTAACATCATTTATAAGATGTTAGGAAAGTTTTCAAAGTGTAATTCGAGAGCTAGAGCTCAAGAACAAAAATCCGATTTTGAAATTAAATTCGGATATTTTTTATTTAAATAGATTTACTTGAATAATAATTAAAACAAAAATAAGTCAATGTGGCCAAGATATAATAAAAAAATGTTACAGCGGGTTAAACACAAAGCTCACAAACACACTTAAATATTTAACTAGGTGAAGAACTTACCGCCTAACGGGCTCGAACCCATGACCTTAAGAAGTCTAAGTATATCCACCTCTTGTTGCTGCTATGCTAAAAGAGGGGATAAAAATGTGGCCACAATGTGTTAAGCACATATCACGCAAATAAACTTAACAATTTAACCAGGCACAAAACTTGCCGTTTGACAAACTCAAACCCAGGACCTCTTAAGGAGGCTGGGGATATCCAACTCTTGTTGCCGCTAGGCTAAAAGAGGGGATGGTCAAGATATTGTAAAATAAAACACTAATAAATAAATAAATAATAATGGAAGATTAGAAACGAAATAAATAAAAATAAAAATATATTGTTGTGAGATTTAATGTTGTGTTTAATTCCTTGTAATTAAAAAAATATAGCTGAAAAGGATTGAAGAAATACAAGAAATCAAAAAAGACTTAGAGTTTATTTTTCAGTGATCCAGTTATAGCAGAAACTAGGAAAAAGCGTTACAGCAGGGTCATCTAACACTCATCAACCTCCAGTACTGATCCGAAGGCCAGGAATGAGTCATGCACACTAAATAGAAAAATTAATTGTACCTTGACGGAACGCCCAAATATAGTTAGTTGCTAACGGATCGCTAACAGTTAGTTTACGGAACGTCATAAATTGTGGGAGAATAGAGAACTTGACTATTCATCTTGTCTAATGAAGAACTCAAGAACATATTGATATGGATGAACAACAAAATCGTAACTTCCTTTATGATCCAGACCGTGCTGACCACGACGACACAAGGACTTTGCCTACATTGCTAAGATCCATTTTTTATGCCCAAATCTCGCTGACTTTAATCTGTAACAAATGAAGGATAATATGGGGATTCAGTTTGAGTTAGATTAAATTAAAGATTAGGATTGGTATAAATAGATTTCTAGAGTCATTTAGAATTAGTTAGCAGAAAATATGAGAGAGAATAAAAGGTGATAAGAGGATCTTATTTTTTTCATCCTAAAACTTGCCACAAAAAGGTGATGATCATCTGAGAGTGATCAAAACTTGAAAGAAACTTGATAGAAAGTTACTCTAGGAATCTTTCTACGCTATCTTTAAGTGACAATTTTATTTGTCATTAGAGAACGCGATTGAAATTTTTTCTAGAATACTTTAGTTCATATCTTCTTCATTTCTTCACCAATTCTTGTTTCGTATGTTTGCTTATAATCCTAAATTTACCTATGAACTAATTGCTTAATCAGAAATTAAAGAATTAGCTTGTTGAAGATTCATCAAGTTTAGAACTTGGCTGAAAATTTTAAATTGTCTCCTTCAAGTGTAAACTTGAAGGATAAAATATTTTATGAACAATTTGAAATATATTGGTGAAAAAAAATATCATGTGTTGAGATTTAATGACTGTCAAGAATGGTGCAAGTTTTGTGAATTTGTTTTCTTAAATTTAGGTTAGGCTTGTTTAGTGATTCTCGTTTTGATTTAAATGCATAATTGAGTTCCTAGTATGATTTCTTGTTGATTAGAATAATAATAATAATGATTTTTATGATCAATTTAAAATAATTTTTTGGATTTAAAATAATCAAATCACAATTTGATTAAAAGAAATATGTATTTTTAAATAAATTAAAAATAATTATTTAAAAGATTATTTATTTGATGAAAGAGTCACTAATAAATTTTTTATTTAAAATCAATAAAACATTTTATATATGTATATAAACGTATGTTTGATTAGAGATTCTTTTAAATTCGATACTTGGTCATACTCTGAAAAAGGCTTTCACACTATATCATTTATATTCGTTAAAGAACAATCTTTACTTTATATAATCTTGTCTTTTAAAAAATTAATTTTATTATATTTTATTTGACCAATTATTTTTTAAATCCTAACATGCACAGTTTTTCATGCATGTAAAATTATAAAATAATATTTAAATGTTGGTATTGTGATCGAGGGAGATGATTCTCGGGAAGAGTACCTGAAAATATTAGTTTAAGATGTTAGAATTTAGAAATAAATACAAACAAGCTCTTATAAAAATATTTTTTTATGATGATATTTTTAAAATTGTTTCTATTTTTTTAGATTTTTAGAAAATGTTTTGGGACTTTTATTTTAATAAAAACATTTTTTTTAATTAAAATCCCAAATATACGGGTCCTAGGACCAGTCCTCTCATTCGAGGGTTTCGATCCCTCGGTCGAGGTCTAAGATTCCTCGATTGGGTGTAGGGGAGTACTCAGTTGAGGCCGAGATTCCTCAGTTGAGTGCGAGGGATATTCGGTCGAGGGAAGGATTCCTTGGTCAGATGAGGAAGACCATCGGTCGAGTGTAGGGGAGTTCTCGGTCGAGACTAAGCTTTCTCGGTCAAAAATCAAGCCCATGCTAAAAGATATGAAACAACCATAAAAGATCTTACAGAAACCATTGTCGAAAATACAATTCTCCTACTGACAGAATTTTTACATATGTTTGTCTTAATGTGTATTAGTCATCAATAATACCACTTTCAACATGGCATCCATTTTTCATTGATTGAAAATCCCCTACGTTGATCGAGGTATGCTCTATTTGCTATAGCACTTACTTCCTAAAAACAAAATGAAGTAAACACATTGGTCTAAAAAATATCCCGAAATAATGATTTTGGGACCCAAAAGGGTAATCTCGGGCATTAAAAACAACATTATACTAACTATAAAGATATCAACATTGTTAATTACCTCTTCTCCACATCATCTTTATTTGTAAAAATGAACCCCCATAATGATTTCATATCGATTATCAATTTTGAGTAGGTAAAAGGAAGATTGATTTTATTGCATGTTAGTAACCATATACGAAGATTGAAGGCGTGCCAAAATTTGCATACTCCTCGCGGGATTTTTTGAGTACCCATTTTTTTATTACCGAATTTGTGGTCTTTTTCCCTTCTATTTCTACATCCACCACCAATTGTGGTCTTTTTCCAACACTAACCACCATTTGTAAATAATTTTCCTCTACGGGTACCACCATTTTGAGTGTTTTGTAACTAAAAGCTCCCCATCTTCTTGTACCATTAATTTGGGTTTTTTTACAACACTAACCACTATTTGTAAACGATTTTCCTCTTCGGATACCACCATTTTGGGTGTTTTTACAACTAAAAGCTCATCTTCTTATACTACCACTTCGGGTGTCTTAGCTTCTACAATGAGTGTTTGATCTTTGAAGTATTTGTGGATTGCATCCCTAAGAAGTTTATCGTTGTCCATAGCATTGTATAAGACGTGATCGAGTTGTCATACAATGGCGATGTGTCACAAACAACACTTAAATCTGCCAACACTTTTGTGGCTTTGGTAATGCTCTATGGAGATGTAGCAGTCTACATCAAGG
Organism: Impatiens glandulifera; assembly: GCF_907164915.1. Lineage (NCBI taxonomy): Eukaryota > Viridiplantae > Streptophyta > Magnoliopsida > Ericales > Balsaminaceae > Impatiens > Impatiens glandulifera. The sequence continues at coordinate 45,279,773 of NC_061865.1, read as the reverse complement.
AATCGTTAAAAATATGCATCCTTGTTATTTTCTAAGGTGTTGCCTTCTTAGGCATCGCCTTTTTAGTTGTTGCATTCTTAGGTAGTGCCTTCTAAGGCACCCCCCATCTTCCACTACATCATGTTGAGGCACCCCCCATCTGCCTCTACCTCATGTTGAGGCACCCCCATCTGCCTCTACTTCATGCTGAGGCACCCCTATCTGTTTCCTCATTCTTCCCATTCTCTTCGTTCTCCACCACATCTGTCATCTTTAGAAGAGGTGGAAGTGGAAGGTGTCCAAATTTGCTTCCACGTTCAATCCTCCATTTTCCAATTTTGTTTCCAACTTGACCTTCAACTTCATGTCATTAATAATCATGAAATTTGTTTTTGTACTTGCAGATTTAGAGGTCTGAAATCTATTTTAGATGTTCGTAATATCTCAAAGTTTAATTTGTTGTAAATTCGTACTTCAAGGATTAGTTGAATCATGCGAAAAATGGCAGGTGAACGAAAAATGACATTTCGAAGGACCACAGACATTCCTTATCGTAAATAATTTTTGTCATCACTACTTTATTTTTGATAGTTGCAAATGTAAATAATTTTATAATATTGATTCCTATAATATATGTATGTTTTCAGCTGTGCTACTTGTATAGGGTTAGCAACCCTGAACTCCATGATGAGTGACAATTTCCTATAGACTCCTAAAGGCCTTCAACTTCGTATTGGTCTCATTTCTCTCATATTCTATAATGTCCAACTCCCCTCAAGGGATGTCCTATATGATTTGAACATCCTCTTCTTTGATTTTTACTTCCTTGCCACTTAGTAGGATGAACGAACATTGAGCACAATCAAACTTTCTAACGACATAACGTGAGATTTTTCTAGGGCATTTTGAAAAGAATAATGAGAGCCAAAACCTATGGTCTTCACAGCCTCTTTTTGTTGATCTGACTGTATTTGAAGAAGATTGAAAATGCCAAAAGATGAGGTCCTCGTTAAAAATATGTTGTGGGCTGCTTTGTTTTTTTGCGAGCGTTCAAGTGATTTCTCTTCTTGGGTCGCCTTCCATTTACGTTTATTTGCTCAACAAAAATAAATAAACAAATTAACAAAAAAAAATAAATGAACCATGAAACAGATAAACATTTAAAATGTCCTAAAATGGTGATTTCGGGACTAAAAATTACCATTTTGGGACTAGAAATCACCTAAAATGGTTATATCAGAACGTTCAGGTTTATTTCAAGACTAGAAATGGTCATTTCGGGACAAGAAATGGACCTAAACATTTTGAAATACCTCGAAATCACTATTTTGGTACTAGAAATGGTGATTTCTAGTCCCGAAATCACCATTTTAGGACTAGAAATAGACCTTAACATTCTAAAATACCCCGAAATTACCATTTCTGAACTAGAAATAAAATGGTGATTTATAGTCCCAAAATGGTAATTTCGACCAGAAATCACCATTTCGGAACCAGAAATGGACCTGAACGCTAAACCCTAATCGCTATAATATCAAAATCAATCTTTTATAACCATAATCAAAATTATTTCTATAGATAAACCCTAATGGCTAAACAGAATATTGATATCAAAAACGTTTTTATCTAAACCTTAATCACTAAAATATTAAAATATCAAAATCGTTTTTGCAGCTAAACCCAAAATATTGATATCAAAATCATCTTTGTTTCTTAAAAGATGGAAAACATGGTGTATTTATTTTACCTTGGAGTCCTTGGAGTCTTGTATGACGATGAACCTGGACGATCCTGAAAAGAAGAGAAGTAGTATGAAACACTTACCATTTTCAATCAGACGGTGATGAAAAGAAGAAGTCGCTAAAGCCGGAGAGCAAGATATCGCCAGAGAAATAAGAGAGAGATCACCGAAAATGAAAGGAAGAAAGAGAGGGAAAATGAAACGTTTCTTTCCAAATATTATATATTTTTTAATTAATTTTTTTAAGGCTAATTCATGGGGGCAACGTGGTAGGTCAGGTAGGATTCGTGGCCTTGCTTTCACTGCCCCTTCGCCGAATATATCATTTTCCTTAAGTTTGATTGGAAGCTTAGAAATGACTTTATGATTGTTTTCAGATCAAGAAATCAAACAATCGAACAATAATCAAGACTAACTAAACTAAAATATGAAAATTTCAATTTAAATTTATAAATTGAATTACAACATGAATGGAAGTTTATAGTAATTTGGAGAACACTCAAATATTTTATAAGCTTTGTGATTAACCAGAACCGAGCCTTACAGACTTATACAATATTTCAAAATTTTCAAAAAAAAAAATGAAAATTTTAATGGCGGATTTCGTAAGAAATGGATTGAGGGCTTAAGATTTTGATACTTGCTTTCGGTTTACCTAAGGGGTATATATAGTCTCATTAGGTCAATTGATCGATCAAGTGGATCGAATTTCAATCAAAATGCCAATAATGACTTTTGTCTGTTGTTTATTCAACTTGATCGTCCATGCGATGATGAAGCCTATGATCATAGGTGAAATGATCACCAAAGTAGGGTGATCATTTCAGCTTTTGAATTAACCGATTTTGTTAATTATTGATTGAGTTCCAATTTTGAAAAAATAAAAGTTTCAGTCGATTGTCATTGTTGTTAGTCACGAAGAAGAAGACAACTAGAAGACGAAACATCGTCGTTTCGGACTGAAATACAAATTCATGAGCATTCCGCCCGCGTTCCGTCAGCGCTTCATTGTGTTTGGGCGTTCCTCAGCGTTCGGGCTAACGGTGCGCGTTAGTTGATCCTTTGTTTCGCGAAAGGGCATCTCTTCTCTTGTAGTGGGCGATGCGACTAGTTATTTGGTGTTGGATGATATTTCAGCGCTCATCCGATGGTTGTAGAGTCTGCAGTTTCTTTTAATTCTAGTTGCAGCATATCACACATATTTTCCAGCCTTAGCCCTTAGGGCTTGTTTGAAATTGATTTTTTTTCATCTTTTGGATTTTTTTCAACCTTCAAAATATTTTAAATGAATATAATATTTATTTTGCATATTTTTTATATTTATTTTTTATATTTTGGGGCTTTATAAATAACTAATTTTGGATCAAATGGATACAACATTTATCCTAAATTATTCATTTTAATTTCTTTTGACCCTTTAAAATTAATTTGAGATAAAATAATAAAATATTTTTCTCAAATTATTTTTTTTGCCTTTATTTTAGTTGATTGGGATTTATTTACCACAATAATTATTCTAATTAATTATTTAATCATGGTTTGACCTTAATTTTAATTATCTTGAATTTATTTATTCAAAATAATTATTTTAAAATTTATAAATTGGGTATGTAAATTTTTTGTGTTTACACATATCATTAGTTTGGGGCGAATTCAAGTGAAATTGGTTATATTTTGATAATGTTCTATCAAAAGGGGAAAAAAGGGGAAAAATGATAACTTTTTTGAAGGAGTAGAATGCATGTAGATGGAATTAAATTTCTTTGACTTTTGATAGTTGACCGAGCTAGTTCAATTTGGACTTCAGTTCACACTTGAACTAGTTTATCTAATTCAGTCCAGTCCCTAGTCCCCTATTTGTTTAGCAGTTTTGATATTTTAAGTCATTCTTGATCTTTGATCTTAGGAGGCTTGAAATTCTTTTTAAAAATTTGAAAAATAGAAAATGACTTAGAATAATTTTCTAAATTTTATACAACTCAAAAATATCGATTTGGGGCAATATGGTCATTTACCTCATTTTGCCTAACTTGTAGTATTCATAACTTGTGCTATAGGTATCCAAAAAATATGAGGTAAAATCCATAATGATTCTTGAATTATTTCTGAATTTTTGATGTACTAACATTAATTTTCGGACACATTGTAGTCTTAGTCCATTTTTGAATTGAATCGTTTATCATTTTTTCCATATTTTGTCACCTACTCTACAAGTACTTTTGCTTAACCTAAATGAACATTTTACTTAATGATGTCTCAATCTAGATGCATGTTATGACTAGAAAGAACATTCCTCCTTTAAATATAGGTTAGGGCATAGGTAAGGAAATGAACGAGATTAGATTATTGATTTAAATTAAATAAAATGTGTGAAACTTGTCATTATTATAACAAAAAAGGCCAAATTTGTTTCGTAGTATAGACTGTTCTTTCGGACGGGCATATGGGCCATAACACAAAAAAATATTTTCCCACACGAACCCAAGGCTTAGGACTCCGGACCTATGGCATGTTTGGTTCCACTTTTCAAAATCCAAAATTATTTTTGTAATTTTGGAACCCAAAATCATTTTCTACAAATCCCAAGTGATTAGAAAAATGATTTCAAAATATTTTTAGATTATTTCCACAAAAAATATTTTGACTAAGGCATGTTTGGTGTTTATTTCTAAACTTAACACCCTTAAAATGACTTATGTTCTTTAGGTATATTCTTCTTTAGTTATCATCAACATGTACCAGCATTTAAATATTGTTGTTTCAATATTTTAAATAACGCTAAAACATAAAAACATAACTAGGACCGGAAAAATAATCGGTTAAAACTTAAACGTTATATAAACGATTTTCAAAAGTTAACTTTATAAGTAGAGACCATTTTTAAAACGGGTATAAAGGATGAAGCGTAAAAGCCTTTCCAAAGTATCATCAAACTATAAGCTAAAAGAAAATTTGGCAAATATGTTTGTATATGTATGCCATTTTTATTGATTTTTCAAAAATTAATTGGCGACTCTGTTTCAAAATAAATATTTTTTTTAAATAATTATGTTTAATTAATTTAAACTAACGGATTTCTAAAAATTAAATTATAATTTTATTACCGTAAATTCTCGGATTATTTAAAACTGAACCCAAATTAATTATTTTTAATTAATTTCAAAATTTATCAGGAATCATTATGACACGCAAGCCGAAGTTAAAATTCTCGAAACTCGAGTTTTTCACGGAAACCAAAACAAATAGTTTTTCCAGGATTACAATAGTTAATACAAAATAAATAATATATTTATTAAAGTTAAAATATAATGTAAAATTTTGAAAAATAATTTTAAAGATGTTATACATCAATTTTGCATTTAAGCGAATATCTAAATTTGATCCATTTCTTCCAACATCACAACTTGGTCAAGTTAAGGTTTATAATTAATTTAAGTACACTCAATTTTTAACTTTCATAACAATCACTTTAATTCAATTCAAATTACAACATTCACTAGACTGGAAACTCTTATTATTATTTTAGAATGGAAGCAAGTCAATTAAATTCTAAACAGGTAGCTAGGTAGAACAACCAAACAATTTCTTAAATTATTTTAGGAAAGGCCCAAATTTAGAGTTAGAAACAACTGACACATAATTTTTTTTTATATGTTTTCCACTATAATAAAAAATTATCTTTTATATGAGGTCATAAATCTATCAAACAAGATACCATTGTTTAAAAAAATACATGTTTAAGCCTAGTTAATATCACAACTAATTTTCTTCATCATTTAAATTATCTTGGTCTTCTTGTTAATATAAATATATCGTGCCTATAGAATTATTTACAAGTTAAAATAAAAAAAAACATTAATAACTTACCTTAACATAAATAATAAATAATTCACATTAATAAACAATGTTAATAAACAATGTGCTTCGAGGATGCACTTCAATGCTAATTCTAGCAAAGAAAATATGTCCTCCTTCAATAATTGGGAGAAGTTGATATTGTCGAATATTCAATAAATTTTTCTTTTCATGTCTTTCACCACTTCAGCCAAAATAGAAGTATTATGATCAAATTGTACAACAATTTGTTGGTTCTCTTGCATCATTGGAGTTAGATAGTTATATCAATTACTTTCACTATCACACATATCCGAATCATAAATGTTATTAATACTTTGATAACCTCTTTTCAAATATTTGCGTCATTAGTCCAAATTATAATTCGCGGGCACCTTATTTACTTTCATTCTTCTCAAAACTATCAAAATACACATGTATAAAAGCCCTCTGAACTCAGACATTTGACATTGAAAGTTTACAAAAGTCTCAACCGAGGTGAAGTGTACCTTGATTAAAATATCTCTCAATTGTTCTCCATCCGTTCTTTGAATGGTCTACACTACTCCAAATATAGTAGTTCTCCCATTGTCTTCAAATATGGAGGTGTCACAAAATATCAACCCTTTCACTTCATTCTAGAACAACTTAAAAATATTATTAGTATATAAACTTTGAAATTACTTTTCCAAGGAATAGCCACTAACAATTGGAATGGTGGTATTAAAAGACTGAAAATCAATTTATTTTCTTTCTCTATGTTCTTCTTCAGGGCCTTGTCATATTGCTCAATAAACTACTTTAGGGATGTTTTTGAATGAATAAGGTCATCAAAAAAATATTAATAGTTTCAATTCTTTGCAATATTGGCATACCTGTCCAGAAGTGGCATTTAACATACATAGAAATCTATTTAGATCATTCTACGTGTAATGAGTTCAACCGATATTGTCTTCCAACTCAAATTCCTCTATCATTTTTATCAAATTATCTTCACACTACTCAATTGTGATTGAATTATAGACAACATTCTTCAATGTCTTTTTTATACTTTTATACTAAGTATGAGCAGAAAATTTTGTAGGGAGTTTCTTCATGACATGCTAAAGACAAAAATGATTATTGGTGTTCGGAAATAACTTTTCATTAGCAATGGTCTTTGATCGACATTGGTCAGTGATTATTGTATTTGGAGCACGTTTGTGAATACATGTAAACCAGGCTTTAAAAAGACAAATAAATAACTATGAAATCCTCACTAGATAGTAAGCCACATCCTAGAAAAATAGATTTTCCATGATGATTAATCCGGACAAAAGGAGTAAAAAGCATATCATAGCGGTTTGTCAAATATGTTGTATAAATGTGATGACATCTGAGAAGTACTCATAAGCAACCATGCATTTTCCATCAGCCCAAAACACATTCTTTATCCGGGATTCCTCGTCTAGATCATAAACATAAAAAAATTAAACATCTACATTTCATTCGGTAGAATACTGAAAAAGTGCTTTGGCATCACCATTTCTTGATATCAACCTCCTAACTTTTGAAATATAGGTTCTACAACTTCTCTCATCAAAAGTTAGATTATCATATCCTCCAACTTCAACTATAAATGATTGAAATTTGTTTGCCAAAGTTATTCCAGTTTCATCGTTTAATTGCAATCTTCTCTTCATAATTAGATTTGGAACCTTATGAGATCTTAGATGTCTCGACTTTATCGGGCTCAAAATATGATTATGCTCATAGAAGACACTAGTAATCTTAATTGCGTCTTCATTCCTAACATCAACGTTTATCTTTAAAAATATGGTCATAAGGGGGTTAAGCACATAGCTCACAAACACACTTAACCATGTAACTAGGCGTAGAACTTTCTGTATGGAGGGTTCAAACCTATGACCTCTAAAAGTGGCTGGGGATATCCACATTTTGTTGTGATTAAGATAAAAGAGAGGATTAAATGGGATCACGGGTTAAACACATATCCGCAAACACACTTAACCATTTAATTGGGCACAGAATTTGTCGCCTAACGGACTCAAACCCAGAACTTCCAGAGAGGCTAAGAATATCCACATCTTGTTACTACAAGGCTAGAATAAGGGATAAAAATGTGTCCATAAGGGTTGAGCACATAGCCTGCAAACACACTTAACCATTTAACCAGACACTAAACTTACCACCTGATAGACTCGGACCCAGGACCTCTCGAGGAGGCTAGGGATATCCACCACTTCCACCTAAATTTTATCTTAGCCTTATAATTCGTCTTGGTGGGAGGTACAACTTGTAAAACCATTTATAGTAAATATATCACTTTTGGCATATGCAACGGAGAACCACTTTTGTTTGCCATCTTGATAATTTCTTGCTCATAACTTACAAATGTTGAAACCTTTTGTTTGGGAATAAGCCTTTTAATACTCACAAAGCTCATTTTCAGAATGAAAAGTCATTGAAGAATTTGAACATCGGGGTGGATTGATGATGGTTGATCCATGAAGCTAAAGAATATGAGAGAAATTGTGTTAATGAACATTATAGTTCAGTTTAAATAACATTACAGTTCAGTTTATCTTTTCATGAAATCTTTTTTTACAATTTACATTACAGTTCATCCGACTCAAATTTTTCAGGAAATCTTTCTTTCTAAGCAAAATCTCATTTACAACCAATAGCCTTCTTTCCTTTTGGTAGATGCGTCAACTTGTATGTCTCATTTTTCTAAATAGATTGCATATCATCTTCCATATCACTTTTCCTTTTTCCATTTTCAGTACTTCGACTGACATCTGAAAAAGTGGATGAAACAACAACTATGACTAGAAGTGCATAGGCCGCCATGTCAACAACCGACCTAGTTTTTAAATAACTCGTATTGGTCTGTTCACAACAATTGATTCATGTTATTGTGAAGGTTCTTGGGTCGGAACCTCTTCCCCATTCGACTCTTCGTCTGTCGTCGGAGAGTCACTTATAGTTGGACTTATCTTTATCTGTTCAAACTCCACCTGTTGCAGAGTACAATCAATTGATGTCTAGTGTTATCTTATTCAACATTGAATAATCGTCAAAAGTAACATCTCTATTGATAATAGTTTTCTGTACATCCAAATACCAAAGGCGATATCCTTTAACTCTAGTAGTAAATCCCATAAAAAGAGCTTTCTTTCCTCGTGGATCTAACTTTGATTCAACTACACGATAATATGATATAAAACCAAAAATATGCAAAGTATCATAATCAGTTATAGGTTTTCCAAACCATACCTATAATGGAGTTTTTCCACCAAGTGCAAATGATGGTAGGCGATTTACCAAATGTTGAGTGTATGACATAGCTATTGTCCAAAATTTTATGTCTAACCCAGAATTAGTCAACATATATCGAACTTTATCCACCAATGTTATGTTCATACGTTCCGATACTCCATTTTGTTGTGGTTTTTTCTGATTGTGAAGTATTGAACAATGCCACACTCTTGACATAACTTCTAGAGTGGATCATTATTGAATTCTCCATCGTTATCAGTTCCGAGAATTTTGATCTTTCATTCTGTCTCGTTTTCAACTTTAGTTTTACATTTAAGAAAAATCTCAAACACTTCACCTTTGTTCTTCATAGTAAACACCCATACTCTTTTGGAAAAATGATCAACAAAAGCAACAATGTAATGTCTACCTCCAAGAGATGAGATCTTAGTAGGTCCTCAGACATCTGAGTACACATAGTCCAAAATACCCTTGGTGTTATGGATATTAGTGCCAAATTTTACTCGCCTTTGTTTTCCCATAATACAATGCTCACAAAAATCTAATTTACAAACTTTTGTACCTTTCAACAATCCTTGCTTGACAAGATTTTGCATAGATTTTTCACCAACATGTCCCAATCGCATATGTCATAGCTTTTTTGCATCTAATTCCTTACTATTTTCGGAAGTTAATACATATACTGTTATCCTATTAAATGTACTACCTTGATAGTAATACAAATTATTATTTTTCCTGATAGCTTGCAACATCACTAGCGCTCAAGAGATTATCTTAAGAAAATTATTTTCCATTCTCACGTGTAGACCTTTTGATTCCAAGGCCCCCAAAGAAATGAGATTCTTTTTCACATTCGGTATGTATCGAATATCTCTGATAATTCTGATAGATCCATCATCATTTATCAGCTTGATTAAACATTTCCCTTTTATTTTACATGTATTAGTATCTCCCATGTAAACAACTCCACTATCTAGTTCTTTAAAATTAAAAAACCACTCTCGAATGTGTGTCATATGATAAGTGTAGGTTGAGTCCAATATCCACGCGTTAGAATGTGATGTTGTGTGTGACATCGATAAAGAGTATTCTGAATCTGCATCACCTTTGTTTTCTGCAACATTTGCATCTTCAGAATCTTTCTCTTTCTTTTTCAACTTTGGACATTTAATCTTCCAATGTCCTTTTTCACGACAGAAAGTAAATTCATCATTGACAACTTTGCTTTTGGATCTTCCTCCTCCCTCTTTTGATTTACTTTGCTGAAGGCTCTGACCATCAATGCTTCATCTGTTGTACCTATTTTGTTTTTCCTTTTGTCTTGCTTTCTCAATTTGTGACAATATAAATCAGAAATTACAGCATCAAAAGATACAGTTTCCTTCCCATGAAATAATATTGTTTCTAAATATTCAAATTCATCAAGAAGGGATGATAACAACATCAAAGAAATATATTCATACTCAAATTTTATATCAAGATTTAACAGATCTGCTACTAATTGATTAAACTTAGTGATATGTTTATTCAGGGTTGTAAATGATTGGTAATCAAACTAGAACAACCGCTTCTTCATAAGGAGCTTATTCTAACCACTCTTCTTCAAAAAAATTTCCTCCAATGTTTGTCATAGTTTATGTGTAAAAGTTTTATTCTTTGCAGAATACTTCTACTCTATAGACAAGCATTCGATTCATGATATTCCATTACTTTTTTATGCCATTTGGCTTTTTGACTTCAAAAACAACATCTAAACCCTGCTAAAAATGACAATCTAAAACCTCACCTTTCCATATGCCGAAAATCACAATTCCATCATGTTAGATAAATTAGACCGGTTAAAATAAGAACTTAACAAAAACAAACTTCCTGTGCAGGATCGGTTAAGAACCAGGAACGGTCAAAACTCTGACCGGTCAAGAATCCAACCGATCAAGAAGTCAAGACCGGTTAGAAGAAAAAGCAGAGGATGTATCCCGAAACCGGAAAGCAATCCGGTTAACTTGAAGCTATGAACAACCGGTAGACATCCTAAACCGAAAAGCATCCAACCGGAAAACCGGTGAAGAGGCTACTTAGAGAAAGAAGCCAGGAATATCAAACTAAGTACAGCTTACAAATCGGTGCAAATAGATAATTTGAGTATCTGCGGAAGATGATACCAAATGAACAGACTGTAACATTGCCATATCAATACAAGTCCGGTGATATTCTGCAGGCTGCAGAAAATTGCTTGAAGAGATCTTTCCACTCTAGGATAAATCAGAGGCGCAACCCTCCAGGTGCAGGCAACTGTCCAACCGAACAGTTGCTATATTAAGTAAAAGACAAACCTAGCCGGCTTGACCTATGCCTTGGAAGCTTAAACCGCCAGTACTACAACACTGAGCCTCTGCTCAACCAATCAGATTCAAGGAAGAAATGTGACTGTTGGCACATCCCACCTATAAAAGAAGGAGCTGAAGAGGAGTAAATATAGTCCTAGTAGTTACAACAACCCAAGTTACGAGTTGTGTTTATCTCTCTAAGATTAAAAAGCTTAAGTGTGCATTTGAAGTGAGATTACAATTTCGGTGAGAATTATACGAGTGTTTATCGAGCAGCGAATAAGTCTCGATCGGATATTGTGTTTGTGTATTCCTTAGTGAATATCCTTCTCACAGTTTCGAGAAGAAGGGGTAACGTAGGAGTTTTATCTCCGAACATCCATAAAAACCTGTGTCTTGTTCTTTACTTTCTGTCGGCTCTACGTTCTAACCGACTCATACTAACCGACTTACATCGTTCTAACCGATTCACTAAACCTTAAACCGACCTCCTAATTTCCAAACCGATATTCTCCAGATTTTATCTTTATTCATCCTGTGTGTGTTGCTTCAACCTGAAACAAACCACTTCCGCACTTAAACTCGGTTCAAGGGTTTGTGATAATTTGTATAGTATTGAAACCCGGTGTTAATCTCTAACCAGATTAGTGCCAACTGTTGAGTGAAAGTACTAACCGGCCAGACCCCGGTTCGCCAGCCGCGATCTAGATCCTAACACATCAAATATTTCCCCCGCAAACTTCAGATTTGACATCGGGGTCCTCGTCCAGGATGACTAAGGATTTGATGACCCTTTTGAAGACTCAGCCTCCATGCTAATGACGAACCTTCGCTTTGATACCACTTATTGGGGAAAATTTACAAAATAAATGAAGAAACGTAAGAAATAACACACTAACATAATTTGATAACGGAGTTCGGCCAAAAGTTGCATACATCTCTAAGCACTAAAGTTATCTATTAATATGAATAAGAGATACAAGTATTGGATGTAATAAACCAAAACGGGAAAAATTTCTTTTATAGACTAAGAAACTTCCCCCACTCTCATCATCTTTCAATGTGAGATTCTATTCTAATTGTGAAGAGAGTTTCTTTTATATACTAATAAATTTTTATCACTCCCATCATCTATTGATGTGAGATTTTAATTGTGCCAAAAACAACATATAAGTCATTACAGTTTAGTTTATAATACATTATAGTTCAGTTTATAAGATATTACAATTCTAGTTATAAGACATTTCAATTTATTTAACATTCCAGTAGTTTTAAAAATATTACAGTTTAATTTAAATAACATTACAGTTCAGTCTATAAGACATTACAGTTGAGATTATAAGACATTTCATTTTAGTTTATAAGACATTACATTTTAGTTATTATAATATTATAATTCACTTTAAAAAATATTAAAGTTCATTTTAAATAACATTATAGTTCAGGTTATAAGACATTACATTTTAGTTTAAAAGACATTATATTTTAGTTTACATAATATTAAAATTCAATTTTTTAAATATTACAATTAAGTTTAAATAACATTATAGTTCACTTTATATGACATTACATTTCAATTTATAAGACATTATAGTTTAGTTTATAAGACATTACAGTTCAGTTTAAATGACATTACATTTTATGTTATAAAAAATTATATTTCAGTTTATAAGAAATTATAGTTCGGTTTTAAAACAAATTATAGTTTAATTTATAAGAAATTACAGATCAGTTTTTAAAAACGTTAAAATTCAGTTTAAATAACATTAAAATTTATTTAAATAATATTATAATTTAGTTTAAATAATATTTTTTTTTGGAAAATAAAAATAGGACTGCGCAAAAATTGTCGTCTGACGTGCTCAAACCTAGGAACTTAGAGTTAATATTCACATCTCATTGCCGCTAAGCTAGAAGATGGGATATGTTTAAATAATATTACAGTTTAATTTATAAGACATTACAGATCAGTTTATAAGATATTATATTTTTGTTTAAATGACATTACCGTTCAGTTTATCAAAATTACAATTTAATTTATCAAACATTACAGTTTAATTTATCAGACATTACATTTCAGTTTCTCACACATTACAGTTGATTTTATCAACATTACCGTCAGTTTAAAATAATTACAGTTCACTTTATAAGAAAATACATTTTTATTTAAATAACATTACAATTCATAAGAATAAGACATCATTATTAGTTTTAAAAATATTTAATGTTAACGTATTCAGTATTTGGAGCTACTCTACCTTGTTCGCGGTAATCGTCTTCTTCGCGGTTGTTTTTTCTTCACAGTCATCTTCTTTTTCGATTTGGGTTTTCATAGGAAAATAGAAATCTATAACTTGATTATGTGAGTTATTTTTCGATACAAGAAGACTATGATTTGATCAAAATCGAAAAAGAGCGTGTTCCTTTTCTTTTTTTCCACAGTGAAAGTCAGGTGGGAGAGTCGCCTCCCCTATCATCACTCATGAATTAATTTATAATTTTTTCTTTCAAACTAGCCCCTTAAATTTCCAAGATATAATTAGTATTTTCTTTTTTCTTTTTATTTATTAAAGTTTTCATTTTTTCTTTGGCAAATGTGATAAGTAATGAGTATTGTTTAATTTCTTTATTAACAATTAAACCTAGATTGATATGGATTTTTGTTTTGTTTTTTCTTATGAGTTTTATATAAATTATCTTTAAATCAATCATTCAAGGTAGAAAGTTAACATAAATTTAGAATTATAACCTCTACTAACTAATCCACTTAAATTACAATCAATCACTATCATTTCAATTAATAAATTACTTATTTTAATAGTTAAAATATTTGAATTTTTTTATTATATTAATTTTTTAATAAAAAATTAATATAATAAGTAAACAAAATAAAAACTCATTTATATTTTATATCAAATAAAAAAAATTTGAAAAAAAAATATATCAAACAAGCTCTAAGAGATAAATTGTAATAAGTATGATAGTAACTAATTTCAAAATAATGTTTTTTTAAAAATTTAGTCAGAAAACCACTCCACACATTACTAAGATCATCTCCAACCGAGTTGCATACTCATATCGGGATTTCAGCTCCAACCGAGTTGCATACTCATATCCAAAATGGAATTTCACTTTCAACCGAGTTGCATACGTATACCTAAAATGGAATTTTTATTTTCTATCCAAAGCACGTATATATGCGTTCCTACCGTACACAAACACATAATTATTTATATATATAACAATTATAAATATAATTATAAAAATTACAAAATACATTACAATAATACAAAAAAAATATAAAGTAAAAATACACTACAAATTATGAAACAAACAAATAATATTTAATAATTCGACAAATCCGCATTACTTCCTCCAATATTATTGAAATATTGACCAAATATATCAGTTTAAAATGCATTTGATTGGACTTGTTGAGCTCTTTTCTCCAAAATGCGGGTCTGTTCAACTTCAACATATGCACGAATCGTGAGATCTTTTATACAACTCACATCTTGAAACAAAATTCTATTTTCATCCCTTACTTTTTGCATTTCTAGATGGGATTGCATTTGGTCATTACTTTTTTTAACTCAGCAAAAAGTATTGTTTTGTTCATGAATGGTATTGATGGTCGATGATGAATCATCAATCATCTTTCTTTTCAGTTTGGCTTTCTTCACTCCAATTCAATTCCAATAGATCACATTCTTCAATAGATCACATTACAATAGATCACATTGCATGATTAATCATTTATGGGAGGAATACAACAATTCCAACATTTGAAAAATTATCTCTTTTTTATTTGTACGAACAATTTTTTATTTCAATCTCATATTTTTTTTTTGTCTTTTATGTATGGTAATTTTTGAATTTTTAATGAATTTTTATAATTAATTTACAATTAAGTTAAAAATAATTAGATGATATTATAATATTGTGGTGTAATTTATAAGTTTAAAAATATATGAGGTAATATTAAAAAGTTATAAAAGTTGATATAAAGAAGAATATTATAGGAATTCTTTTGAGTTTGAGAATGAGTTTTTCGATTGGAGAATATTATTTTTGATGTGACATTTAAACCAAAATAAGTTTAAAAATGAGTTTTTCGGTTGGAGATAGTCTACAATATCAAAATGATACTTTTTAACAATCCAATTACAAAACAACAAGTGTCCCCAATCAAAATTACTCGCAGAGAAATAAAATCCCAAGAAAGGTCATCTATTGCTTCAACTACACAAGGTAATCCTACATATCTAATCACTTAAGGTAACTTTTCCAATATTTATTAAAAATAACTATCATCTCTTAAAATTTGAACCTAAGTTGGTATCATTATTCATTTTTTAAGTTAAAATATTTTATATCTCCAATTTTCCTTAGATAAATAAAAAGAGCATATAACATGTTTGACCTACCATAAGAATAGGATGCTTCTACTGCATATATTAACATAATTAAGCAGTGATAGGTCAAATACCACTCATTCCCATAGGTATTTCGTCTTCTACTGTGACCATAACCAATTTAGGGGAAAAACAAATTGCCACCTTTTCACATGCAAGACATGCAGTCAATGGCTACAAGAGTCAGTCATCCATACAAAGAAGGCCATTCACATTTAAAGCACTCTTTACAAGAGTTGGTTGGTATAATTGTTAGAAAACTTACCAACTATTTTCCAGACTAGCTCCTCGTACCACCACCAAAGATCCAATTATTTCTTTCTCCGTAGATGAACCTATTTAATACTCTCTTAGAAATTCTTTTACTACTTTTTATAACTTCTTAATATTCTCTCATAAAAAATAATACTCTATATCTTTAATATTTTCTTTCTAATTAAGATTGGTAACAATAATATGTGCTTTATAAAATATATTGAAAGTGTTGGTATAAATTATAAAGAACTATGAGTTAAATGAATTATAATAAAACTATGGCCAAAAACATTTAGATTTTGTATAATTATTCATATTTGACTATTGACACATGGGGATGTAGCTCAAATGGTAGAGCGCTCGCTTTGCATGCGAGAGGCACAGTGTTCGATCCCCCGAATCTCCATGATTTATTTATTTATTAATTTCATGTGGTTCAAATGCTTAGCTCAAGATGATCACACAAGACAACATCAAATCAATTTTTATCACCAAAAAGATATGCTAAACTATATAAGACTCATAAATTTAAGTTACCTAGTGTTGCCTTGACAGTTTCCTACAGCTGCCCTAAATGTATCACCTGCCAGCAATTTCTTGAATTTAAAGACCAACCAAGGATATACTTATATAAAGACCAACCAAGATAAACGAAGAAATCTCTTCACATATGTGCCAACTTTCCTCCAAAAGAAATGACCACATGGTTGACGTAATTTATTGATCATCAAAAAAATATATATCATGTACAATTTTTATAAAAGGGCCCAACCGGGTTTGAACCGGTGACCTCTTGATCTGCAGTCAAATGCTCTACCACTGAGCTATGGACCCATTTGTTCAAAAATGAAACACAAGACTGAGCTATGGACCCATTTGTTCAAAAATGAAACACAAGATTATGTGTCACTTCAATCTCTGTAAGTATCAAAACATATGTGTGCTAACATTTATTGATGATTTATCTAAAAAGGATTTGGTATATTTTTTTCCTAAGAAATCAAAAGTATTTGAGAAATTCAAGGCTTTCAAGTTGCTGGTAATGACTCATAGAGGTGGTGAATTCACCTATGTTGAGTTTAATGAATTTTGTTATTCAAATGAGGTAATAAGAAATCTCACAACTCACCATACACCTCAACAAAATGGCTTGACAGAGAAAAAAGAACATAACCATTATGAATGTTGTGCGAAGAAGTATGCTAAATAAAAGAATACCTAAAGATTTCTGACCAGTTCAGTGGGGTGTACACATTCTAAAAAGAAGTTTCACAGCTTTTCTAAAGAAGAAAACACATGAATAAACTTCGAGCAACATCAATCCATCTTTATGACATTTTAAGATTTTTGACAGCCTTGGTTTTGTGAATATTCCAGATCAAAGGAGGGTTAAACTAAATAAAAGAAGACACTTCATTTTTCTTGGAGTAAGTAATGAGTCCAAAATTTATCGATGATATGATCCAATCTCCAGGAAAATTGTAGTTAGTAAAGATGATGTGATTGAAGAAAATGAATATTAGGATTATGATTTGAAAAATTATTTTCAATTAGATTCTTGATCTAGAATGGGAAGAAGAAGAATGTGATACTGAATTAGATTAAGATACCTGATGCTGCCTTGGCATTTTCCTTTTCAGCCACCACAATCTCACATCATGTCCTCTCTACCCAAATCTCTAGATGATCACTAGCAGCTTGTCACGGGCTAAAATTCGACCCGTGTGGCACTAAGCTAAATCGACCCTAATTCTAGCTTAGAAAGCCTTTCTAAACACAATGCAAGAAGAACTCAAACGCAAGAAAGAACTTAGAGAGAGAAAACTCTTGAGAATAAGAATATATTGAAAGAATGCTTGATAATTACAATGGAATACCTTCAGGGTATTTATAGGGCTTACACGTATTAAATTAGGAATTACGTCTAATTACAATTTAATTACACTAATTTAGGATATTCCTTCCATAACAAGAATATCCCTACCTAATTTAGAATATCCCTTGTAATCTCTTCCTTAATTAGAATATATATTATAATCCTTTCCTTGATTAGAATATATCTTCCAATCCCTTCCTTAATTAATTTATCTTCCAATCTCTTCCTTGATTAGAAGATTCGCTGGGCCCACGTAGGTAACTGGGCCTCTCCTTGGCTAAGAAGATTAGCGCACTATCAGGCCAAGACTTTAATGAGCCTCGACATCCTCCGGGATTGGGTCGTGACTCTAATGGGCCGTGACATACTCCCCCACCTTAGTCGTGGCCGTCCTCGGTTCGACCTTGGCATGATACTCTTCAACCTCTTCCTTGAAACATTCCCCACACGGTCCCTCGTATCTGTGCACAAGCCCCTTGAGCACAGATTACATAGACTTGCATTCTGGAATATCATGGAAGTACACCTCGTGGCTCGATGTTTGCACCCCATAAAAATGGGACGTGACATACTCCCCCACCTAAGTCGTGGCCGTCCTCGGCACGACCCTAGACCGGTGTATGGTGATCTTCTTTCTGGCGTCCCCTGAGCGCTCTTCCTCCCCCTTTGCACGTCACGGCATTGGGTGCACTTATGGTCGCCAGCCTTAACCGATATAAGATGTTTCCCACACATCTCTCGATTGAACATGGTCCCTTGAATCTGCGCACAAGCCCCTTGAGCACAGACCGCATAAACTTTAACAATTGCGGGGGACACTTCCCCCTTTCCATCGTCCCCTTTCGTAACTGCACACCCTCTCAGATCTGCCCCTCTCTTCATATTCTCGGTGTCTCCCTCTGAATATGCATGAGCACAACCTGCTTCCTTTCCCACGGACTTGGTGTGAGTGAAGGCAGACTGACTTTGGCCCCCGTTGCCTGTGGCCAAACCTTGTGGATTTGATGGTTGTGTGTTGTCTTTGGCCTTGAGCCCCTCGAAGGCTTCGACACACGCTATCTGGACTTCCTCGGGTACTTCTTCTTTTCCCTTGGACCCGTCCCCATCATCCATCTTGGCAAAAGTGGCAAATATCTCTTTACCACATTTGCGACCTCGAACGAATCGCATCGCCGAGAACCTGCTTATTCCCTCTGATTCTCTCCTTGTTGGAATCACGCTAGTCTTCCCGTGATCCAAAATGATTAAGGAATCGGAATAAGGCATTATGCAAGCGCGTACCTGATCGCACCATTCGAGTCCCAACACTACGTCGTAGTCTTCCATTGGGACCAAGGTAAATGAGACTGTCCCATTCCAGCCTCCGATCCTGGTGTGCACTCTCCTAGCCTCCCCATTTACCGGCTTGGCTACATCGAAGGACTTCACCGTCCCTCTTGTTGGGCTGATCCGCAGACCCAACACCTTGGCTACTCCTTCTCGCATGAAGTTGTGCGTAGCCCCTGTGTCTACTAGTGCCTTGATGCGCTTTCCCCCGATCCAAGCTTCCACAAACAAAGAGCCCCTCCTTGTTCCCTTGTCCGGCTTCGCAACACTAGTCTTCACAGCATTGAGCAGTCTTAAGGATCCTATTTGAGTCTCTTCTTCCTCATCAGAGGACTCAGTTCCTTTAACTGCTGCAACCTTTTCCCCCTTAAACGGGCACATAAACTTTATGTGATTATGGGCACCACAAATATAACAGGCTTTTGGCTTCTCCGACTCGTCGGCTTGCCTCCCTGAGTTTTTATGTGCATGCCCCTTCTTAGATGAACGGTCTCCCCCACATTTCTCCTGGTCCTGTGGGCGGTCTCCTCCACCTTCTTCTCCATCATCCCTGATGAACTTCGGCCTGTCCACAGACACTTTGAGCTCTATCAGTCTTTCTGCAACCGCTATTGCCTCGGAAACGTTCCGCACTTTGGCCCTTTGCAGCTCCAACTGTGCCCAAGTCTTGAGGCCATTAACAAACGCAAACAGTGTCTCCTGTTCCGTTAGACTAGGTAACTCGAGCATCAACTCCTGGAATTCCTTCACATACTCCTTGATGGTTCCTTTGTGCACAAGTTGACTCAACCTTTTCCTTGCCTCGTACTCGGCATTCTCTGGGAAGAATTGGCGTTTGAACTCGGTCTTGAAGTCTTCCCACGTTTCCATCCTCAAGGTCCCTCGTTCAATATCTCCTTCTCGCCTCCTCCACCACAGCAACGCCATCTCTTGTAGGAAGAAAGGTGCCGTCTCCAACTTGTCACGATCATCAAGTATGCTTGATGCCCGAAAGTACCTCTCCATGTTCCAAAGGAAGTCCTCCACTTCCCTTGCACTCCTCGAGCCTTTGAATGGAGTTGGCTTAGGAACATCCATCCGTTGAGGTGTCGCACCTCTATGTTCCCCTCCATTCCTCGCAATCCGCCTTTCCATCGATTCTAGCCTCCCCAAGATCTCCCTCTTGAGGGTCTCGACCATCGCATGGACTTCTCCCCGGATTGGATCAAGCACCTTCTGGCAGATGTCATTAACCTCCCCTCGAACCAATCCTAGCACTTCGTCCCGAATGCTACGATTCGAACCGTTAATGATCCCCATTAACTCATTCTCCAACTTTTCAGCACCCTCGTCCAACATCGTCACCTTCTCGGCCACCGCGCTAAACACTTCGAGAGCTTCTTGGTGATCGCTCATGCCTTCTTCAAGCCGGGTCACCCGCGCTTCCATGGCAGCACCTCTCTCGACGGACTTATCCCTCTTGGATCCCTTTTCCTTATGTTGGCCGGTCGGAACCTTAGTGACGGTAGTTCGTGAATCCATTTCTTGCAGCTTGAATGCGGAAATTCAACCTTGCTCTGATACCACTTGTCACGGGCTAAAATTCGACCCGTGCGGCACTAAGCTAAATCGACCCTAATTCTAGCTTAGAAAGCCTTTCTAAACACAATGCAAGAAGAACTCAAACGCAAGAAAGAACTTAGAGAGAGAAAACTCTTGAGAATAAGAATATATTGAAAGAATGCTTGATAATTACAATGGAATACCTTCAGGGTATTTATAGGGCTTACACGTATTAAATTAGGAATTACGTCTAATTACAATTTAATTACACTAATTTAGGATATTCCTTCCATAACAAGAATATCCCTACCTAATTTAGAATATCCCTTGTAATCTCTTCCTTAATTAGAATATATATTATAATCCTTTCCTTGATTAGAATATATCTTCCAATCCCTTCCTTAATTAATTTATCTTCCAATCTCTTCCTTGATTAGAAGATTCGCTGGGCCCACGTAGGTAACTGGGCCTCTCCTTGGCTAAGAAGATTAGTGCACTATCAGGCCAAGACTTTAATGAGCCTCGACATCCTCCGGGATTGGGTCGTGACTCTAATGGGCCGTGACATACTCCCCCACCTTAGTCGTGGCCGTCCTCGGTTCGACCTTGGCATGATACTCTTCAACCTCTTCCTTGAAACATTCCCCACACGGTCCCTCGTATCTGTGCACAAGCCCCTTGAGCACAGATTACATAGACTTGCATTCTGGAATATCATGGAAGTACACCTCGTGGCTCGATGTTTGCACCCCATAAAAATGGGACGTGACAAGTGGCCCTAAATGTATCACCCGCTGCAAGCAATATCAGGCAATTTAACAGAAAAAAACAATGTGAAGCATGCCTTTGAAGGATACAATGTAACTTATATAATGATCAAAGGATAAAAAAATAAATCTCTTCAAAAAAATATAAGGATGCTAAGCTGAAAAACATTGTAACAACATACAAGGCATTAGTTAGACTATTTCACTGCCACTTCTAAGGATAACTATTTGATGGAAACAAGCATGGACAGATATTCACCTTTTTCCCTTCCTATTAAAAAGGGCCCAACCGGGTTCGAACCGGTGACCTCATGATCTGCAGTCAAATGCTCTACCACTGAGCTATGGACCCATATGTTCAATTAACTTCATTTTGTTTTAAAGACGAAAAACAAGGTTTTGTGAGAGGTTGTGAAATTTAGATAGAAATGCTCTATCGAATTCAGATTGAATTAATATATTGTAACATATGTAAAGGTCATATTTTATTAGATATAATTAATGTCATCAACAAAAAATGTTAAATGGATCCTAATGGAAACAAAACAAATATGCAGCAAGAGATCACAATTTCTTCAGAAACAAAGCATGGCTATGCACAGTTTGTGGGTGAAAAGTTAGTGAAGCTATGAAAACTCATTGTTTGTTATAAAAGTAAAACTTAGTCCAGAAAGAAAGAGAATGAAAGTCACCTCATTGAACTCCCTTTTGCTTGTGGAAGCATATGCAACCCAGTTGTTCCATCTAGAACCAAAAGGATCTTCTGTAAAAGTTCATCATAAGACGTTGGATGTCTAGCAAGTTACAACATTCCTAGATAAAACCTGTATTATAGGGTGTGTTTAATAAAACTGAAAAATCAAGTACTAAAGGTTGAATACTGAATTTTAAGTATTCAATTAGTTAAGTGACTGAAAATTAAATGCTGAAAAAACTAAATAAAATTATATAAATTTAATTACTTTGATACTTTGATTTTGGTAAAATATGGAACTAATGTTAGAAAGTACTTAAAACTATTTTACCATTATTGTGAAATAATTTGATAAATCTGCATGTGTTAAAGTTGTCTTTAAACGCTCTTACTCTATTACCAAGTTAAATAGTAAATAACTTACCGAATTATCAAATTTAGATTATTAAGTGATTTGTTAAGTGATTTATAAATAACAATCATCAAATTAACTTAATTCAAAAAAGTACAAAATCATTTAGATTAAGTGATATGTTTTCAAACATCACCTTAGTAAATATTTGATTGACATGATCTACACTATAGAAAGTTGAATTTCTTTAATGCTTGAAAATGCACGATTTGTAACATATGTAAAATGAACTTAGTTACTGAAAATCTGTTAAATTGGGAATTATTTGAACAAAATAAAGCAGTTTGCATCTTATTTCACCCAATCTCGGCTTTTGTCGGAGGATTCATGTCAGAACTATAGACTTATGCAATGTATCCTTTAGAAATCAAATTTCTTGAAGATAATATGTAAACTAGTGGAAATTGGACAAAATAAAAGATAAATTCACTGCGTACATGACAAAATCAGAAGACTTACATTTGGTGCACCAGAAACAATTTTGGTTACAGTTTTTTTGCTAGCAATCGATTCTTCCATCAAGCTGTAGTTAGTGAGTAAACCTATACAAGAAAAAGAAATAGTTGCTACATCATCATTAGAACACAATTACAGGTGATGATGGAATATAATTTAAGGTTCAAATGCTTACATCCAGATGTATGATACAAGATAACATCAACTCCTTGCTCTTTACCTCTTTTCACAGCCTGTGAAAAACTATCAAGGAAGAACTTAAGAATGATTGCCCGAAGTTTTGTCACCAACAAGATAGGCTAAACTAGATAAGACAGACTCATAATCTTAAGATGCCCTTTTCAGCCACCACAATCTCACATTCTGTCCTCTCTGTCCTAAAATTGAATAGACCAACACTTCTATTCACAAAATCTAGATTGGAAGCTACACATACAGAATGTTAGAGGCTTTACAAAATTAAACTTATCCATAATCAATGTTACAGCAGTTATAGCAGTTACTTTAAGGAAATATCTATATGTGAAGTGGAGTATTAATGATTTTGTCATATATTACAAAAAACTTCTATAATTTTATTTTAACCATTAAAAAATGGTCAACAGGATTTCCCCCAAGCCAATACATGTTAAGATCATCATTTATATTGCTCAACTAGCCCATTAGGTTAACATCAATTTTAGCAATTATGATGATATCAAGGATCAATTGGTTGATCATTTAGTCATCAGTAATGTTCTAGTTGGTCGGGATCAATTGGTTGATCATTTAGTCATCAGTAATGTTCTAGTTGGTCAGGATCAAGTCAAAGAAACCTGGTTTTACAACTTTGCTCAACAATTCATGTTCCCTCCCCCATAAACACTAAAGGAAGAAATAAAATCTTAACCAACCTATTCAACCCATTGTTAGAACAGTAACGTATTGTAACTTTTCATTCAAGAACTCAGACCTCCCTCTCTCAGTTTTGTTGTCAATTTATGACTTGAAATGTTAAGGAACTATAAGGGCAGAAGTGTCTTACTTACCTCCATTAACACCTGCAATCATGATCAAGGCTGGTTTCCTTGTATAAGACAAAAATGCTTCCAAATTAGAACACCACGTAGCAATGCATGTAATATCAATGTTACAATATCACCAACTTGAAACCAAGTTGAATCTCTGTTTTCTTTGATTTCTTAGTTAAAATGTCCAGCACACTCCTTTTCAAGACATTCTACAAAGAAGATAAACTTTAAACCTAAATCAGTTAAACTCCCCACGATCTTAACAGTAATCAGCTACTAGCAGCCTTCAAGTATGAGATAAGACACAACATTTTCAAGAACTAATCATCGCATAGAAAACACTCTCACTTCTTAAAGCATACTACTGCAAATCCGTCAGATAATCCAACATTAGAAGATAAGAACTAGCAAAATTGGTAAAATTTTCAGTTCAATCCTTAGTTAAAAATAGGAGCAAAAAGTAAAGAAGAAAGGAATAAGTGAACGGTGTCGGAGAGATTACAAGTTGTCTCGAGTCTTTGAGAATCCAGTAAAGAGCTTATCAACGTTGTTTTTCGCCTTCTCCTTTATAAACCTGCCAAGGCGGGTGCAGATTCCAGTCTGGCCAGAGGAACATCTGAACCGGGAAAGGCAGGACCGACTGGTCAGAAATGAGGGGAACTGGTTAGGAGGAAGTTTGTACACGTTTATACCAATGGAGGGAATTGATTGCATGATGAGATGAAACAAACGCTATTACTCTGACTTCGCCGGCCGGCTCAATCCGAAGATGAGAGACCGGAAAAGGGAAATTTACATAGATTTTGATAATGGATGAAATTCTAATGAACCGCTTATAAACTTTACAAAAGGACCTTTTTGGCATGCGAAATGTACGTCTTGTCCCCCGATAATGTGGCAAAAATTGTCCACAAGTTTGCTTAAATGGACTTATTGGATAGGGGGCTCTCATCCATTGTAGCAAACTTCTGGGAAAGTTGTTACATTGAATTTCCACAAAACCTAATAAAATCTTCAAAAAGCAACAATAGAAGTAAGTAAAAATTGTGAGATAGAACTTTACATTACGCATGAGAAGAATTGTACAATAAGCGTATTGCAATGCTCCTCACGCGTATTATTAATACATTCAACTTTCTAGTTCAAATAATTATCGTTTAACTATTTTCAATTGCAACTCAAATAAATTTTTACTATGATGGAGAGTGGAAAATTACGGGTGGTGTTAGTCATTTTAATGCAAAGTCATCCAAAGGTTTGAATGTTCCCCTAAATTCTACATAACTTATGCTACTAATGTTGACAAATTTAGATATGATTTAGTTTTTCAAACCAATTATAATACTCCAGGTATGGATGTCAAATTTTCTACTATAACTGATATCAAACAAGATATGGATGTGAGGTTCTTTTTAGCATAAACAATGTCAATCCACCATTGCCTTATATTGTGTGTCTTTTTAGTAGAGAAGTCACTACCTAGAACCCAACTCAAGAAAGTGTAGTGGTTCCAGAAAATCATGATCCTGACGTATTCCTGATATTTTAGCAGCATGAAGTTGTCTTTGAAACTTAAAATGACATATTAGTAAATGAAGAAGACCCATGTTTGCGTCTGAATGAGGGGTTAGTGATTGGGTTTCTAGTAACCCATTTTGGCGTCTGAATTAGGGAATTGGTGATTGGGTTACTAGTATCATACCAAGAAGTGATTGGGTTGCTACTACCAAACCAAGTAGTGATTGGGTTGCTAATACCAATCCAAGCAGTTATTGAGTTACTAGTACCATACCAAGTAGTGAGAATCCGATACCTAAGACATTAACTTGTGAAATCAGATTGGAAGTGAGTACGTTGTTTGAGAATAAAAAAGAACTCAACTGAGATTACATAAATATGCGATGGCTATTCATTTTGAATTCAAAGTGTAGAAGTCAAGACAAGATCTTTGGTATGTGAAATGTTTGGATGAGAATTACAAGTGGAGATTGCGTGCTGTGAAAGGAAAATTCTAGGAGATGTTTGCGATTCGGAAATTTGTAAAAAATCACACATGTTTAATTGTGACGAGGCAAACACTATCATGGGTTATTGGGGAATGCATTAAGAGTAAGTACATGGACCATTACCATGACCAAATGCCTAAGAAAAATAATGGGAAAAATATAGAGAAATTATGAAATAAATTTGAGTTATAATAAGGCTTGGAGGTCCATGTAAATTGACGGTGCGCAGAACTGAAGTGGATTCTATGGTAAATTGACTTCATACTTGTACGTGTTAGAGATGAATAATCTGGGTACCATAACATACATCTAGACAGATGAGCTCATCCATTTCAAGTATATGTTCATGTCCCTAGGCGTCTTAGTTAGGGGTTTCAGAAACTGTTGTCGTCCTATATTGTGCGTTGATGTCATTTTTCTTAAACACAAGGTTGGAGGTAAACTATTGGTGGATATATCATTGGATGCAAATGAGAAACTTTATCCTATTGCTTTTGGCTCTGTTGATTTAGAGAATAATAACTCATGGACATATTTCATGCAAAAACTAAGAGAAACAATTGAGTCAGTCCTGAATCTCGTCTTCTTATCCGATAGACACCCAAGTATTGTCAATGCCTTGTGCGTGGTTTTTCCAGAAGCATGTCACGATGCATGCAGATAACACATCAAGATTAATATTATGGCCAAATTTAAAACTGATCACTACCACACAGAGTTTGATTTAGCTTCTCGCGCATACACAGTCTCAAAGTTTAATCAGCATTTTGACAAGATCAAGACTAAGGACCCTCATATTTTCGTCTATTTGGAAGATATTGGGTTGGAGAGATGAAGTCGTGCCTTTTTCCCAAGTAAACGATATAATCAAATGACAAGCAATTACGCCGAGAGTCTTAATAGTCAAAGCATGAATGTTAGAAAGTATCACATAACAATATTAGCTGACTATTTAAGATTCACAATACAATAATGATTTCATAATAGTAGAGAAAAATCGTCCAATCACACAGAACTTTTATTTCAATATTATGAAAAGTTCATATGTGAGCAAGTCCAGAAGGTTAGATTATATAACGTCAATCTACTTAACTAATTTGAGTTTTATGCGCATGACGGTGAATCTGATTTTAAAGTTGACTTCAAAGGAATGACATGTAATTGTAGAGTATTTGATGTATCTGGTCTTCCTTGTAGTCATGCCATGGATGATGTTCGTACCTGGAAATTGGATCCTTATGACTTTTTCTCAAGGTAACCAATTGCTCACATGTTGAATTTATCTGACCAATTGCTCACATGTTGAATCGTTATCTTTTCCAAATATTACTCAACTGAATCGTGGTTGAATGCATATGTAGAGACTTGTTATCCAGTTTGTCATGAAGGGGATATTCTCGAAAATATCAAACAACGAGTGTGCCTAAAACCCCTTTTTAAGGTTAAGAAAGGACGGTCAATAACAAAGCGTAGGTCATCTCAAGATGAGCCTTGTAAGGTTTGGAGACGATGCAGCTCATTTGGTGGTCAAGGTCATAATAGGGCAACATGCAAAGTAGTGATGTCTACACCATCTATCGCAAGAGAATCATCATTTTAGCATAATGAGTCATCATCTCAGCAGATTGAGTCTCTAACTTGAACTTGAATTTGTGATTTCATGTGTGGCATTTCCTTAAGTCCTCTTAATGTTGAATAATTTTATGAATAATTGTATTTTATGATTTTATGTGTGGTATTACCTTAGGTTAATAATTGTATTTTCTGCTTTCATGTGTGGCATTATCTTAGATTAATAATTGTATTTTATGATTTCATGTGAGACATTACCTTAGGTTAATGATTGAGAAATATGTGTGTTAATTATAGTATACCAATAAATAAAAAGAAAAAAAGAATATATATATATATATATATCCCAGAGAAAAGGAAAAGAAGAAACTTGTAGCATACCCGTGATAACTCAAGGTATATGATTGACTCTCCTAATGCATTGTTAACCAAAATTATTTTACTCAACTTGTTAGGAGTTTCCTAATGGAACGCGTGTCGCCGCAGTCGCAACCATCGAAAAAATTTAAGGCTCCCTTGGATGGATATGCATTTACGTGGTAGGTGTTTCTCTAGTATGTATGTTACTCTTGGCGACCGACTTCATCAACGGTTTACGTACCAAAAATTATTGGTGTTCGGCAAGTTCTTCACTATCAACGACGCCATCTCTGTCGTAGTCTTGAAGATGCTAGTGGAATTAACTACCTTATAGTTTGGCGGTAGAGACCAACTCATTAAAATATGTTACACCACCATCATATATTTATGTGCCGATAGAGAAGGAACTAAATGCCTAAACAAGAGAAGAACTAACTATACGCTGAACACAAACAAATCACACGGGGATCGGCCCTACGCACCGGACACTAATTTTTGACACCCGAGGAATTAAATAAATGTCATAAATAAATAAAATGTATCGAAATATTAATAATGAAAATAGAAATAAGACAATGTGTCCAAGATATAGTAAAAAAAATGGGACAACAGGTTAAGCACATATCCTACAAACACACTTAAACATTTAATCAGGGACAGAACTTGTCGTCTGACGGGCTCGAACCTAGGACCTTAAGTGGCTGAGAATATTCACCTCTTGTTGCTGCTATGCTAGAAGAGAGGATAAAAATGTGGCCAAAAGGGGTTAATCACATAGCCCGCAAACACAATTAACAATTTAAAGAAGCGCATAACTTGTCGCCTGACGGGCTCAAACCTAGGACCTTTGAAGGAGGCTGAAAATATTCACATCTTATTGTCGCTAGGATAAAAGAGTGGATGACAAAGATATAGTAATATAAAATGCTACTAAATAAATAAATAATAATAATGGAAGATTAAAATATTAAATGAAATAAATAAAAATAAAAATATATTGTTTTGAAATTTAATGTTGAGTTTAATTCCTTAGAGAAAAAAAATAGTGTTGAAAAGGATTGAGGAAATGTAAGAAATCAAAAAAGATTTTGAGTTTATTTGACAGTGATCCAGTGTAGCAGAAATTAGGAGAAAGCATTACAGTAGGGTCATCTCACGCTCGTCAACCTTTCAGTAATAATCCGAAGGCCAGGAATGAGCCACGCCCACTAAACGGAAAAACTAATTTTACCTTGACAGAACGCCTGAATAAAGTTAGTTGCTAACGAATCGTTAACGGTTAGTAAACGGGACGCCAAAAATTGTGGGAGATTAGAGTACTTGACTATTCATCTTCTTTGATGATGAACTTAAGAACATGTTAAAGAGGATGAACGGTAAAATTGTAACTTCCTCTATGAGCAACCATTCGACGTGAGATCAAGCCCATACTGAACGCGACGACATAAGGAATTTTCCTGCATTGCCAAGATCCAGTCTTGATGTCCGAGTCTCGTTGATTTCAAGCTGTAACAAATGAAGGTTAATATGGGGATTTCAGTTTGAGAGTGATCAGTTAGATCAAATTAAGGATTATGTACGAGTGATCAAATCTTGAAATAAACTTGATAGAAAGTTACTCTAGGACTCTATGAAGATTTCTACACTATTTTTAAGTGACAATTTTACTTGTAATTAAAGAACACGATTGAAATTTGTTCTAGAATACTTTAGTTCATATCTACTTCATTTCCTTATCATTTCTTGTTTCATTTGTTTGCTTATAATCCTAAATTTACCTATGAACTAATTACTTAATCAGAAATTAAATAATTATCTTGGAAAAGATTCACCTAATTTAGAACTAGACTGAAATTTTAAATTGTCTCCTTCGAGTGTAAACTTGAAGGAGATGATAAAAACATATTTTATGGACGATTTGAAAGATGTTGGTGAAAAAAAATTGATAATGTTTTGAGATTTGATGACTCAAGAATGGTACAGGTTTTGTGAATTTGTTTTCAAAATATTTTGGTTAGGCTGATTCTTGTTTTGATTTAAATAAGTTCTTAGGATGATTTCATGTTGATTAGAATAAAAATTGAATTGTTGTAATCACGTTTGAAGAATCTAAATATTTTTTGATCTCTGCTTCCTTTGTTTCCTTTGTCCAGTGAGACTCCGACCAATGCTACAAGTTGGGTTAGGACTTCTAGTTTGCTTAGACACATTCTAAATCAATTGTTAAGTTTGTTTATGGCTTTAGAACTCAAGATAATCGAACCAAATGAATTATGTTATAGGCATAAGCTTTTGATTCAAATTAAAAAATTCATTGTGATTTATATTCTTTAATTGACATTTAGTTGAGTTTTTCTTGATTTCATATAAATCATAGTGTAACACCCGGAAATCCCTGGTCCCAGAAAAGTTTGAGATTCGAGAAATTTCAGCATCGGTTTGTGTGTCGAAAATATTTTGATAAAATATTATTTAAAAGATTTGTATAAAAATTATTTTGATTGATTATAACAATAATTAATTTTTTTATGATCAATTTTAAATAATTTTTTGGATTTACAATAATCAAATCACAATTTGCTTAAAAGAAACATGTATTTTTAAATAAATTAAAATATATATATTTAAAAGATTATTTATTTGATGAAAGAGTCACCAATTAATTTTTGATTTAAAATCAATAAAACATTTTACATACGTATATAAACGTAATTTTAACCAAAGATTCTTTTAAATTCGATGTTTGGTGATACTCTAAAAAATGGTTTTCGCACTATATCTTCCGTACCCGTTAAAGAATGGTCTTTAATTTATAAAAAAATCTTGGCTTTTAAAATTTTGTTTTATTACATTTCAATTGACCAATTAATTTTCAAATCCTAATATGCATAGTTTTTATTGCATTTAAAATTACAAAACAATATTTAAATATTGGCACTATGATCGAGGGCGATGATCAGTGGCGGACCTACAAGGAGGGCCTTCTGAGCCCGGGCCTCCCCAACCATAAAAGTTTTAAGATATTTTATATATATATATATTTACCAAATAAGGCTTTTTCCTGCTGGTTTTGAGGTTGAAATCCATAATAGAGGTCAGGTGATCAAACCCTGTCTTTCACATTTTTTTATAATAACCTCACATTTCTTTTTTTAAAATAATAATTTTTTTTATTTAGGGGCCTAGGTTATGACACATATTTATTTTTAGTTATTTATTTTATGTAGAATATAGAATAATGGAGATGTTCTATAAACGAATTTGTACTTCTACATCACATGACCACTCTGAACTTTCTCAATCAATTAATGAGTCTACTAATGAGTCTAATATTACTGATCAAATATACATGGTTAGAATATAGCATATCAAAAGATGCATCATTTTGTTTTTAGTGTTATCTTTTTAAGCCTTTAAATAGAGAAAACGTAGATGATACCTTTATAGGAGATGGGTACAAAAATTAGAAAAGGGCATTAGAAAGATTCAATCGACATATGGGAACTTCAAATAGTTGTCATAATGAAGCTAGAATTCAATTTGAATCATTTCAGGATCAAAGACACAGCATGAGAAACGTTTTACGTACACATGGCCGTGATATAGAAATAAATTATCGCACCCATTTACCGACAATATTTAATGTAACACGCTTTCTATTGAGGCAAGGATTACCTTTTCGAGGACATGAGTCAAGTAGTTCATCAAATAAAGGTAATTTTCTTGAATTGATTGGTTGGTATAGTCAACGTAATGAAGAGATTTTGTCTTCTTTTGTACCGACTCATGGACAAGAATAATTTAGTAATTGTGCTTGTTAGTATTTTGTAATTGTGCTTGTTAGTATTTTTATGTAATTACCGAGTAAAATTTTAATTAAAAAATGTATTTATTTGATCGCCAAAAAAATGCTACGTTACTATGTATTTGGCCCCCCGAGAAAATATTTCTGGGTCCGCCACTGGCGATGATTATTGGGAAGGGTACCTGAAAAATATTAGTGTTAGATGTTAGAATTTAGAAATAAATTCAAGCAGGCTCTTATCAAAATATTTTTTATGAGGTTATTTTAAAAATATTTTGAAATTGTTTTCTATTTTTTTAGATTTTTTGAAAATGGTTTGGCGCTTTTATTTTAACAAAAACAAATTTTAAAATTAAAATCCCAAACAAACGGGTCCTAGGACCGGTCCTCTCGGTCGAGGGTTTTGATCCCTCGATCGCGGTCTAAAACTCCTTTGGTCGGGGTGTTGGACTCTTGATTGGGTGTGAGAGATCCTCTGTCGAGCCTAAGATTCTTCGATTGGGTGTATGAGAGTTCTCGGTCTACGCTGAGATTCCTCGGTCGGGTGCGAGGGATCCTCGGTCGAGGCAAATATTCTTCGATCAGATGCGGAAGTCCATCGGTTGGGTGTAGGGAAGTTCTCGGTCGAGGAAAAGCTTCCTCATTCGGAAACCATGACGGGCTTATTTTTCGGTAGAAAATCTAGCAGGAGGTTCTCGGTCAAGTGCAGGGGAGGGTTTGATTTTCTCGTTGGGAAATCAAACATAGGCAAAACTCTCAATCATACGTCAAAAATATCAAACTGTAGGTTTGATGATTTTGATTAGGGCCTTTATCCTTTAATCCAAGGGTATGTGATTCTTTGTCTAGTCCCAATGATCATTTATAACATCATTCCAATGCATCATTCGATTGGGATGATGTCTTATTTGGTTTGATCATTTTTCAAGAAAAAACAGGATTTCGATTTTAGGGTTTAACAGGGTATAAGATATTTATCATCCTTACACCTCATCAAATCAAATGTATCAAAAATAATAAAACTATGTATGAGTTTTGACCAATTTCAGAACCAAGATTATCTAAAATTTTGAAAATCTTGGTTCTTAAAAAAAACATGCTTAAAATCAATTAGGCTTAATCCAAAACCATTCCAAACATCATTTATAAGATGTTAGGAAAGTTTTCAAAGTGTAATTCGAGAGCTAGAGCTCAAGAACAAAAATCCGATTTTGAAATTAAATTCGGATATTTTTTATTTAAATAGATTTACTTGAATAATAATGAAAACAAAAATAAGTCAATGTGTCCAAGATATAATAAAAAAATGGTACAACAGGTTAAGCACAAAGCTCACGAACACACTTAACCATTTAACTAGGTGCAGAACTTGCCGCCTAACGGGCTCGAACCCATGACCTTAAGAAGGCTAAGTATATCCACCTCTTGTTGCCTCTATGCTAAAAGAAGGGATAAAAATGTGTCCACAAAGTGTTAAACACATATCACACAAATAAACTTAACAATTTAACCAGGTACAGAACTACTTGTCGCTTGACAGACTCGAACTCAGGACCTCTCAAGGAAGTTGGGGATATCCAACTCTTGTTGCCGCTAGACTAAAAGAGGGGATGATCAAGATATAGTAAAATAAAATGCTACTAAATAAATAAATAATAATGGAAGATTAGAAAAGAGATAAATAAAAAGGTGATGATCATCTGCGAATGATCAAAGCTTAAAAGAAACTTGATAGAAAGTTACTCTAGGAATCTTTCTACGCCATCTTTAAATGACAATTTTACTTGTCATTAGAGAACGCGATTGAATTTTTTCTAGAATACTTTAGTCATATCTTCTTTATTTCTTCACCAATTCTTGTTTCGTAGGTTTGCTTATAATCCTAAATTTACCTATGAACTAATTGCTTAATCAGAAATTAAAGAATTAGCTTGTTGAAGATTCATCAAATTTAGAACTTGACTGAAAATTTTAAATTGTCTCCTTCAAGTGTAAACTTGAAGGATAAAAATATTTTATGAACAATTTGAAATATATTGGTGAAAAAAAATGATCATGTGTTGAGATTTGATGACTGTCAAGAATGGTGCAAGTTTTGTGAATTTGTTTTCTTAAATTTAGGTTAGGCTTGTTTAGTGATACTCGTTTTGATTTAAATGCATAATTGAGTTCCTAGTATGATTTCATGTTGATTAGAATAATAATAATGAATTTTATGATCAATTTTAAATAATTTTTTGGATTTAAAATAATCAAATCACAATTTGATTAAAAGAAAATAATTATTTAAAAGATTATTTATTTGATGAAAGAGTCACCAATTAATTTTTTTTATTTAAAATCAATAAAATATTTTATATACGTATATATGATCAGAGATTCTTTTTAAATTCGATGCTTGGTCATACTCTAAAAAAGGCTTTCACACTATATCATTTATATCCGTTAAAGAACAGTCTTACTTTATATAATCTTGTCTTTTAAAAAATTAATTTTATTACATTTTATTTGACCAATTATTTTTTAAATCCTAACAAGCACAATTTTTCATGCAGGTAAAATTGTAAAATAATATTTAAATGTTGGTATTGTGATCGAGGGAGATGATTATCGGGAAGAGTACCTGAAAATATTAGTTTAAGATGTCAGAATTTAGAAATAAATACAAACAAACTCTTATCAAAATATTTTTTTATGATGATATTTTAAAAATATTTTAAAATTGTTCCTATTTTTTTAGATTTTTAGAAAATGGTTAGTGGCTTTTATTTTAATAAAAACATTTTTTTAATTAAAATCCCAAACAAACGGGTCCTAGGAGCGGTCCTCTCGTTCGAGGGTGTCGATCCCTTAGTCGCGGTCTAAAACTCCTTTGGTCGGGGTGATGGACTCTCGGTTGTGTGTGAGGGATCCTAGGTCGAACCTAGGATTCCTCGACTAGGTGTAGGGGAGTTCTCGGTAGAGGCCGAGATTCCTCAGTCGAGTGCGAGGGATATTCGGTCGAGGGAAGGATTCCTCGGTCGGATGTGGAAGACCATCGGTCGAGTGCAGGGGAGTTCTCGGTCGAGACTAAGCTTTCTCGGTCAAAAATCAAGCCCATGCTAAAAATTCCTCGGTCAGGTGCAGGGTTTCTCGGTCGGGTGCAGGAGAAGGTTCAATTTTCTTTGTGGGAAATCAAACCCGGGCAAGACTCTCGATCAGACGTCAAGAACATCAAACTACATGTTTGATGATTTTGATTGGGGCCTTTATCCTTAAATCCAAGAATATGGGGTTCTTTGTCTTGTTCCAATTATGATTTATAACATCATCCCGATGCATCATTCGATCGGGATGATAACTTATTTGGTTTGATTAGATTTCAAGGAAAATTAGGATTTCAATTTTTAGGGTTTAACAGGGTATAAGGTGTTTACCAATAGCTTAAAATCAATTAGACTTGATCCAAAACCATTCCTAACATCATTAAGATTATGTTAGGAAAGTTTTCAAACTGTAATTCGAGAGCTAGAGCTTAGGAACAACAATCCGATTTTGAAATTAAAATTGGATTTTTTTGTTTAACTAGATTTACTTGAATTAAGTTTAGAGGAATGATAAACTCAACGAAGGGACAGCGAAAGTAAGGCCACGAATCATACTTGGCCTACCACGTGGGTAGGAGAGAGGAAACAAAATTCGGTATAAATAAATATTAAGAGGACAAAATAAAACCCAAAACATGCTATTTCCTTATTTCTCTTTTTGAAACTTCTTAGGCAAAAATCTTCTCCCAACCAAAACCCTAACGTTTGGTATTATTTTTTCCGATCTAGTTTTTTAACGAACTATTTCATCATTGTATCATTTTTTCAGATCTAGTTTTTAACAAACTGTTTTTTCATAATTAGTTTTTTCAAATCTAATTCGTTTTTGTATGATAACGAACTATTTTATCTTTTAGGAAACCAGTAAAGAGAACAACGCAGTAGATGAAGCATTGAACCTGAACAAATCACCCCCTATTGAACCTAAAAGGTACCCTATTGTTGGTGTAAATATTTTTTTTCTAAAAAATGTCCACAAATGCAATTACGGGGGAAATGTCCCATAATGTCCCGAATTGGTGATTCGCGCCACGAAATTGACATTTCGGGACCCGAATGATTATTTCAGGATATTTTTCTTAGAGTTACACTTATTTTCGCAATAAATTTCCTAATGTTGGAATGACATTTTCCTTCGAAGAATAACTTCTTGATTTCTACACATCATATGTCCACTTAACTAGATTCGGCATTACCAAATTAAGGAGAAAATATGTAAGTGGTAAGAGAAAATTATTCAGCATTAGGTGCCAAGAGTTCTACTAAGACCATCTCCAACTAAACTGCATACTCATGTCTAAAATGGGATTTCACATCCAACCAAGCTGCATACTCATATCTAAAATGAGATTTCACCTCCAATCGAGTTGCATACGTATACCCAAAATGAGATTTCTTATTTTCTCTCTCCAAAGCACGTATATATGCCCTACTGTACACAAACACATAATTATTTATATATATAATAATTATAAAAATTACAATAATAATTATATATATAATAATTATAAAAATTACAATAATAAAAAAAATATATAAAGTACTTGATAAATTAAAATAATACACAAACACAATAAAATAAAAACACACTACAAATTATAAAATAAACAACTAATATTTAATAATTCGACAAATCCGCATTGTTTCCTCCAATATTATTGAAATATTGACCAAATATATCAGTTTAATATGCATTTGATTGGACTTGTTGATCTCTTTTCTCCAAAATGCGGGTCGTTCAACTTCAACATATGCTTTGCATTTGGTCATTACTTTTTTTATAACTCAACAAAAAGTATTGTTTTGTTCATGAATGAGGTTGATGGTCGATGATGAATCATCAATCTTTTCAGTTTGGCTTTCTTCACTCCAATAGGTGTCTCTCAGATCACATTGCACTTCAAAATGCATTGATTAATAATTTATGGGAGGATTACAACAATTCTAAAATTTGAAAAATTATCTCCTTTTTATTTATACGAATAATTTTTATTTCAATCTCATATTTATTTTTTTTGTCTTTTATGTATTGTAATTTTTGAATTTCTAATGAAATTTTATAATTAATTTACAATTAAGTTTAAAATAATTAGATGATATTATAATATTGTG
Organism: Impatiens glandulifera; assembly: GCF_907164915.1. Taxonomy (NCBI): domain Eukaryota; kingdom Viridiplantae; phylum Streptophyta; class Magnoliopsida; order Ericales; family Balsaminaceae; genus Impatiens; species Impatiens glandulifera. Next base: position 45,242,916 of record NC_061865.1, on the reverse strand, counting down.
GTGTAATTTATAAGTTTGAAAAATATATGAGGTAATATTAAAAAGTTATAAAAGTTGATGTAAAGAAGAATATTATAAGATTTTTTTTTGGATTTGAGAATGAATTTTTCGGTTAGAGAATATTATTGTTTGATGTGACATTTACACTAAAATAAGTTTAAAAATGAGTTTTTAGGTTGGAGATAGTCTAAAATATCAAAATGATACTTTTGAACAATACAATTACAAAACATGTGTCCCCCAATCAAAATTACTCGCAGAGAAGTAAAATTCCCAAGAAAGGTCATCTCTTGCTTCATTGGGCTATAAACCAATGACTACACAAGGTAATCCAACATATCTAACCATTAAGGTAACTTTTCCAATATTTCTTAAAAAATTTATCATCTCTTAAAATTTGAACCTAAGTTAGTATCACTATTCATTTTTAAAGTTCAAATATTTTATATCTCCAATTTTCCTTAAATAAAAAAGAAGAAGCATATAATATGTTTGACCTACCATAATAATAGGATGCTCGACTGCATATATTAACATAATTAAGCAGTGATAGGTCAAATACCACTTCTTCCCATAGGTATTTCGTCTTCTACTGTGACCATAACCAATTTAGGGGCAAAACAAATTGCCACCTTCTTTTCACATGCAAGACATGCAGTCAGTCATCCATACAAAGAAGGCCATTCACATTTAAAGCACTCTTTACCAGAGATGGTTGGTATAATTGTTAGAAAACTTACCAACTATTTTCCAGACTAGCTCCTCATACCACCACCAAAGGTCCAATTATTTCTTTCTTTTTCTTCATAGAGGAACCTATTTAATACTCTCTTAGAAATTCTTGTACTACTTTTTATATCTTCTTAATATTCTCTCATAAAAAATAATACTCTATATCTTTAATATTTTCTTTCTAATTAAGATTAGTGACAATAATATATGCTCTATAAAATATAATGAAAGTGTTGGTATAAATTATAGAGAACTATGAGTTAAATGAATTATAATAAAACTATGGCCGAAAACATTTAGATTTTGTATAATTATTCATATTTGTCTATTGATACATGGGGATGTAGCTCAAATGGTAGAGCGCTCGCTTTGCATGCGACCCCGCATCTCCATGATTTTTTTATTTATTAATTTCATGTGGTTCAAATGCTTACCTCAAGATATCACACAAGACAACATCAAATTAATTTTTATCACCAAAAAGATATAAACTATATAAGACTCATAAATTTAAGTTACCTTTGCCTTGACAGTTTCCTACCGCCCTAAATGTATCTCTTCACATATGTGCCAAGTAATTTATTAATTATTAATTATCAAAAAGGGCCCAACCGGGTTCGAACCGGTGACCTCTTGATCTGCAGTCAAATGCTCTACCACTGAGCTATGGACCCATTTGTTCAAAAATGAAACACAAGATTATGTGTCACTTCAATCTCAGTAAGTATCAAAACATATGTGTGCTAACATTTATTGATGATTTATCTAAAAAGAATTTGGTATATTTTTTTCCTAAGAAATCAAAAGTATTTGAGAAATTCAAGGCTTTCAAGCTGCTTGTAATGACTCATAGAGGTGGTGAATTCACCTATGTTGAGTTTAATGAATTTTGTTAATCAAATGAAGTAATAAGAGATCTCACAACTCACCATACACCTCAACAAAATGGCTTGACAGAGAAAAAAAGAACATAACCATTATGAATGTTGTGCGAAGAAGTATGCTATTAAATAAAAGAATACCTAAAGATTTCTGACCAGTTCAGTTCAGTTGGGTGTACACATTCTAAAAAGAAGTTTCACAGCTTTTCTAAAGAAGAAAACACATGAATAAGCTTCGAGCAACATCAATCCATCTTTATGACATTTTAAGATTTTTGACAGCCTTGGTTTTGTGAATATTCCAGATCAAAGGAGGGTTAAGCTAAATAAAAGAAGACACTTCAATTTTCTTGGAGTAAGTAATGAGTCCAAAATTTATCGATGATATGATCCAATCTCCAAGAAAATTGTAGTTAGTAAAGATGAGGTGATTGAAGAAAATGAATATTAGGATTAGGATTGAAAAGTTATTTTCAATTAGATTCTTGATCTAGAATGGGAAGAAGAAGAATGTGATACTGAATTAGATTAAGATACCCGATGCTGCCTTGGCATTTTCCTTTTCGGCCACCACAATCTCACGTCATGTCCTCTCTGCCCAAATCTCTAGATGATCACTAGCTGTGGCCCTAAATGTATCAGGCAATTTAACAGAAAAAAAACAATGTGAAGCATGCCTTTGAAGGATACAATGTAACATATATAATGATCAAATAATAAAAAAATAAATCTCTTCAAAAAAATATAAGGATGCTAAGCTGAAAAACATTGTAAGGCATTAGTTAGACTATTTCACTGCCACTTCTAAGGTGGATAACTATTTGATGGAAACAAGCATGGACAGATATTCACATTTTTCCCTTCCTTCTTTAACAAAAACAAGCATAAAGCTGCAAAAAAAATTACTACATGCTTGACTTCATTTCTATCAAAATATCATATAGATAAAAGGGCCCAACCGGGTTCGAACCGGTGACCTCTTGATCTGCAGTCAAATGCTCTACCACTGAGCTATGGACCCCTATGTTCAATTGACTTCATTTTGTTTTAAAGACGAAAAACAAGGTTTTTTGAGTGGTTGTGAAATTTAGATAGAAATGCACTATCGAATTCAGATTGAATTAATATATTGTAACATATGTAAAGGTGATGTTTTATTAGATATAATTAATTTATTATAGGTTTGATCAGGTAGATTGGTTGAGTTTGTAATGTTATGACCCACAAAAGTGGGGTTTCTAATATGAATAAATGAATACAAGCTTGTAATGTTAGATGTTAGAGAATTTCAAAAAATCAAATGGATATCTAAAATAAGTTTGAACCAATAGCATTAACCATTAATTAATATGAATAAAAATTTTAAGCATACCACATAGCCTCCTCTGGGATCAAGCTTTGTCACATTCAAACCAGTTATTCCAACTGCCTGTCAATTTAAGAAGTTAATGTCATCAACAAAAAATGTTAAATGGATCCTAATGGAAACAAAACAAATATGCAGCAAGAGATCACAATTTCTTCAGAAACAAAGCATGGCTATGCACAGTTTGTGGGTGAAAAGTTAGTGAAGCTATGAAAACTCATTGTTTGTTATAAAAGTAAAACTTAGTCCAGAAAGAAAGAGATCACCTCATTGAACTCCCTTTTGCTTGTGGAAGCATATGCAACCCAGTTGTTCCATCTAGAACCAAAAGGATCTTCTGTAAAAGTTCATCATAAGACGTTGGATGTCTAGCAAGTTACAACATTCCTAAGTAAAACCAGTATTATAGGGTGCGTTTAATAAAACTGAAAAATCAAGTACTATAAAGGTTGAATACTGAATTTTAAGTATTCAATTAGTTAAGTGATTGAAAATTAAATGCTGAAAAAATTAAATAAAAATATATAAATTTAATTACTTTGATAATTTGATTTTGGTAAAATATGGAACTAATGTTAGAAAGTACTTAAAACTATTTTACCATTATTGTGAAATAATTTGATAAATCTGCATGTGTTAAAGTTGTCTTTAAACGCTCTTACTCTATTACCAAGTTAAATAGTAAATAACTTACCGAATTAAACCAAATCTTTTAGCTTAATTTGAACTCGGTCTAAATAATTAAGTGATTTTTAAATAACAATTATCAAATTAACTTAATTTTAAAAAGTACAAAATCATTTAGATTAAGTGATATATGTTTTCAAACATCACCTTAGTAAATATTTGATTGACATGATCATCACTATAGAAAGTTGAATTTCTTTAATGCTTGAAAATGCACGATTTGTAACATATGTAAAATGAACTTAGTAACTGAAAATCTGTTAAATTGGGAATTATTTGAACAAAATAAAGCAGTTTGCATCTTATTTCACCCAATCTTGGCTTTTGTCGGGGGATTCATGTCAGAACTCTAGACTTATGCAATGTGTCCTTTAGAAATCAAATTTCTTGAAGATAATATGTAAACTAGTGGAAATTGGACAAAAGAAAAGATAAATTTACTGCGTACATGACAAAATCAGAAGACTTACATTTGGTGCACCAGAAACAATTTTGGTTACAGTTTTTTTCAATTCTTCCATCAAGCTGTAGTTAGTGAGTAAACCTATACAAGAAAAAGAAATAGTTGCTACATCCACATTAGAACACAATTACAGATGATGGAATATAATTTAAGGTTCAAATGTTTACATCCAGATGTATGACTATGACACAAGACAACATCAATTCCTTGCTCTTTACCTCTTTTCACAGCCTGTGAAAAACTATCAAGGAAGAACTTAAGAATGATTGCCAGAAGTTTTGTCACCAACAAGATATGCTAAACTAGATAAGACAGACTCTCTGTCCTAAAATTGAATAGACCAACACTTCTACTCACAAAATCTAGATTGGAAGCTACACATACAGAATATTAGAGGCTTTACAAAATTAAACTTATCCATAATCAATGTTACAGCAGTTATAGCAGTTACTTTAAGGAAATATCTCTATGTCATATATTACAAAAAACTTCTATAATTTTAATTTAACCATTAAAAAATGGTCAACAGGATTTCCCCCAAGCCAATACATGTTAAGATCATCATTTATATTGCTCAACTAGCCCATTAGGTTAACATCAATTTTAGCAATTATGATGATATCAAGGATCAATTGGTTGATCATTTAGTCATCAGTAATGTTCTAGTTGGTCAGGATCAAGTCAAAGAAACCTGGTTTTACAACTTTGCTCAACAATTCATGTCCCCTCCCCCATAAACACTAAAGGAAGAAATAAAATCTTAACCAACCTATTCAACCCATTGTTAGAACAGTAACGTATTGTAACTTTTCATTCAAGAACTCAGACCTCCCTCTCTCAGTTTTGTTGTCATTTTATGACTTGAAATGTGAAGGAACTATAATGGCAGAAGTGTCTTACTTACATCCATTAACACCTGCAATCATGATCAAGGCTGGTTTCCTTGTATAAGACACAAATGCTTCCAAATTAGAACACCACATAGCTAGCAATGCATGTGATATCAATGTTACAATATCACCAACCTGAAACCAAGTTGAATCTCTGTTTTCTTTGATTTCTTAGTTAAAATGTCCACCACGCTCCTTTTCAAGACATTCTACAAAGAAGATAAACTTTAAACCTAAATCAGTTAAACTCCCCACGATCTTAACAGTAATCTTCGGTCCAAAATCAGCTACTAGCAGCCTACAAGTATGAGATAAGACACAACATTTTCAAGAACTAATCATCGCATAGAAAACACTCTCACTTTTTAAAGCATACTACTGCAAATCCGTCAGATAATCCAACATTAGAAGATAAGAACTAGCAACAAAATAGGTAAAATTTTCAGTTCAATCCTTAGTTAAAAATAGGAGCAAAAAGAAACGAAGAAAGGAATACCTCTTTTAATTCATCGAGGAAGTGAACGGTGTCGAAGAGATTCCAAGTTGTCTCGAGTATTTGAGAATCCAGAAAAGAGCTTATCAACGTTGTTTTTCGCCTTCTCCTTTATAAACCTGACAAGGCGGGTGCAGATTCCAGTCTGGCCAGCGGAACATCTGAACCGGGAAAGGCAGGACCGACTGGTCAGAAATGAGGGGAACTGGTTAGGAGGAAGTTTGTAGACGTTTATACCAATGGAGGGAATTGATTGCATGATGAGATGAAACAGACGCTATTTTGATAATGGATGAGAGACCGGAAAAGGGAAATTTGAAGAGATTTTGATAATGGATGAAATTCTAATGACCGCGCTTATAAACTTTACAAAAATGACTTTTTGGGCATGCGAAATGTCCGTCTTGTCCCTATGAGTGCCCCGGTACCGCATAATATGTAATACGCGTGAAGTTCATTACATATTACGCGTGCATTATAGATAAATCACTTCACGCGTAATATGTAATGAATTTTACGTGTATTACATATTAACTCTAATATATAAACCTCACATCATTTGGGACACTCATTTTAAAGGCGTTCTAACTCTCATCCCCTATTCTCTCTCCAACTCTCCACGACTATCTCCAACGCAGCCGCCACGGACTCTCCCCCCTTCTCGATCCTGCTCCCCAAACCATAAACTCTGCAATGCAGCCGCCACTGACTCTTCCCCCTCCCGCTCCTAAAACCCTGAACTCTCCAACGCAACTGTCACAGACTCTTCCTCTCCCTAAACTCTAATCCCCACCCCCACGACTCTCTGTTCAATGTCAGCAGCCAACAGATGTTGAAGAAGACCCACGACTCTCCGTTCACAAATGGGTATGTTCATTTTATGTTATAATTAGTTGATTTAATGATTTCTTAGTTAGTGACATGATTTTATGAACACTATGTTATATACTATAGTTGATAACTCCTAGATGCAAATATTATGTTATTAACCAAGAGGACCCTCACGTGTATTGCTCACACGTATTCCCCACTAAAGAGGAGTTTTCTACTAGGTTTCATGGAAATCCAATGTGGCAAAAATTGCCCACAATTTTGCTTCAATGGACCTATTGGTTAGGGCTCTCATCCATTGCAGCAAACTTCTGGGAAGTTGCTACATTGAATTTCCACAAAACCCTAGTAGGAAACTCTTCATCAGTTATGGTTGACGCCATCTTCAAAAAGCAACAACAAAAGTAAGTAAAAATTGTGAGTGAGGACATTACAATACGCATGAGAAGAATTATACAATAAGCGTATTGCAATGCTCCTCACACGCATTATTAATACATTCAACTTTCTAGTTCAAATAATTATCGTTTAACTATTTTCAATTACAACTCAAATAATTTTCTACTATGATGGAGAGTGGAAAATTACGGGTGGTGTTAGTCATTTTAATGTAAAGTCATCCAAAGGGTTGAATGTTCCCCTAAATTCTACATAACTTATGCTACTAATGTTTACAAATTTAGATATTGTATCACCGTTTATCCCCCCGGTCTATGTCCCATTCCATAGCTTATCACGTGCTTGTGAGACACGTGGCAATATAGAAGGACTACCGCGAGACAGCTCAAGGTTCAATGATTTCAATCTTGGTTTGCGTGCCAGGCATCTTTTAAAACGAAACATTTAGTTTTTAAAAGATTTTGAAAATACCAGGAGCGGTAAGAAATTAATTATGTAAAATAATTAATCTTTTGTTCAAACATTAATAACCTAGGAGGCTAAACAACAATTTAACCTGACCCGATTTAAATTAATTAAACATAATCAATTTAAAGATTATTCATTTGAAAATCAGAGTCGCCAAGAGATTTTATGAAAATCAATAAAATGATACGTGTACAAACGTATTTATACCAAAGTTTCTGAAAAAAGTGGTTCGTTGTATGTTTACGTTCGAGAAAGGGATTTCGCGCTATGTCCTCTACGCCCGCCTAAGGACGGTTTTCAAAATCCTTCTAAAATAGACAAAGTTTGGCTTCTATAAATCTAATTATAACCTCCTTATCTTTAATTAGTAGTCCAGGGGTCCTAAATGAGGATAGACTTTAAATAATTGTACAAAATTATTTAAAGGAGGTGTGTACCTGTTGTGTTGGGGTTCAGATTTAACAAAACCTGAAAATATCAGAAAAAAATATTAGAGAGTATAACCAAACAAGACCTAGCAAAAGAAAATTGCTTTGGGAAAAATCCCAGAGAATCTTGAGAGTTACTTTATGACCTTGAAAATACCATTTTTTAGAAAATATGCGCTTGGTTCCAAAATAGTTTTGGATTTTTTTTAAAATTGAAACCAAACGGGCCTAAGGATTAAACCCTAGGTTTGAGTCCGATCTTGTCAATTTGGGCTTAGTAAGGTTGAAGAGGTTCAATTTTGAGTGAGGGTTCGGACTTAGGCCTAGGGCTATAACGGTCCTAGGCTAAATGGGGGTTTGATCCTAGGCTAGGGCTAGGGTTTGGCCTAGGCTAAGATGAGGATAGGCTTAATTGTTGGTCCTAGGTTAGGTGTCAAGGTCAATCCTAGGTCAAGTGACAAGGTTTGTCCTAGGTTAATTTGGTCTAGGCTAGTTTTATCGGCCCTAAGACAACTCTCTCGGTCGGGTAGCACAGTCTTGGGCGGTTTCCTCGGTCAGGCGACTCGGTTCTTGCTTGTTTTTCTCGGTCCTAAGACAAAATTCCAGGACCGGGTGTTCTTATTTTGGTCCGAAACTTCAGAAGACCATAACTTTTGATTGGGATGTCCAAATCACAATCCGTAAGTTGCTGTAGGTTCATATTATCATGAAGAACAAAAGCTCTAACATAAATCACAATTTTTAAAATCATAAGAGGATCAATTTTAAAACACCATTTCTAGGTCAAATTTTGGGATCTTTTAAATTAGGTCATTTCAATGCCTGATTTTTGTTCCATCAGCTTTGAAATGATGAATATAGTTAATCCATACCAAAACAAGAACATCATTACATCATTAAAATGATTTTTGAAGATTGAATCAAAATCTAACTTTTTCAAAAACTAAATTTGATCAAACATGATCAAAAGGGTGAAATAGTTACTTGGAATTCATCCCTACATGTTAAGAATCATGTATAACTACTAATTGAATCAACAAATCCAACTTAGAAGCAAGAACATGAAATCTCAAAAATCCAGATTTTTAACATTTTTTTCCAAAATTTCAATTTGATCAAACATGATCAAAACATGATTACAGTTACTTAGAAATTATCAAACCATGTATACAAACATGTAATATAACTAATTGAACCAACAAAATCAGATTAACAGCAAAAACACAAAGTTTTAAAATTCAAATTTTCAAGCTTTTTTTCTCAAATTTCAATTTTGATCAAACATGATCAAAACTTGATTAAAGTTGTATGGAAATGATTCAAACATGTTTATAAACATATATAACAACAATCTGAATAAAAAAAATCCAAATTTAAACCAAAAACACAACATTTCAAAAAATCCAATTTTCAAACTTATTTTTGCAAAATTCTGTTCTAGGTTAATTTGATCGGTTTTCTTTCAACAAAAATCTTACACATGATATATATAATTATTCTCTACAAAGAAATCACACAATCAAGCATAAGAACACGACCAAAGTGATTAAAAAGAAATTTTGAAGAAATTCAAAATTTTCAATTACAAATCAATATTTAAGGCTTCTGGAATCATACCAACAGCTGGAAAACATTTCTGAGAGTTGTTGGAAGTGATCCAGAAGCCTGGATCGAAGCTTGGCTCGCTGGAGAAAGTTTTGAAAAAAAACTATTCTTCGTCGGAATCTGTAGGTCTTCAATAGGATTGAATTGATGTGTAATTCTTGGTTATTGTTTGATGGATTGGTATTAGGATGGTAGGGGAGTATTTATAGGTGGAAAGGTCGGTTATAGAAGGCCAATTCAACTTGATTTTGATCGCCGACATTCTTATCCCTAAAATCTTATCTGGCAGCTGATAGCCTTATCCCGGGAAAGACAAGGCTTCTAGATAAGGGGGAAACGTAGGCGCTGACGAGGGGATCACGTGGGTGAAAAAATCAACGGATTTGATCGTCTGTAGCCGAAGTTAGAGCTTTTGGAAGGTTGGACGCCGGCGACGATTGCGAATACAGCGACCCCTGCATCTTAGTGAAGAAGATGAACAAAACAGCGTCGTTTTGAGTAACGGAACGCCGAGTTCTGTCTGGTTCCGTCAACGGTCAACCTAGTTGAATAACGGGGTTAGTCTATCCCGTTAGTTGATCCGGTGCGGGCGTGCGCGTGTGGTTCTGCTACAGCTGAATTTCTGGCGCGCTCTGGACTGTCGGATAAGATCTGAGCGCTCATCTGATGGTCCAAGATCTTGATGCAAAGTGTAAACATAAAATCAGCCACACAAGATTATGCAATTTTAATATTATTTAAAAGTTTATTAAAAATCGAATTTAATTCCTTTTAAATCTATTTTTTCACCAAAAATTTCACAAAAATTATTTCTAGATTCATAATAACAATTATGATCATTTTTTACTTTTTTTGGGAATTTTTGGGAATTTTGGGGTATTTTATTTAATTGGTTTAAGTCATGAATTAAACATAAATCATGAATAAATCCTAATTAAATATTTTTAACCCCTTGGTCTAATTTGGGTAAAATATATACAAATATTTTATCCTCAAATTATTTTTGGAATTTTGGAAAGTTTCCTTAATTAATGTTTAATTATCACAATAATTAATCCTTAATTAGGTTTTAATCCTTCTTTCAAATTATTTTGAATATAAAAATTCAAAATATTATTTTAATATTATTAAACATAATAATATTATTTTGCAAATAGGGTAAGTCAAATTTTCATGCTTACAGATATGATTTAGTTTTTCAAACCAAATATAATACTCTAGGTATGGATGTCAAATTTTCTACTATAACTGATATCAAACATGATATTAATGTGAAGTTATTTTTAGCATAAACAATGTCAATCCACCATTACACTATATTGTGTGTTTTTTTAGTAGAGAAGTCACTACCTAGAAACCCAACTCAAGAAAGTGTAGTGGTTACAGAAAATCATGATCCTGACGTATTCCTGATATTTTAGCAGCATGAAGATGTCTTTGAAACTCAAAATGACATATTAGTAAATAAAGAAGACCCATGTTTGCGTTTGAATGAGGGGTTAGTGATTGGGTTGCTAGTAACCCATGTTGGCGTCTGAATTAGGAAATTGGTGATTGAGTTACTAGTATCACACCAAGTAGTGATTGGATTGCTACTACCAAACCAAGTAGTGATTGGGTTGCTAATACCAATCTAAGCAATGATTGAGTTTCTAGTACCATACCAAGTAGTGAAATCCGATACCTAAGACATTAACTTGTGAAATCATATTGGAAGTGAGTACGTTGTTTGAGAATAAAAAAGAATTCAACTGAGGTTACATAAATATGCAATGACTAATCATTTTAAATTCAAAGTGTAGAAGTCAATAAAATATCTTTGGTATGTGAAATGTTTGGATGAGAATTGCAAGTGGAGATTGCGTACTGTGAAAATAAAATTCTCGGAGATGTTTGAGATTCGAAAATTTGTAAAAAATCACACATGTTTAATTATGACGAGGCAAGCACTATCATGGGTTATTGAGGAATGCAGGAAGAGTAAGTACATGGACCATCACCATGACCAAATGCCTAAGAAAAATAATGGAAGAAATGTAGAGAAATTATGAAATAAATATGAGTTATAATAAGGCTTGGAGATCCATGTAAATTGACGATGCGTAGAACTGTAGCGGATTCCTATGGTAAATTGACATCATATTTGTACATGTTAGAGATGAATTATCCGGGTACCATAACAGACATCTAGACAGATGAGCTCGTCTATTTCATGTATATGTTCATGTCCCTAGGCGTCTTAGTTAGGGGTTTCAGAAGTTGTTGTCGTCCTATATTGTGCGTTGATGTCAGTTTTCTTAAACACAAGGTTGGAGGTAAACTATTGGTGGCTATATCATTGGATGCAAATGAACAACTTTATCCTATTACTTTTGGCGTTGTTGATTCAGAGAATAATAACTCATGGCATATTTCATGCAAAAACTAAGAGAAACAATTGAGTCAGTCCTGAATCACATCTTCGTATCCGATAGACACTCAAGTATTGTCAATGCCTTGTGTGTGGTTTTTCCAGAAGCATATCACGATAAATGCACATAACACATCAAGATTAATATTATGGCCAAATTTAAAACTGATCACTACCACACAAAATTTGATTTGACTTCTCGCGCATACACAGTCTCAAAGTTTAATCGGCATTTTGACAATATCAAGACTAAGGACCCTCATATTTTCGTCTATTTGGAAGATATTGGGTTGGAGAGATGAAGTCGTACCTTTTTCCCCGGTAAACGATATAATCAAATGACAAGCAATTACGCCGAGAGTCTAAATAGTTAGAGCATGAATGCTAGAAAGTATCCCATAACAATATTAGCTGACTATTTAAGATTCACAATACAATAATGGTTTCATAATAGTAGAGAAAAATCGTCCAATGACACAGAACGTTTATTTCAATATTATGAAAAGTTCATATGTGAGCAAGTCTAGAAGGTTAGATTATATAACGTCAATCCACTTAACTAATTTGAGTTTTATGCGCATGATGGTGAATCTGATTTTAATGTTGACTTCAAAGGAATGACATGTAATTGTAGGGTATTTGATGTATCTGGTCTTCCTTGTACTCGTGCCATGGCTGATGTCCGTACCTGGAAATTGGATCCCTATAACTTTTGCTCAAGGTAACCAATTTCTCACATGTTGAATCTATCTAACCAATTGCTCACATGTTGAATCGTTATCTTTTTCAAATATTACTCAACTGAATCGTGGTAGAATGCATATGCGGAGACATGTTATCTAGTTTGTCATGAAGATGCTTGGGATATTCTCGAAAATATCAAACAACGAGTGTGCCTAAAATCACCTTTTAAGGTTAAGAAAGGATAGTCAATAACAAAGCGTAGGTCATCTCAAGATGAGCCTCGTAAGGTTTGGAGACGATGCAGCTCATTTGGTGGTCAAGGTCATAACAGGGCAACATACAAAGTAGTGATGTCTACACCATCTATCGCAAGAGTATCATCATCTTAGCATAATGAGTCATCATCTCAGTAACATGAGCCTTTAACTTGAACTTGAATTTGTGATTTCATGTGTGGCATTTCCTTAAGTCCTCTTAATGTTGAATAATTTTATGAATAATTGTATTTTAAGATTTTATGTGTGGTATTACCTTAGGTTAATAATTGTATTTTCTGCTTTCTTGTGTGGCATTATCTTAGGTTAATAATTGTATTTTATGATTTCATGTATGTCATTACCTTAGGTTAATGATTGAGAAATATGTGTGTTAATTATAGTATACTAATAAATAAAAAGAAAAAAAGAACATATATATCCCAGAGAAAAGGAAAAGAAGAAACTTGTAGCATACCCGTGATAACTCAAGGTATATGATTGACTCTCCTAATGCATTGTTAACCAAAATTATTTTACTCAACTTGTCAAGAGTTTCCTAATGGAATGCGTGTCGCCGCAGTCGCAACCATCGAAAAAATATAAGGCTCCTTTGGATGGATATGCATTTACGTGGTTGGTGCTTCTCTAGTATGTATGTTACTCTTGGCGACCGACTTCATCAACAGTTTACGTACCAAAATTTATTGGTGTTCGGCAAGTTCTTCACTATCAACGACGCCATCTCAGTCGTAGTCTTGAAGATGCTAGTGGAATTAACTACCTTATAGTTTGGCGGTAGAGACCAACTCATTAAACTATGTTACACCACCATCATATATGTATGTGCCGATAGAGAAGGCACCAAATGCCTAAACAAGACAAGAACTAACTATACATTTAACACAAACAAATCACACGGGGATCGGCCCTACGCACCGAACACTAATTTTTAACACCCGAGGAATTAAATAAATTTCGTAAATAAATAAATTAAATGTATCGAAATATTAAAAATGAATACAGAAATAAGGCAATGTGGTCAAGATATACTAAAAAATAGGACAACACGTTAAGCACATATCCCGCAAACACACTTAACCATTTAATTAGGTGCAGAACTTGTCGTATGACGGGCTCAAACCTAGGACCTCAGGTGGTTGAGAATATTCACCTCTTATTGCTGCTATGCTAGAAGAGGGGATAAAAATGTGGTCAAAAGGGGTTAATCACATAGCTCGCAAACACACTTAACAATTTAAAGAGGCGCATAACTTCTTGCCTGACGGGCTCAAACCTAGGACCTCTCAAGGAGGCTGAAAATATTCGTATCTTATTGTCGCTAGGATAAAAGAGTGGATGACAAAGATATAGTAAAATAAAATACTACTAAATAAATAAATAATAATAATGGAAGATTAAAATATTAAATGAAATAAATAAAAATAAAAATATATTGTTTTGAAATTTAATGTTAGTTTAATTCCTTGTAGAAAATAAAAAAAATAGTGCTGAAAAGGATTGAGGAAATGTAAGAAATTAAAAAAGATTTTGAATTTGTTTGACAGTGATCCAGTGTAGTAGAAACTAGGAGAAAGCGTTACAGCAGGTCATCTAACGCTCGTTAACCTTTTAGTAATAATCCAAAGTCCAGGAATGAGCCAAGCCCACTAAACGGAAAAACTAATTTTACCTTGACAGAACGTCTGAATACAATTAGTTGCTAACGGATCGTTAACGGTTAGAAAACGGAATGCCAAAAATCGTGGGAGATTATAGTACATGACTATTTATCTTCTTTGATGAAGAACTCAAGAACATGTTAAAGAGGATAAACGATAAAATTGTAACTTCCTCTATGAGAAACCATTCGACGTGAGATCAAGCCCATACTGAACGCGACGACATAAGGAATTTTCCTGCATTGCCAAGATCTAGTCTTGATGCCCAAGTCTCGTTGATTTCAAGCTGTAACAAATGAAGGTTAATATGGGGATTTCAGTTTGATAGTGATCAGTTAGATCAAATCTTGAAATAAACTTGATAGAAAGTTACTCTAGGACTCTATGAAGATTTCTACACTATTTTTAAGTGACAATTTTACTTGTAATTAAAGAACACGATTGAAATTTGTTCTAGAATACTTTAGTTCATATCTACTTCATTTCTTTACCATTTCTTGTTTCATTTGTTTGATTATAAAGAATTATCTTTTAAAAGATTCACCTAATTTAGAACTAGACTGAAAATTTTAAATTGTCTCCTTTGAGTATAAACTTGAAGGAGATGACAAAAAAATATTTTATGAACGATTTGAAAGATGTTGGTGAAAAGAAATTGATCATGTGTTGAGATTTGATGACTGGCAAGAATGGTACAGGTTCTGTGGATTTGTTTTCAAAATTTTTTGGTTAGGCTTGTTTAGTGATTCTTGTTTTGATTTAAATACATAATTGAGTTCTTAGGATGATTTCATATTGATTAGAATAAAAATTGAATTGTTGTAATTACATTTGAAGAATCTAAATATTTTTTTATCTCTTCTTCCTTTGTCCAGCGAGACTCCGACCAATGCTACAAGTTGGGTTAGGACTTCTAGTTTGCTTAGACATATTCTAAATCAATCAATTGTTAAGTTTGTCTATGGCTTTAGAAATCAAGATAATTGAGCCAAATGAATTATGTTATAGGCATAAACTTTTGATTCAAATTAAAAAATTCATTGTGATTTATATTCTTTAAATTACATTCAGTTGAGTTTTTCTTGATTTCATATAAATCCTAGTGTAACACCCAGAATTTCCTTGTCCCGGAAAAGTTTGAGATTCTAGAAATTTCAACATCGGTTTGTGTGTCGAAAATATTTTAATAAAACATTATTTAAAAGATTTGTACAAAATAATTAATTATAACAATAATTAATTTTTTTATGATCAATTTTAAATAATTTTTTGGATTTAAAATAATCAAATCACAATTTCTTAAAAGAAACATTTATTTTTAAATAAATTAAAAAATATATATTTAAAAGATTATTTATTTGATGAAAAAGTCACCAATTAATTTTTGATTTAAAATCAATAAAATATTTTATATACATATATAAACGTAATTTTAACAAAAGATTCTTTTAAATTCGATATTTGGTGATACTCTAAAAAAAGGTTTCCGCACTATATCATCCGCGCCCGTTAGAGAATGGTCTTTAATTTATTAAAAAAATCTTGTGTTTTAAAAAATTTGTTTTATTACATTTTAATTGACCAATTATTTTTTAAATCCTAATATGCATAGTTTTTATTGCATTTAAAATTATAAAATAATATTTAAATGTTGGTACTATGATCGAGGGAGATGATTATCGGGAAGGGTACCTGAAAAATATTAGTGTAAGATGTTAGAATTTAGAAATAAATTCAAGCAGGCTCTTATCAAAAAAGAAATTATGAGGATATTTTAAAAATATTTTGAAACAGTTTTCTATTTTTTTAGTTTTTTTGAAAATGGTTTGGCGCTTTTAATTTAATAATAACAATTTTTAAAATTAAAATCCCAAACAAACGGGTCCTAGGACCGGTCCTCTAGGTTGAGGGTTTTGATCTCTCGATCGCGGTCTAAAACTCCTTCGTTCGGGGTGTTCGACTCTTGATTGAGTGTGAGAGATCCTCTGTCGAGCCTAAGATTCCTCGATTGGGTGTAGGAGAGTTCTCGGTCTAGGCCGAGATTCCTCGGTCGGGTGCGAGAGATCCTCGGTCGAGGCCAATATTCTTCGATCGGATGCGGAAGTCCATCTGTTAGGTGTAGGGAAGTTCTCGATCAAGGAAAAGCTTCCTCATTCGGAAACCATGGCGGGCTTATTTTTCGGTAGAAAATCTAGCTCATGCTAAAAATCCATCGGTCGGGTGCGGGGTTTCTCGGTTAGGTGTTGGGGAGTGTTCGATTTTCTCGGTGGGAAATCAAACATAGGCAAGACCCTCAATCAGACGTCAAAAACATCAAACTGTAAGTTTGATGATTTTGATTGGGGCCTTTATCCTTCAATCTGAGGGTATGTGATTCTTCATCTAGTCTCAATGATCATTTATAACATCATTCAAATGCACCATTCGATCGGGATGATGTCTTCTTTGGTTTGATCATATTTCAAGCAAAATCAGGATTTCAATTTTAGGGTTTAACAAGGTATAAGATATTTATCAATAGCTTCCTTACACCTCATAAAATCAAATGTAACCAAAATAATAAAACTATGTATGAGTTTTGACCAATTTCAGAATCGAGATTATCTAAATTTTTGAAAATCTTGGTTTTTTAAAAACATGCTTAAAATCAACTAGGCTTGATCCAAAACCATTCCTAACATCATTTATAAGATGTTAGGAAAGTTTTCAAAGTGTAATTCGAGAGCTAGAGCTCAAGAACAAAAATCCGATTTTGAAATTAAATTCGGATATTTTTTATTTAAATAGGTTTACTTGAATAATAATTAAAACAAAAATAAGTCAATGTGGCCAAGATATAATAAAAAAATGTTACAGCGGGTTAAGCACAAAGCTCACGAACACACTTAAACATTTAACTAGGTGAAGAACTTGCCGCCTAACGGGCTCGAACCCATGACCTTAAGAAGGCTAAGTATATCCACCTCTTGTTGCTGCTATGCTAAAAGAGGGGATAAAAATGTGGCCACAAGGTGTTAAGCACATATCACGCAAATAAAATTAACAATTTAGCCAGGCACAAAACTTGCCGTTTGACAAACTCAAACCCAGGACCTCTTAAGGAGGCTGGGGATATCCAACTCTTGTTGCCACTAGGCTAAAAGAGGGGATGGTCAAGATATTGTAAAATAAAACACTAATAAATAAATAATAATGGAAGATTAGAAACGAAATAAATAAAAATAAAAATATATTGTTGTGAGATATAATGTTGTGTTTAATTCCTTGCAATTAAAAAATATAGCTGAAAAGGATTGAAGAAATACAAGAAATCAAAAAAGACTTAGAGTTTATTTTTCAGTGATCCAGTTATAGCAGAAACTAGGAAAAAGCGTTACAGCAGGGTCATCTAACGCTCATCAACCTCCAGTACTAATCCGAAGGCCAGGAATGAGTCATGCACACTAAATAGAAAAATTAATTGTACCTTGACGGAATGCACAGATATAGTTAGTTGCTAACGGATCGCTAACAGTTAGTTAACGGAACGTCATAAATTGTGGGAGAATAGAGAACTTCACTATTCATCTTCTCTAATGAAGAACTCAAGAACATATTGATATGGATGAACAACAAAATCGTAACTTTAATCTGTAACAAATTAAAGTTACAACGACACAACGACCAGACCGTGCTGACCACAATGACACAAGGACTTTGCCTACATTGCTAAGATCCATTTTTTATGCCCAAATCTCGCTGACTTTAATCTGTAACAAATGAAGGATAATATGGGGATTCAGTTTGAGTTAGATTAAATTAAAGATTAGGATTGGTATAAATAGATTTCTAGAGTCATTTAGAATTAGTTAGCAGAAAATATGAGAGAGAAAAAAGGTGATAAGAGGATCTTATTTTTTTCATTCTAAAACTTGCCACAAAAGGTGATGATCATCTGCGAGTGATCAAAACTTGAAAGAAACTTGATAGAAAGTTACTCTAGGAATCTTTCTACGCTATCTTTAAGTGACAATTTTATTTGTCATTAGAGAACGCGATTGAAATTTTTTCTAGAATACTTTAGTTCATATCTTCTTCATTTCTTCACCAATTCTTGTTTCGTATGTTTGCTTATAATCCTAAATTTACCTATGAACTAATTGCTTAATCAGAAATTAAAGAATTAGCTTGTTGAAGATTCATCAAATTTCGAACTTGGCTGAAATTTTTAAATTGTCTCCTTCAAGTGTAAACTTGAAGGATAAAATATTTTATGAACAATTTGAAATATATTGGTGAAAAAAATATCATGTGTTGAGATTTGATGACTGTCAAGAATGGTGCAAGTTTCGTGAATTTGTTTTCTTAAATTTAGGTTAAGCTTGTTTAGTAATTCTCGTTTTGATTTAAATGCATAATTGAGTTCCTAGTATGATTTCTTGTTGATTAGAATAATAATAATAATGATTTTTATGATCAATTTTAAATAATTTTTTGGATTCAAAATAATCAAATCACAATTTGATTAAAAGAAATATGTATTTTTAAATAAATTAAAAATAATTATTTAAAAGATTATTTATTTGATGAAAGAGTCACCAATTAATTTTTTATTTAAAATCAATAAAACATTTTATATATGTATATAAACGTATATTTGATTAGAGATTATTTTAAATTCGATGCTTGGTCATACTTTGAAAAAGGCTTTCACACTATATCATTTATATTCGTTAAAGAACAGTCTTTACTTTATATAATCTTGTCTTTAAAAAAATTAATTTTATTATATTTTATTTGATCAATTATTTTTTAAATCCTAACATCACAGTCTTTCATGCATGTAAAATTGTAAAATAATATTTAAATGTTGGTATTGTGATCGAGGGAGATGATTCTTGAGAAGAGTACCTGAAAATATTAGTTTAAGATGTTAGAATTTAAAAATAAATACAAACAAGTTATAAAAATATTTTTTTATGATGATATTTTTAAAATTGTTTCTATTTTTTTAGATTTTTAGAAAAAAATTTGGGACTTTTATTTTAATAAAAACATTTTTTTTAATTAAAATCCCAAATAAACGGGTCCTAGGACCAGTCCTCTCATTCGAGGGTTTCGATCCCTCGGTCGCGGTCTAAGATTCCTCGATTGGGTGTAGGGGAGTTCTCAGTTGAGGCCGAGATTCCTCAGTTGAGTGCGAGGGATATTCGGCCGAGGGAAGGATTCCTTGGTCAGATGTGGAAGACCATCGGTCGAGTGTAGGGGAGTTCTCGGTCGAGACTAAGCTTTCTCTGTCAAAAATCAAGCCCATGCTAAAAGATATGAAACAACCATAAAAGATCTTACAGAAACCATTGTCGAAAATACAATTCTCCTACCGACAGAATTTTTACATATGTTTGTCTTAATGTGTACTAGTCATCAATAATACCACTTTCAACATGGCATCCATTTTTCATTGATTGAAAATCCCCTACGTTGATCGAGGTATGCTCTATTTGCTATAGCACTTACTTCCTAAAAACAAAATGAAGTAAACATATTTGTCTAAAAAATATCCCGAAATAATGATTTTGGGACCCAAAAGGGTAATCTCGGGCATTGAAAGCAACATTATACTAACTGTAAAGATATCAACATTATTAATTACCTCTTCTCCACATCATCTTTATTTGCAAAAATGAACCCCCATAATGATTTCATCTCGATTATCAATATTGAGTAGGTAAAAGGAAGATTAATTTTATTGCATGTTAGTAACCATATACGAAGATTGAAGGCGTGCTAAAATTTGCATACTCCTCGCGGGATTTTTTTGAGTACCCATTTTTTTATTACCGAATTTGTGGTCTTTTTCCCTTCTATTTCTACATCCACCACCAATTGTGGTCTTTTTCCAACACTAACCACCATTTGTAAATAATTTTCCTCTACGGGTACCACCATTTTGAGTGTTTTTTTGACTAAAAGCTCCCCATCTTCTTGTACCATTAATTTGAGTTTTTTTACAACACTAACCACTATTTGTAAACGATTTTCCTCTTCGGATACGACCATTTCGGGTGTTTTTACAACTAAAAGCTCATCTTCTTATACTACCACTTCGGGTGTCTCAGCTTCTACAATGAGTGTTTGATCTTAGAAGTATTTGTGGATTGCGTCCCTAAGACGTTTATCGTTGTCCATAGCATTGTATAAGACGTGGATCGAGTTGTCATACAATGGCGATGTGTCACAAACAACACTTAAATCTGCCAACACTTTTGTGGCTTTGGTAATGCTCTATGTAGATGTAGCAATCTACATCAAGGAATCGTTAAAAATATGCATCCTTGTTTTTTTCTAAGGTGTTGCCTTCTTAGGCATCGCCTTCTTAGTTGTTGCATTCTTAGGCACTGCCTTCTAAGGCACCCCCATCTTCCACTACATCATGTTGAGGCACCCCCCATCTGCCTCTACCTCATGTTGAGGCACCCCCCATATGTCTCCTCATTCTCCTCATTCTCCTTGTTATCCACCACATCTGTCATCTTTAGAAGAGGTGGAAGTGGAAGGTGTCCAACTTTGCTTCCACGTTCAATCCTCCATTTTCCAATTTTGTTTCCAACTTGACCTTCAAAATCATGAAATCTGTTTTTGTACTTGCAGATTTAGAGTTCTGAAATCTATTTTAGATGTTCGTAATATTCCAAAGTTTAATTGGTGCAAATTCGTACTTCAAGGATTAGTTGAATCATGCGAAAAATTGCAGGTGAACGAAAAATGACATTTCGAAGGACCACAGACATTCCTTATCGTAAATAATTTTTTTCATCACTACTTTATTTTGATGGTTGTAAATGTAAATAATTTTATGATATTTATTCCTATAATATATGTATGTTTTCAGCTGTGCTACTTGTATAGGGTTAGCAACCCTGAACTCCATGATGAGTGACAATTTCCTATAGACTCCTAAAGGCCTTCAACTTCGTATTGGTCTCATTTCCTTCATATTATATAATGTCCAACTCCCATCTAGGGATGTCCAATATGATTTGAACATCTTCTTCTTTGATTTTTACTTCCTTGCCACTTAGTAGGATGAACGCACATTGAGCACAATCAAACTGTCTAACGACATAACGTGAGATTTTTCTAGGGAATTTTGAAAGGAATAATGAGAGCCAAAACCTATGGTCTTCACAGCCTCTTTTTGTTGATCTGACTGTATTTGAAGAAGATTGAAAATGCCAAAAGACGAGGTCCTCGTTAAAAATATGTTGTGGGCTGCTTTGTTTTTTTGCGAGCGTTCAAGTGATTTCTCTTCTTGGGTCGCCTTTCTTTTACGTTTATTTTCTCAACAAAAATAAATAAACAAATTAACAAAAAAAATAAATTAACCATGAAACAGATAAACATTTAAAATGTCCTAAAATGGTGATTTCGGGACTAAAAATTACCATTTTGGGACTACAAATCACCTAAAATAGTTATATCAGAACGTTTAGGTCTATTTCAGGACTAGAAATGGTCATTTCGGGACAAGAAATGGACCTAAATATTTTGAAATACCTCGAAATCACTATTTTGGTACTAGAAATGGTGATTTCTAGTCCCGAAATCACCATTTTAGGACTAGAAATAGACATTAACATTTTAAAATACCCCGAAATTACCATTTCTGAACCAGAAATAAAATGGTGATTTATAGTCCCAAAATGGTGATTTCGACCAGAAATCACCATTTCGTGACCAGAAATGGACTTGAACGCTAAACCCTAATCGCTATAATATCAAAATCAATCTTTTATAACCATAATCAAAATTATTTCTATAGCTAAACCCTAATGGCTAAACAGAATATTGATATCAAAAACGTTTTTACGCTAAACCCTAATCACTAAAATATTAAAATATCAAAATCGTTTTTGCAGCTAAACCCAAAATATTGATATCAAAATCATCTTTGTTTCTTAAAAGATGGAAAACATGGTGTATTTATTTTACCTTGGAGTCCTTGGAGTCTTGTATGACGATGAACCTGGACGATCCTGAAAAGAAGAGAAGTAGTATGAAACACTTACCATTTTCAATCAAACGGTGATGAAAAGAAGAAGTCGCTAAAGCCGGAGAGCAAGATATCGCCAGAGAAATAAGAGAGAGATCACCGAAAATGAAAGGAAGAAAGAGAAGGAAAATGAAACGTTTCTTTCCAAATATTATATATTTTTTAATTAATTTTTTTAAGGCTAATTCATGGGGGCAACGTGGTAGGCCATGTAGGATTTGTGGCCTTGCTTTCACTGCCCCTTCGCCGAATATATCATTTTCCTTAAGTTTGATTGGAAGCTTATAAATGACTTTATGATTGTTTTCAGATCAAGAAATCGAACAATCGAACAATAATCAAGACTAACTAAACTGAAATATGAAAATTTCAATTTAAATTTATAAATTTAATTACAACATGAATGGAAGCTTATAGTAATTTTGAGAACACTCAAATATTTTATAAGCTTTGTGATTAACCAGAACCGAGCCTTAGAGACTTATACAATATTTCCTAATTTTCAAAAAAAAATTGAAAATTTTAATGGCGGATTTCGTAAGAAATGGATTGAGGCTTAAGATTTTGATACTTGCTTTCGGTTTACCTAAGGGGTATATATAGTCTCATTAGGTCAATTGATCGATCAAGTGGATCGAATTTCAATCAAAACGCCAATAATGGCTTTTGTCTGTTGTTTATTCAACTTGATCGTCCATGCGATGATGAAGCCTATGATCATAGGTGAAATGATCACCAAAGTAGGGTGATCATTTCAGCCTTTGAATTAACTGATTTGGTTAATTATTGATCGAGTTCCAATTTTGAAAAATTAAAAGTTTCAGTCGATTGTCATTGTTGTTAGTCACGAAGAAGACAACTAGAAGACGAAACATCGTTGTTTCGGACTGAAATACAAATTCATGAGCATTCTGCCCGCGTTCTGTCAGCGCTTCATTGTGTTTGGGCGTTCCTCAACGTTCGGGCTAACGGTGCGCGTTAGTTGATCCGTTGTTTTGCGAAAGGGCGTCTCTTCTCTTGTAGCGGGCGATGCGACTAGTTATTGGGTGTTGGATGATATTTCATCGCTCATCCGATGGTTGTAGGGTCTGTAGTTTCTTTTAATTCTGGTTGCAGCATATCACAAATATTTTCCAGCCTTAGCCCTTAGGGCTTGTTTGAAATTGATTTTTTTTCATCTTTTAGATTTTTTTTCAACCTTCAAAATATTTTAAATGAATATAATATTTATTTTGCATATTTTTTTATTTATTTTTTTATATTTTGGGGCTTTATAAATAACTAATTTTGGATCAAATGGATACAACATTTATCCTAAATTATTAATTTTAATTTCTTTTGACCCTTTAAAATTAATTTGAGATAAAATAATAAAATATTTTTCTCAAATTATTTTTTTTGCCTTTATTTTAGTTGATTGGGATTTAATTACCACAATAATTATTCCAATTAACTATTTAATCATGGTTTGACCATAATTTTAATTATCTTGAATTTATTTATTCAAAATAATTATTTTAAAATTTATAAATTGGGTAGGTAAAATTTTTGTGTTTACACACATCATTAGTTTGGGTCGAATTCAAGTAAAATTGGTTATATTTTGATAATGTACTATCAAAAGGGGGAAATGGAAACTTTTTTGAAGGAGTTGAATACATGTAGTTGGAATTAGATTTCTTTGACTTTTGATAGTTGACCGAGCTAGTTCAATTTGGACTTCAGTTCACACTTGAACTAGTTTATCTAATTCAGTCCCTAGTCCCCTATTTGTTTAGGGGTTTTGATATTTTATCATTCTTGATCTTAGGAGGCCTGAAATTCTTTTTAAAAATTTGAAAAATAGAAAATGACTTAGAATAATTTTCTAAATTTTATACAACTCAAAAATATCGATTTGGGGCAACATGGTAATTTACCTCATTTTGCCTAACTTGTAGTATTTATAACTTGTGTTATAGGTATCCGA
This sequence comes from Impatiens glandulifera, assembly GCF_907164915.1. Taxonomy (NCBI): domain Eukaryota; kingdom Viridiplantae; phylum Streptophyta; class Magnoliopsida; order Ericales; family Balsaminaceae; genus Impatiens; species Impatiens glandulifera. The sequence continues at coordinate 45,218,642 of NC_061865.1, read as the reverse complement.
AAAATATGAGGTAAAATCCATAATGATTCTTGAATTATTTCTGAATTTTTGATGTACTAACATTAATTTTCGGACACATTGTAGGCTTAGTCCATTTTTGAATTGAATCGTTTATCATTTTTTCCATATTTTGTCACCTACTCTACAAGTACTTTTTCTTAACCTAAATGAACATTTTACTTAATGATGTCTCAATCTAGATGAATGTTAGGACTAGAAAGAACATTCCTCCTTTAGATATAGGTTAGGGCATAGGTAAGGAAATAAACGAGATTAGGTTATTGATTTAAAATAAATAAAATGTGTGTAACTTGTCATTATTATAACAAAAAAGGCCAAATTTGTTTTGTAGTAGAGACTGTTCTTTCGGACGGGCATATGGGCCATAACACAAAAAAATCTTTTCCCACACGAACCCAAGGCTTAGGACTCCGGACCTATGGCATGTTTGGTTCCACTTTTCAAAATCCAAAATTATTTTTGTAATTTTGGAACCCAAAATTATTTTCTACAAATCCCAAGTGATTAGAAAAATGATTTCAAAATATTTTTGGATTATTTCCACAAAAAATATTTTGACTAAGGCATGTTTGGTGTTTATTTCTAAACTTAACACCCTTAAAATGACTTATATTCTTTAGGTATATTCTTCTTTAGTTATCATCAACAACATGTACTAGCATTTAAATATTGTTGTTTCAATATTTTAAATAACGCTAAAACATAAAAACATAACTAGAACCGGAAAAATAATCGGTTAAAACTTAAACGTTATATAAACGATTTTCAAAAGTCAACTTTATAAGTAGAGACCATTTTTAAAACGGGTATAAAGGATGAAGCGTAAAAGCCTTTCCAAAGTATCATCAAACTATGAGCTAAAAGAAAATTTGACAAATATGTTTGTATATGTATGCCATTTTTATTGATTTTTCAAAAATTAATTGGCGACTCTGTTTCAAAATAAATAATTTTTGTAAATAATTATGTTTAATTAATTTAAACTAACGGATTTCTAAAAATTAAATTATAATTTTATAATTATGATAGTTTCCGTGTAAAAGTTTTATTCTTTGCAGAATACTTCTACTCTATAGACAGGCATTCGATTCATGATATTCCATTACTTTTTTTATGTCATTTGGCTTTTTGACTTCAAAAGCAACATCTAGACCCTGCTAAAAATGACAATCTAAAACCTCACCTTTCCATATGCCGAAAATCACAGTTCCATCAAATATTTCTCCCGCAAACTTCAGATTTGACATTGGGGTCCTCGTCCAGGATGACTAAGGAGTTGATGCCCCTTTTGAAGACTCAGCCTCCATGCCAATGACGAACCTTCACTTTGATACCACTTGTTGGGGAAAATTTACAAAATAAATAAAGAAACATAAGAAATAACGCACTAACATAATTTGATAACGGAGTTCGGCCAAAATTTGCATACATCTCTAAGCACTAAAGTTATCTATTAATATGAACAAGAGATACAAGTATTGGATGCAATAAACCAAAAGGGGGAGAGTTTCTTTTATAGACTAAGAAACTTCCCTCACTCTCATCATCTTCCAATGTGAGATTCTATTCTAATTGTGAAGAGAGTTTCTTTTATATACTAATAAATTTTTATCACTCCCATCATCTATTGATGTGAGATTTTAATTGTGCCAAAAACAACATATAAGTCATTACAGTTTAGTTTATAAGACATTATAGTTCAGTTTATAGATATTACAATTCTGGTTATAAGACATTACATTTAAATTTATTTAACATTCCAGTAGTTTTAAAAATATTACAGTTTAGTTTAAATAACATTACAGTTCAGTCTATAAGACATTACAGTTGAGATCATAAGACATTAAATTTTAGTTTATAAGACATTACATTTTAGTTATTATAATATTACAATTCACTTTAAAAAATATTAAAGTTCATTTTAAATAACATTATAGTTCAGGTTATAAGACATTACATTTTAGTTTAAAAGACATTATATTTTAGTTTACATAATATTAAAATTCAATTTTTAAAATATTACAATTAAGTTTAAATAACATTACAGTTCAGTTTATATGACATTACATTTCAATTTATAAGACATTATAGTTCAGTTCATAAGACATTATAATTCAGTTTATAAGACATTACAGTTCAGTTTAAATGACATTACATTTTATGTTATAAAAAATTATATTTCAGTTTATAAGAAATTATAGTTCGGTTTTAAAACAAATTATAGTTTAATTTATAAGAAATTACATATCAGTTTTTAAAAACGTTAAAATTCAGTTTAAATAACATTAAAATTTATTTAAATAAAATTATAGTTTAGTTTAAATAATATTTTTTTTGGAAAATAAAAATAGGACAACGGATTAAGTATGCGCAAAAATTGTCGTCTAACGTGTTCAAACCTAGGAATTTATGGTTAATATTCATCTCTCATTACCACTAGAATAAAAGAAGGGATATGTTTAAATAATATTACAGTTTAGTTTATAAGATATTACAGATCAGTTTATAAGATATTACATTTTTGTTTAAATGACATTACAGTTCAGTTTATCAAAATTACAGTTTAATTTATCAAACATTACATTTTAATTTATCAAACATTACATTTTAGTTTCTCACACATTACAGTTGATTTTATCAACATTACCATCAGTTTAAAACAATTACAATTCTCTTTATAAGAAAATACATTTTTATTTAAATAACATTACAATTCATAAGAATAAGACATCATTATTAGTTTTAAAAATATTTAATGTTAACGTATTCAGTATTTGGAGCTACTCTACCTTGTTCGTGGTAGTCGTCTTCTTTGTGGTTGTTTTTTCTTCACGGTCATCTTCTTTTTCGATTTGGGTTTTCATAGGAAAATAGAAATCTATAACTCGATTATGTGAGTTATTTTTCGATAGGAGAAGACTATGATTTGATCAAAATCGAAAAAGAGCGTGTTTTTTTTCTTTTTTTCCACAGTGACAGTCAGGTGGGAGAGTCGCTCCCCTATCATCACTCATGAATTAATGTATAATTTTTTCTTTCAAACTAGCCCCTTAAATTTCCAAGATATAATTAGTATTTTCTTTTTATTTATTAAAGTTTTCATTTTTGCTTTGCAAATGTGATAAGTAATGAGTATTGTTTAATTTCTTTATTAACAATTAAAGCTAGATTGATATGGATTTTTGTTTTGTTTTTTCTTATGAGTTTTATATAAATTATCTTTAAATCAATCATTCAAGGTAGAAAGTTAACATAAATTTAGAATTATAACCTCTACTAACTAATCCACTTAAATTACAATCAATCACTATCATTTCAATTAATAAATTACTTATTTTAATAGTTAAAATATTTGAATTTTTTTATTATATTAATTTTTTAATAAAAAATTAATATAATAATTAAACAAAATAAAAACTCATTTAGATTTTATATCAAATAAAAAATTTTGAAAAAAATATATCAAACAAGCTCTAAGAGATAAATTGTAATAAGTATAATAGTAACTAGTTTCAAAATAATGTTTTTTTAAAAATTTAGTCAGAAAACCACTCCACACATTACTAAGATCATCTCCAATCGAGTTGCATACTCATATCCAATATGGGATTTCAGCTCCAACCGAGTTGTATACTCATATCCAAAACGGAATTTCACCTTCAACCGAGTTGCATACGTATACCTAAAATGGAATTTCTTATTTTCTCTCCAAAGCACGTATATATGCGTTCCTACCGTACACAAACACATAATTATTTATATATATAATAATTATAAATATAATTATAAAAATTACAAAATACATTACAATAATCCAAAAAAAATATAAAGTACTTGATAAATTAAAATAATACACAAACACAACAAAATAAAAATACACTACAAATTATGAAACAAACAAATAATATTTAATAATTCGACTAATCCGCATGACTTCCTCCAATATTATTGAAATATTGACCAAATATATCAGTTTAAAATGCAATTTATTGGACTTGTTGAGCTATTTTCTCCAAAATGCGGGTATGTTCAACTTCAACATATGCACGAATTATGAGATCTTTTATACAACTCACATCTTGAAACAAAATTCTATTTTCATCCCTTACTTTTTACATTTCTAGATGGGATTGCATTTGGTCATTACTTTTTTTAACTCAGCAAAAAGTATTGTTTTGTTCATGAATGGTATTGATGGTCGATGATGAATCATTCATCTTTCTTTTCAGTTTGGCTTTCTTCACTCCAATAGATCACATTCTTTAATAGATCACATTGCAATAGATCACATTGCATGATTAATCATTTATGGGAAGAATACAACAATTCCAACATTTGAAAAATTATTTCCTTTTTACGAACAATTTTTTATTTCAATCTTATATTAATTTTTTGTCTTTTATGTATGGTAATTTTTGAATTTTTAATAAATTTTTATAATTAATTTACAATTAATTTAAAAATAATTAGATGATATTATAATATTGTGGTGTACTTTATAAGTTTGAAAAATATATGAGGTAATATTAAAAAGTTATAAAAGTTGATGTAAAGAAGAATATTATAGAAATTCTTTTGAGTTTGAGAATGGGTTTTTCGATTGGAGAATATTATTTTTTGATGTGACATTTATACCAAAAATAAGTTTAAAAATGAATTTTGTGGTTAGAGATAGTCTACAATATCAAAATGATACTTTTTGAGAATCCAATTACAAAACAACAAGTGTCCCCAATCAAAATTACTCGCAGAGAAGTAAAAATCCCAAGAAAGGTCATCTCTTACTTCAACTACACAAGGTAATCCAACATATCTAATCACTTAAGGTAACTTTTCCAATATTTATTAAAAAAAACTATCATCTCTTAAAATTTGAACCTAAGTTAGTATCATTATTCATTTTTAAAGTTAAAATGTTTTATATCTCCAATTTTCCTTAGATAAATAAAAAGAGCATATAACATGTTTGACCTACCATAAGAATAGGATGCTTCTACTGCATATATTAACAGAATTAAGCAGTGATAGGTCAAATACCACTCATTTCCATAGGTATTTCGTCTTCTACTGTGACCATAACCAATTTAGGGGCAAAACAAATTGCCACCCTCTTTTCACATGCAAGACATGCAGTCAGTCATCCATACAAAGAAGGCCATTCACATTTAAAGCACTCTTTACAAGAGTTGGTTGGTATAATTGTTAGAAAACTTACCAACTATTTTCCAGACTAGCTCCTCGTACCACCACCAAAGATCCAATTATTTCTTTCTCCGTAGATGAACCTATTTAATACTCTCTTAGAAATTATTTTACTACTTTTTATAACTTCTTAATATTCTCTCATAAAAAATAATATTCTATATCTTTAATATTTTCTTTCTAATTAAGATTGGTAACAATAATATGTGCTTTATAAAATATATTGAAAGTGTTGGTATAAATTATAGAGAACTATGAGTTACATGAATTATAATAAAACTATGGCCGAAAAACATTTAGATTTTGTATAATTATTCATATTTGAATATTAACACATGGGGATGTAGCTCAAATGGTAGAGCGCTCGCTTTGCATGCGAGAGGCACGGGGTTCGATCCCCCGCATCTCCATAATTTTTTTATTTATTAATTTCATGTGGTTCAAATGCTTACCTCAAGATGATCACACAAGACTCATAAATTTAAGTTACCTAGTGTTGCCTTGACAGTTTCCTACAGCTGCCCTAAATGTATCACCTGCCAGCAATTTCTGCCTTGACAGTTTCCTACAGCTGCCCTAAATGTATCACCTGCCAGCAATTTCTTGAATTTAAAGACCAACCAAGATAAAAGAAGAAATCTCTTCACATATGTGCCAACTTTCCTCCAAAAGAAATGACCACATGGTTGACGTAATTTATTGATTATCAAAAAAATATATATCATGTACAATTTTTAGAAAAGGGCCCAACCGGGTTCGAACCGGTGACCTCTTGATCTGCAGTCTGAGCTATGGACCCATTTGTTCAAAAATGAAACACAAGACTGAGCTATGGACCCATTTGTTCAAAAATGAAACACAAGATTATGTGTCACTTCAATCTCAGTAAGTATCAAAACATATGTGTGCTAACATTTATTGATGATTTATCTAAAAAGGATTTGGTATATTTTTTTCCTAAGAAATCAAAAGTATTTGAGAAATTCAAGGCTTTCAAGTTGCTTGTAATGACTCATAGAGGTGGTGAATTCACCTATGTTGAGTTTAATGAATTTTGTTATTCAAATGAGGTAATAAGAAATCTCACAACTCACCATACACCTCAACAAAATGGCTTGACAGAGAAAAAAGAACATAACCATTATGAATGTTGTACGAAGAAGTATGCTAAATAAAAGAATACCTAAAGATTTCTGACCAGTTCAGTGGGGTGTACACATTCTAAAAAGAAGTTTCACAGCTTTTCTAAAGAAGAAAACACATGAATAAGCTTCGAGCAACATCAATCCATCTTTGTGACATTTTAAGATTTTTGACAGCCTTGGTTTTGTGAATATTCTAGATCAAAGGAGGGTTAAACTAAATAAAAGAAGACACTTCATTTTTCTTGGAGTAAGTAATGAGTCCAAAATTTATCGAATATATGATCCAATCTCCAGGAAAATTGTAGTTAGTAAAGATGATGTGATTGAAGAAAATGAATATTAGGATTATGATTTGAAAAGTTATTTTCAATTAGATTCTTGATCTAGAATGGGAAGAAGAAGAATGTGATACTGAATTAGATTAAGATACCCGATGCTGCCTTGGCATTTTCCTTTTCAGCCACCACAATCTCACATCATGTCCTCTCTACCCAAATCTCTAGATGATCACTAGCAGTGGCCCTAAATGTATCACCCGCTGCAAGCAATATCAGGCAATTTAACAGAAAAAAACAATGTGAAGCATGCCTTTGAAGGATACAATGTAACTTATATAATGATCAAAGGATAAAAAAATAAATCTCTTCAAAAAAATATAAGGATGCTAAGCTGAAAAACATTGTAACAACATACAAGGCATTAGTTAGACTATTTCACTACCACTTCTAAGGATAACTATTCACCTTTTTCCCTTCCTTCTTTAACCTATGTGCAAGCTTTCATGCAAAAGAAATTACTACATTCTTGACTTCATTTCTATCAAAATATCATGTAGATCTTTTAAAAAGGGCCCAACCGGGTTCGAACCGGTGACCTCTTGATCTGCAGTCAAATGCTCTACCACTGAGCTATGGACCCATATGTTCAATTAACTTCATTTTGTTTTAAAGACGAAAAACAAGGTTTTGTGAGAGGTTGTGAAATTTAGATAGAAATGCTCTATCGAATTAAGATTGAATTAATATATTGTAACATATGTAAAGGTCATATTTTATTAGATATAATTAATGTCATCAACAAAAAATGTTAAATGGATCCTAATGGAAACAAAACAAACATGCAGCAAGAGATCACAATTTCTTCAGAAACAAAGCATGGCTATGCGTAGTTTGTGGGTGAAAAGTTAGTGAAGCTATGAAAACTCATTGTTTGTTATAAAAGTAAAACTTAGTCCAGAAAGAAAGAGAATGAAAGTCACCTCATTGAACTCCCTTTTGCTTGTGGAAGCATATGCAATCCAGTTGTTCCATCTAGAACCAAAAGGATCTTCTGTAAAAGTTCATCATAAGACGTTGGATGTCTAGCAAGTTACAACATTCCTAGATAAAACCTGTATTATAGGGTGTGTTTAATAAAACTGAAAAATCAAGTACTAAAGGTTGAATACTGAATTTTAAGTATTCAATTAGTTAAGTGACTGAAAATTAAATGCTGAAAAAACTAAATAAAATTATATAAATTTAATTACTTTGATATTTTGATTTTGGTAAAATATGGAACTAATGTTAGAAAGTACTTAAAACTATTTTACCATTATTGTGAAATAATTTGATAAATCTGCATGTGTTAAAGTTGTCTTTAAACGCTCTTACTCTATTACCAAGTTAAATAGTAAATAACTTACCGAATTATCAAATTTAGATTATTAAGTGATTTGTTAAGTGATTTATAAATAACAATCATCAAATTAACTTAATACAAAAAAGTACAAAATCATTTAGATTAAGTGATATGTTTTCAAACATCACCTTAGTAAATATTTGATTGACATGATCTACACTATAGAAAGTTGAATTTCTTTAATGCTTGAAAATGCACGATTTGTAACATATGTAAAATGAACTTAGTTACTGAAAAACTGTTAAATTGGGAATTATTTGAACAAAATAAAGCAGTTTGCATCTTATTTCACCCAATCTCGGCTTTTGTCGGAGGATTCATGTCAGAACTATAGACTTATGCAATGTATCCTTTATAAATCAAATTTCTTGAAGATAATATGTAAACTAGTGGAAATTGGACAAAAGAAAAGATAAATTTACTGCGTACATGACAAAATCAGAAGACTTACATTTGGTGCACCAGAAACAATTTTGGTTACCGTTTTTTTGCTAGCAATCAATTCTTCCATCAAGCTGTAGTTAGTGAGTACACCTATACAAGAAAAAGAAATAGTTGCTACATCATCATTAGAGCAGAATTACAGGTGATGATGGAATATAATTTAAGGTTCAAATGCTTACATCCAGATGTATGACTATGACACAAGACAACATCAACTCCTTGCTCTTTACCTCTTTTCACAGCCTGTGAAAAACTATCAAGGAAGAACTTAAGAATGATTGCCAGAAGTTTTGTCACCAACAAGATAGGCTAAACTAGATAAGACATACTCATAATCTTAAGATACCCTTTTCAGCCACCACAATCTCACATTTTGTCCTAAAATTGAATAGACCAACACTTCTACTCACAAAATCTAGATTGGAAGCTACACATACAGAATGTTAGAGGCTTTACAAAATTAAACTTATCCATAATCAATGTTACAGCAGTTATAGCAGTTACTTTAAGGAGATATCTATATGTGAAGTGGAGTATTAATGGTTTTGTCATATATTACAGAAAACTTCTATAATTTTATTTTAACCATTAAAAAATGGTCAACAGAATTTCCCCCAAGCCAATACATGTTAAGATCATCATTTATATTGTTCAGCTAGCCCATTAGGTTAACATCAATTTTAGCAATTATGATGATATCAAGGATCAATTTGTTGATCATTTAGTCATCAGTAATGTTCTAGTTGGTCAGGATTAACAAGTCAAAGAAACCTGGTTTTACAACTTTGCTCAACAATTCATGTTCCCTCCCCCATAAACACTAAAGGAAGAAATAAAATCTTAACCAACCTATTCAACCCATTGTTAGAACAGTAACGTATTGTAACTTTTCATTCAAGAACTCAGACCTCCCTCTCTCAGTTTTGTTGTCAATTTATGACTTGAAATGTTAAGGAATTATAAGGGCAGAAGTGTCTTACTTACATCCATTAACACCTGCAATCATGATCAAGGCTGGTTTCCTTGTATAAGACACAAATGCTTCCAAATTAGAACACCACATAGCAATGCATGTAATATCAATGTTACAATATCACCAACTTGAAACCAAGTTGAATCTCTGTTTTCTTTGATTTCTTAGTTAAAATGTCCAGCACACTCCTTTTCAAGATATTCTACAAAGAAGATAAACTTTAAACCTAAATCAGTTAAACTCCCCACGATCTTAACAGTAATCTTCGGTCCAAAATCAGCTACTAGCAGCCTTCAAGTATGAGATAAGACACAACATTTTCAAGAACTAATCATCGCATAGAAAACACTCTCACTTTTTAAAGCATGCTACTGCAAATCCGTCAGATAATCCAACATTAGAAGATAAGAACTAGCAACAAAATAGGTAAAATTTTCAGTTCAATCCTTAGTTAAAAATAGGAGCAAAAAGAAACGAAGAAAGGAATACCTCTTTTAATTCATCGAGGAAGTGAACGGTGTCGAAGAGATTCCAAGTTGTCTCGAGTATTTGAGAATCCAGAAAAGAGCTTATCAACGTTGTTTTTCGCCTTCTCCTTTATAAACCTGACAAGGCGGGTGCAGATTCCAGTCTGGCCAGCGGAACATCTGAACCGGGAAAGGCAGGACCGACTGGTCAGAAATGAGGGGAACTGGTTAGGAGGAAGTTTGTACACGTTTATACCAATGAGGGAATTGATTGCATGATGAGATGAAACAGACGCTATTTTGATAATGGATGAGAGACCGGAAAAGGGAAATTTGAAGAGATTTTGATAATGGATGAAATTCTAATGACCCCGCTTATAAACTTTACAAAAATGACTCTTGCCCCCAGTTCGTTACATATTACACGTGAAAAATTATATAATAAGCGTATTGCAATGCTCCTTACGCGTATTATTAATACATTCAACTTTCTAGTTCAAATAATTATCGTTTAACTATTTTCAATTGCAACTCAAATAATTTTTTACTATGATGGAGAGTTGAAAATTACGAGTGGTGTTAGTCATTTTAATGCAAAATCATCCAAAGGTTTGAATGTTCCCTAAATTCTACATAACTTACGCTACTAATGTTGACAAATTTAGAAATGATTTAGTTTTTCAAACCAAGTATAATACACCAAGTATGGATGTCAAATTTTCTACTATAACTAATATCAAACAAGATATGGATGTGAAGTTCTTTAACATAAACAATGTGTTGGGTCAAATTATTTTGACTAAGTGTTGAAATAATTTAACCATTGAGATTTTGATGATGAAATGACTTATGAGTTTTGATGCAGGTGTATCGAAATCATACTTCATAAGACTTGGCTCTAATGAGGGTCAATACACCGATTTTGACATTAGATGCATAGAATTAGACGTACAGTCTAACTCATCGGAGTTAAACGTGTAGTCTAATGAATGCATAAAATTAGACGTACAATCTAACTCATCGGAGTTAGACGTGTAGTCTAATGAATGCATAAAATTAGACGTACAGTCTAACTCATCGGAGTTAGACGTGTAGTCTAATGAATGCATAGAATTAGACGTACAGTCTAACTCATCGGAGTTAGACGTGTAGTCTAATGAATGAATAAAATTAGACGTACAGTCTAACTCATCGGAGTTAGACGTGTAGTCTAATGTATAAGGAATTAGACATAAGTCTAATGTATTCGAAATTAGACGTACAGTCTAACTCAGCGGAGTTAGACGTGTAGTCTAATAGACTTGTAATTAGACGGATGGTCTAATAGATATTCGGAATTAGACGTGTAGTCTAATAAATGAATGGAATTAGACGTACAGTCTAACTCATCGGAGTTAGACGTGTAGTCTAATATATTTGCAATTAGACGGATAGTCTAATATGTGCGGAATTAGACGTGCAGTCTAACTCAGTGGAGTTAGACGTGCAGTCTAACAAAAAGTGAAAGTTAGACGTGATTCTAACTCCTTCAGACAAGTCTGAGGTAGAACCGGAATTAGACGCGCAGTCTAACTTAGTGGAGTTAGACGTACAGTCTAATGGTTATTGGATAATTAGACGTGTAGTCTAATTAGTAAAAGTTAGACGTGAGTCTAACTCCTTCAGACAAGTCTGAGATAGAACCGGAATTAGACGCGTAGTCTAACTCAGTGGAGTTAGACGTACAGTCTAATGGTTATTGTAATTAGACGTGTAGTCTAATTAAGTGAAAGTTAGACGTGAGTCTAACTCCTTCAGACAAGTCTGAGGTAGAACCGGAATTAGACGTGTAGTCTAACTTAGTGGAGTTAGACGTACAGTCTAATGGTTATTGGATAATTAGACGTGTAGTCTAATTAGTGAAAGTTAGACGTGAGTCTAACTCCTTCAGACAAGTCTGAGGTAGAACCGGAATTAGACGTGTAGTCTAACTCAGTGGAGTTAGACGTACAGTCTAATGGTTATTGGATAATTAGACGTGTAGACTAATTAAGTGAAAGTTAGACGTGAGTCTAACTCCTTCAGACAAGTCTGAGGTAGAACTAGAATTAGACGTGATGTCTAACTCTGTGGAGTTAGACGTGCAGTCTAATGGTTATTGTATTTAGACGTGTAGTCTAATTCTATTAGACCATGCAGTCTAATAGACTCGGTTATTAGAAGGAGATGTTTGATTTCATTAGACTGATTTTCACAATCCGTCTAACTGAAATACGTCTAATGCTCATTTTAAGCAGTATGCTTGAAGCTAGCATTCACCTACCAACGTGCTATAGCTGTACCCTACTCCTGCTCCACTCTCTAGTGAAGATTAGTACAACAGCTATATGCAACCAACCAAGGAATGCCACGTAAGAGAATTTTCCTCACATTACTTGTTTTGAAGGTACATCCCTGATGGAATATTCGGCGCACTACCAGTGATGTACGACCACGATTCTTGTGCTCAGAACCTGCTGTGTACAATGGAGGTTTTCCAATGGAAGAGTTCCACGTATCATTCTAAAAGATTCGACCGTTAGCTCCTGCTCAGTATTTAACAAATCTAAAGGACAACGGACAATCTGCCTTAACAAGAAGAACTGCTAACCTTACGAACTTGCCGATCTTGAGAGAATTCAAGCCTTTGAATATTCATACTGTGAAGCTGCTTTCTGATTGTACTGTGTGTGAAACAAGAGAGAGCTAGAATCAAAACAATTTTTGCTGAGTGATATTCTTCATTTTGTAATTGAACAAAAAGTGTTATGTTCAATAGTGAACTAAATGTGTGTAAACTGTATTTGATTCGAATCATATTATAGTGAATCCTTTCGGTGGTTGGAAGAAGGGGTGACGTAGGAGAGTTTCTCCGAACATCCATAAACAAATTGCTGTGTTCTTTCATTTCTGTCATCTTTTCATATTTCATCTTGTGCTTCAAACCCAAGTAAATAATTCCGCCTTGAATATGTTTCAAGTGTTTACAAGTGTTTGTGTAGAATAGAAAGCGAATTAAATCCTTAACATGATTTTTTTCAACCCATTTTCCATAAGCCTTCATTCTTAGCCAGACCCCCGTATCTATCCATAAAGCCAATCCTATCACAATGTCAATCCACCATTGCACTATATTGTGTGTCTTTTTAGTAGAGAAGTCACTACCTAGAAACCCAACTCAAGAAAGTGTAGTGGTTACAGAAAATCATGATCCTGACGTATTCCTGATATTTTAGCAGCATGAAGATGTCTTTGAAACTCAAAATGACATATTAGTAAATGAAGAAGACCCATGTTTGCGTTTGAATGAGGGGTTAGTGATTGGGTTGCTAGTAACCCATGTTGGCGTCTGAATTAGGAAATTGGTGATTGAGTTACTAGTATCACACCAAGTAGTGATTGGATTGCTACTACCAAACCAAGTAGTGATTGGGTTGCTAATACCAATCTAAGCAATGATTGAGTTTCTAGTACCATACCAAGTAGTGAAATCCGATACCTAAGACATTAACTTGTGAAATCATATTGGAAGTGAGTACGTTGTTTGAGAATAAAAAAGAATTCAACTGAGGTTACATAAATATGCAATGACTAATCATTTTAAATTCAAAGTGTAGAAGTCAATAAAATATCTTTGGTATGTGAAATGTTTGGATGAGAATTGCAAGTGGAGATTGCGTACTGTGAAAATAAAATTCTCGGAGATGTTTGAGATTCGAAAATTTGTAAAAAATCACACATGTTTAATTATGACGAGGCAAGCACTATCATGGGTTATTGAGGAATGCAGGAAGAGTAAGTACATGGACCATCACCATGACCAAATGCCTAAGAAAAATAATGGAAGAAATGTAGAGAAATTATGAAATAAATATGAGTTATAATAAGGCTTGGAGATCCATGTAAATTGACGATGCGTAGAACTGTAGCGGATTTCTATGGTAAATTGACATCATATTTGTACATGTTAGAGATGAATTATCCGGGTACCATAACAGACATCTAGACAGATGAGCTCGTCCATTTCATGTATATGTTCATGTCCCTAGGCGTCTTAGTTAGGGGTTTCAGAAGTTGTTGTCGTCCTATATTGTGCGTTGATGTCAGTTTTCTTAAACACGAGGTTGGAGGTAAACTATTGGTGGCTATATCATTGGATGCAAATGAACAACTTTATCCTATTACTTTTGGCGTTGTTGATTCAGAGAATAATAACTCATGGCATATTTCATGCAAAAACTAAGAGAAACAATTGAGTCAGTCCTGAATCACATCTTCGTATCCGATAGACACCCAAGTATTGTCAATGCCTTGTGTGTGGTTTTTCCAGAAGCATATCACGATAAATGTACATAACACATCAAGATTAATATTATGGCCAAATTTAAAACTGATCACTACCACACAAAATTTGATTTGACTTCTCGCGCATACACAGTCTCAAAGTTCAATCGGCATTTTGACAATATCAAGACTAAGGACCCTCATATTTTCGTCTATTTGGAAGATATTGGGTTGGAGAGATGAAGTCGTACCTTTTTCCCCGGTAAACGATATAATCAAATGACAAGCAATTACGCCGAGAGTCTAAATAGTTAGAGCATGAATGCTAGAAAGTATCCCATAACAATATTAGCTGACTATTTAAGATTCACAATACAATAATGGTTTCATAATAGTATAGAAAAATCGTCCAATGACACAGAACGTTTATTTCAATATTATGAAAAGTTCATATGTGAGCAAGTCTAGAAGGTTAGATTATATAACGTCAATCCACTTAACTAATTTGAGTTTTATGCACATGATGGTGAATCTGATTTTAATGTTGACTTCAAAGGAATGACATGTAATTGTAGGGTATTTGATGTATCTGGTCTTCCTTGTACTCGTGCCATGGCTGATGTCCGTACCTGGAAATTGGATCCCTATAAGTTTTGCTCAAGGTAACCAATTTCTCACATGTTGAATCTATCTAACCAATTGCTCACATGTTGAATCGTTATCTTTTTCAAATATTACTCAACTGAATCGTGGTAGAATACATATGCGGAGACATGTTATCTAGTTTGTCATGAAGATGCTTGAGATATTCTCGAAAATATCAAACAACGAGTGTGCCTAAAATCACCTTTTAAGGTTAAGAAAGGATAGTCAATAACAAAGCGTAGGTCATCTCAAGATGAGCCTCGTAAGGTTTGGAGACGATGCAGCTCATTTGGTGGTCAAGGTCATAACAGGGCAACATGCAAAGTAGTGATGTCTACACCATCTATCGCAAGAGTATCATCATCTTAGCATAATGAGTCATCATCTCAGTAACATGAGCCTTTAACTTGAACTTGAATTTGTGATTTCATGTGTGGCATTTCCTTAAGTCCTCTAATGTTGAATAATTTTATGAATAATTGTATTTTAAGATTTTATGTGTGGTATTACCTTAGGTTAATAATTGTATTTTCTGCTTTCTTGTGTGGCATTATCTTAGGTTAATAATTGTATTTTATGATTTCATGTATGTCATTACCTTAGGTTAATGATTGAGAAATATGTGTGTTAATTATAGTATACTAATAAATAAAAAGAAAAAAAGAACATATATATCCCAGAGAAAAGGAAAAGAAGAAACTTGTAGCATACCCGTGATAACTCAAGGTATATGATTGACTCTCCTAATGCATTGTTAACCAAAATTATTTTACTCAACTTGTCAAGAGTTTCCTAATGGAATGCGTGTCGCCGCAATCGCAACCATCGAAAAAATATAAGGCTCCTTTGGATGGATATGCATTTACGTGGTTGGTGCTTCTCTAGTATGTATGTTACTCTTGGCGACTGACTTCATCAACAGTTTACGTACCAAAATTTATTGGTGTTCGGCAAGTTCTTCACTATCAACGACGCCATCTCAGTCGTAGTCTTGAAGATGCTAGTGGAATTAACTACCTTATAGTTTGGCGGTAGAGACCAACTCATTAAACTATGTTACACCACCATCATATATGTATGTGCCGATAGAGAAGGCACCAAATGCCTAAACAAGACAAGAACTAACTATACATTTAACACAAACAAATCACACGGGGATCGGCCCTACGCACCGGACACTAATTTTTAACACCCGAGGAATTAAATAAATTTCGTAAATAAATAAATTAAATGTATCGAAATATTAAAAATGAATACAGAAATAAGGCAATGTGGTCAAGATATACTAAAAAATAGGACAACACGTTAAGCACATATCCCGCAAACACACTTAACCATTTAATTAGGTGCAGAACTTGTCGTATGACGGGCTCAAACCTAGGACCTCAGGTGGTTGAGAATATTCACCTCTTATTGCTGCTATGCTAGAAGAGGGGATAAAAATGTGGTCAAAAGGGGTTAATCACATAGCTCGCAAACACACTTAACAATTTAAAGAGGCGCATAACTTCTTGCCTGACGGGCTCAAACCTAGGACCTCTCAAGGAGGCTGAAAATATTCGTATCTTATTGTCGCTAGGATAAAAGAGTGGATGACAAAGATATAGTAAAATAAAATACTACTAAATAAATAAATAATAATAATGGAAGATTAAAATATTAAATGAAATAAATAAAAATAAAAATATATTGTTTTGAAATTTAATGTTAGTTTAATTTCTTGTAGAAAATAAAAAAAATAGTGCTGAAAAGGATTGAGGAAATGTAAGAAATTAAAAAAGATTTTGAATTTGTTTGACAGTGATCCAGTGTAGTAGAAACTAGGAGAAAGCGTTACAGCAGGTCATCTAACGCTCGTTAACCTTTTAGTAATAATCCAAAGTCCAGGAATGAGCCAAGCCCACTAAACGGAAAAACTAATTTTACCTTGACAGAACGTCTGAATACAATTAGTTGCTAACGGATCGTTAACGGTTAGAAAACGGAATGCCAAAAATCGTGGGAGATTATAGTACATGACTATTTATCTTCTTTGATAAAGAACTCAAGAACATGTTAAATAGGATAAACGATAAAATTGTAACTTCCTCTATGAGAAACCATTCGACGTGAGATCAAGCCCATACTGAACGCGACGACATAAGGAATTTTCCTGCATTGCCAAGATCTAGTCTTGATGCCCAAGTCTCGTTGATTTCAAGCTGTAACAAATGAAGGTTAATATGGGGATTTCAGTTTGAGAGTGATCAGTTAGATCAAATCTTGAAATAAACTTGATAGAAAGTTACTCTAGGACTCTATGAAGATTTCTACACTATTTTTAAGTGACAATTTTACTTGTAATTAAAGAACACGATTGAAATTTGTTCTAGAATACTTTAGTTCATATCTACTTCATTTCTTTACCATTTCTTGTTTCATTTGTTTGATTATAATCCTAAATTTACCTATGAACTAATTTCTTAATCAGAAATTAAAGAATTATCTTTGAAAAGATTCACCTAATTTAGAACTAGACTGAAAATTTTAAATTGTCTCCTTTGAGTGTAAACTTGAAGGAGATGACAAAAAAATATTTTATGAACGATTTGAAGGATGTTGGTGAAAAGAAATTGATCATGTGTTGAGATTTGATGACTGGCAAGAATGGTACAAGTTCTGTGAATTTGTTTTCAAAATTTTTTGGTTAGGCTTTTTTAGTGATTCTTGTTTTGATTTAAATGCATAATTGAATTCTTAGGATGATTTCATGTTGATTAGAATAAAAATTGAATTGTTATAATTACATTTGAAGAATCTAAATATTTTTTTTATCTCTTCTTCCTTTGTCCAGCGAGACTCCGACCAATGCTACAAGTTGGGTTAGGACTTCTAGTTTGCTTAGACACATTCAAATCAATTGTTAAGTTTGTCTATGGCTTTAGAAATCAAGATAATTGAGCCAAATGAATTATGTTATAGGCATAAACTTTTGATTCAAATTAAAAAATTCATTGTGATTTATATTCTTTAATTGACATTCAGTTGAGTTTTTCTTGATTTCATATAAATCATAGTGTAACACCCAGAAATCTCTTGTCCCGGAAAAGTTTGAGATTCTAGAAATTTCAACATCGGTTTGTGTGTCGAAAATATTTTAATAAAACATTATTTAAAAGATTTGTAAAAAAATTATTTTGATTAATTATAACAATAATTAATTTTTTTATGATCAATTTTAAATAATTTTTTGGATTTAAAATAATCAAATCACAATTTGCTTAAAAGAAACATGTATTTTTAAATAAATTAAAAAATATATATTTAAAAGATTATTTATTTGATGAAAGAGTCACCAATTAATTTTTGATTTAAAATCAATAAAATATTTTATATACGTATATAAACGTAATTTTAACAAAAGATTCTTTTAAATTCGATATTTGGTGATACTCTAAAAAAGGTTTCCGCACTATATCCTCCGCACCCGTTAGAGAATGATCTTTAATTTATAAAAAAAATCTTATCTTTTAAAAAAATTGTTTTATTATATTTTAATTGACCAATTCTTTTTTAAATCCTAATATGCATAGTTTTATTGCATTTAAAATTATAAAATAATATTTAAATGTTGGTACTATGATCGAGGGAGATGATTATCGGGAAGGGTACCTGAAAAATATTAGTGTAAGATGTTAGAATTTAGAAATAAATTCAAGCAGACTCTTATCAAAAAAATTTTATGAGGATATTTTAAAAATATTTTGAAACCGTTTTCTATTTTTTTAGTTTTTTTGAAAATGGTTTGCGCTTTTAATTTAATAATAACAATTTTTAAAATTAAAATCCCAAACAAATGGGTCCTAGGACCGGTCCTCTAGGTTGAGGGTTTTGATCTCTCGGTCGCGGTCTAAAACTCCTTCGTTTGGGGTGTTAGACACTTGATTGAGTGTGAGAGATCCTCTGTCAAACCTAAGACTCCTCGATTGGGTGTAGGAGAGTTCTCGGTCTAGGCCGAGATTCCTCGGTCGGGTGCGAGAGATTCTCGGTCGTGGCCAATATTCTTCGATCGGATGCGGAAGTCCATCGGTTAGGTGTAGGGAAGTTCTCGGTCGAGGAAAAGCTTCCTCATTCGGAAACCATGACGGGCTTATTTTTTCGGTAGAAAATCTAGCTCATGCTAAAAAACCATCGGTCGGGTGCGGGGTTTCTCGGTCAGGTGCTGGGGAGTGTTCGATTTTCTCGGTGGAAATCAAACATAGGCAAGACCTTCAATGAGACGTCAAAAACATCAAACTGTAAGTTTGATGATTTTGATTGGGGCCTTTATCCTTCAATCTGAGGGTATGTGATTCTTCATCTAGTCCCAATGATCATTTATAACATCATTCAAATGCACCATTCGATCGGGATGATGTCTTATTTGGTTTGATCATATTTCAAGCAAAATCAGGATTTCAATTTTAGGGTTTAACAAGGTATAAGATATTTATCAATAGCTTCCTTACCCCTCATAAAATCAAATGTAACCAAAATAATAAAACTATGTATGAGTTTTGACCAATTTCAGAACCGAGATTATCTAAATTTTTGAAAATCTTGATTTTTTAAAAACATGCTTAAAATCAACTAGGATTGATCCAAAACCATTCCTAACATCATTTATAAGATGTTAGGAAAGTTTTCAAAATGTAATTCGAGAGCTAGAGCTCAAGAACAAAAATCCGATTTTGAAATTAAATTCGGATATTTTTTATTTAAATAGATTTACTTGAATAATAATTAAAACAAAAATAAGTCAATGTGGCCAAGATATAATAAAAAATGTTACAGCGGGTTAAGCACAAAGCTCACGAACACACTTAAACATTTAACTAGGTGAAGAACTTGCCGTCTAACGGGCTCGAACCCATGACCTTAAGAAGTCTAAGTATATCCACCTCTTGTTGCTGCTATGCTAAAAGAGGGGATAAAAATGTGGCCACAAGGTGTTAAACACATATCACGCAAATAAACTTAACAATTTAACCAGGCACAAAACTTGTCGTTTGACAAACTCGAACCCAAGACCTCTTAAGGAGGCTGGGGATATCCAACTCTTGTTGCCGCTAGGCTAAAAGAGGGGATTGTCAAGATATTGTAAAATAAAACACTAATAAATAAATAAATAATAATGGAAGATTAGAAACGAAATAAATAAAAATAAAAATATATTGTTGTGAGATTTAATGTTGTGTTTAATTCCTTGCAATTAAAAAAATATAGCTGAAAAGGATTGAAGAAATACAAGAAATCAAAAAAGACTTAGAGTTTATTTTTCAGTGATCCAGTTATAGCATAAACTAGGAAAAAGCGTTACAGCAGGGGGTCATCTAACACTCATCAACCTCCAGTACTGATCCGAAGGCCAGGAATGAGTCATGCACACTAAATAGAAAAATTAATTGTACCTTGACGGAACGCCCATATATAGTTAGTTGCTAACGGATCGCTAACAGTTAGTTAACGGAACGTCATAAATTGTGGGAGAATACAGAACTTGACTATTCATCTTGTCTAATGAAGAACTCAAGAACATATTGATATGGATGAACAACAAAATCGTAACTTCCTTTATGATCCAGACCGTGCTGACCACGACGACACAAGGACTTTGCCTACATTGCTAAGATCCATTTTTTATGCCCAAATCTCGCTGACTTTAATCTGACTTTAATCTGTAACAAATGAAGGATAATATGGGGATTCAGTTTGAGTTAGATTAAATTAAAGATTAGGATTGGTATAAATAGATTTCTAGAGTCATTTAGAATTAGTTAGCAGAAAATATGAGAGAGAAAAAAGGTGATAAGAGGATCTTATTTTTTTCATCCTAAAACTTGCCACAAAAAGGTGATGATCATCTGCGAGTGATCAAAACTTGAAAGAAACTTGATAGAAAGTTACTCTAGGAATCTTTCTACGCTATATTTAAGTGACAATTTTATTTGTCATTAGAGAACGCGATTGAAATTTTTTCTAGAATACTTTAGTTCATATCTTCTTCATTTCTTCACCAATTCTTGTTTCGTATGTTTGCTTATAATCCTAAATTTACCTATGAACTAATTGCTTAATCAGAAATTAAAGAATTAGCTTGTTGAAGATTCATCAAATTTAGAACTTGGCTGAAAATTTTAAATTGTCTCCTTCAAGTGTAAACTTGAAGGATAAAAATATTTTATGAACAATTTGAAATATATTGGTGAAAAAAAATAATCATGTATTGAGATTTGATGACTGTCAAGAATGGTGCAAGTTTTGTGAATTTGTTTTCTTAAATTTAGGTTAGGCTTGTTTAGTGATTCTCGTTTTGATTTAAATGCATAATTGAATTCCTAGTATGATTTCATGTTGATTAGAATAATAATAATGATTTTTATGATCAATTTAAAATAATTTTTTAGATTTAAAATAATCAAATTACAATTTGATTAAAAGAAATATGTATTTTTAAATAAATTAAAAATAATTATTTAAAAGATTATTTATTTGATGAAAGAATCACTAAATTCGATGTTTGGTCATACTTTGAAAAAGGCTTTCACACTATATCATTTAAAGCACTCTTTACAAGAGCTGGTTGGTATAATTGTTAGAAAACTTGCCAACTATTTTCTAGACTAGCTCCTCATACCACCACCAAAAATCCAATTATTTCATTCTTCATAGAGGAACCTATTTAATACTCTCTTAGAAATTCTTTTACTACTTTTTATAACTTCTTAATATTCTCTCATAAAAAATAATACTCTACATCTTTAATATTTTCTTTCTAATTAAGATTGGTAACAATAATATGTGCTTTATAAAATATATTGAAAGTATTGGTATTAATTATATAGAACTATGAGTTAAATGAATTATAATAAAAACTATGGTCAAAAACATTTAGATTTTGTATAATTATTCATATTTGACTATTGACACAGGGGGATGTAGCTCAAATCGTAGAGCGCTCGCTTTGCATGCGAGAGGCACGGGGTTCGATCCCCCGCATCTCCATGATTTTTTTATTTATTAATTTCATGTGGTTCAAATACTTACCCAAGATGATCACACAAGACAACATCCAGCAATTTCTGGAATTTAAAGACCAACCAAGGATATACTTATATAAAGACCAACCAAGATAAAAGAAGAAATCTCTTCACATATGTGCCAACTTTCCTCCAAAAGAAATGACTACATGGTTGACGTAATTTATTGATCATCAAAAAATTATATATCATGTACAAATTTTATAAAAGGGCCCAACCGGGTTCGAACCGGTGACCTCTTGATCTGCAGTCAAATGCTCTACCACTGAGCTATGGACCCATTTGTTCAAAAATGAAACACAAGACTGAGCTATGGACCCATTTGTTCAAAAATGAAACACAAGATTATCTGTCACTTCAATCTTAGTAAGTATCAAAACATATGTGTGCTAACATTTATTGATGATTTATCTAAAAAGAATTTGGTATATTTTTTTCCTAAGAAATCAAAAGTATTTGAGAAATTCAAGGCTTTCAAGCTGCTGGTAATGACTCATAGAGGTGAATTCACCTATGTTGAGTTTAATGAATTTTGTTAATAAAATGAGATAATAAAAAATCTCACAACTCACCATACACCTCAACAAAATGGCTTGACAGAGAAAAAAGAACATAACCATTATGAATGATGTTATTAAATAAAAGAATACCTATAGATTTCTGACCAGTTCAGTGGGGTGTACACATTCTAAAAAGAAGTTTCACAGCTTTTCTAAAGAAGAAAACACATGAATAAGCTTCGAGTAACATCAATCCATCTTTATGACATTTTAAGAGACAGCCTTGGTTCTGTGAATATTCCAGATCAAAGGAGGGTTAAACTAAATAAAAGAAGACACTTCATTTTTCTTGGAGTAAGTAATGAGTCCAAAATTTATCGATGATATGATCCAATCTCCAAGAAAATTGTAGTTAGTAAAGATGAGGTGATTGAAGAAAATGAATATTAGTATTATGATTTGAAAAGTTATTTTCAATTAGATTCTTGATCTAGAATGGGAAGAAGAAGAATGTGATACTGAATTAGATTAAGATACCCGATGCTGCCTTGGCATTTTCCTTTTCAGCCACCACAATCTCACATCATGTCCTCTCTGCCCAAATCTCTAGATGATCACTAGCAGTGGCCCTAAATGTATCACCCGCTGCAAGCAATATCAGGCAATTTAACAGAAAAAAACAATGTGAAGCATGCCTTTGAAGGATACAATGTAACTTATATAATGATCAAAGGATAAAAAAAATAAATCTCTTCAAAAAATTATAAGGATGCTAAGCTGAAAAACTTTGTAACAACAGACAAGGCATTAGTTAGACTATTTCACTGCCACTTCTAAGGATAACTATTTGATGGAAACAAGCATGGACAGATATTCACCTTTTTCCCTTCCTTCTTTAACCTACCTATGTGCCAGCTTTCATGCAAAAGAAATTACTACATGCTTGACTTCATTTTTATCAAAATATCATGTAGATCTTTTAAAAAGGGCCCAACCGGGTTCGAACCGGTGACCTCTTGATCTGCAGTCAAATGCTCTACCACTGAGCTATGGACCCCTATGTTCAATCGAATTCATTTTGTTTTAAAGACGAAAAACAAGGTTTTGTAAGTGGTTGTGAAATTTAGATAGAAATGCTCTATCGAATTCAGATTGAATTAATATATTGTAACATATGTAAAGGTCATATTTTATTAGATATAATTAATTTATTATAGGTTTGATCAGGTAGATTGGTTGAGTTTGTAATGTTATGACCCACAAAGTGGGGTTTCTAATATGAATAAATGAATACAAGCTTGTAATGTTAGATGTTAGAGAATTTCAAAAAATAAAATGGATATCTAAAATAAGTTTGAACCAATAGCATTAACCATTAATTAATATGAATAAAAATTTTAAGCATACCACATAGCCTCCTCTGGGATCAAGCTTTGTCACATTCAAACCAGTTATTCCAACTGCCTGTCAATTTTAGAAGTTAATGTCATCAACAAAAAAATGTTAAATGAATCCTAATGGAAACAAAACAAATATGCAGCAAGAGATCACAATTTCTTCAGAAACAAAGCATGGCTATGCGCAGTTTGTGGGTGAAAAATTAGTGAAGAAAGAAAGAGAATGAAAGTCACCTCATTGAACTCCCTTTTGCTTGTAGAAGCATATGCAACCCAGTTGTTCCATCTAGAACCAAAAGGATCTTCTGTAAAAGTTCATCATAAGATCTTGGATGTCAAGCAAGTTACAACATTCCTAGGTAAAACCTGTATTATATAGGGTGTATTTAATAAAAATGAAAAATCAAGTACTAAAGGTTGAATACTGAATTTTAATTATTCAACTAGCATTTAGCCCGTGCATTTGCACGAGTAATAATATAAAAACCGTGAAAAAAAATTACGGATAACATTTTTTATTTTATCTTTAACCGTTTTAAGTTTATGGGTGAGTCAACCCACAATCCGACCCAATTATCCATTTACTCAACATCATTATATATTAGTTAGTTAAAAACTTGAACTTATATTAATATTAAAACGTCTCGCGTTTATCAAATTTGGTGTTGAATTTAAAATATAAAGTCTTTGTAGCCTAGTTGGTTAAAGAGTTGTACTTGTTTTGTTAGGTTGCAAGTTCGAAACATACCTCTAGCATTTTTAATTTTATTTTTAACCGTTTTAAATTTAAAAACGGGTCAACCCACAATCCGACCCAAGTATCCAAATTAACCACAGCTCTCGACCCGGCAATCCGGACACTTTAAAAATTAAGCATCATTATATATATATAGATTAGTTAGTTAAAAAGTTGAACTTATATTAATATTAAAACGTCCCGCGTTTATCAAATTTGGTGTTGAATTTAAAATATAAAGTCTTTGTAGCCTAGTTGGTTAAAGAGTTGTACTTGTTTTGTTAGGTTGCAAGTTCGAAACATACCTCTAGCATTTTTAATTTTATTTTTAACCGTTTTAAATTTAAAAATGGGTCAACCCACAATCCGACCCAAGTATCCAAATTAACCACAGCTCTCGACCCGGCAATCCGGACACTTTAAAAATTAAGCATCATTATATATATATAGATTAGTTAAGTGACTGAAAATTAAATGCCGAAAAAACTAAATAAAAATATATAAATTTAGTTACTTGATATTTTGATTTTGGTAAAATATGGAACTAATGTTAGAAAGTACTTAAATCTATTTTATCATTATTGTGACATAATTTGATAAATCTGTATGTGTTAAAGTTGTCTTTAAACGCTCTTACTCTATTACCAAGTTAAATAGTAAATAACTTACCGAATTAAACCAAATCTTTTAGCTTAATTTGAACTCGATCTAAATAATTAAGTGATTTTTAAATAACAATTATCAAATTAACTTAATTTAAAAAAGTACCAAATCATTTAGTTTAAGTGATATGTTTTCAAACATCACCTTAGTAAATATTTGATTGACATGATCATCACTATAGAAAGTTGAATTTCTTTAATGCTTGAAAATGCACGATTTGTAACATATAAAATGAACTTAGTAACTAAAAATCTGTTAAATTGGGAATTATTTGAACAAAATAAAACAGTTTGCATCTTATTTCACCCAATCTCGGCTTTTGTCGGGGGGGCATGTCAGAACTATAGACTTATGCAATGTAGCCTTTAGAAATCAAATTTCTTGAAGATAATGTGTAAACTAGTGGAAATTGGACAAAAGAAAAGATAAATTTACTGCGTACATGACAAAATCATAAGACTTACATTTGGTGCACCAGAAACAATTTTGGTTACAGTTTTTTTGCTAGCAATCGATTCTTCCATCAAGGTGTAGTTAGTGAGTAAACCTATACAAGAAAAAGAAATAGTTTCTACATCATCATTAGAACACAATTACAGGTGATGATGGAATATAATTTAAGGTTCATATGCTTACATCCAGATGTATGACTATGACACAAAACAACATCAACTCCTTGCTCTTTACCTCTTTTCACAGCCTGTGAAAAACTATCAAGGAAGAACTTAAGAATGATTGCCAGACGTTTTATCACCAACAAGATATGCTAAACTAGATAAGTCAGACTCATAATCTTAAGACACCCTTTTCAGCCACCACAATCTCACATTCTGTCCTCTCTGTCCTAAAATTGAATAGACCAACACTTCTACTCACAAAATCTAGATTGGAAGCTACACATACAGAATGTTAGAGGCTTTACAAAATTAAACTTATCCATAATCAATGTTACAGCAGTTATAGCAGTTACTTTAAGGAAATGTCTATATGTGAAGTGGAGTATTAATGATTGTCATATATTGCAGAAAACTTCTATAATTTTATTTTAACCATTAAAAACTGGTCAAAAGGATTTCCCCCAAGCCAATACATGTTAAGATCATCATTTCTATTGTTCAACTAAGCCCATTAGGTTCACATCAATTTTAATTTTTAGCAATTATGATGATATCAAGGATCAATTGGTTGATCATTTAGTCATCTGTAATGTTCTAGATGGTCAGGATTAACAAGTCAAAGAGACCTGGTTTTGCAACTTTGCTCAACAATTCATGTTCCCTCCCCGTAAACACTAAAGGAAGAGATAAAATCTTAACCAACCTATTCAACCCATTGTTAGAACAGTAACGTATTGTAACTTTTCATTCAAGAACTCAGACCTCCCTCTCTCAGTTTTGTTGTAATTTTATGACTTGAAATGTTAAGGAACTATAAGGGAAGAAGTGTCTTACTTACCTCCATTAACACCTGCAATCATGATCAAGGCTGGTTTCCTTGTATAAGACACAAATTCTTCCAAATTAGAACACCACATAGCTAGCAATGCATGTGATATCAATGTTACAGAAGTTATAGCAGTTACTTTAAGGAAATGTCTATATGTGAAGTGGAGTATTAATGATTGTCATATATTACAGAAAACTTCTATAATTTTATTTTAACCATTAAAAAATGGTCAACAGGATTTCCCCCAAGCTAATACATGTTAAGATCATCATTTCTATTGTTCAACTAAGCCCATTAGGTTAACATCAATTTTAATTTTTAGCAATTATGATGATATCAAGGATCAATTGGTTGATCATTTAGTCATTAGTAATGTTCTATATGGTCAGGATTAACAAGTCAAAGAAACCTGGTTTTGCAACTTTGCTCAACAATTCATGTTCCCTCCCCCATAAACACTAAAGGAAGAGATAAAATGTTAACCAACCTATTCAACCCATTGTTAGAACAGTAAAGTATTGTAACTTTTCATTAAAGAACTCAGACCTCCCTCTCTCAGTTTTGTTATCATTTTATGACTTGAAATGTTAAGGAACTATAAGGGCAGAAGTGTCTTACTTACCTCCATTAACACATGCAATCATGATCAAGGCTGGTTTCCTTGTATAAGACACAAATGCTTCCAAATTAGAACACCACATAGCAATGCATGTAATATCAATGTTACAATATCACCAACCTGAAACCAAGTTGAATCTCTGTTTTCTTTGATTTCTTAGTTAAAATGTCCAGCACACTCATTTTCAAGACATTCTACAAAGAAGATAAACTTTAAACCTAAATCAGTTAAACTCCCCACGATCTTAACAGTAATCTTCGGTCCAAAATCAGCTACTAGCAGCCTTCAAGTTCAATCCAACATTTTCAAGAACTAATCATCGCATAGAAAACACTCTCACTTTTTAAAGCATACTACTGCAAATCCGTCCGATAATCCAACATTAGAAGATAAGAACTAGCAACAAAATAGGTAAAATTTTCAGTTCAATCCTTAGTTAAAAATAGGAGCAAAAAGAAACGAAGAAAGGAATACCTCTTTTAATTCATCGAGGAAGTGAACGGTGTCGAAGAGATTCCAAGTTGTCTCGAATATTTGAGAATCCAGAAAAGAGCTTATCAACGTTGTTTTTCGCCTTCTCCTTTATCAACATGCGAAGACGGGTTAAGATTCCAGTCTGTTCAGCGGAACATCTGAACCGGGAAAGGAAGGACCGACTGGTCAGAAATGAGGGGAACTGGTTAGGAGCAGGGGCGGAGCCAGGATAAAAAATTACCTGGGGCTGACTCCAACTTGCATCTTATATTCCGCTTTTTTTTCAATAAAATTTCCACGATTATTCAAAGATGGAGACTCGTCATGCCCTCTTAATGCACACGTTTGCAAAGTGAGCAACCGAATGTTTTCAATAGTTGTTGTAAGTCGTAATCTGTTATTTTGTTTTTCATCTGAATACTATGCATTCAGTACTTTGTCAATATGACAAGGATATTCATTAGATTATCAAGATATTCAACTGCCCTATTATTTGGTGAAATATTACATCCTATATGCATAACAAAAGAGCATCTATCCACATCATTAACTCGTTTTCAATATTTGAATTCATCTATTATAAATGTAGGTTTTTGGGGTTGCTTATGTTCAAACAAGAAACATGGAAAGCAAAAAGAAACATTTTGCGAAGGAGAGTATTCTAACTAAGTAAATTTCTTAAACCAATGACTTTGGAACCGTCGATTTTGATTTCCAAATTTGGTCGGCGGGTAATCATCCTTAATAGGTTGATATGACCACATCTTATATAAGCTCGTCTAATTTCATCCATTTTATTAAAAGAATATTTCCATATCGGAATACGTAATGCTGGATCAAGTTTAAGAGAACTTACATCAACATCAATTCTAAGAGATTTGTTAGGTTTTTGAGCAGGGATATCAAATTCTTTATTTAAATACCGAATCAAACCAATGTAATTATTTTAACTTGTTTATTAATATTAATTTATATTTTCTTATAATTTTTTTAAATAGTTTAAAATTAAGAAATATAAAACACTATTATTATTTTAATTTTTATATTTTACCCTTATAAATAATTTGTATTATTAATTATATTAAAATAAATAAAAAATAATGTATAATTATTATATAATCATAATTTTAAAATAAATAATATTATTATATGATTTACATTATTTTATATATAATTTTTTATATTTTATTTATATAAATAAATCTTATTTATATATTAATTAAAATTTATAGATTATTATAAATATTTGTATATTAGAAAATATTGTTAGTATAAAATAATTATTAATTAATTTAAAATATAATTTTTATCTATTATTATAAATATTTGTATATTAGAAAATATTGTTGGTATAAAATAAAATAATTATGAATTATTTTTTAGATAAAAATAATATTTTAAAATTAAAGGTGAGGTCAGGGTTTGATACATGGACCTCATGTTGATAGTTTAATCTTATAGCCAACTGAGATAAGAGTCATTTGTGAAATAAATATATAAAATATTTTGTTTTAAGATTTTAATTTAGGTGGGGCTGGAGCCCACCCTAGCCAATGTGTGGCTCCGCCCCTGGTTAGGAGGAAGTTTATACCAATGGAAGGAATTGATTGCATGATGAGATGAAACAGACGCCATTACTCTGACTTCGCCGGTCGTCTCGCTCCAAAGATGAGGTACCGGAAAAGACCCACGCTTTTAAACTTTGCAAAATGACATTTCGACCATCTTGCCCATGTGAGTGCCCCCGGGTGCCGGGTAATATATAGTACGCATGAACTTCATTACATATTAAGACTTAGAGTGCATTATAGGTAATTCAATATTTAATGAATTTCATGTGTATTATATATTAACTCTAATATATAAATTTCACCTCATTTGGGACATTTATTTTAAAAGCGTTTTGACTCTTATTCATGACTTTCTCTCCCAACTCTACACGACTCCCTCCAATACAACCGCCACATACTCTCCCCCTTCTCGATCTTACTCCCAAAACCCTAAATTCTCCAACGTATCTGCCACGGACTCTCTCCCCTTCTCCCTCCCGCTCCCAAAATCCTAAACTCTCCAACGCAGCCTCCACAAACCCTAATCCCATAACTTCCCCACCCCCATAACTCTCCGTTCAACGTCAGCATCCAACAGCGGTTGAAGAAGACCCACGACTCTTCGTTCTCAAATGGGTATGTTAATTTTATGTTATAGTTAGTTGATTTGATTATTTCTTAATTAGTGACTTGATTTTATGAACACTATGTTATATACTATAGTTGATAATTCCTGGATGCAAATACTATGTATGAACAAAGACAGATTTTGCTGCAACATTATGCAATGACCCTCACGCGTATTGCAAAGACCCTCACGTGTATTTTTCACACGTATTCCTCATTGAGAATGAGTTTTCTACTAGGTTTCATGGAAATTAAATGTGTCAAAAATTTCCCACAAGTTTTCTTCAATAAACTTATTAGATAGGGGCTCCCATCCATTATATTCATTGAAGCAAACTTTTGGGAAAGTTGCTACATTGGATTTCCACAAAACCCTAGTAGGAAATTCCTCATCAGTTATGGTTGACGCCATTTAAAAAAGAAACAACAGAAGTAAGTAAAAATTGTGAGTGAGGACATTACAATACGCGTGAGAAGAATTACAGAATAAGCGTATTGTAATGCTCCTCACGCGTATTATTAATACATTAAACTTTCTAGTTCAAATATTTATCGTTTAACTGTTTTCAATTAAACTCAAGTAATTTTTTACTATGATGGAGAGTGGAAAATTATGGATGGTGTTAGTCATTTTGATGCAAAGTCATCTAAAGGTTTGGATGTTCCCCTAAATTTTGACAAATTTAGATATGATTTAGTGTTTCAAATCAAGTATAATACTCCGGATATGGATATTAAATTTTCTACTATAACTGATATCAAACAAGATATGGATGTGAAGTTGTTTTTAGCATAAACAATGTCAATCCACCATCACACTATATTGTGTGTCTCTTTATTAGAGAAGTCACTACCTAGAAACCCAATAAACCTAACTCAAGAAAGTGTAGTGGTTCCAGAAATTCATGATCATGACGTATTCCTGATGTTTCAGCAGCATGAGGTTGTCTTTGAAACTCAAAATGACAAATTTTTAAATGAAGAAGACCCATGTTTGTGTTTGAATGAGGGGATTGGTGATTGGGTTGCTAATAACCCATGTTTGCGTCTAAATCAAGGGATTGATTATTGGGTTGCTAGTACCATACGAAGAAGTGATTGGGTTGCTAGTACCAAACCAAGTAGTGATTGGTTGTCAGTACCGAACCAAGTAGTGATTGGATTACAAGTACAAATTCAAGTAGTGATTGAGTTGCTAGTACCATACCAAGTAGTGAAAATCCGATACATGAGACATTAAAATGTGAGATCGGATTGGAAGTTAGTACGTTGTTTGAGAATAAAAAAGAACTTCAACTAAGATTACATAAATATGTGGGTGATCATTTAGAGTTCAAAGTGGAGAAGTCAAGAAAAAGATCTTTGGTATGTGAAATGTTTGGATGAGAATTACAAGTGGAGATTGCGTGTTGTGAAAGGAAAATTCTCGGATATGTTAGAGATTTAAAAATTTGTAAAAAATCACACATGCTCATTTCTGACGAGGCAAGAGGATGAAAGACAAACACTATCATGGGTTATTGGGAATGCATAAAGAGTAAGTACATGGATCTAGGGGTGTTCAATATTTAGTCTGAACCGAATATTCAACCGAATTTGAATTTCATTTTCAGTTTTTGAATCGAATTTCAAACCAATTTGAATTCAAATACGGTTTTCGAATTGGTTTTCGAGTTCAGTTTCAACTCGAAAACCAAACCGAAAATCGAATTTATTTTTTATTTTATTATATATTATGTAAATTATAATAAATAATATATTTATATAATCATCTCCTATTTTTATTCTCTAAACCTAATTTTTTAGCCGCTTCCAACCGCCAGTTCTCTAAACCTAATCCCTCTTTTTATTATTTTAACTTAATCACCTAATCAACCTCTTATGATTCTTTTTAGCTGTCAATTCTCAAAATCTATTTTCTCTTTTTATTCTTTTATCCTAATCAAATTTTTTTTATTCTTTTCAGCAGCTAGCCGCAAGTTCTTTAAACCTAATATTATTTTTATTCTTTTAACCTAATCAAATAATCTCTTATTTCTTAAGGGAGCCTCCCTCCCTCCCTCATATCTTAAGTCTTAACCTAATCAAATAAACCCTCCACTTCATCCGCCACCTCCATCTCTCATCTCTTTTCATCACTAACTCTTCATTATTTCCCTTTTCATGCAACTTGCTTGATCTACTTTTTCAACATTACAAGTTGAAGTTACCAAATCAAAATAATATTTTCAACACTACAATTTTAAGTTACCAAATCATTTTGATCAATATTTATTTATACAATTCTAAGGTAATTCTACAAATTATTCCTTCAACTTTACAAATATACTAATTAACATATGTTTTTGTTTTGTTCATCTACTAAATCTGTTATATTGTTATTTTGATGATATTCTTATGTTGTTGAATATTTTATATTGTTATTTGTATATTTTAATTATTTAGGTAAATAAGTTGTTTAAACAAAACGAAAGTGAATGTTTGGAAGGAGAAGGTCAAGGATCTACTAGACAAAGTATATCTACTTTGTTTACCGGAAAAGGGTAAAGATTATAACAAAAGGTCAGTAGTTTGACAAAAAAATTTAGAATTTGTTGATAGTGAAGGTAAAAAAAAGTGCAAGTGCAATTATTGTAACAAAGAGTATAATTGTACATCTAGGACTTCTACTTTGTTAACCCATATGAAATCTTGTTGACTAAATTCTATGAATAAAACTTCAAGCCAAATACATTTAACATTAAATACTTCAATAAATGGAGAAATTGGGGAAGAAAATGTTAATTTATTGGCTTGGAAGTTTGATTAACAAGTTTCTAGGAAGTCTATAGTTGAGATGATTATTATCGTTGAACTTCTATTTAAGTTTGTTAAAAATACTGGTTTTAGACAATGTATGAAAACTTGCCAGCCTTCACTTGTTGTGCCATCTAGAAGTACTATGACTAGGAATTGTTATCAACTATTTATGGATGAAAATGATAAACTTAATGCTCAACTTAAACGGACAACTCTTAGAGTTAGTTTGACGACGGATACTTGGACATCTTTGTAAAAGATTAATTACATGTGTCTCACTGTACATTTTATTGATAATGATTGGAAATTGCATAAAAAGGTGTTAAATTTTCATCCTAGATCAAGTGATAAGGGTCAAGATATTGGAATATCTATCGAATTATGCTTGGTTGATTGGGGTTTACGCAATGTGTTTACTTTTACCGTTGATAATGCAAGTTCTAATGATGTTGCAATTGAATATTTGAAAAGAAAATGTGCTAGTTGGGGGGATTTTGTGTTTTACAAGGCAAATGGTTGCATGTTAGATATATTGCACATATCATAAATTTAATTATACAAGATGACTTAAAGGAAGATAATGACTCTGTTGAAAGAGGTTAAGGCAGCAACTAAACATGTGAGGCAATCACCATCTATACTGAAAAAATTTATGAGATTTGCAGATTTAGAAAAATGTGATTGTAACAAATCATTGTGTTTGAATGTCCCAACAAGATGGAATTCAACTTATTTGATGTTGAGTGTGGGGTTGATGTATGAGAAAACTTTTGAGAGGTTATTTTTGGAGAATGATTGTTATAGATATGATCTTTTCAAACATGGTCATGGGGTTCCAACTAGTTACGATTGGAAACATGTTAAGAGTCTCTCTATTTTCTTTCGAAATTTTTATCTTTTCACTTTAAAGGTTTCTGGTTCAAAATATATTACTTCCAGTACATACTTGAATGATATTTTTGGGATTTATGGAGTATTGAAATAATATTTGTCACATGAAGATGATGACTTTACATATGGCAGTAACGGTGAAGAAAAAATTTGATATATATTGGGGGAATGTAGAGAAGTTTAATATGTTGGTTTTCATTACTTGTGCATTTGATTTTAGGCACAAATTTTACTATTGTGAAATTTTTCTTTTGAGATTGGTAATGATGTTGATCCTATGATAATAATGAGACAAAAAAATTTGGTTGAATTGAAAAGGAGAAAGACAACAAGTGGTGTAACCAGAGATACTAAATCAGAGTTTGATAGATATTTGACCAAGAATGATGAAGAAGATAAATGTATACTTAGGAATTCATCTTTTAGGCTTTTGGATTGCTGAAAAAAAAGAGTCCAGGGTTTCCTGTATTGTCATTACTTGCTCGTGATATTTTAGCTATTCTAGTTTCTACGTTTGCTTCGGAGTCAGTCTTTAGTACCGGAGGAAGAATTCTTGATGTATTTAGGAGTTCTTTAACTCCTAAAATTGCACCAGCATTGATATGTGGATAAAATTGGATTCGTTCGTGTGAATCTCCAATAAACATAGAAGAAAATATGGAGGAGCTTGAAAATTTTGAACAAGGTAATTTTTAATTATCTCTTATTTAATTATTAATATATTTTATGAGTTGAATAAGTTGTATAATAAATTTTTTCAATTTATTGATGAATTGAAACAATCGATATCGGAGTCCAATGAGGTTGATGTTTAGTGAAACATCTAAATTTTGGTGGCCAAAGAATGATGATGTGATGATCTATAGCTGGTCGATATTTTATTTAATGATGGATTCGATTTTAAAAATGATAATTATAATAATTAATGTAATTTGTTTTTATGTTAATTTAATTATTTTTTATAATTAATTGAAAAGAATTCAAATTTTGTTTTAATTCTAATATTTCGAATTCAAAATTTGGCAATAAAATAAATTTTAATTCGGTTAGAATTCGAACCGAAAAATTAAATTCGAATTCGGTTCGGTTTTTGAATTGGCTAAAAAAATTCGAATAACCCGAACCGAAGAACTCAAATAACCCGAAAACTGAACCTATGAACACCCCTACATAGACCATCACCATGACCATGCCTTAGAAAATAATGGAAGATATGTAGAGAAATTATGGAATAAAGATGAATTATAATAAAGCTTGGAGGTCTAGGGAAAATACTCTAATGGCGGTGCGAATAATTGTAGAGGATTCTATGGTAAATTGTAATCATACTTGTACATGTTGGAGATAAATAATTTGGATAATGTAATAGACATCTAGACAGATGAGCTCGTCCATTTAAGGTATATGTTCATGTCCTTAAGCGTCTCAGTTAGGGGTTTCAGAAGCTGTTGTCGTCCTGTATTGTGCGGGAATGTCAGTTTTTTTAAGCACGAGGTTGAAAGTAAACTATTGGTGGCTATAACATTGAATGCAAATGAGCAACTTTATCATGTTGCTTTTGGCATTGTTGATTCAAAATAACTCATTGACATATTTCATGCAAAAACTAAGAGAAGCAATTGGGCCAGTCCTGAATCTCGTCTTCATATCCGAAAGACACTCAAGTATTGTCAATGCCTTGTGCACAGTTTTTCTAGAAGTATATCACGATGCATGCACATACCACCTCAAGATGAATATTATGGCCAAATTTAAAACTAATCACTGCCACGAAGAGTTTGATTTGGCTTCTCGCGCATACACAGTCTCAAAGTTTAATCGGCATTTTGACAAGATTAGGTCTAACGACAGTCATATTGTCGTCTATTTGGAAGATATTGGGTTAGAGAGATGTAGTCGTGCCTTATTTCCCGGTAAACGATATAATGAAATGACAAGCAATTACACTAAGAGCTTTAATAGTCAGAGTAGGAATTCTAGAAAGTATCCCATAACAATTTTAGCTGACTATTTAAAATTCACAATACAGTAATGGTTTCATAATAGCAGAGAAAAATCGTCCAATCACACTGAACATTTATCTCAATATTATGAAAAATTCATATGTGAGCAATTCTAGAATGTCAGATTATATAACGTCAATCGACTTAACTAATTTGAGTTGTATGCGCATGACTGTGAATCTAATTTTAAAGTTGACTTCAAAGGAATGACTTGTATTTGTAGGTTATTTGATGTATCTGGTCTTCCCTATACTCATGCTCTGGCTACTACCCGTACCCGAAAATTGGATCCCTATGACTTTTAATCAAGGTAACCAATTGCTAACATGTTGAATCTATCAAACCAATTTCTCACATGTTGAATCGTTATTTTTTTCAAGTATTACTCAACTAAATTATGGTTGAATGCATATGCAGAGATATGTTATCTAGTTTGTCATGAAGACGCTTGGAATATTCCCGAAAATATCAAGAAACGAGTTTGCCTAAAACCACCTTTTAAGGTTAAGAAATAACGGTCAATAACAAAGTATAGGTCATCCCAATGTGAGCCTCATAAGGTCTGGAGACGATGCAACTCATTTGGTGGTCAAGGTCATAATAGGGCAACATGCAAAGTAGTGATGCATGCACCATCTACTGCAAGTGCATCATCATCTCAACAAAATGAGTCATTATCTCAACAACATGAGACTTTAGCTTGAACTTGAATTTATGATTTCATGTGTTACATTTTCTTAAGTCCTCTTAATGTTGAATAATTATATTTTATGAATAATTGTATTTTATGATTTCATGTCTGGTATTATCTTAAGTTAATAACTATATTTTATGATTTCATGTGTGGCATTATCTTAGGTTAATAATTGTATTTTATGATTTCATTTGTGACATTACTCTTATGTTAATGATTTAGAAATATGTGTGTTAATTATTGTATATCAATAAATAAAAAGAGAAAAAGAATATATATATATATATATATATCCCAAAGAAAAGGAAAAGAAGAAACTTGTAGCATACCCATGATAAACTCAAGGTATATGATTGACCCTCCTAATGCATAGTTAACCAAAGTTATCTTACTCAATGTCAAGAGTTGTCTATTGGAATGCGTGTCACCGTAGTCGTAGTCGTAATCATCGAAAAAATATAAGGCTCCCTTGGATGGATATGCATTTACATGGTAGGTGCTTCTCTAGTATGTATGTTACTCTTGGCGACCGACTTCATCAACGGTTTATGTACTAAGAATTATTGGTGTTTGGAGGAAAGTTCTTCACTCTCAACGACACGCCATCTCCTTTGTATTCTTGAAGATGCTAGTGGACTTAACTACCTTATATTTTAGCAATAGAGACAAACTCATTAAACTATGTTACACCACCATCATATTTGTATGTTCCGGTAGAGAGGGCACTAAATGCCTAAACAAGACATGAATCAACTATATGCTTAACACAAACAAATCACACGGGGATTGACCCTACGCACCGAATACTAATTTTTGACACCTGAGGAATTAAATAAATTTCGTAATTAAATAAAGTGTATCGACATAATAATAATGAAAACAAAAATAAGGCAATGTGGCCAAGATATAGTAAAAATAAGGGGAACAAGTTAAGCACATAGCCCTCAAACACACTTAGCCATTTAACCAAGTGCAGAACTTGGCGTCTAACGGGTTTGAACCTAGGACCTCAGGGAGGCTGAGAATATTCACCTTTTGTTTCTGTTATACTAGAAGAGAGGATAAAAATGTGTCCACAAGGGGTTAACCACATAGCCCGCAAATACACTTAACCATTTAACAAGGCACATAACTTACCGCCTGACAGGCTCGAACCTAGAACCTATCAAGGAGGCTGGAGATATCCAGCTCTTGTTGTCGGTAGGCTAAAAGATTTTGAGTTTATTTGAAAATGAAACTAGGAGAAAGTGTTACAGTAGGGTCATCTAACGCTCGTCAACCTTTCAGTAATGATCCGAAGGCCATGAATGAGCCACGCCCACTAAACAGAAAAACTAATTGTACCTTGACGGAATGCCTTGATACAGTTAGTTGATAATGGATCGTTAATGGTCAGTAAACGGAATGCCAAAAATCGTGATAGATTAGAGAATATAACTATTCATCTTCTTTGTTAAAGAACTCAAGAACATGTTGAAGAGGATGAACGCTAAAATCGTAACTTCCTCTATGAGAAACCATTCGACGCGAGATCAAGCCTATTCTGGTCGCGACGACACAAAGACTTTTCCTGCATTGCCAAGATACTGATGCCCCAGTTTTGTTGATTACAAGTTGTAATAGAATACTTTAGTTCATATTTTCTTCATTTCTTTACCAATTCTTGTTTCGTTTGTCTACTTTTAATCCTAAATTTTCTTATGAACTAATTGCTTAATTTAAATTTAAGAATTATTTTGGAGAAGATTCACCTAATTTAGAACTTGACTGAAATTTTCAAATTGTCTCCTTCAAGTGTAAACTTGAACTAGATGATAAGAAAATATTTTATGAATGATTTAAAAGATATTGGCGAAAAGAAATTGATCATGTGTTGATATTTGATGATTGTCAAGAATGGTGCAGGTTCTGTGAATTTGTTTTCAAAAATTTTGGTTAGTGATTCTCATTTTGATTTAAATACATAATTGAGTTCTTAGGATGATTTCATGTTGATTAGAATAAAAATTTAGTTGTTGTAATCACGTTTGAAGAATCTACATATTTTTTAAGCATCTTCTTCCTTTGTCCATCAAGACTCCAACCAATGCTATAAGTTGTGTTAGGACTTCTAGTTTCATAGACACATTCTAAATCAACTGTTAAGTTTGTTTATGGCTTTAGAAATCAAGATAATCGAGCCTAATGAATTGTGTTGATAGGCATAAACTTTTGACATAATCGAGCCTCATAATTCATTGTGATTTATATTCTCTAATTGACATTCAGTTAAGTTGTTCTTGATTTGATATAAATCATAATGTAACCCTTAGAAATCTCTTGTCCTAGAAATGTTTGAAGTTCAAGAAATTTCAACATCGGTTTGTGTGTCGAAAATATTTTAATAAAAAATTATTTAAAAGAATTGTATTAAAATTTATTTTGATTAATTATAACAATAATTAATTTTTATGATCAATTTTAAATAATTTTTTGGATTTAAAATAATCAAATCACAAATTGTTTAAAAAAACATGTATTTTTAAATAAGTTAAAAATAATTATTTAAAAGATTATTTATTTGATGAAAGAGTCAGCAATTAATTTTTTATTTAAATTCAATAAAACATTTTGTATACGTATATAAACGTATATTTAAATAGAGATTCTTTTAAATTCGATGTTTGGTGATACTCTAAAAAATGTTTTCGCACTATATCCTCCGTACCCGTTAAAGAACGGTCTTTACTTTATAAATAAATCTTGGCTTTTAAAAAATTAGTTTTATTATATTTTATTTGAACAATTATTTTTCAAATCCTAACATGCACATTTTTCTTGCATTTAAAATTATAAAACAATATTTAAATGTTGGTACTATGATCGAGGGCAATGATTATCGAGAAGTGTACCTGAAAAATATTTGTGTAAGATGTTAGAATTTAGAAATATATTCAAACAGGCTCTTATCAAAATATTTTTTATGATGATATTTTAAAAATATTTTGAAACCGTTTTCTATTTTTTTAGATTTTTAGAAAATGGGTAGGGACTTTTATTTTAATAAAAATAACTTTTTAAAATAAAATCTCAAACAAACGGGTCCTAGGACCGGTCCTCTCGGTCGAGAGTATCGATTCCTCGGTCACGATCTAAAACTCCTTCAATTAGAGTGTTGGACTCTCGGTTGGGTGCGAGGGACTCTCGGTTGGGTGCGAGAGATCCTCGATCGAGCCTAGGATTCCTCAATCAGATGTAGGGGAGTTCTCGGTTTAGGAAACTATGACGGGATTATTTTCTTGGTCGAAAATCTAGCCCATGCTAAAAATCTCTCGGTTGGGTACGGGGTTTCTCGGTTAGGTGTAGGGGAGGGTTCAATTTTCTCGGTAGGAAATCAAACCTAGGAAAGACCCTCAATCAGACGTCAAGACATCAAATTGTAGGTTTGATAATTTTGATTGGGGTCTTTATCCTTTAATCCAAGGGTATGGGGTTCTTCGTTTAGTCCAAATGATCATTTATAACATCATCCCGATGCATCATTCGATCGGGATGATGTCTTATTTGGTTTGATCATTTTTCAAGCAAAATAAGAATTTTTATTTTTAGAGTTTAATAGGGTATAAGGTATTTCTCAATAGCTTCCTTATATCTCATAGGATCAAATGTAACCAAAACAAGAACACTATGTTTGAGTTTTGACCAATTTCATAACCGAATTTATCTAAAATTTTGAAAATCTTGGTCTTTAAGTAAACATGCTTAAAATCAGTCAGGCTTGATCCAAAACCATTCCAACATCATTTAGAAAGATGTTAGGAAACTTTTCAAAGTGTAATTCGAGAGCTAGAGCTCAGTAACAAAAATTCAATTTTGAAATTAAATTCGGGTATTTTTTATTTAAATAGATTTATTTGAATAATAATAAAAACAAAAATAAGGCAATGTGGCCAAGATATTGTAATAAAATGGTACAACGTGTTAAGCACAAAGCCCGCAAATACACTTAACCATTTAACCAGGTGCAAAATTTGTCGTCTGACGGGCTCGAACCTAGGACCTCAGGCAGGCTGAGTATATTCATCTTTTGTTGCTGTTAGTCTAAAAGAGGGGATGACCAAGATATAGTCAAATAAAATGCTACTAAATAAATAAATAATAATGAAAGATTATAATATTAAACGAAATAAATAAAAATAAAAATATATATTGTTGTGAGATTTAATGTTGTGTTTCATTCCTTGTAGAAAATAAAAAAAATGGAGTTGAAAAGGATTGAAGAAATGCAAGAAATCAAAAAAGACTTTGAGTTTATTTGTTAGTGATCTAGTTGTAGTAAAATTAGGAGAAAGTGTTACAGTAGGGTCATCTAACGCTCGTCAACCTTCCCGTAATGATTTGAAGGCCAGGAATGAGCCACGCACACTAAACAAAAAAACTAATTGTACCTTGATGTAACTCCCGAATATAGTTAGTTGCTAACAGATCGATATTGATCAATTAACGGAACGCCAAATATTGGGGGAGATTAGAGAATGTGTCTATACATCTTCTCTTATGAAGAACCCAAGAACATGTTAAAGAGGATGAACGACAAAATCGTAACTTCCTCTATGAACAACTATTCAATGCGAGATCAAGCCCGTGTGGACCACGACGACACAATGAAATTGATCATGTGGTGAGATATGAAGGTTGTAAAAAATGGTGCAGGTTTTGTGAATTTATTTTCTTAAATTTTGTTTGGGCTTGTTTAGTGAATTTCGTTTTGATTTAAATGCAAAATTGAGTTCTAGGATGATTTCATGTTGATTAGAAGAACAATAATTATTTTTTAAGATGAATTTTACATAATTTTTTGGATTCACAATAATCAAATCACAATTTGATTAATAGAAACATGTATTTTTAAATAAATTAAAAATAATTATTTACAGGATTATTTATTTGATGAAATGTCACCAATTAATTTTTGATTTAAAATCAATAAAACATTTTGTATACGTATATTTGACCAGAGATTCTTTTAAATTCGATGCTTGGTGATACTCTAAAAAGGCTTTCGCACTATATCCTTCATATCCATTAAAGAACGGTCTTTACTTTATAAAATTTTGGATCTTAAAAAATTAGTTTTATTACATTTTATTTGACCAATTATTTTTTAAATCCTAACATGCACAATTTTTCATGCATTTAAAATTATAAAACAATATTTAAATGTTAGTATTGTGATCAAGGGCGATAATTATCGGGAAGGTACCTGAAAAATATTAGTTTAAGATGTTAGAATTTAG
The DNA here is from genome assembly GCF_907164915.1 of Impatiens glandulifera. Classification (NCBI taxonomy): domain Eukaryota; kingdom Viridiplantae; phylum Streptophyta; class Magnoliopsida; order Ericales; family Balsaminaceae; genus Impatiens; species Impatiens glandulifera. Next base: position 45,177,030 of record NC_061865.1, on the reverse strand, counting down.
AAATAAATTCAAACAAGCTATTATCAAAATATTTTTTTTATGAGGGTTATTTTAAAATATTTTGAAATCATTTACTATTTTTTTTGAATTTTATAAATAGTTTGGGGCTTTTATTTTAATAAAAACAATTTTTAAAATTTAAATCCCAAATAAACGGGTCCTAGGACCGGTCCTCTCGGTTGAGGGTGTCGATCCCTCGGTCTCGGATCGAGGCAAGGATTCCTTAGTCGGATGTGGAAGACCATCGGTCGGGTGTAGGGGAGTTCTCGGTCGAGGATAAGCTTCCTCGGTCGAAAACCATGACGGGCTTGTTTTCTCGGTCGAAAATATAGCCCATGCTCAAAATCCCTCAGTTGGGTGTAGGGTTTCTCGGTTGTTGAAGGGGAGGGTTCGATTTTCTTTGTGGGAAATTAAACCCATGTAAGACCCTCGATCAGACGTCAAGAACATCAAACTACAGGTTTGATGACTTTTATTGAGGCCTTTATCTTTCAATCCAATCTTATGGAGTTCTTTGACTTGTTCTAATTATCATTTATAACATCATCCCGATGCATCATTCAATTGGAATGATATCTTATTTGGTTTGATCAAATTTCAAGCAAAATCAAGATTTCGATTTTTAGGGTTTAACAAGGTATAAGGTGTTTACCAATAGCTTCCTTATACCACAAAGGATGAAATGAAACCAAAACAATAACAATAGGTCTGAGTTTTAACCAATCATAACATGTTTATCTAAATTTTTTAAAATCTTGGTTTTTTAAAAAAATTGCTTAAAATCAATTAGACTTGATCCAACATCATTTAGAAGATGTTAGGAGAGTTTGCAAACTGTAATTCGAGAGCAAGAGCTCAGGAACAAAAATCCGATTTTGAAATTAAAATTGGATGTTTTTTCAGATCTAGTTCGTTTTTGTATGATAACGAATTGTTTTATCTTTCAGGAAACCAGCAAAGAGAACAAAGTAATAGATGAAGCATTGAACCTGAATAAATCACCCCTATTGAACCTGAAAGGTAACCTAATGTTGGTGGAAATGTTTTTTTTAGAAAATGTACATTTCGACATCTAGAAAATGCAATTTCAGGGGAAATGTCCCATAATGTTCCGAAATGACAATTTTGGGTCTTGAAATTGACATTTTTGGGACCCGAATTTTTGATTCGCGTCACAAAATTGACATTTCCAGACCAAAAATGGTTATTTCGGGATGTTATTCTTACAGTTACACTTATTTTCGTAGTGAAATTTTCAATGTTGGAATGATTTTTTCCTCCGAAGAACAACTTATTGATTTTTACACATCATATGCCCACTTAACTGTATTCAGCATTACCAAGTTAGGGAGCAAAAATGTAGGTGGTAAGAGGAAATACTTCAACATTGGTTGTGCCAAGAGTTGTATGAAAAAATCGAGGGCCAAAAATAAATTTAATCAACCTAGACCAATAATTAAGACAAATTGTAAAGCTAAAATTAATGTTGTTGTTCGGAATGAAGGGAATATGTGATAACAAGTATTTGTCTTGAGTACAACCATACATTAAGCCCTAAAAGGATACGCCATATTAGATATTTTAAGTAATAGACAGAAATGCAAATAGGAGATTGGGTACAAACAATGAAGCTAGAATTATTATGACCAAAATATTTCAATCCCTTGTAGCAGAAGCTAGAGGGTATGAAAACATGTTTTTTGATGAGAGAAATGTATAAATTACGTTATAGAAGCACGAAGGTTTAGGTTAGGGAGTGGGATGCTGAAACACTCACTAATTATTTTTTAAGAATGCAAATTAGGAACTCAAACTTCTTATACCTTGTTGATTTGGACGAGGAATCCCGAATTAAAAACGTGTTTTGGGAAGAAGGAAGGTGTAGGGCTGCCTATGAGGATTTTCACGATGTTATTTCTTTCGATACAACTTATGACATGCATTTTACTCCGTTTTTCGGGGTTAATCATCATGGTCAATCCATTGTACTTTGATGTGGCTTATTGTCAAGTGAAGATTCACATTCTTTCACTTGGTTGTTTAGAACTTGGTTGGAATGTATGAATGAACGACTTCCAACTTCCATAATCATAGACCAATGTTGATCCATGACGATCACAATTGAGAAGGTATTTCCTAAAACTCATCATCGTTTTTGTTTGTGGAATATAATGAAGAAACTTCCTACAAAACTTGGAAGCCATACTAAATATTATCTAATAAAGAATGGGCCGAAAAACATAGTATATACAACTCCATAAATATTCAACAATGCGAAGACGATTGGATTAGACTAATAGAAGATTATCAATTGGAAGATAATGTTTGGTTGAATTCTTTATTTTTGAAAAGATCTAAATGGATACATGTTTATGTGAAAGGACAGTTTTGGGTATGGATGTCCACATCTCAACAGAATGAAAGTATGAATGCCTTTTTTGATGACTACGTGCAGTCCAAAACATCCCTCAAACAATTCGTCGAGCACTATTATAGGGCTCTATTGAGAAATATCGAGAGAGAAAAGAAATTGGATTTTCAATCGTTTAATTCTTTGATACCAAATGTTAGTGGATTTGCCTTTGAAAGACAATACCAAACCTTCTACACTCTAGATATATTTAGGTTAGTTCAAGAACAAGTTAGAGGGTTAATTTTGTGCAACATCTCAGTAATTGAAGAGGAAGGGACAACTTGTATATTTAAAGTTGAGGAAATAATTTAGGGGTAAATGGAGAACATGTAAGAGATATTTCTTACAAAGTGCGTTATACAAAACTGTACTGCAATGTTAAATGTGAATGTTGATTGTTTGAGTTTAGAGGTATTTTGTGTAGGCATATCATGGTCGTGTTGAAAAAAATGAGGGTGAATGAGGTACCAATGTGTTATATAATGGACTATTGGCGTAAAGATATTAAGTGTGGGTATTAAACTATCACCAAAATTTATGATTCAGATATGTCTGTGGAAGAAGAAAAATTTCATAATAGTTTAACTCGATTGATGCAACAGGTTCAACAAGTTGGAGTAAAATCTGAAGACATTTGTTCTTTTTGGATGAAAGGCATAAAAAGTTTGATGGAAAAATTGATGTCACTTAATCATGGAAGCACAAAAGTATCTAAAGACAAAAGCACAGAAGCATCTCCATCAACATACATTTCAATACACTCTCCTAACAAAGTTAAAAGTCGAGACGACCACGAACAAAGAGAAAACCATCTTTAATTGAGAAATTTCTAAGAAGTCGTCTTCGAGAGCAAAAAAGAAGGTTTGTCCTAATTATTTGGTATAGTTGTTGTCAAATTTAGGATATATAATGTGAAAATTGGGTTATTTAAAATTCCATTGTTTTTTGTATTAAGGAAATACGTCCACAACAGTAATATTGTTGAATTAAACACAACAACAACGCAATAATCCACTATCGACTCAATTTTTCTTCACAACAAAAAATCACTTTTGTCCTCTCAAATATATCCCAAAGATAATGCATGTGGGGATAATATTCAACGAATATAGTAATTATGATCAAGTTCTAACATTGAGTTTTATTAAGATTTTGTAACATTTAGTTTTATGAGCATTTTGATATTTAAACTAAGTATTTCAGACAACTAAATAGACATAATTTTTCCCAAAATGACCATTTCGGGACTATAAATCACCATTTCATAACCCAAAAATGGCAATTTCGGGACAAGCTATGTCTATTTCGGTGATTTCGAGACAAGTTATGTTTATTTCGGGACACCTTATCATTTCGTTTCAAGAAATTATGTCACAATATAATGAAGACTAGAAAACCTAAAAGAATTGAAGACAATGTCGTTATACCAGAAATTTACATAATTAAAAACCTTAATAATTTATAATGTTACATTTTGTCCTTTCTATCACCTTTAACATAATACATATTATATATTTTGGGATATTCTTCTTTTATAATTTCTACATATTTGTCAAAAATATAGTTCAACATCATGTTGAAATTTGTCATAATGATGCTATAACATAATTTTACTAGTTAAGCCTCAGGAAATCCTTTTGCATACAAAAAATAAAATGCTGTAGTGATTAAAGAATTATTATACAATCAAAATTTGAAATTTGTAACTTACATTTTTTAGTCAAACCATAAAACCGTTTGGATCGACCATATAAGTTTGAATATGTCTCATACAGTATATTGCACAATCTTTTGTATTAATACTGTCTTGCCAAGAAATTTTCAAAATTTTGGATGGGAATTTAGATATTTTTGTTGCGATTTTGGAGTCCAGAGTGCTGAAGAACTTCAAGAATGAAGGTATTTGTTTTACCAATGAAGTTAAATTTAACATAGATTTCAAAACACTTCAACATACAGAAAGTTCAACTTACCAATTGCCGAGTTGCGACATATTTATCTTCGCATGGTAGTTTTTTTTGGCAATGTGAGGTTGTCTATGATTTCGATTACACTCTTTTGCATATTGATGAAAACAATATAATAGTGAGCTTCGTATGTTATTGGTAAAAAGATCTGCAAAGTCATATTAAAATGTGATATATATCTGAGCCGTCTTTAAGTATTCAGATGATATTAAAATATCGGACTTATAAGATGAACATGTATAATTTCTTTCGGTGTTATCTCGAATATTCTCATTTCTTCACTAACTTGGTCAATAAGTTATTCTGGATTTGCATACTAGACACTTAACATTTTTTTGTTATGATACATGGACAGGGTAGAAGATTATACCTTAAAGTAGAATTACGAGAGACGGTTTCTCATATTGTCATGTTGGAATGACAAGATAGTATATGAGAGAAGATGGATGGAAGAGGGACTGGGAGAATTTGGCCTAGCTAAGCTAGTCTAATTAGGTTGGTTGAACAAATTACATAGATAATCAAAGCGACGAATTCGGGTAACGACTACAATGGAGAAATCGAAAGGAAATAGTACTCAACTAGGGATGGACATAAAATCGTAAGATACCGAGGGTATGGATAATCGTCTAGGTCTGATTGTGAAGCTTTCCCACCACAGCAGGTGGGTTGCTTCCTCTTTCGAAATCCAAGTGCAAAGCGTTTACGATGTCCTTTTAAGATTGAACTCGGTTTACATAATTATTGGAGGAAAGAGTAAAGTGACTTCCGAGCTTAAGAGAACGTGATCCAACCCAAGACAGGAGTATAGGATTCCACTCGCGACTTTGGAGATTCCACTCTAAATTGTGGAGAATGAGGTTCAACCCTAGTCTTTAAATTCGAGAGAAACTAATAAGGTTCGACCTAATTCCTCAAATTCGAGTAGTGTTGGTGATGCATGGAAGAAAATGACAGGTGCAACAATGCAATTAATAAGGGCTGGAAAAAGGTGACAAATATATTGCTAAAATTAATGAAGCACTCAATCGTGTATAAGGCACATAACATTACTTTATTTTTGAATCGCGTGTACATCCCTTCATCGACACATTCTTACAAAGTGACATGCTAAAAAGTTTTTTGCTATAGAGGCTTCATAAAGCAACTGATAAAAGTGCTGACGATTATGGTGACATTCCAGAGCCTCAACTGTCCACACCAATGGAGGACCAACAAACTCCTCCATTCGAGCCCTGTGAAACTGCTCTTTCAATTCATGAGTTCGAGGAAGATCTAACAATGCTTGAGCCTCATTATGCAGAAATACACGATCATCTTGCAAAATCAGGTCCGACAATGAAGAGAACTCCCCGTCTAAGAAGAAAACAGCCCACACTACTAGTGAGGTTGAGATCTCCAAATATTACAGAAAGGCTAGAGAATAAAACTAATGTCAATAAGGTTCTCGCTCAAGATAAGGATTTGAATGAGACCATTTACTCAGGCAATCATGCGAGCATACGAACATACACTGAGGATGTTGCAAGAAATGCAACAAGAAACATTTTTTTTGGGAAAAACGACTTAGTGCCATTTCATTAAAAATTCCCAAAAACGGGAAAAAAAAAAGCACGAGTTTAAGAGATCTTTCTAGACAGGCCTAAAATGATTTTGAAGTCATAATATTCTAAATAAAACCTAAAAAGATAAAAACGTAAATGAATTATCTAATTACAATGCTTTCAATTCTAGTGAGTTCAAACAAACGGTAAATTCTAGTTCTAGCAGATATTCTAGTTCTGCTCCGTGCTTGGGATTCTTCTCCACGTTCCCGCAAGGGCGCTACAATCTGATACAATATCTTTCCATAACTCTTCAACAAGAAGAATTTGAATGAGACATTATTGTGTCTCCCATAGCTGATTTGCTCTCCACCTAAAAATTAAAGGTGCTATCAATGCCATGGCAAGATAATACAAACTACGGCGATTGTGGAGTGTATCTCATGTGTCATATAGAGACCTATATGGGCGAAGACAATAATAGGAAGTTTGGCATCACCTTACAAAATTCAAAGAAAAAAGCTTAATTGGTTGAGGAGGTATTACATTTCCCAACTAATTCATATTTCTTAATGTAACTCTTTATTAATTAAACTTGAATATCATCACATTGTATACTTATCTGAAATTTTATGTTTATGAACATGTACATTTATGTTTATTAACCTGAAATCTTATGTTTATTAACCTGAAATATAATGTTTATTAACCTGAATCTTATGTCTTATAAAATGTACTATAATGTTTTATAAACTGAATTGTAATGTCTGATAAACTGAACTGTAATGTCTGAAAAACAAAGTTTTATGTCTTTTAAACTGAACTATAATGTTTGATAAAATGATCAGTAATGTAATTTCAACTGAGTTGTCTGATAAACTAAATTGTAACGTCTGATAAGCTGAACAATAATGTTTGTTAAACTGAACTGTAACATCTTATACACTAAACTATAACGTTTTTTAAAACTGAACTATAATGTGTTTTAAATTGAAATGTAATTTCTTATAATATGAAATGTAATTTCTTATAAAGTAAAATGTAATGTCTAATAATCTGAACTGTAATATCTGATAAAATGAACTATAATGTCTGATAAACTAAAATTTAATGTCATTTAAATAGTACCATAATGTCATTTAACTAAATTATGACGTCTTATATATTGAACTGTAATTTATTATCAATTGAAATACAGTATTTACAATAGTTTACAAATATCCAAATATATTACAACATACAACATGTTCATACAATTACTATTTTTTATTGAATGTTGTCCCCACAAGTATTATCTTCGGGAAATAATTTAGCGGACAAAAGTGATGTGAAGGAAATTTGAGTCGAGACTAGATCATTTCATTATTATTGTGTTGATATTGAATCATGCTATTGCAGTTGCTGACACCGAATTTGCCTAATACAAAAACAATAAAATTTTCCTAAAATCTAGTATTTATTACATTTTACAAAATATCCAAATAAAATCACATCTTAGAAACTAACCTTACTTCGAACCCTTGTAGATAATTTATTCATAACTTTTTCAATGGCAAGTTGTTTTTGTTTTGTTAGTGGTCAACCTCAAGTCCTTACTCTCATGGGAGAGTGGATCAATTGTGTTGGTACAGAAGTTGTTGGTGCATAAGGTATTGGTGCAAAATTTGATAATGTAAAAATTGGTGGACAAGATGTTGGTGTAGGATTTGTCAGTGTAGAAGTTGATGTTTTTTGGGAAAATGGTTAATGTCATTTAATTAAAAATCGTAAAAGTGAGAAGGTCAAGAGTCAAAGCTAAACAAAATCTAGTTATGATTAAAGGATGACAATCAAAAGACCTTAAAAACTGATTAGTATCATTCGTAAAACCAAATAATAGAGATTACAAACGAAAAGAATACATTCAAAAATAGATTATAACTACCCCAATTAGAGTGTTTATTTCCATATAAACTTGTTGCACCATAAGTCCGTCTTCCCCTTCCCCTTCCTCTTGCTATATAAGTAGATTGAATTAAAGAAGATGATGAGACTTGCTTATTCCCATTGTGTAATCTTTCTTTGTACGAACTCGTGTTAATATGATAGAAAAAGATCTTTTTTAGAACTGTAAAGTTCTTATCTTTGTTGTCCTCTACTTTAATTTCAGAATTCTTGCCTTTGTTTCCTTCAACACCAACTTTCATATCCTCTACATCAGCCTTGGTATCCTCTGCTTCAACTTGCTTAGTTTGAGTATCTTCCTATCTAGTTTTCTCTACTATAGTTTGACTTGTTTGAGAATCAACTTCCGTCTTCTTCCTCGACCTCTATTTCATTACAAACTTTATCATCTTCTTAATGAGAATCTCATTTACCCTCTTTCCTTCAATCACATTACATTCGTCATTTTTAGAGTCCTCCTTAACTTCAACTTTCTACTCTTCCTCCATATTTTTCTCTTTGATGTTAGACTCCTCTGTTTTATTTTCTTCCTTTTTTTCTCCATGGCCTTTTAGTATTCTCTTCTCTTATTCTTTAGCTTGAGCAAATTTCATGATGGCATGCTGGAAAATATTGCATAATGAAAACCTGTGTCCCGTTCAATCATAAGTGATTCCCATGACAGTAAAAAATATTCCTGTCAACCATTGTCATTTGATTTAGCAATGTGCTTCGAGGATGCACCTCAATGCTAATTATAGTAAAGGAAAGATGATCTACACTTTCAATAATTGGGAGAAGTTGATGTTGTCGAATATTCAATAAATATTCTCTTCATGTCACCATTTCAGCCAAAATAAAAGTATTATGATCAAATTGTACAACAATTTGTTGGAGCTATTGCACCATTGGAGTTAGATAGTTATATTGGTTTCTTTCACTATCACACATATTAGAATCATAAATATTAGTGATACTTTGATAACCTCTTTTCAAATATTTACGTTAGTAGTCCAAGATATAATTCGCGTGCACCTTATTCACTTTCATTCATCTCAAAACTATCAAAATATGCATATACAAAAGCCCTCCAAACTCAAACATTTGACATTGTAAGTTTATAAAAGTCTCCACCGGGGTGAAGTGTACCTTGATTAAAATATCTCTCAATTGTTCTCCATCCGTTCTTAGAATGGTCTCCACTACTCTAAATATAATAGTTCTCCCATCGTCTTCAAGTATGGAGGTGTCACAAAATATCAATCCTTTCACTTCGTTCTAGAACAACTTAAAAATGTTATTAGTGTATAAACTTTGAAATTACTTTTCCAAGAAATGGCCACTAACAATTGGAATGGTGGTATTAAAAAACTAAAATCCAGTTTATTTTCTTTCTCTATGTTCTTCTTCAGGGCCCCGTCATATTTCTCAATAAACTACTTTAGGGATGTTTTCGAATGAATAAGGTCGTCAAAAAAATATTAATAGTTTCAATTCTTTGCAATATTGGCGTACCTGCCCAGAAGTGGCATTTAACATACATGAATCTATTTAGATCGTTCTACGTGCAAGGAGTTCAACCAATAATTGTCTTCCAACTCAAATTCCTCTATCATTTTCATCAAATTATCTACATACTACTTAAATGTGATTTAATTATAGACAATTTCATTTTTTATACTTTTATACTATGTATGAGCAGACAATTTTGTAGGAAGTTTCTTCATGACATGCTAAAGACAAAAATGATTATTGGTGTTCGGAAATAAATTTTCAATAGCAATGGCCATTGATCAACATTGGTCAATGATTATTTTTTATTTGGAGCACGTTTGTGCATACATGTCAACCAAGTTTTAAAAAGCCAAATAAATGACTTTGAATCCTCACTAGATAGTAAGTCACATCCTAGAAAATTAGATTTTCCATGATGATTAATCCCAAAAAAAGGAGTAAAAGCATATCATAACGGTTTGTCAAATATGTTGTGTCAAATGTGATGACAAATGAGAAGTACTCATAAGCAACATGCATCTTCCTTTAGCCCAAAACACATTCCTTTTCCGGGATTCCTCGTCTAGATCATAAACATAAAAAAAATTAAACATCTGCATTGCATTCGGTAGAATATTGACAAAGCGCTTCGGCATCACCATTTCCAGACATTAACCTCCTAACTTCTAAAATATAGTTTCTACAACTTCTCTCATCAAAAGTCAAATTATCATATCCTCCAGCTTTAACTACAAATGATTGAATTTTTTTTCAAAGATATTCTAGTTTCATCGTTTAATTGTAATCTTCTCTTCGCAATTAAATCTAGAACCTTATGAGATCTTAGATGTCTCGACTTTATTGGGCTCAAAATATGATTATGCTCATGGAAGACACTAGTAATCTCAACTGCATCTTCATTCCTAACATCAGCATTTATCTTTAAAAATGTGGCCCCAAAGGGACTTAAGCACATAGACCGCAAACACACTTAACTATTTAACTAGGCGTAGAACTTTTTGTCTGACGGGCTCGAACCTAGGACCTCTCAAAGAGGATGGGAATATCCACATATTGTTGTTGTTAAGCTAAAAGATGGGATAAAATAGGACCAAGGGTTAAGCACATAGCCCGCAAACACACTTAACCATTTAACTAGGTGCAGAATTTGTCGTCTAACGGGCTCAAACCTAGAAATTCCAAAGAGGTTAGGATATCCATCGTTTGTTGCTGATAGGCTAGAAGAGGCGATAAAAATGTGGCCACAAGGGTTAAACACATAGTCTGTAAACACTTTTAATCATTTAACCAAGCGCTAAACTTACCACCTGATAGGCTCGAACCCAGGACCTCAGGAGGCTAGGGATATCCACCACTTCTACCTAACTTTTATCTTTGGCTTACAATTCATCTTGGTGGAAGGTCTAACTTGTAAAATCAGTTATAATAAATACACAACTTTTGTTTACCATTTCTTTCTCATAACTTACAAATGTCGAAACCTTTTGTTTGGGCATAATCCTTCTAATACTCACGAAGCTCATTTTCATAATGAAAAGTCATTGCAACAGTGAGAATTTGAACATTGGGATGGATTGATGATGGTTAATACATGAAGCTAAAGAATATGAGAGATATTGTTTTAAAAACGTTACAGTTCAGTTTAAATAACATTACAGTCCATATTATAATGTTGGAAACTTTTGACAAAATTAAAGAAGAAACGTAAGAAATAACACACTAACAGGATTTGATAACAGAGTTCGACCTAAAGTTACCTACGTCTCCAAACACTAGGGTTATCAATAAGGTAGAAGAGATACAAGTATTGGGTGCAATAAACCAAAGAGATGAGAGTTTCTTTTATAGACTAAGAAACTTACCCCACTCCTATCATCTTCCGATGTGGAATTCTATTCTAATTGTGAAGAGAATTTCTTTTATATACAAAGAAACTTCTTTCACTCCTATCATCTTCTGATGTGAGATTCTAATTGTGTCAAAAATATTAAATCTCCATATTGGCACCATATTATATAAATCTTCATTATTAAAAAATAGTTCTTAAGTGCTTCTAATTGGCGCTCTTCAGTGCCGACTCAAACGCGGAAGATGTTTACCAAATCTAAACAATGTTTAGATTTGGTTTTTCCCATTTTTTTCATCTCAAACTCTTTACCCAATTGAGCCTTCAATTTGTCAATTTCATATTGGCTCTGTGATACTATCAATATATCACCAACGTACAAGAGTAGATAAATATAAGAGTTATCTTGTAGTTTGCGCAAATACACACAAGAATTGAATCTACTTCTTGTGTACTTGTGCTCCATCATAAATTTGTCAAGTTTCTTGTACCATTGTCTCGACGATTGCTTCAACCCGTACAATGATTGTTGGGTCAAATTATTTTGACTGAGTGTCAAAGTAGTTTGACTATTGGAATTTTGATGATGAATGTATATAAAACTCAATCTATGCCGTCTAATTATTTTTGGTGCAGGTGTATCGAAAACAGGTTATATTAGACTTAGTCTTAATGAGGTTCATTAGACTGATTTGGCATTAGATGCATTGAGTTACACGTAGTTAGACGTGCAGTCTAACAGACGGAATTAGACGTGCAGTCTAATAGACGTAGTTAGACGTGTAGTCTAACAGACGTAGTTAGACGTGCAGTCTAACAGACGGAGTTAGACGTGCATTCTAATAGATGTATAGTTAGACGTGTAGTCTAATTAATGAAAGTTAGACGTGTGGTCTAACTCCTTCAGATTAGTCTGAAGAGATGTATAGTTAGACGTGCAGTCTAATTAATGGAAGTTAGACGTGCAGTCTAACTCCTTCACATTAGTCTGAAGGGATGTGGTATTAGACGTGTTGTCCAATCCCATTAGACTAGGTGGTCTAATAGATCCTGCTATTAGACGGGGGCGTCTAGTTTCATTAGATGAGGTCGTCTATGTGAAATACGTCTAATGCTAGGCTTAAGCAGTTGCTTGAAGCTTGCACCCGTCTACCCCCGATCAACTAGTTGTACGCTACTCCTGCTCCACTTTCCAGTGAAGATCAGTACGACAGCAAGTTGCAACCAATTGATTAATGCCACGTAAGCAAATATTCTTCCCACTACTCGTTTTTGCATGAATATTCTTGAAGAATATTTGGCGCACTACCAGATTGGTACGGCCACGATCCTAGTACTCGGAGTCTGTTGTGTACTATGGAGGCATTCCAATGGAAGCTCGCCACGTGTCATTATGAAAGATTTGACCGTTGGTATCTGCTCCTTAATTAAAGATTCTGAAGGACAACGGAAGAACTGTCGGAACAAGAGAATTTGCTGGATACTGCTGTAATTACAGAGCATTCAATCTAGTCATATTGAGCGAGCTGCTTTCTTGTTTTTCTACTAAGTGTTCAATCAAGAGAGAGTTAGAATCAAAGAATTATTTTAGCTGAGTGATATTATTCATATTGTAAGTTGAACAGAGTCTGTTCTGTTCAATAGTGAGCTATTTGTGTAACTGTATTTGATTCGTAAGTATAGTGAATCCTTCCGATGATTGGAAGAAGGGGTGACGTAGGAGAGTTAGCTTCGAACATCCATAAACAAACTGTTGTGTCTTTTCATTCTGTCATCTTTTCATTCTTGGTTCTTAGCTTCAAATCCAAGCAAACATTTCCGCACTTGAATCATTCAAGAGTTTGCAAGGGTTTGTGCAGAATAGAAAGTGATCTAAATCCTTAACAGGATTTCTATCAAATCGTTTGTCCTAAGCCGTCATCAATCGCCAGACCCCCGACTCTATTGATTACGCTGATCTTATCATATTGGCTCTTTGATACTATCAATATATCATCAACGTACAAGAGTAGATAGATATAAGACTCATCTTGTAGTTTGTGCAAATACACACAAGAATTGAATCTACTTCTTGTGTACTTGTGCTCCATCATAAATTTGTCAAGTTGCTTGTACCATTGTCTCGACGATTGCTTTAACCCGTACAATGATTTGTTCAACTTGAAAACCCAATTTTCTTTATTAGCAACTTTGAATCCATCTGGTTGATAGATGTAGATTTTCTCGTTCAAATGACTATGTAGGACTGCGGTCTTCACATCTATTTAAGCTAGTTTCAAATTCATCTGTGCCACCAAGGCTAACAAAATTCTAAAGGAAGAGTGTTTAACAACAAGAGAAAATACCTCATTATAATCAACTCTTTCCTTTTAAGCGTAGTCTTTAGCTACCAATTTTTCCTTGTAGCGAACATCAAATTTTTCGGGAAATCCTTCTTTCTTAGTAAAAATCCATTTACAACCAATAGCCTTCTCCCCCTTTGGTAGATGCGTCAACTTGTATGTCTCATTTTTATGAAAAGATTGCATCTCATCTTCCATGTCACTTTTCTTTTTTCCATTTCAGTGCTTCAACTAACATTTGAAAAAGTGGATGGAACATCATCTATGTCTAGACGTGCATAGGCCGACATGTAAACAAACCGACCTGGTTTTTGAATAATTCGTATTGGTCTGTTCATAACAATTGATTCACGTTGTTGTGAAGGTTCTTGGGTCGGAACCTCTTCATCATTTGACTCTTCGTCTATCGGTGGAGAGTCACTTATAGTTGGGCTTATCTTTATCTACTCAAACTCTACATGTTGCGGAGTATAATCAATGTTGTCTGCTGTTACCTTATTCAACATTGAATAATCGTCAAAAGTAACATCTCTATTGATAATGGTTTTCTTTGCATCCAAACACCAAATGCGGTATCCTTTAACTCTAGTAGTAAATTCTATTAAAAGAGCTTTCTTTCCTCGTGGATCTAACTTTGATTCAACTACACGATAATATGTTATAGACCTAAAAATATACAAAGTATTATAATCAGTTACAAGTTTTCTAGAATATACCTCTAATGGAGTCTTGCCACCAAGTGAAGATGATGGTAGACGATTTACCAAATGTTGAGCGTATGACAGCTTATGCCCAAAATTTTCTGTCTAACCCAACATTAGACAATATACATCGAACTTTCTCCACCAATGTTATGTTCATACGTTCTGATACTCCATTCTGTTGTAGTATTTTTCTAATTGTGAAGTGTCAAACAATGTCACACTCTTGACATAACTTCCGGAATTGATCATTCTTGTATTCTCCACTGTTATCGGTTCGAAGAATTTTGATCTTTCTTTCTGTCTCGTTTTTAACTTTAGTTTTACATAAGAAAAATCTCAAACATTCCATCTTTGTTCTTCATAGTAAACGCACATACTCTTCTGGAAAAAAACAACTAATGTAATAAAGTAATGTCTACCTCCAAGAGATGGGGTCGTAGAAAGTCCTTAGACATCTAAATGTACATAGTCCAAAATACCCTTGGTGTTATGGATAGTAGTGACAAATTTTACTCGTCTTTGTTTTCCCAGAATACAATGTTCACAAAATTCTAATTTACATGTTTTTGTACCTTTTAACAATCCTTGTTTGACAAGAGTTTGCATAGATTTCTCACCAGCATGTCTCAATCACATATTCCATAGCTTTGTTGCCTCTAATTCTTTATTGTTGTCGGAAGTTGATACAGTTGTTGATATCCTATTAATTGTACTACATTGTTTTTGTGGAAAACGGTTAAAATCATTTCATTAAAATCCCAAAAGTGGGAGGGTCAAGAATCAAAGATAGACAAACCCTAGCTATGATTAAAATATTACAAGCAAATGACCCTAAATAACCTAATTAGTAGCAATCAAACATACAATAAATAGAGATTACAAACAAAGATTACAAACTATATCAAATCCTAATTATACCAATCAGGATTTTTATTTTCATACCAACCTGATGTTTCAACAGGTTGTCCTCCCCTTCCCCTTCCCCTTCCTCTTTCAATTAAAGGGGGTGAACTGAAGAGATTGATGAATACTGCCTTTCACATTTTGATTTTTTTTTTATATGAACTTGTTCTTATTTGATAAAAAGAATTATTTTCCAGGATTATCAGGCTCTTCATATTGTTGTTCTCAACTTTAATTTCTAGAGCATTGTCTTCATTTACTTCAACTTCAACTTTGAAATCCTTATCAACTTTGGATTCCTTTATATTAACCTTGAAATTCTCTTCTTTTTCATGATTAGTCTGAGTATCTTCCTCTCTATTTTCATCAATAACCACTTCAACTTGATTTGATTGTGATTTTTCAATTATCTCTTCAACATGAGTAGGTTGAGATTCCACCTCCTTCTTCGTATTGCTTTCTTCTTATACATAATTTTCTTTATCTTTTGTTTTCTGTTCTTTAATCACATTTTGCTCTTTGATTATAGGCACCTCTGTTTCATTTTTCTGCATCTTTACTTTCTGACTATTGTGAATTTTTTATCTTCTTTCTTAGCAAAATCACATTTTGTCTTGCATGTTGGAAAGTATTGCAGAAAGAGCATATGTCTGGCCTTCACTCATAAGTGATTTCCATGACATGTGGTTTTCCTTTTATGTCTACTATTGTCATACTTTTCAGTGGTGTGCTTTTAGGATGCACCTCAATCCTAATTCTACTAAATGATAGGTGTTCTCCTCCTTTAGTAATTGGGTCCATGTATATTGGTTTACCCAATAAACCTACAAAATGACTAAGGGGCTTCATAATTATATATATATATATATATATATATATATGCAGGTATATTTTAGAGCTTGAACCATATTTGTGCAGTTTCTTTTGGTTTACTCAAAAGGTTCAAGTCTTCAGACCATTTTTCCAACTTCATATAGTTGGATCCTATATATGTATGTCCATTTCCTAGAATTTCCTCCATATTATATCCCTTCTTGATTTTTAAGGAAATATAGATCATGGACATTTGTTGAAATCTTCTTCAGCCCTTTTCTTTCTCATTGCTTCAACAATGTCTCTTTAGTAATTGGAAATGATAATTTGTTTTTCCCTATGTAGTTTACCACAATTATATTTTCCCATTCCTTTATATAGTTTTCTTCTACTTCAATAGGAAATTTAAATTCAAATGGAGAATTCAGTACCTCCACTTTTGTCTGTGTATTGCCCAAGTAGATTTTCCCTTTATAAGCATGATCTTTTTGCATTGTTCTTCTTCCAGACTTCATTAATTATCCATGTCGAGTTTCTCCTTATAGTAAATGACTTAGATTTAGGAGCCTTCATCAATTCCTTCATTGTAGCAACTGACCATTGAATAATTTCTTCATGTTCTTCTTTTTTCAACAGATTTCAGTCTTGAAGATAGTGAATGTTGAGTTGAATTATAATTTGTTGTGCTTTATCCTTATTAATGACAATTTCTCCCCTTTTGACATGCATAAGGAGCTTTGTAATCTAATTCTTAAGCCCAAACAAATTAGTTCTTTCATTTTAGCATATCTTACTTGTGTTGTTTTTCTGATGTTTTTTACTAATTTCTTCAGCAATTCTTTCAATTTCTTTTACTGCTGCTTCTTTAATTCCTTCTAGTACAAACTCTCTGACTTCTTTAGATTTATTACTTTTGTTCTTTCCCTTTCCCATAATGTCAGAAACAGAGTAATAGAATAGAGTAATTATAGAAACCCTAAAGATGATTACAGATAAACCACAATCGAGAGAAAATTCTAGAGTCGCTTATAAATACACAAGAAACTCTAGATTAAAAACACTTAATGAATGGCGCAAGACAATACCCGGTCGCCCGTGCCGATTGTGTTGTCCGCTTGTACCTATTGTGTCATCCGTGCTGATCGTATAGTGTCGTTTATGCCTATCGCTTTTCCTTTAATTAATGGTGATCCCGGGATTGATTTAATGATTTATGGCGCATGACAAAATCGTGTCTTCCATCCCGATCGTGTCTTTCTACCTGTGCCTATCATGTTGTTGTGCCGATCGACTAAACTACATTAATAGTAATACAAATTATTACTTTTCCTTATAGCTTTCAACATCACTAGCGCTCTAGAGATTACCTTAAATATTCCATTTCCCATTCTCAAGTGTAGACCTTTTGATTTCAAGGCCCCCAAAAAAGTGAGATTCTTTTTCATATTTGGTATGTATCGAACATCTCTGATAATTTTGATGGATCCATCATCATTTCTCATCTTGATTGAACATATCCCTTTTATTTTACATGTATTAGCATCTCTCATTTAAAAAACTCCACCATCTAATTCTTTAAAATCAAAAAATCACTCTCGAATTGGTGTCATATGATAAATGTAGGATGAGTCCAATATCCACACGTCAAGATGTGATATTGTGTGTGACATCGATAAAGAGTATTCTGAATCTGCATCACCTTTGTTTTCTGCAACATTTATATATTCAAAATATTTCTCTTTCTTTTTCAACTTTGGGTAGTTAATCTTCCAATGTTCTTTCTCATGACAGAAAGCACATTCATCTTTGGTAACTCTGCTTTTTGATCTTCCTCCTCCCGCTTTTGATTTGTTTTGCTGAAGGCCCTGACCATCAATGCTTAATATGTTGTACCTATTTTGTTTTTCTTTTTGTCCTGATATATAGTCTCAATTCGTGACTATATAAAACAGAACTTACAGCATAAAAATATACATTTCCCTTCTCATGAAGTAATGTTGTTTCTAAATGTTCAAATTCATCAGGAATGGACGATAACAACATCAAAGCAAGATACTTATCTTCAAATTTACATCAAGATTTAACAGATCTGATATTAATTGATTAAACTTAGTGATATGTTCATTCATGGTAGTACTTGATTGATAATCAAACCAAAATAACCGCTTCTTCATAAGAAACTTATTTTGATCACTCTTTTCAGAAATTTGTCCTCTAATGTTTTCCATAATTTCTGTGCAGAAATTTCGTTCTTCGTGACATACTACTGCTCTCTAGACAGGCACGATCAAATTGTTCCGCACGTCAATAGATTCATGATATTCCATTACTTTTCTTCTATACCATTTGGCTTTCCGACTTCAATAAAATATCTAGACCCAGCTGAAAATGACAATCTAAAACGTCACCCTATTATATGCCGAAATTCCCAATTCCATCAAATATTTCCACCGTAAACATTAAATTCGACATTGGGTTTCTCGTCTAGGATGACGAAGGAGTTGATGCCCTTTTGAAGACTTAGTCGTCATGCCTAGGACAAACCTTTGGCTCTGATACCACTTGTTGGAAAACATTGACAGAATAAATGAAGAAAACGTAAGAAACAATACACTAACATAATTTGATAAGTCGGTCAAAAGTTGCCTACGTCTCTGAGATTAAGGCGATCAATTAATAAGGAAGAAGAGATACAAATATTGAGTGCAATAAACTGAAGGGAAGAGTTTTTTTATAAACTAAGAAACTCCTCCGACTCTCATTATCCTCCGATGTGGGATTTTATTCTAATTGTAAAAAGACTTTCTTTTATATACTAAAAAACTTATTTCACTCTTATCATCTTCCGATGTGGGATTTTATTCTAATTGTAAAGAGAGTTTCTTTTATATACTAAAACACTTATTTCACTCCTATCATCTTCCGATGTAGGATTCTAATTATGCCAAAAACAACATATAAGTCATTATAGTTTAATTTTGTAAGACATTATAGTTCATGTTATAAGACATTATATTTTAGTTTATAAGACATTACATTTTAATTTATATAACATATTAACAATAAATTAAAGTTCAGTTTTAAAAATATTACAATTCAGTTTAAATAACATTACAGTTCAGTTTATAAGATATTACCGTTCAGGTTATAAGACATTACATTTTAGTTTATATAATAATACAACCAGTTTTAAAAATATTACAGTTTTAGTTTATAAGACATTACTTTTAATATTATAAAACATTACATTTTAGTTTATAAGACATTACATTTTAGTTTATATAATATTACAATTCAGTTTAGAAATATTGAAGTTCATTTTAAATAACATTACACTTCAGGTTATAAGACATTACATTTTAGTTTATTTGATTTTGTTTTGATTTGGCAACAAAACGATTTGAACAGCAAAACAATTTGGCAACAAAACGATTTGGCAGATTTGGCAAACAATAAACGTTCAGGTAAGTTCTTTCTTTCAATATTTGACAAAATTTATTTCTTTTTGAATTTATTTCATAAATCCAGGTTAGTTGATTCGATTTTTATTTCTCTATTTGGCAGATTTTTTTTTAAGTTTTGCCCTGTTTGAAGTGGTCCCTTCTATTGAGTGTCTAACGCTGCTTCTCTTTCAAATCCAGGTTAGTTCTTTAAAATGAATGTTTGATAGTTAGATTTTATAGCATTGTTAGATTATTTGTATGTTAGGCTGCTAGATGATTGAATGTTGGTTTATTTGATGTTAGATTAAGTGAAATTATTTGAATCTTAGATTATTGGATTGTTAGATTAAGTTAGATTATTTGAATGTTATATTATTGGATTGCTGGATTAAGTTAGATTATTCGATTGTTAGATTAAGTTGAATTATTCGATTGTTAGATAAAGTTAGATTGTCTGAATGTTAGATTAATGGATTATGTTAGATTATGTTATATTATGGGATTGTTAAATTATTGAATTGTACATGCTGATTAGGTTATGATAGTTTATTGAATTATATGTTAAATATTGTACATTACATTCAATATTTGCAGCATGGCACCTAAAAGAAAATAAGGTAAGGGTTTTAGCAGCGCACTAAACGACCTTGTACAGAGGACCGAGGAGCATTCAGAAGATCCTTTGCAATTACTTAACTCTATCGGGAACCTTGATTTAGACCTTGATGATGTCATGAACGTTTATAGTGTACCAAACACTAACCTCGATGATGATGATGATGAGACACAACCCCCGTCTGAGGAGCAAGATGGAGGTACTGGTGTTTGATTAAGTATTTTGTTATGATCCTATATAATTATGTATTTAATTTTAGGATCAAGATAGTTTTTGAAATGTATGTGTTATTTGAATTACATTAATTAATGGTTTTTGTGGATTTAAGATATGATTGTACTTTGTGGATGATTGATGTTTTGAAATGATGATTGTGGTTTTTGGTTATTGATGATTATGGTTTTGGTTATTGATGATTCTGGTTTTTGGTTGTGGTTTATATTTAAATATATTTAAAAAATGATTATTGTTTAGTAACGGTTTTATACATTAAAAAATCGTTACTATAATTTTGCTCTGCAACGGTTTAACAAAATAAAGACCGTGACTAAAACTTCTCAGACATCAGTAACGGTTTTCGAAAACCGTTACTGATAGTCATTGGACAATAGTAACGGTTTTAACTCGGCTAGTACTGTTACTGTTGTCCAATAACCATCAGTAACAGTTTTCGAAAACCGTTACTGATATCCAATACAGTTAGTAACGGTTTTACCTCGGCTAATACCGTTACTGTTGTCCAATGACTATCAGTAACGGCTTTCGAAGGCCGTTACTGATGCCTGAGAAGTTTTTGTGACGAGCGTGTCTATAACGAATGGTAACGGTTTTATTTGCCGTTATAGATACTTATCAGTAACGACTTTTGATACTTTCAGTAACGGTTTTCGCCTTACTGATACCTCTTTTTCTACTAGTGAAAGTTCAGTTTTAAAAATATTACAATTCGGTTTAAATAACATTACAGTTCAGTTTATAAGATATTACCGTTCAGGTTATAAGACATTACATTTTAGTTTATATAATAATACAATCAGTTTTAAAAATATTACAGTTTTAGTTTATAAGACATTACTTTTAATATTATAAAACATTACATTTTAGTTTATAAGACATTACATTTTAGTTTATATAATATTACAATTCAGTTTAGAAATATTGAAGTTCATTTTAAATAACATTACACTTCAAGTTATAAGACATTACATTTTAGTTTATAAGACATTATATTTTAGTGTATATAATATTACAATTCAATTTTAAAAATATTACAATTCAGTTTAAATAATATTACATTTTATTTTATAAAATAATACAGTTCAATTTATAAGACATTATAGTTCAATTCATAAGACATTATAATTTAATTTATAAAACATTAAAGTTCAATTTATAAAACATTATAATTCAGTTTAAATGATATTACATTTTAATTTATCAGAAATTATATTTAAATTTATAAGAAATTATATTTTAGATTATAAGAAATTACATTTTAGATTATAAAAATTACAAATCAGTTTTAAAAAATGTTAAAATTCAGATTAAATAACATTATATATTTTTTTTTAAATAAAATTATAGTTTAGTTTAAATAATATTACATTTCTGTTTAAATAACATTACAGTTTTAGTTTATAAGACGTTACAGATCAATTTATAAGACGTTACAGTTATGTTTAAATGAAATTAAAGTTCAATTTATCAAACATTACAATTTAATTTATTAGACATTACATTTTAGTCTATCAGACATTACAATTGAGTTTATCAACATTACAGTCAATTTAAAACAATTACAATTCATTTCATTTTATAAGACAATACATTTTAATTTAAATAACATTACAGTTTATAAGAATAAGACATCATAGTTTAGTTTTAAAAATATTTAATGTTAGCATGTTCAGTATTTGGAGGTACACTTGTTTGCGGTAGTCGTCTTCTGCGAGGTTGTTTTTTCTTCACAGTCGTCTTTCTTTTTTTATTTGGGATTTCATAGAGAGTGAGAAATCTATAACTCAATTATTGAGTTATTCATTCTATAGAGAATTTTATGATTCGATCAAAATTGAAAAAGAGCGCATTTTTTTTCCACCGGATGAGAGTCGCTATGACATGAATTAATGTATAAGTTTTCTTACAAACTAGTTAAATTTCCAAGATATAATTAATATTTTCTTTTCTCTTTTTATTTATTTATTAAAGTTTTAGTTATTGTTTTGCAAATGTGATAAGTAACTAGTAACTAAACTATAACCCTAAACCACTACACACATTACTAAAGTATCAAATTGATACTTTTCAACAATTCAATTACAAAACAACCAAGTGTCCCCAATCAACTACCCAAAAAAAAAAGTAAGAATCCCATGAAAGGTCATCACTTGCTTCACTAGGCTACAAACCAACAAATATCCAAGGTAATCCAACATATCTAACCACTTAAGGTAATTTTCCCAATATTTTATTTAAAAAAATTATCATCTCTTAAAATTTGAACCTAAGTTAGTATATCATTATTCATTTTTAAAGTTAAAATATTTTATATCTCCAATTTTCCTTATATAAATAAAAAAGCATAAATGTATGACCTACCATAATGATAGGATGTTTGAACTACATACGTTAATAGAGTTAACAAGTGTCTTCTACTGTGACCATAGCCAATTTAGGGGCAAAACAAATTGTCACCTTCTTTTCACATGAGAAGACCATTCACATTTAAAGCACTCTTTACACGAGCTGGTTGGTATAATTGTTAGAAAACTTACCATGGTTAAATGAATTATAATAAAACTATGGCTAAAAACATTTGATTTTGTATAATTATTCATATTTGATAATTGATATATGGGGATGTAGCTCAAATGGTAGAGCGCTCGCTTTGCATGCGAGAGGCACGGGGTTTGATCCCCCGCATCTCCATCATATTTTTATTTATTAATTTCAAATGCTTACCTCAAGATGATCGATCACACAAGACAATTGTTTTGTCACCAACAAGATATGCTAAGTTACCTAGTGTTGCCCACCAACAATATCTGGAATTTAAAGACCAACCAAGGATATACTTATATAAAGATAAAAGAAGAAATCTCGTCACATATGTGCCAACTTTCCTCCAAAAGAAATGACCACATGCTTGTGACGTAATTTATTTATTATCAAAAAATTATAAATCACGTACGATTTTTATAAAAGGGCCCAACCGGGTTCGAACCGGTGACCTCTTGATCTGCAGTCAAATGCTCTACCACTGAGCTATGGACCCATTTGTTCAAAAATGAAACACAAGGTTATGTGTCACTTCAATCTCAGTAAGTATCAAAACATATGTGCTAACATTTATTGATGATTTATCTAAAAAAAATTAGGTATATTTTTTGCCTAAGAAATCAAAAGTATTTGAGAAATTCAAGGCTTTCAAGCTGCTGGTAAAGAATGAGAGCATATGCTCACTAACATGCTTAATGACTCGTAGGGGTGGAATTCACCTATGTTGAGTTTAATGAATTTTGTGAATCAAATGAGGTAATAAGAAATCTCACAACTAACCATACGCCTCAACAAAATGGCTTCAACAAAATGGCTTGACAGAGAAAAAAGAACCTAACCATTATGAATGTTGTGCGAAGAAGTATGCTATTAAATAAAAGAATACCTAAAGATTTCTAGCCAGTTCAGTGGGGTGTACACATTCTAAAAAGAAGTTTCACAGCTTTTCTAAAGAAAAAAACACATGAACAAGCTTCGAGCAACATCACTCCATCTTTATGCCATTTTAAGATTTTTGACAGCCTTAGTTTTGTGAATATTCCAGATCAAAGGAGGGTTAAACTAAATAAAAGAAGACACTTCATTTTTTTTGGAGTAAGTAATGAGTCCAAAATTTATCGATGATATCCAATCTCCAAGAAAATTGTAGTTAGTAAAGATGAGGTGATTGACGAAAATGTATATTAGGATTAGGATTTGAAAAGTTATTTTCAATTAGATTCTTGATCTAGAATGGGAAGAAGAAGAATTAGATTAAGATACCCGATGCTGCATTGGCATTTTCCTTTTCAGCCACCACAATCTCACATTATGTTCTCTCTGCCCAAATCTCTAGATGATCACTAGCAGTGGCCCTAAATGATCACCCGCTGCAAGCAATATCAGGCAATTTAACAGAAAAAAGCATGCCTTTGAAGGATACAATGTTACTTATATAATGATCGAAGGATAAAAAAATAAATCTCTTCAGAAAAATATAAGGCATTAGTTAGACTATTTCACTGCCACTTCTAAGGATAACTATTTGATGGAAACAAGCATGGACAGATATTCGGAAGAGGATCCTCTGCTACCATCTTATCATGCTACCATGTTCCCCTCTCACAAAGAGAGGGGTAATATGGTAAATAAATAAAAAACATTTTTATTTATTTACCATATTACCCCTCCCTTTGTGAGAGGGGAACATGGTAGCATGATAAAATGGTAGCAGAGGATCTCAGGTGCAGATATTCACCTTTTTCCCTTCCTTCTTTAACCTACCTATGTGCCAGCTTTCATGCAAAAGAAATTACTACATGCTTGACTTCATTTTTATCAAAATATCATGTAGATCTTTTAAAAAGGGCCCAACCGGGTTCAAACCGGTGACCTCTTGATCTGCAGTCAAATGCTCTACCACTGAGCTATGGACCCATATGTTAAATTGACTTCATTTTGTTTTCAAGACGAAAAACAAGGTTTTCTGAGTGGTTCTGGAATTTAAATAGAAATGCTCTATCGAATCAGATTGAATTAATATATTGTAACATGTGTAAAGGTCATATTTTATTAGATATAATTATTTTATTATAAGTTAGATCAGGTAAATTGGTTGAGCTTGTAATGTTATGATCAACAAAAGTGGGGTTTCTAATATGAATATATGAATATATGAATAAATGAATACAAGCTTGTAATGTTAGATGTTAGAGAATTTCAAAAAATGAAATGGATATCTAAAATAAGTTTGAACCAATAGCATTAACAATTAATTAATATGAATAAAAAATTTAAGCATACCACATAGCCTCCTCTGGGATCAAGCTTTGTCACATTCAAACCAGTTATTCCAACTGCCTGTCAATTTAAGAAGTTAATGTCATCAACAAAAAATGTTAAATGGACCCTACTGGAAACAAAACAAATATGCAGCAAGAGATCACAATTTCTTCAGAAACAAAGAATGGCCATGCGCAGTTTGTGGGTTAAAAGTTAGTGAAGCTATGAAAACTCATTGTTTGTTATAAAAGTAAAACTTAGTCCAAAAAGAAAGAGAATGAAAGTCACCTCATTGAACTCCCTTTTGCTTGTGGAAGCATATGCAACCTAGTTGTTCCATCTAGAACCAAAAGGATCTTCTGTAAAAGTTCATCATAAGACGTTGGATGTCTAGCAAGTTACAACATTCCTAGGTAAAACCTGTATTATTGGGTGTGTTTAATAAAACTGAAAAATCAAGTACTAAAGGTTGAATACTGAAATTTAAGTATTCAATTAGTTAAGTGACTGAAAATTAAATGCTGAAAAAACTAAATAAAAATATATAAATTTAATAACTTCGATATTTTGATTTTGGTAAAATATGGAACTAATGTTAGAAAGTACTTAAAACTATTTTACCATTATTGTGAAATAATTTGATAAATCTGCATGTGTTAAAGTTGTCTTTAAACGCTCTTATTCTATTACCAAGTTAAATAGTAAATAACTTACTGAATTAAACCAAATCTTTTAGCTTAATTTGAACTCGGTCTAAATAATTAAGTGATTTTTAAATAACAATCATCAAATTAACTTAATTCAAAAAAGTACAAAATCATTTAGATTAAGTGATATGTTTTCAAACATCACCTTAGTAAATATTTGATTAACATGATCTACACTATAAAAAGTTGAATTTCTTTAATGCTTGAAAATGCACGATTTGTAACATATGTAAAATGAACTTAGTAACTGAAAATATGTTAAATTGGGAATTATTTGAACAAAATAAAGCAGTTTGCATCTTATTTCACCCAATCTCGGCTTTTGTCGGAGGATTCATGTCAGAACTATAGACTTATGCAATGTAGCCTTTAGAAATCAAATTTCTTGAAGATAATATGTGAACTAGTGAAAATTGGACAAAAGAAAAGATAAATTTACTGCGTACATGACAAAATCAGAAGACTTCCATTTGGTGCACCAGAAACAATTTTGGTTACAGTTTTTTTGCTAGCAATCAATTCTTCCATCAAGCTGTAGTTAGTGAGTAAACCTATAAAAGAAAAAGAAATAGTTGCTACATCCACATTAGAGCACAATTACAGGTGATGATGGAATATAATTTAAGGTTAAAATGCTTACATCTCCTTGATCTTTACCTCTTTTCACAGCCTGTGAAAAACTATCAAGGAAGAACTTAAGAATGATTGCCAGAAGTTTTGTCACCAACAAGATATGCTAAACTAGATAAAACAGACTCTCTGTCATAAAATTTAATAGACCAACACTTCTACTCACAAAATATAGATTGGAAGCTACACATACAGAATGTTAGAGGCTTTACAAAATTAAACTTATCCATAATCAATGTTACAGCAGTTATAGCAGTTACTTTAAGGAAATGTCTATATGTGAAGTGGAGTATTAATGATTGTCATATATTACAGAAAACTTCTATAATTTTATTTTAACCATTAGAAAATGGTCAACAGGATTTCCCCCAAGCTAATACATGTTAAGATCATCATTTCTATTGTTCAACTAAGCCCATTAGGTTAACATCAATTTTAATTTTTAGCAATTATGATGATATCAAGGATCAATTGGTTGATCATTTAGTCATCAGTAATGTTCTAGTTGGTCAGGATTAACAAGTCAAAGAAACCTGGTTTTGCAACTTTGCTCAACAATTCATGTTCCCTCCCCCATAAAGACTAAAGGAAGAGATAAAATGTTAACCAACCTATTCAACCCATTTTTAGAACAGCAAAGTATAAGACTCAAATGCTTACCAAGAGATGTTGTCTTCCATTAAGACCTGCAATCATGATCAAGGCTGGTTTCCTTGTATAAGACACAAATGCTTCCAAATTAGAACACCACATAGCTAGCAATGCATGTGATATCAATGTTACAATATCACCAACCTGAAACCAAGTTGAATCTCTGTTTTCTTTGATTTCTTAGTTAAAATGTCCAGCACACTCCTTTTCAAGACATTCTACAAAGAAGATAAACTTAAACCTAAATCAGTTAAACTCCCCACGATCTTAACAGTAATCTTCGGTCCAAAATCAGCTACTAGCAGCCTTCAAGTTCAATCCAATATTTTCAAGAACTAATCATCGCATAGAAAACACTCTCACTTCTTAAAGCATACTACTGCAAATCCGTCAGATAATCCAACATTAGAAGATAAGAACTAGCAACAAAATAGGTAAAATTTTCAGTTCAATCCTTAGTTAAAAATAGGAGCAAAAAGAAAAGAAGAAAGGAATACCTCTTTTAATTCATCGAGGAAGTGAACGGTGTCGAAGAGATTCCAAGTTGTCTCGAGTATTGGAGAATTCAGAAAAGAGCTTATCAACGTTGTTTTTCGCCTTCTCCTTTATCAACATGCGAAGGCGGGTTAAGATTCCAGTCTGTTCAGCGGAACATCTGAACCGGGAAAGGAAGGACCGACTGGTCAGAAATGAGGGGAACTGGTTAGGAGGAAGTTTATACCAATGGAAGGAATTGATTGCATGATGAGATGAAACAGACGCCGTTACTCTGATTTCGCCGGCCGTATCGCTCCAAAGATGAGGTACCGGAAAAGACCCACGCTTTTAAACTTTGCAAAATGACATTTCGACCATCTTTCCCATGTGAGTGCCCCCGGGTAATATATAATACGCATGAACTTCATTACATATTAATATTAAGACTTAGAGTGCATTATAGGTAATTCAATAGGTAATGAATTTCACGTGTATTATATATTAACTCTAATATATAAATCTCACCTCATTTGGGACACTTATTTTAAAAACGTTTTGACTCTTATTCATGACTTTCTCTCCAACTCTACACGACTCCCTCCAACGCAACCGCCACGGACTCTCGCCCTTCTCGATCTTGCTCCCAAAACCCTAAATTCTCCAACGTATCCGCTACGGACTCTCCCCCCTTCTCCCTCCCTCTCCCAAAACCCTAAACTCTCCAACGCCTCCACGGACTCTCCCTCTCCCTAAACCCTAATCCCATAACTTCCCCACCCCCACGACTCTCCGTTCAACGTCAGCATCCAGCAGCGGTTGAAGAAGACCAACGACTCTCCGTTCTCAAATGGGTATGTTCATTTTATGTTATAGTTAGTTGATTTGATTATTTCTTAGTTAGTGACTTGATTTTATGAGCACTATGTTATATACTATAGTTGATAATTCCTGGATGCAAATACTATGTTATGAACAAAGACAGATTTTGCTGCAACATTATGCAATGACCCTCACGTGTATTGCAAAGACCCTCACGTGTATTTCTCACACGTATTCCTCATTGAGAATGAGTTTTCTACTAGGTTTCATAGAAATTAAATGTGTCCAAAATTTCCCACAAGTTTTCTTCAATAAACTTATTAGATAGGGGCTCCCATCCATTATATTCATTGAAGCAAACTTTTGGGAAAGTTGCTACATTGGATTTCCACAAAACCCTAGTAGGAAATTCCTCATCAGTTATGGTTGACGCCATTTAAAAAATCAACAACAGAAGTAAGTAAAAATTGTGAGTGAGGATATTACAATACGCGTGAGAAGAATTACACAATAAGCGTATTGTAATGCTCCTCACGCGTATTATTAATACATTAAACTTTCTAGTTCAAATATTTATCGTTTAACTGTTTTCAATTAAACTCAAGTAATTTTCTACTATGATGGAGAGTGGAAAATTATGGATGGTGTTAGTCATTTTGATGCAAAGTCATCTAAAGGTTTGGATGTTCCCCTAAATTTTGACAAATTTAGATATGATTTAGTGTTTCAAATCAAGTATAATACTCCGGATATGGATATTAAATTTTCTACTATAACTGATATCAAACAAGATATGGATGTGAAGTTGTTTTTAGCATAAACAATGTCAATCCACCATCACACTATATTGTGTGTCTCTTTATTAGAGAAGTCACTACCTAGAAACCCAATAAACCTAACTCAAGAAAGTGTAGTGGTTCCAGAAATTCATGATCATGACGTATTCCTGATGTTTCAGCAGCATGAGGTTGTCTTTGAAACTCAAAATGACATATTTTTAAATGAAGAAGACCCATGTTTGTGTTTGAATGAGGGGATTGATGATTGGGTTGCTAATAACCCATGTTTGCGTCTAAATCAAGGGATTGGTTATTGGGTTGCTAGTACCATACGAAGAAGTGATTGGGTTGCTAGTACCAAACCAAGTAGTGATTGGTTGTCAGTACCGAACCAAGTAGTGATTGGATTACTAATACAAATTCAAGTAGTGATTGAGTTGCTAGTACCATACCAAGTAGTGAAAATCCGATACATGAGACATTAAAATGTGAGATCATATTGGAAGTTAGTACGTTGTTTGAGAATAAAAAAGAACTTCAACTAAGATTACATAAATATGTGGCTGATCATTTAGAGTTCAAAGTGGAGAAGTCAAGAAAAAAATCTTTGGTATGTGAAATGTTTGAATGAGAATTACAAGTGGAGATTGCGTGTTGTGAAAGGAAAATTCTCGGATATGTTAGAAATTTAAAAATTTGTAAAAAATCACACATGCTCATTTCTGACGAGGCAAGAGGATGAAAGACAAACACTATCTCGGAATATATTTATATAATCATCTCCTATTTTTATTCTCTAAACCTAATTTTTTAGCCGCTTCCAACCGCCAGTTCTCTAAACCTAATCCCTCTTTTTATTATTTTAACTTAATCACCTAATCAACCTCTTATGATTCTTTTTAGCTGTCAATTCTCAAAATCTATTTTCTCTTTTTATTCTTTTATCCTAATCAACTTTTTTTATTCTTTTCAGCCGCTAGCGCAAGTTCTTTAAACATAATATTATTTTTATTCTTTTAACCTAATCAATAATCTCTTATTTCTTCAGGTAGCCTCCCTCCCTCCCTCATATCTTAAGTCTTAACCTAATCAAATAAACCCTCCACTTCATCCGCCACCTCCATCTCTCATCTCTTTTCATCACTAACTCTTCATTATTTCCCTTTTCATGCAACTTGCTTGATCTACTTTTTCAACATTACAAGTTGAAGTTACCAAATCAAAATAATATTTTCAACACTACAATTTTAAGTTACCAAATCATTTTGATCAATATTTATTTATACAATTCTAAGGTAATTCTACAAATTATTCCTTCAACTTTACAAATATACTAATTAACATATGTTTTTGTTTTGTTCATCTACTAAATCTGTTATATTGTTATTTTGATGATATTCTTATGTTGTTGAATATTTTATATTGTTATTTGTATATTTTAATTATTTAGGTAAATAAGTTGTTTAAACAAAACGAAAGTGAATGTTTGGAAGGAGAAGGTCAAGGATCTACTAGAGAAAGTATATCTACTTTGTTTACCGGAAAAGCGTAAAGATTATAACAAAAGGTCAGTAGTTTGACAAAAAAATTTAGAATTTGTTGATAGTGAAGGTAAAAAAAAGTGCAAGTGCAATTATTGTAACAAAGAGTATAATTGTACATCTAGGACTTCTACTTTGTTAACCCATATGAAATCTTGTCGACTAAATTCTATGAATAAAACTTCAAGACAAATACATTTAACATTAAATACTTCAATAAATGGAGAAATTGGGGAAGAAAATGTTAATTTATTGGCTTGGAAGTTTGATTAACAAGTTTCTAGGAAGTCTATAGTTGAGATGATTATTATCGTTGAACTTCTATTTAAGTTTGTTAAAAATACTGGTTTTAGACTATGAAAACTTGCCAGCCTTCACTTGTTGTGCCATCTAGAAGTACTATGACTAGGAATTGTTATCAACTATTTATGAATGAAAATGATAAACTTAATGCTCAACTTAAACGGACAACTCTTAGAGTTAGTTTGACGACGGATACTTGGACATCTTTGTAAAAGATTAATTACATGTGTCTCACTGTACATTTTATTGATAATGATTGGAAATTGCATAAAAAGGTGTTAAATTTTCATCCTAGATCAAGTGATAAGGGTCAAGATATTGGAATATCTATCGAATTATGCTTGGTTGATTGGGGTTTACGCAATGTGTTTACTTTTACCGTTGATAATGCAAGTTCTAATGATGTTGCAATTGAATATTTGAAAAGAAAATGTGCTAGTTGGGGAGATTTTGTGTTTTACAAGGCAAATGGTTGCATGTTAGATATATTGCACATATCATAAATTTAATTATACAAGATGACTTAAAGGAAGATAATGACTCTGTTGAAAGAGGTTAGGGCAGCAACTAAACATGTGAGGCAATCACCATCTAGACTGAAAAAATTTATGAGATTTGCAGATTTAGAAAAATGTGATTGTAACAAATCATTGTGTTTGAATGTCCCAACAAGATGGAATTCAACTTATTTGATGTTGAGTGTGGGTTTGATGTATGAGAAAACTTTTGAGAGGTTATTTTTGGATAATGATTGTTATAGATATGATCTTTTCAAACATGGTCATGGGGTTCCAGCTAGTTACGATTGGAAACATGTTAAGAGTCTCTCTATTTTCTTTCAAAATTTTTATCTTTTCACTTTAAAGGTTTCTGGTTCAAAATATATTACTTCCAGTACATACTTGGATGATATTTTTGGGATTTATGGAGTATTGAAATAATATTTGTCACATGAAGATGATGACTTTACATATGGCAGTAACAGTGAAGAAAAAATTTGATATATATTGGAGGAATGTAGAGAAGTTTGATATGTTGGTTTTCATTACTTGTGCATTTGATTTTAGGCACAAATTTTACTATTGTGAAATTTTTCTTTTGAGATTGGTAATGATGTTGATCCTATGATAATAATGAGACAAAAAAATTTTGGTTGAATTGAAAAGGAGAAAGACATCAAGTGGTGTAACCAGAGATACTAAATCAGAGTTTGATAGATATTTGACCAAGAATGATGAAGAAGATAAATGTATACTTAGGAATTCATCTTTTAGTCTCTTGGATTGCTGAAAAAAAAGAGTCCAACGTTTCCTGTATTGTCATTACTTGCTCGTGATATTTTAGCTATTCTAGTTTCTACGGTTGCTTCAGAGTCAGTCTTTAGTACCGGAGGAAGAATTCTTGATGTATTTAGGAGTTTTTTAACTCCTAAAATTGCACCAGCATTGATATGTGGATAAAATTGGATTCGTTCGTGTGAATCTCCAATAAACATAGAAGAAAATATGGAGGAGCTTGAAAATTTTGAACAAGGTAATTTTTAATTATCTCTTATTTAATTATTAATATATTTTATGAGTTGAATAAGTTGTATAATAAATTTTTTCAATTTATTGATGAATTGAAACAATCGACATCGGAGTCCAATGAGGTTGATGTTTAGTGAAACATCTAAATTTTGGTGGCCAAAGAATGATGATGTGATGATCTATAGCTGGTCGATATTTTATTTAATGATGGATTCGATTTTAAAAATGATAATTATAATAAATAATGTAATTTGTTTTTATGTTAATTTAATTATTTTTTATAATTAATTGAAAAGAATTCAAATTTTGTTTTAATTCTAATATTTCGAATTCAAAATTTGGCAATAAAATAAATTTTAATTCGGTTAGAATTCGAATTCGAACCGAAAAATTGAATTCGAATTCGGTTCGGTTTTTGAATTGGCTAAAAAAATTCGAATAACCCGAACCGAAGAACTCAAATAACCCGAAAACTGAACCAATGAACACCCCTACATGGACCATCACCATGACCATGCCTTAGAAAATAATGGAAGATATGTAGAGAAATTATGGAATAAAGATGAGTTATAATAAAGCTTGGAGGTCTAGGGAAAATACCCTAATGGCGATGCGAATAATTGTAGAGGATTCTATGGTAAATTGTAATCATACTTGTACATGTTGGAGATAAATAATTTGGATAACGTAATAGAAATCTAGACAGATGAGCTCGTCCATTTAAGGTATATGTTCATGTCCTTAAGCGTCTCAGTTAGGGGTTTCAGAAGCTGTTGTCGTCCTGTATTGTGCGGCAATGTCAGTTTTTTTAAGCACGAAGTTGAAAGTAAACTATTGGTGGCTATAACATTGAATGCAAATGAGCAACTTTATCATGTTGCTTTTGGCATTGTTGATTTAGAGAATAATAACTCATTGACATATTTCATGCAAAAACTAAGAGAAGCAATTGGGCCAGTCCTGAATCTCGTCTTCATATCCGAAAGACACTCAAGTATTGTCAATGCCTTGTGCACAGTTTTTCTAGAAGTATATCACGATGCATGCACATACCACCTCAAGATGAATATTATGGCCAAATTTAAAACTAATCACTGCCACGAAGAGTTTGATTTGGCTTCTCGCGCATACACAGTCTCAAAGTTTAATCGACATTTTGACAAGATTAGGTCTAACGACAGTCATATTGTCGTCTATTTGGAAGATATTGGGTTGGAGAGATGTAGTCGTGCCTTATTTCCTGGTAAACGATATAACTTACCGCCTGACAGTAATGGTTTCATAATAGCAGAGAAAAATCGTCCAATCACACTGAATATTTATCTCAATATTATGAAAAATTCATATGTGAGCAATTCTAGAATGTCAGATTATATAACGTCAATCGACTTAACTAATTTGAGTTGTATGCGCATGACTGTGAATCTAATTTTAAAGTTGACTTCAAAGGAATGACTTGTATTTGTATGTTATTTGATGTATCTGGTCTTCCTTATACTCATGCCCTGGCTACTACTCGTACCCGAAAATTGGATCCCTATGACTTTTAATCAAGGTAACCAATTGCTAACATGTTGAATCTATCAAACCAATCTCTCACATGTTGAATCGTTATCTTTTTCAAGTATTACTCAACTAAATTATGGTTGAATGCATATGCAGAGACATGTTATCTAGTTTGTCATGAAAACGCTTGGAATATTCCCGAAAATATTAAGAAACGAGTTTGCCTAAAACCACCTTTTAAGGTTAAGAAATAACGGTCAATAACAAAGTATAGGTCATCCCAATGTGAGCCTCGTAAGGTCTGGAGACGATGCAACTCATTTGGTGGTCAAGGTCATAATAGGGCAACATGCAAAGTAGTGATGCATGCACCATCTACTGCAAGTGCATCATCATCTCAACAAAATGAGTCATTATCTCAACAACATGAGACTTTAGCTTGAACTTGAATTTATGATTTCATGTGTTACATTTTCTTAAGTCCTCTTAATGTTGAATAATTATATTTTATGAATAATTGTATTTTATGATTTCCTGTGTGGTATTACCTTAAGTTAATAACTATATTTTATGATTTCATGTGTGGCATTATCTTAGGTTAATAATTGTATTTTATGATTTCATTTGTGACATTACTCTTATGTTAATGATTTAGAAATATGTGTGTTAATTATTGTATATCAATAAATAAAAAGAGAAAAAGAATATATATATATATATCCCAAAGAAAAGGAAAAGAAGAAACTTGTAGCATACCCATGATAAACTCAAGGTATATGATTGAACCTCCTAATGCATAGTTAACCAAAGTTATCTTACTCAATGTCAAGAGTTGCCTATTGGAATGCGTGTCACCGTAGTCGTAGTCATAATCATCGAAAAAATATAAGGCTCCCTTGGATGGATATGCATTTACGTGGTAGGTGCTTCTCTAGTATGTATGTTACTCTTGGCGATCGACTTCATCAACGGTTTATGTAATAAGAATTATTGGTGTTTGGAGGAAAGTTCTTCACTCTCAACGACACGCCATCTCCTTTGTAGTCTTGAAGATGCTAGTGGACTTAACTACCTTATATTTTAGCGATAGAGACAAACTCATTAAACTATGTTACACCACCATCATATTTGTATGTTCCGGTAGAGAGGGCACTAAATGCCTAAACAAGACATGAATCAACTATATGCTTAACACAAACAAATCACACGGGGATTGACCCTACGCACCGAATACTAATTTTTGACACCTTGAGGAATTAAATAAATTTCGTAATTAAATAAAGTGTATCGACATAATAATAATGAAAACAAAAATAAGGCAATGTGGCCAAGATATAGTAAAAATAAGGGGAACAAGTTAAGCACATAGCCCTCAAACACACTTAACCATTTAACCAAGTGCAGAACTTGGCGTCTAACGGGTTTGAACCTAGGACCTCAGGGAGGCTGAGAATATTCACCTTTTGTTTCTGTTATACTAGAAGAGAGGATAAAAATGTGTCCACAAGGGGTTAACCACATAGCCCGCAAATACACTTAACCATTTAACAAGGCACATAACTTACCGCCTGACAGGCTCGAACCTAGAACCTATCAAGGAGGCTGGAGATATCCAGCTCTTGTTGTCGGTAGGCTAAAAGATTTTGAGTTTATTTGAAAAAGAAACTAGGAGAAAGTGTTACAGTAGGGTCATCTAATGCTCGTCAACCTTTCAGTAATGATCCGAAGGCCATGAATGAGCCACGTCCACTAAACAGAAAAACTAATTGTACCTTGAGGGAATGCCTTGATACAGTTAGTTGATAATGGATCGTTAACGGTCAATAAACGGAATGCCAAAAATCGTGATAGATTAGAGAATGTAACTATTCATCTTCTTTGTTAAAGAACTCAAGAACATGTTGAAGAGGATGAACGCTAAAATCGTAACTTCCTCTATGAGAAACCATTCGACGCGAGATCAAGCCTATTCTGATCGCGACGACACAAAGACTTTTCCTGCATTGCCAAGATACTGATGCCCCAGTTTTGTTGATTACAAGTTGTAATAGAATACTTTAGTTCATATTTTCTTCATTTCTTTACCAATTCTTGTTTCGTTTGTCTACTTTTAATCCTAAATTTTCTTATGAACGAGATGCTTAATTTAAATTTAAGAATTATTTTGGAGAAGATTCACCTAATTTAGATCCTGACTGAAATTTTCAAATTGTCTCCTTCAAGTGTAAACTTGAACTAGATGATAAGAAAATATTTTATGAATGATTTAAAAGATATTGGCGAAAAGAAATTGATCATGTGTTGATATTTGATGATTGTCAAGAATGGTCCAGGTTCTGTGAATTTGTTTTCAAAAATTTTGGTTAGTGATTCTCGTTTTGATTTAAATACATAATTGAGTTCTTAAGATGATTTCATGTTGATTAGAATAAAAATTTAGTTGTTGTAATCACGTTTGAAGAATCTACATATTTTTTAAGCATCTTCTTCCTTTGTCCAGCGAGACTCCGACCAATGCTACAAGTTGTGTTAGGACTTCTAGTTTCATAGACACATTCTAAATCAACTGTTAAGTTTGTTTATGGCTTTAGAAATCAAGATAATCGAGCCTAATGAATTGTGTTGATAGGCATAAACTTTTGACATAATCGAGCCTCATAATTCATTGTGATTTATATTCTCTAATTGACATTCAGTTAAGTTGTTCTTGATTTGATATAAATCATAGTGTAACCCCTAGAAATCTCTTGTCCTAGAAAAGTTTGAAGTTCAAGAAATTTCAACATCGGTTTGTGTGTCGAAAATATTTTAATAAAAAATTATTTAAAAGAATTGTATTAAAATTTATTTTGATTAATTATAACAATAATTAATTTTTATGATCAATTTTAAATAATTTTTTGGATTTAAAATAATCAAATCACAAATTGTTTAAAAAAACATGTATTTTTAAATAAGTTAAAAATAATTATTTAAAAGATTATTTATTTGATGAAAGAGTCAGCAATTAATTTTTTATTTAAATTCAATAAAACATTTTGTATACGTATATAAACGTATATTTAAATAGAGATTCTTTTAAATTCGATGTTTGGTGATACTCTAAAAAACGTTTTCGCACTATATCCTCCGTACCCGTTAAAGAACGGTCTTTACTTTATAAATAAATCTTGGCTTTTAAAAAATTAGTTTTATTACATTTTATTTGAACAATTATTTTTCAAATCCTAACATGCACATTTTTCTTGCATTTAAAATTATAAAACAATATTTAAATGTTGGTACTATGATCGAGGGCAATGATTATCGAGAAGTGTACCTGAAAAATATTTGTGTAAGATGTTAGAATTTAGAAATATATTCAAACAGGCTCTTATCAAAACATTTTTTATGATGATATTTTAAAAATATTTTGAATCCGTTTTCTATTTTTTTAGATTTTTAGAAAATGGGTAGGGACTTTTATTTTAATAAAAACAACTTTTTAAAATAAAATCTCAAACAAATGGGTCCTAGGACCGGTCCTCTCGGTCGAGAGTATCGATTCCTCCGTC
The DNA here is from genome assembly GCF_907164915.1 of Impatiens glandulifera. Lineage (NCBI taxonomy): Eukaryota > Viridiplantae > Streptophyta > Magnoliopsida > Ericales > Balsaminaceae > Impatiens > Impatiens glandulifera. The sequence goes on along the minus strand of NC_061865.1, from coordinate 45,139,465 downwards.
ATGATCTAAAACTCCTTCAATTAGAGTGTTGGACTCTCGGTTGGGTGCGAGGGACTCTCGGTTGGGTGCGAGAGATCCTCGATCGAGCCTAGGATTCCTCGATCAGATGTAGGGGAGTTCTCGGTTTAGGAAACTATGACAGGATTATTTTCTTGGTCGAAAATCTAGCCCATGCTAAAAATCCCTCGGTTGGGTGCGGGGTTTCTCGGTTAGGTGTAGGGGAGGGTTCAATTTTCTCGGTAGGAAATCAAACCTAGGAAAGACCCTCAATCAGACGTCAAGACATCAAATTGTAGGTTTGATAATTTTGATTGGGGTCTTTATCCTTTAATCCAAGGGTATGGGGTTCTTCGTTTAGTCCAAATGATCATTTATAACATCATCCCGATGCATCATTCGATCGGGATGATGTCTTATTTGGTTTGATCATTTTTCAAGCAAAATAAGAATTTTTATTTTTAGAGTTTAATAGGGTATAAGGTATTTCTCAATAGCTTCCTTATATCTCATAGGATCAAATGTAACCAAAACAAGAACACTATGTTTGAGTTTTGACCAATTTCATAACCGAATTTATCTAAAATTTTGAAAATCTTGGTCTTTAAGTAAACATGCTTAAAATCAATCAGGCTTGATCCAAAACCATTCCAACATCATTTAGAAAGATGTTAGGAAACTTTTCAAAGTGTAATTCGAGAGCTAGAGCTCAGTAACAAAAATTCAATTTTGAAATTAAATTCGGGTATTTTTTATTTAAATAGATTTATTTGAATAATAATGAAAACAAAAATAAGGCAATGTGGCCAAGATATAGTAATAAAATGGTACAACGTGTTAAGCACAAAGCCCACAAACACACTTAACCATTTAACTAGGTACATAATTTGTCGCCTAACGGGTTCAAACCCATTACCTCAAGGAGGCTGAGTATATCCACATCTTGTTGCCGCTAAGCTAAAAGATGGGATAAAATGTGGCCACAAGGAGTTAAGCACATAGCCCGCAAATACACTTAACCATTTAACTAGGTGCAGAATTTGTCGTCTGACGGGCACGAACCTAGGACCTCAGGCAGACTGAGAATATTCACCTTTTGTTTTGTTGCTGTTAGTCTAAAAGAGGGGATGACCAAGATATAGTCAAATAAAATGCTACTAAATAAATAAATAATAATGAAAGATTATAATATTAAACGAAATAAAGAAAAATAAAAATATATTGTTGTGAGATTTAATGTTGTGTTTCATTCCTTGTAGAAAATAAAAAAAATGGAGTTGAAAAGGATTGAAGAAATGCAAGAAATCAAAAAAGACTTTGAGTTTATTTGTTAGTGATCTAGTTGTAGTAAAACTAGGAGAAAGTGTTACAGTAGGATCATCTAACGCTCGTCAACCTTCCCGTAATGATTTGAAGGCCAGGAATGAGCCACGCACACTAAACAAAAAAACTAATTGTACCTTGATGTAACTCCCAAATATAGTTAGTTGCTAACGGATCGATATTGATCAATTAACGGAACGCCAAATATTGGGGGAGATTAGAGAATGTGTCTATACATCTTCTCGTATGAAGAACCCAAGAACATGTTAAAGAGGATGAACGACAAAATCGTAACTTCCTCTATGAACAACTATTCGATGCGAGATCAAGCCCGTGTGGACCACGACGACACAATGAAATTGATCATGTGGTGAGATATGAAGGTTGTAAAAAATGGTGCAGGTTTTGTGAATTTGTTTTCTTAAATTTTGTTTGGGCTTGATTAGTGAATTTCGTTTTGATTTAAATGCAAAATTGAGTTCTAGGATGATTTCATGTTGATTATAAGAACAATAATTATTTTTTAAGATGAATTTTACATAATTTTTTGGATTCACAATAATCAAATCACAATTTGATTAATAGAAACATGTATTTTTAAATAAATTAAATATAATTATTTACAGGATTATTTATTTGATGAAATGTCACCAATTAATTTTTTATTTAAAATCAATAAAACATTTTGTATACGTATATTTGACCAGAGATTCTTTTAAATTCGATGCTTGGTGATACTCTGAAAAGGCTTTCGCACTATATCCTTCATATCCATTAAAGAACGGTCTTTACTTTATAAAATTTTGGATCTTAAAAAATTAGTTTTATTACATTTTATTTGACCAATTATTTTTTAAATCCTAACATGCACAATTTTTCATGCATTTAAAATTATAAAACAATATTTAAATATTAGTATTGTGATCAAGGGCGATAATTATCGGGAAGGTACCTGAAAAATATTAGTTTAAGATGTTAGAATTTAGAAATAAATTCAAACAAGCTATTATCAAAATATTTTTTTTATGAGGATTATTTTAAAATATTTTGAAATCATTTACTATTTTTTTTTTTTGAATTTTATAAATAGTTTGGGGCTTTTATTTTAATAAAAACAATTTTTAAAATTAAAATCACAAATAAACGGGTCCTAGGACCGGTCCTCTCGGTTGAGGGTGTCGATCCCTCGGTCTCGGATCGAGGCAAGGATTCCTTAGTCGGATTTGGAAGACCATCGGTCGGATGTGGAAGACCATCGGTCGGGTGTAGGGGAGTTCTCAGTCGAGGATAAGCTTCCTCGGTCGAAAACCATGACGGGCTTGTTTTCTCGGTCGAAAATATAACCCATGCTCAAAATCCCTCAGTTGGGTGTAGGGTTTCTCGGTTGTTGAAGGGGAGGGTTCGATTTTCTTTGTGGGAAATCAAACCCATGTAAGACCCTCGATCAGACATCAAGAACATCAAACTACAGGTTTGATGACTTTTATTGAGGCCTTTATCTTTCAATCCAATCATATGGAGTTCTTTGACTTGTTCTAATTATCATGTATAACATCATCTCGATGCATCATTCAATTGGAATGATATCTTATTTGGTTTGATCAAATTTCAAGCAAAATCAGGATTTTGATTTTTAGGGTTTAACAAGGTATAAGGTGTTTACCAATAGCTTCCTTATACCACAAAGGATGAAATGAAACCAAAACAATAACAATAGGTCTGAGTTTTAACCAATCAGAACATGTTTATCTAAATTTTTTAAAATCTTGGTTTTTAAACAAAATTGCTTAAAATCAATTAGACTTGATCCAACATCATTTAGAAGATGTTAGGAGAGTTTGCAAACTATAATTCGAGAGCTAGAGCTCAGGAACAAAAATCCGATTTTGAAATTAAAATTGGATGTTTTTTCAGATCTAGTTCGTTTTTGTATGATAACGAATTGTTTTATCTTTCAGAAACCAGCAAAGAGAACAAAGTAATAGATGAAGCATTGAACCTGAATAAATCACCCCTATTGAACCTAAAAGGTAACCTAATGTTGGTGGAAATGTTTTTTTAGAAAATGTACATTTCGACGTCTAGAAAATGCAATTTCAGGGGAAATGTCCCATAATGTTCCGAAATGACAATTTTGGGTCTTGAAATTGACATTTTTGGGACCCGAATTTTTGATTCGCGTCACAAAATTGACATTTCCAGACCAAAAATGGTTATTTCGGGATGTTATTCTTACAGTTACACTTATTTTCGTAGTGAAATTCCCAATGTTGGAATGATTTTTTCCTCCGAAGAACAACTTATTGATTTTTACACATCATATGCCCACTTAACTGTATTCAGCATTACCAAGTTAGGGAGAAAAAATGTAGGTGGTAATAGGAAATACTTCAACATTGGTTGTGCCAAGAGTTGTATGAAAAAATCGAGGGCCAAAAATAAATTTAATCAACCTAGACCATTAATTAAGACAGATTGTAAAGCTAAAATTAATGTTGTTGTTCGGAATGAAGGGAATATGTGATAACAAGTATTTGTCTTGAGTACAACCATATATTAAGCCCTAAAAGGATACGCCATATTAGATATTTTAAGTAATAGACAGAAATGCAAATAGGAGATTGGGTACAAACAATGAAGCTAGAATTATTATGACCAAAATATTTCAATCCCTTGTAGCAGAAGCTAGAGGGTATGAAAACATGTTTTTTGATGAGAGAACATGTATAAATTACGTTATAGAAGCACGAAGGTTTAGGTTAGGGAGTGGGGATGCTGAAACACTCACTAATTATTTTTTAAAAATGCAAATTAGGAACTCAAACTTCTTATACCTTGTTGATTTGGACGAGGAATTCCGAATTAAAAACGTGTTTTGGGAAGAAGGAAGGTGTAGGGCTGCCTATGAGGATTTTCACGATGTTATTTCTTTCGATACAACTTATGACATGCATTTTGCTCCGTTTTTCGGGGTTAATCATCATGGTCAATCCATTGTACTTTGATGTGGCTTATTGTCAAGTGAAGATTCACATTCTTTCACTTGGTTGTTTAGAACTTGGTTGGAATGTATTTATGAACGACTTCCAACTTCCATAATCATAGACCAATGTTGATCCATGACGATCACAATTGAGAAGGTATTTCCTAAAACTCATCATCGTTTTTGTTTGTGGAATATAATGAAGAAACTTCCTACAAAACTTGGAAGCCATACTAAATATTATCTAATAAAGAATGGGCCGAAAAACATAGTATACAACTCCATAAATATTCAACAATGCGAAGACGATTGGATTAGACTAATAGAAGATTATCAATTGGAAGATAATGTTTGGTTGAATTCTTTATTTTTGAAAAGATCTAAATGGATACATGTTTATGTGAAAGGACAGTTTTGGGTATGGATGTCCACATCTCAACAGAATGAAAGTATGAATGCCTTTTTTGATGACTACGTGCAGTCCAAAACATCCCTCAAACAATTCGTCGAGCACTATTATAGGGCTCTATTGAGAAATATCGAGAGAGAAAAGAAATTGGATTTTCAATCGTTTAATTCTTTGATACCAAATGTTAGTGGATTTGCCTTTGAAAGGCAATACCAAACCTTCTACACTCTAGATATATTTAGGTTAGTTCAAGAACAAGTTAGAGGGTTAATTTTGTGCAACATCTCAGTAATTGAAGAGGAAGGGACAACTTGTATATTTAAAGTTGAGGAAATAATTTAGGGGTAAATGGAGAACATGAAAGAGATATTTCTTACAAAGTGCATTATACAAAACTGTACTGCAATGTTAAATGTGAATGTTGATTGTTTGAGTTTAGAGGTATTTTGTGTAGGCATATCATGGTCGTGTTGAAAAAAATGAGGGTGAATGAGGTACCAATGTGTTATATAATGGACTATTGGCGTAAAGATATTAAGTGTGGGTATTAAACTATCACCAAAATTTATGATTCAGATATGTCTGTGGAAGAAGAAAAACGTCATAATAGTTTAACTCGATTGATGCAACAGGTTCAACAAGTTGGAGTAAAATCTGAAGACATTTGTTCATTTTGGATGAAAGGCATAAAAAGTTTGATGGAAAAATTTATGTCACTTAATTATGGAAGCACAAAAGTATTTAAAGACAAAAGCATAGAAGCATCTCCATCAACATACATTTCAATACACTCTCCTAACAAAGTTAAAAGTCGAGACGACCACGAACAAAGAGAAAACCATCATTAATTGAGAAATTTCTAAGAAGTCGTCTTCGAGAGCAAAAAAGAAGGTTTGTCCTAATTATTTGGTATAATTGTTGAATTTAGGATATATAATGTGAAAATTGGGTTATTTAAAATTCCATTGTTTTTGGTATTAGGGAAATACGTCCACAACAGTAATATTGTTGAATTAAACACAACAACAACGCAATAATCCACTGTCGACTCAATTTTTCTTCACAACAAAAAATCACTTTTGTCCTCTCAAATATATCCCAAAGATAATGCATGTGGGGATAACATTCAACGAATATAGTAATTATGATCAAGTTCTAACATTGAGTTTTATTAAGATTTTGTAACATTTAGTTTTATGAGCATTTTGATATTTAAACTAAGTATTTCAGACAACTAAATAGACATAATTTTTCCCAAAATGACCATTTCGGGACTATAAATCACCATTTCATAACCCAAAAATGGCAATTTCGGGACAAGCTATGTCTATTTCGGTGATTTCGAGACAAGTTATGTTTATTTCGGGACACCTTATCATTTAGTTTCAAGAAATTATGTCACAATATAATGAAGACTAGAAAACCTAAAAGAATTGAAGACAATGTCGTTATACCAGAAATTTACATAATTAAAAACCTTAATAATTTATAATGTTACATTTTGTCCTTTCTATCACCTTTAACATAATACATATTATATATTTTGGGAGATTCTTCTTTTATAATTTCTATATATTTGTCAAAAATATAGTTCAACATCATGTTGAAATTTGTCATAATGATGCTATAACATAATTTTACTAGTTAAGCCTCAGGAAATCCTTTTGCATACAAAAAATAAAATGCTGTAGTGATTAAAGAATTATTATACAATCAAAATTTGAAATTTGTAACTTACATTTTTTAGTCAAACCATAAAACCGTTTGGATCGCCCATATAAGTTTGAATATGTCTCATACAGTATATTGCACAATCTTTTGTATTAATACTGTCTTGCCAAGAAATTTTCAAAATTTTGGATGGGAATTTAGATATTTTGTTGCGATTTTGGAGTCCAGAGTGCTGAAGAACTTCAAGAATGAAGGTATTTGTTTTACCAATGAAGTTAAATTTAACATAGATTTCAAAACACTTCAACATACAGAAAGTTCAACTTACCAATTGCCGAGTTGCGACATATTTATCTTCTCATGGTAGTTTTTTTGGCAATGTGAGGTTGTCGATGATTTCGATTACACTCTTTTGCATATTGATGCAAACAATATAATAGCGAGCTTCGTATGTTATTGGTAAGAAGATCTGGAAATTCATATTAAAATGTGATATATATCTGAGCCGTCTTTAAGTATTCAGATGATATTAAAATATCGGACTTATAAGATGAACATGTATAATTTCTTTCGGGGTTATCTCGAATATTCTCATTTCTTCACTAACTTGGTCAATAAGTTATTCTGGATTTGCATACTAGACACTTAACATTTTTTTGTTATGATACATGGACAGGGTAGAAGATTATACCTTAAAGTAGAATTACGAGAGACGGTTTCTCATATTGTCATGTTGGAATGACAAGATAGTATATGAGAGAAGATGGATGGAAGAGGGACTGGGAGAATTTGGCATAGCTAAGCTAGTCTAATTAGGTTGGTTGAACAAATTACATAGATAATCAAAGCGACGAATTCGGGTAACGACTACAATGGAGAAATCGAAAGGAAATAGTACTCAACTAGGGATGGACATAAAATCGTAAGATACCGAGGGTATGGATAATCGTCTAGGTCTGATTGTGAAGCTTTCCCACCACAGCAGGTGGGTTGCTTCCTCTTTCGAAATCCAAGTGCAAAGCGTTTACGATGTCCTTTTAAGATTGAACTCGGTTTATATAACTATTGGAGGAAAGAGTAAAGTGACTTCCGAGCTTAAGAGAACGTGATCCAACCCAAGACAGGAGTATAGGATTCCACTCGCGACTTTGGAGATTCCACTCTAAATTGTGGAGAATGAGGTTCAACCCTAGTCTTTAAATTCGAGAGAAACTAATAAGGTTCGACCTAATTCCTCAAATTCGAGTAGTGTTGGTGATGCATGGAAGAGAATGACAGGTGCAACAATGCAATTAATAAGGGCTGGAAAAGGTGACAAATATATTGCTAAATTTAATGAAGCACTCAATCGTGTATAAGGCACATAACATTACTTTATTTTTGAATCGCGTGTACATCCCTTCATCGAAACATTCTTACAAAGTGACATGCTAAAAAGTTTTTTGCTATAGAGGCTTCATAAAGCAACTGATAAAAGTGCTGACGATTATGGTGACATTCCAGAGCCTCAACCGTCCACACCAATGGAGGACCAACAAACTCCTCCATTCGAGCCCTGTGAAACTGCTCTTTCAATTCATGAGTTCGAGGAAGATCTAACAATGCTTGAGCCTCATTATGCAGAAATACATGATCATCTTGCAAAATCAGGTCCGACAAAGAAGAGAACTCCCCGTCTAAGAAGAAAACAGCCCACACTACCAGTGAGGTTGAGATCTCCATATATTACAGAAAGGCTAGAGGATAAAACTAATGTCGATAAGGTTCTCGCTCAAGAGAAGGATTTGAATGAGACCATTTACTCAGGAAATCATGCGAGCATACGAACATACACTGAGGATGTTGCAAGAAATGCAACAAGAAACATTTTTTTGGGAAAAACGACTTAGCGCCATTTCATTAAAAATTCTCAAAAACGGGAAAAAAAACCACGAGTTTAAGAGATCATTCTAGACAGGCCTAAAATGATTTTGAAGTCATAACATTCTAAATAAAACCTAAAAAGATAAAAACGTAAATGAATTATCTAATTACAATGCTTTCAATTCTAGTGAGTTCAAACAAACGGTAAATTCCAGTTCTAGTAGATATTCTAGTTCTGCTCCGTGCTTGGGATTCTTCTCCACGTTCCCGCAAGGGCGCTACAATCTGATACAATATCTTTCCATAACTCTTCAACAATAAGGATTTGAATGAGACATTATTGTGTCTCCCATAGCTGATTTGCTCTCCACCTAAAAACTAAAGGTGTTATCAATGCCATGGCAAGATAATACAAACTACGGCGATTGTGGAGTGTATCTCATGTGTCATATAGAGACCTATATGGGCGAAGACAATAATAAGAAGTTTGGCATCACCTTACAAAATTCAAAGAAAATAGCTTAATTGGTTGAGGAGGTATTACATTTCCCGACTAATTCATATTGCTTAATGTAACTCTTTATTAATTAAACTTGAATATCATCACATTGTATACTTATCTGAAATTTTATGTTTATGAACATGTACAGTTATGTTTATTAACCTGAAATCTTATGTTTATTAACCTGAAATTTAATGTTTATTAACCTGAAACTTATGTCTTATAAAATGTACTATAATGTTTTATAAATTGAATTGTAATGTCTGATAAACTGAACTGTAATGTCTGAAAAACAAAGTTTTATGTCTTTTAAACTGAACTATAATGTTTGATAAAATGATCAGTAATGTAATTTCAACTGAGTTGTCTGATAAACTAAATTGTAACGTCTGATAAGCTGAACAATAATGTTTGTTAAACTGAACTGTAACATCTTATACACTAAACTATAACGTTTTTTAAAACTGAACTATAATGTGTTTGAAATTGAAATGTAATTTCTTATAATATGAAATGTAATTTCTTATAAAGTAAAATGTAATGTCCAATAAACTGAACTTTAATATCTGATAAAATGAACTATAATGTCTGATAAACTAAAATTTAATGTCATTTAAACAGTACCATAATGTCATTTAACTAAATTATGACGTCTTATATATTGAACTCTAATTTATTATCAATTGAAATACAGTATTTACAATAGTTTACAAATATCCAAATATATTACAACATACAACATGTTCATACAATTACTATTTTTTATTGAATGTTGTCCCCACAAGTATTATCTTCGGGAAATAATTTAGCGGACAAAAGTGATGTGAAGGAAATTTGAGTCGAGACTAGATCATTTCATTATTATTGTGTTGATATTGAATCATGCTATTGCAGTTGCTGACACCGAATTTTCCTAATACAAAAACAATAAAATTTTCCTAAAATCTAGTATTTATTACATTTTACAAAATATCCAAATAAAATCACATCTTAGAAACTAACCTTACTTCGAACCCTTGTAGATAATTTATTCATAACTTTTTCAATGGCAAGTTGTTTTTTTTTTTTGTTAGTGGTCAACCTCAAGTCCTTACTCTCATGGGAGAGTGGATCAATTGTGTTGGTACAGAAGTTGTTGGTGCATAAGGTATTGGTGAAAAATTTGATAATGTAAAAATTGGTGGACAAGATGTTGGTGTAGGATTTGTCAGTGTAGAAGTTGATGTTTTTTGGGAAAATGGTTAATGTCATTTAATTAAAAATCGTAAAAGTGAGAAGGTCAAGAGTCAAAGCTAAACAAAATATAGTTATGATTAAAGGATGACAATCAAAAGACCTTAAAAACTAATTAGTATCATTCGTAAAACAAAATAATAGAGATTACAAACGAAAAGAATACATTCAAAAATAGATTATAACTACCCCAATTAGAGTGTTTATTTCCATATAAACTTGTTGCACCATAAGTCCGTCTTCCCCTTCCCCTTCCCCTTCCTCTTGCTATATAAGTAGATTGAATTAAAGAAGATGATGAGACTTGCTTATTCCCATTGTGTAATCTTTCTTTGTACGAACTCGTGTTAATATGATAGAAAAAGATCTTTTTTAGAACTGTAAAGTTCTTATCTTTGTTGTCCTATACTTTAATTTCAGAATTCTTGCCTTTGTTTCCTTCAACACCAGCTTTCATATCCTCTACATCAGCCTTGGTATCCTCTACTTCAACTTGCTTAGTTTGAGTATCTTCCTATCTAGTTTTCTCTACTATAGTTTGACTTGTTTGAGAATCAACTTCCGTCTTCTTCCTCGACCTCTATTTCATTACAAACTTTATCATCTTTTTAATGAGAATCTCATTTACCCTCTTTCCTTCAATCACATTACATTCGTCATTTTTAGAGTCCTCCTTAACTTCAACTTTCTACTCTTCCTCCACATTTTTCTCTTTGATGTTAGACTCCTCTGTTTTATTTTCTTCCTTTTTTTTCTCCATGGCCTTTTAGTATTCTCTTCTCTTATTCTTTAGCTTGAGCAAATTTCATGATGGCATGCTGGAAAATATTGCATAATGAAAACCTGTGTGCCGTTCAATCATAAGTGATTCCCATGACAGTAAAAAATATTCCTGTCAACCATTGTCATTTGATTTAGCAATGTGCTTCGAGGATGCACCTCAATGCTAATTATATTAAAGGAAAGATGATCTACACCTTCAATAATTGGAAGAAGTTGATGTTGTCGAATATTCAATAAATATTCTCTTCATGTCACCATTTCAGCCAAAATAGAAGTATTATGATCAGATTGTACAACAATTTGTTGGAGCTATTGCACCATTGGAGTTAGATAGTTATATTGGTTTCTTTCACTATCACACATATTAGAATCATAAATATTAGTGATACTTTGATAACCTCTTTTCAAATATTTACGTTAGTAGTCCAAGATATAATTCGCGTGCACCTTATTCACTTTCATTCATCTCAAAACTATCAAAATATGCATATACAAAAGCCCTCCAAACTCAAACATTTGACAATGAAAGTTTATAAAAGTCTCCACCGAGGTGAAGTGTACCTTGATTAAAATATCTCTCAATTGTTCTCCATCCGTTCTTAGAATGGTCTCCACTACTCTAAATATAATAGTTCTCCCATCGACTTCAAGTATGGAGGTGTCACAAAATATCAATCCTTTCACTTCATTCTAGAACAACTTAAAAATGTTATTAGTGTATAAACTTTGAAATTACTTTTCCAAGAAATGGCCACTAACAATTGGAATGGTGGTATTAAAAGACTAAAATCCAGTTTATTTTCTTTCTCTATGTTCTTCTTCAGGGCCCCGTCATATTTCTCAATAAACTACTTTAGGGATGTTTTTGAATGAATAAGGTCATCAAAAAAATATTAATAGTTTCAATTCTTTGCAATATTGGCGTACCTGCCCAGAAGTGGAATTTAACATACATGAATCTATTTAGATCGTTCTACGTGCAAGGAGTTCAACCAATAATTGTCTTCCAACTCAAATTCCTCTATCATTTTCATCAAATTATCTACATACTACTTAAATGTGATTTAATTATAGACAATTTCATTTTTTATACTTTTATACTATGTATGAGCAGGCAATTTTGTAGGAAGTTTCTTCATGACATGCTAAAGACAAAAATGATTATTGGTGTTCGGAAATAAATTTTCAATAGCAATGGCCATTGATCAACATTGGTCAATGATTATTTTTTATTTGGAGCACGTTTGTGCATACATGTCAACCAAGTTTTAAAAAGCCAAATAAATGACTTTGAATCCTCACTAGATAGTAAGCCACATCCTAGAAAATTAGATTTTCCATGATGATTAATCCCAAAAAAAGGAGTAAAAACATATCATAACGGTTTGTCAAATATGTTGTGTCAAATGTGATGACAAATGAGAAGTACTCATAAGCAACATGCATCTTCCTTTAGCCCAAAACACATTCCTTTTCCGGGATTCCTCGTCTAGATCATAAACATAAAAAAATTAAACATCTGCATTGCATTCGGTAGAATATTGACAAAGCGCTTCGGCATCACCATTTCCAGACATTAACCTCCTAACTTCTAAAATATAGTTTCTACAACTTCTCTCATCAAAAGTCAAATTATCATATCCTCCAACTTCAACTACAACTGATTGAATTTTTTTTCAAAGATATTCTAGTTTCATCGTTTAATTGTAATCTTCTCTTCGCAATTAAATCTAGAACCTTATGAGATCTTAGATATTTCGACTTTATTGGGCTCAAAATATGATTATGCTCATGGAAGACACTAGTAATCTCAACTGCATCTTCATTCCTAACATCAGCATTTATCTTTAAAAATGTGGCCCCAAAGGGACTTAAGCACATAGACCGCAAACACACTTAACTATTTAACTAGGCGTAGAACTTTTTGTCTGACGGGCTCGAACCTAGGACCTCTCAAAGAGGATGGGAATATCCACATATTGTTGTTGTTAAGCTAAAATATGGGATAAAATAGGACCAAGGGTTAAGCACATAGCCCGCAAACACACTTAACCATTTAACTAGGTGCAGAATTTGTCGTCTAACGGGCTCAAACCTAGAAATTCCAAGAGGTTAGGATATCCATCGTTTGTTGCTGCTAGGCTAGAAGAGGCGATAAAAATGTGGCCACAAGGGTTAAACACATAGTCTGTAAACACTTTTAATCATTTAACCAAGCGCTAAACTTACCACCTGATAGGCTCGAACCCAGGATCTCAGGAGGCTAGGGATATCCACCACTTCTACCTAACTTTTATCTTTGGCTTACAATTCATCTTGGTGGAAGGTCTAACTTGTAAAACCAGTTATAATAAATACACCACTTTTGTTTACCATTTCTTTCTCATAACTTACAAATGTCGAAACCTTTTGTTTGGGCAGAATCCTCTAATACTCACGAAGCTCATTTTCATAATGAAAAGTCATTGCAACAGTGAGAATTTGAACATTGGGATGGATTGATGATGGTTAATACATGAAGCTAAAGAATATGAGATATATTGTTTTAAAAACGTTACAGTTCAGTTTAAATAACATTACAGTCCATATTATAATGTTGGAAACTTTTGACAAGATTAAAGAAGAAACGTAAGAAATAACACACTAACAGGATTTGACAACGGAGTTCGACCTAAAGTTACCTACGTCTCCAAACACTAGGGTTATCAATAAGGTAGAAGAGATACAAGTATTGGGTGCAATAAACCAAAGAGAGGAGAGTTTCTTTTATAGACTAAGAAACTTCCCCCACTCCTATCATCCTCCGATGTGGAATTCTATTCTAATTGTGAAGAGAATTTTTTTATATACAAAGAAACTTCTCTCACTCCTATCATCTTCTGATGTGAGATTCTAATTGTGTCAAAAATATCAAATCTCCACATTGGCACCATATTATATAAATCTTCATTATTAAAAAATAGTTCTTAAGTGCTTCTAATTGGCGCTCTTCAGTGCCGACTCAAACGCGGAAGATGTTTACCAAATCTAAACAATGTTTAGATTTGGTTTTTCCCATTTCTTTCATCTCAAACTCTTTACCCAATTGAGCCTTCAATTTGTAAATTTCATATTGGCTCTTTGATACTATCAATATATCATCAACGTACAAGAGTAGATAGATATAAGAGTTATCTTGTAGTTTGCGCAAATACACACAAGAATTGAATCTACTTCTTGTGTACTTGTGCTCCATCATAAATTTGTCAAGTTTCTTGTACCATTGTCTCGACGATTGCTTCAACCCGTACAATGATTGTTGGGTCAAATTATTTTGACTGAGTGTCAAAGTAGTTTGACTATTGGAATTTTGATGATGAATGTATATAAAACTCAATCTATGCCGTCTAATTATTTTTGGTGCAGGTGTATCAAAAACAGGTTATATTAGACTTAGTCTTAATGAGGTTCATTAGACTGATTTGGCAATAGATGCATTGAGTTACACGTAGTTAGACGTGCAGTCTAACAGACGGAATTAGACGTGCAGTCTAATAGACGTAGTTAGACGTGCAGTCTAACAGACGTAGTTAGACGTGCAGTCTAACAAACGGAGTTAGACGTGCATTCTAACAGATGTATAGTTAGACGTATAGTCTAATTAATGAAAGTTAGACGTGTGGTCTAACTCCTTCAGATTAGTCTGAAGAGATGTATAGTTAGACGTGCAGTCTAATTAATGGAAGTTAGATGCAGTCTAACTCCTTCACATTAGTCTGAAGGGATGTGGTATTAGACGTGTTGTCTAATCCCATTAGACTAGGTGGTCTAATAGATCCTACTATTAGACGGGGGCGTCTAATTTCATTAGACGAGGTCGTCTATGTGAAATACGTCTAATGCTAGGCTTAAGCAGTTGCTTGAAGCTTGCACCCGTCTACCCCCGATCAACTAGCTGTACGCTACTCCTGCTCCACTTTCCAGTGAAGATCAGTACGACAGCAAGTTGCAACCAATTGATTAATGCCACGTAAGCAAATATTCTTCCCACTACTCGTTTTTGCATGAATATCCTTGAAGAATATTTGGCGCACTACCAGATTGGTACGGCCACGATCCTAGTACTCGGAGTTTGTTGTGTACTATGGAGGCATTCCAATGGAAGCTCGCCACGTGTCATTATGAAAGATTCGACCGTTGGTACCTGTTCCTTAATTAAAGATTCTGAAGGACAACGGAAGAACTGTCGGAACAAGAGAATTTCCTGGATACTGCTGTAATTATAGAGCATTCAATCTAGTCATATTGAGCGAGCTTCTTTCTTGTTTTTCTACTAAGTGTTCAATCAAGAGAGAGTTAGAATCAAAGAATTATTTTAGCTGAGTGATATTCTTCATATTGTAAGTTGAACAGAGTCTGTTCTGTTCAATAGTGAGCTATTCGTGTAACTGTATTTGATTCGTAAGTATAGTGAATCCTTCCGATGATTGGAAGAAGGGGTGACGTAGGAGAGTTAGCTTCGAACATCCATAAACATACTGTTGTGTCTTTTCATTCCGTCATCTTTTCATTCTTGGTTCTTAGCTTCAAATCCAAGCAAACATTTCCGCACTTGAATCATTCAAGAGTTTGCAAGGGTTTGTGCAGAATAGAAAGTGATCTAAATCCTTAACAGGATTTCTATCAAATCGTTTGTCCTAAGCCGTCATCAATCGCCAGACCCCCGTCTCTATTGATTACGCTGATCTTATCATATTGGCTCTTTGATACTATCAATATATCATCAACGTACAAGAGTAGATAGATATAAGACTCATCTTGTAGTTTGTGCAAATACACACAAGAATTGAATCTACTTCTTGTGTACTTGTGCTCCATCATAAATTTGTCAAGTTGCTTGTACCATTGTCTCGACGATTGCTTCAACCCGTACAATGATTTGTTCAACTTGAAAACCCAATTTTCTTTATTAGCAACTTTGAATCCATCTGGTTGATAGATGTAGATTTCCTCGTTCAAATGACTATGTAGGACTGCGGTCTTCACATCTATTTAAGCTAGTTTTAAATTAATCTGTGCCACCAAGGCTAACAAAATTCTAAAGGAAGAGTGTTTAACAACAAGAGAAAATACCTCATTATAATCAACTCTTTCCTTTTAAGCGTAGTCTTTAGCTACCAATTTTTCCTTGTAGCGAACATCAAATTTTTCGGGAAATCCTTCTTTCTTAGTAAAAATCCATTTACAACCAATAGCCTTCTCCCTTTTGGTAGATGCGTCAACTTGTATGTCTCATTTTTATGAAAAGATTGCATCTCATCTTCCATGTCACTTTTCTTTTTTCCATTTCAGTGCTTCAACTAACATTTGAAAAAGTGGATGGAACATCATCTATGACTAGACGTGCATAGGCCGACATGTAAACAAACCGACCTGGTTTTTGAATAATTCGTATTGGTCTGTTCACAACAATTGATTCACGTTGTTGTGAAGGTTCTTGGGTCGGAACCTCTTCATCATTTGACTCTTCGTCTGTCGGCGGAGAGTCACTTATAGTTGGGCTTATCTTTATCTACTCAAACTCTACATGTTGCGGAGTATAATCAATGTTGTCTGGTGTTACCTTATTCAACATTGAATAATCTTCAAAAGTAACATCTCTATTGATAATGGTTTTCTTTGCATCCAAACACCAAATGCGGTATCCTTTAACTCTAGTAGTAAATTCTATTAAAAGAGCTTTCTTTCCTCATGGATCTAACTTTGATTCAACTACACGATAATATGTTATAGACCTAAAAATATGCAAAGTATTATAATCAGTTACAAGTTTTCTAGAATATACCTCTAATGGAGTCTTGCCACCAAGTGAAGATGATGGTAGACGATTTACCAAATGTTGAGCGTATGACAGCTTATGCCCAAAATTTTCTGTCTAACCCAACATTAGACAACATACATCGAACTTTCTCCACCAATGTTATGTTCATACGTTCTGATAATCCATTCTGTTGTAGTATTTTTCTAATTGTGAAGTGTCAAACAATGTCACACTCTTGACATAACTTCTGGAATTGATCATTCTTGTATTCTCCACTGTTATCGGTTCGAAGAATTTTGATCTTTCTTTCTGTCTCGTTTTTAACTTTAGTTTTACATAAGAAAAATCTCAAACATTCCATCTTTGTTCTTCATAGTAAACACACATACTCTTCTGGAAAAAAACAACTAATGTAATAAAGTAATGTCTACCTCCAAGAGATGGGGTCGTAGAAAGTCCTTAGACATCTAAATGTACATAGTCCAAAATACCCTTGGTGTTATGGATAGTAGTGACAAATTTTACTCGTCTTTGTTTTCCCATAATACAATGTTCACAAAATTCTAATTTACATGTTTTTGTACCTTTCAACAATCCTTGTTTGACAAGAGTTTGCATAGATTTCTCACCAGCATGTCTCAATCACATATTACATAGCTTTGTTGCCTCTAATTCTTTATTGTTGTCGGAAGTTGATACAGTTATTGATATCCTATTAATTGTACTACATTGTTTTTGTGGAAAACGGTTAAAATCATTTCATTAAAATCCCAAAAGTGGGAGGGTCAAGAATCAAAGCTAGACAAACCCTAGCTATGATTAAAAGATTACAATCAAATGACCCTAAAGAACCTAATTAGTAGCAATCAAACATACAATAAATAGAGATTACAAACAAAGATTACAAACTATATCAAATCCTAATTATCCCAATCAGGATTTTTATTTTCATACCAACCTGATGTTTCAACAGGTTGTCCTCCCCTTCCCCTTCCCCTTCCCCTTCCTCTTTCAATTAAAGGGGGTGAACTGGAGAGATTGATGAATACTGCCTTTTCACATTTTGATTTTTTTTATATGAACTTGTTCTTATTTGATAAAAAGAATTATTTTCCAGGATTATCAGGCTCTTCATATTGTTGTTCTCAACTTTAATTTCTAGAGCATTGTCTTCATTTACTTCAACTTCAACTTTGAAATCCTTATCAACTTTGGATTCCTTTATATTAACCTTGAAATTCTCTTCTTTTTCATGATTAGTCTGAGTATCTTCATCTCTATTTTCATCAATAACCACTTCAACTTGATTTGATTGTGATTTTTCAATTATCTCTTCAACATGAGTAGGTTGAGATTCCACCTCCTTCTTCGTATTGCTTTCTTCTTATACATAATTTTCTTTATCTTTTGTTTTCTGTTCTTTAATCATATTTTGCTCTTTGATTATAGGCACCTCTGTTTCATTTTTCTGCATCTTTACTTTCTGACTATTGTGAATTTTTTATCTTCTTTCTTAGCAAAATCACATTTTGTCTTGCATGTTGGAAAGTATTGCAGAAAGAGCATATGTCTTGCCTCCACTCATAAGTGATTTCCATGACATATGGTTTTCCTTTTATGTCTACTACTGTCATACTTTTCAGTGGTGTGCTTTTAGGATGCACTTCAATCCTAATTCTACTAAATGATAGGTGTTCTCCTCCTTTAGTAATTGGGTCCATGTATATTGGTTTACCCAATAAACCTACAAAATGACTAAGGGGCTTCATAATTATATATATATGCAGGTATATTTTAGAGCTTGAACCATATTTGTGCAGTTTCTTTTGGTTTACTCAAAAGGTTCAAGTCTTCAGACCATTTTTCCAACTTCATATAGTTGGATCCTATATATGTATGTCCATTTCCTAGAATTTCCTCCATATTATATCCCTTCTTGATTTTTAAGGAAATATAGATCATGGACATTTTCTGAAATCTTCTTCAGCCCTTTTCCTTCTCATTGCTTCAACAATGTCTCTTTAGTAATTGGAAATGATACTTTGTTTTTCCCTATGTAGTTTACCACAATTATATTTTCCCATTCCTTTATACAGTTTTCTTCTACTTCAATAGGAAATTTAAATTCAAATGGAGAATTCAGTACCTCCACTTTTTTCTGTGTATTGCCCAAGTAGATTTTCCCTTTATAGGCATGATCTTTTTGCATTGTTCTTCTTCCATACTTCATTAGTTCTCCATGTCGAGTTTCTCCTTATAGTAAATGACTTAGATTTAGGAGCCTTCATCAATTCCTTCATTGTAGCAACTGACCATTGAATAATTTCTTCATGTTCTTCTTTTTTCAACAGATTTCAGTCTTGAAGATAGTGAATGTTGAGTTGAATTATAATTTGTTGTGCTTTATCCTTATTAATGACAATTTCTCCCCTTTTGACATGCATAAGGAGCTTTGTAATCTAATTCTTAAGCCCAAACAAATTAGTTCTTTCATTTTAGCATATCTTACTTGTGTTGTTTTTCTGATGTTCTTTACTAATTTCTTCAGTAATTCTTTCAATTTCTTTTACTGCTGCTTCTTTAATTCCTTCTAGTACAAACTCTCTGACTTCTTTAGATTTATTACTTTTGTTCTTCCCCTTTCCCATAATGTCAGAAACAGAGTAATAGAATAGAGTAATTATAGAAACCCTAAAGATGATTACAGATAAACCGCAATCGAGAGAAAATTCTAGTGGCGCTTATAAATACACAAGAAACTCTAGATTAAAAACACTTAATGAATGGCGCAAGACAATACCCGGTCGCCCGTGCCGATTGTGTTGTCCGCTTGTACCTATTGTGTCGTCCGTGCTGATCGTATAGTGTCGTTTATGCCTATCGCTTTTCCTTTAATTAATGGTGATCCCGGGATTGATTTAATGATTTATGGCGCATGACAAAATCGTGTCGTCCATCCCGATCGTGTCTTTCTACCTGTGCCTATCATGTTGTTGTGCCGATCGACTGTACTACATTAATAGTAATACAAATTATTACTTTTCCTTATAGCTTTCAACATCACTAGCGCTCTAGAGATTACCTTAAATATTCCATTTCCCATTCTCAAGTGTAGACCTTTTGATTTCAAGGCCCCCAAAAAAGTGAGATTCTTTTTCATATTTGGTATGTATCGAACATCTCTGATAATTTTGATGGATCCATCATCATTTCTCATCTTGATTGAACATATCCCTTTTATTTTACATGTATTAGCATCTCTCATTTAAAAAACTCCACCATCTAATTCTTTAAAATAAAAAAATCACTCTTGAATTGGTGTCATATGATAAATGTAGGATGAGTCCAATATCCACACGTCAGGATGTGATATTGTGTGTGACATCGATAAAGAGTATTCTGAATCTGCATCACCTTTGTTTTCTGCAACATTTATATATTCAAAATATTTCTCTTTCTTTTTCAACTTTGTGTAGTTAATCTTCCAATGTTCTTTCTCATGACAGAAAGCACATTCATCTTTGGCAACTCTGCTTTTTTATCTTCCTCCTCCCACTTTTGATTTGTTTTGCTGAAGGCCCTCACCATCAATGATTAATATGTTGTACCTATTTTGTTTTTCTTTTTGTCCTGATATATAGTCTCAATTCGTGACTATATAAAACAGAACTTACAGCATCAAAATATACATTTCCCTTCTCATGAAGTAATGTTGTTTCTAAATGTTCAAATTCATCAGGAATGGACGATAACAACATCAAAGCAAGATACTTATCTTCAAATTTACATCAAGATTTAACAGATCTGATATTAATTGATTAAACTTAGTGATATGTTCATTCATGGTAGTACTTGATTGATAATCAAACCAAAACAACCGCTTCTTCATAAGAAGCTTATTCTGATCACTCTTTTCAGAAATTTGTCCTCTAATGTTTTCCATAATTTCTGTGCAGAAATTTCGTTCTTCGTGACATACTACTACTCTCTAGACAGGCACGATCAAATTGTTCCGCACGTCAATAGATTCATGATATTCCATTACTTTTCTTCTATACCATTTGGCTTTCCGTCTTCAATAAAAACATCTAGACCCAGCTGAAAATGACAATCTAAAACGTCACCCTATTATATGCCGAAATTCCCAATTCCATCAAATATTTCCACCGCAAACTTTAAATTCGACATCGGGTTTCTCGTCTAGGATGACGAAGGAGTTGATGCCCTTTTGAAGACTTAGTCGTCATGCCAAGGACGAACCTTTGGCTCTGACACCACTTGTTGGAAAAAATTGACAGAATAAATGAAGAAAACGTAAGGAACAATACACTAACATAATTTGATAAGTCGGTCAAAAGTTGCCTACGTCTCTGAGATTAAGGCGATCAATTAATAAGGAAGAAGAGATACAAATATTGAGTGCAATAAACTAAAGGGGAAGAGTTTTTTATAGACTAAGAAACTTCTCCCACTCTCATTATCCTCCGATGTGGGATTTTATTCTAATTGTAAAAAGACTTTCTTTTATATACTAAAAAACTTATTTCACTCTTATCATCTTCCGATGTGGGATTTTATTCTAATTGTAAAGAGAGTTTCTTTTATATACTAAAAAACTTATTTCACTCCTATCATCTTCCGATGTAGGATTCTAATTATGCCAAAAACAACATATAAGTCATTATAGTTTAATTTTGTAAGACATTATAGTTCATGTTATAAGACATTACATTTTAGTTTATAAGACATTACATTTTAATTTATATAACATATTAACAATAAAGTTCAGTTTTAAAAATATTACAATTCAGTTTAAATAACATTACAGTTCAATTTATAAGACATTACCGTTCAGGTTATAAGACATTACATTTTAGTTTATATAACAATACAATCAGTTTTAAAAATATTACAGTTTTAGTTTATAAGACATTACTTTTAATATTATAAAACATTACATTTTAGTTTATAAGACATTACATTTTAGTTTATATAATATTACAATTCAGTTTAGAAATATTGAAGTTCATTTTAAATAACATTACACTTCAGGTTATAAGACATTACATTTTAATTTATAAGACATTATATTTTAGTGTATATAATATTACAATTCAATTTTAAAAATATTACAATTCAGTTTAAATAATATTACATTTTATTTTATAAAATAATACAGTTCAATTTATAAAACATTATAGTTCAATTATCATAAGACATTATAATTTAATTTATAAGACATTAAAGTTCAATTTATAAAACATTATAATTCAGTTTAAATGATATTACATTTTAATTTATCAGAAATTATATTTAAATTTATAAGAAATTATATTTTAGATTATAAGAAATTACATTTTAGATTATAAAAAATTACAAATCAGTTTTAAAAAATGTTAAAATTCAGATTAAATAACATTATATTTTTTTTTAAATAAAATTATAGTTTAGTTTAAATAATATTACATTTCTGTTTAAATAACATTACAGTTTTAGTTTATAAGACGTTACAGATCAATTTATAAGACGTTACAGTTATGTTTAAATGAAATTAAAGTTCAATTTATCAAACATTACAATTTAATTTATTAGACATTACATTTTAGTTTATCAGACATTACAATTGAGTTTATCAACATTACAGTCAATTTAAAACAATTACAATTCATTTCATTTTATAAGACAATACATTTTAATTTAAATAACATTACAGTTTATAAGAATAAGACATCATAGTTTAGTTTTAAAAATATTTAATGTTAGCATGTTCAGTATTTGGAGGTACACTTGTTTGCGGTAGTCGTCTTCTGCGAGTTTGTTTTTTCTTCACAGTCGTCTTTCTTTTTTTATTTGGGATTTCATAGAGAGTGAGAAATCTATAACTCAATTATTGAGTTATTCATTCTATAGAGAATTTTATGATTCGATCAAAATTGAAAAAGAGCGCATTTTTTTTTCACCGGATGAGAGTCGCTATGACATGAATTAATGTATAAGTTTTCTTACAAACTAGTTAAATTTCCAAGATATAATTAATATTTTCTTTTCTCTTTTTATTTATTTATTAAAGTTTTAGTTATTGCTTTGCAAATGTGATAAGTAACTAGTAACTAAACTATAACCCTAAACCACTACACACATTACTAAAGTATCAAATTGATACTTTTCAACAATTCAATTACAAAACAACCAAGTGTCCCCAATCAACTACCCAAAAAAAAAAGTAAGAATCCCATGAAAGGTCATCACTTGCTTCACTAGGCTACAAACCAACAAATATCCAAGGTAATCCAACATATCTAACCACTTAAGGTAATTTTCCCAATATTTTATTTAAAAAAATTATCATCTCTTAAAATTTGAACCTAAGTTAGTATATCATTTTTCATTTTTAAAGTTCAAATATTTTATATCTCCAATTTTCCTTAAATAAATAAAAAAGCATAAATGTATGACCTACCATAATGATAGGATGTTTGAACTACATACGTTAATAGAGTTAACAAGTGTCTTCTACTGTGACCATAGCCAATTTAGGGGCAAAACAAATTGTCACCTTCTTTTCACATGAAAGACATGCAGTCAATGGCTACAATAGAGTCAGCCATTCATATAAAGAAGACCATTCACATTTAAAGCACTCTTTACACGAGCTGGTTGGTATAATTGTTAGAAAACTTACCATGGTTAAATGAATTATAATAAAACTATGGCTAAAAACATTTGATTTTGTATAATTATTCATATTTGATAATTGATATATGGGGATGTAGCTCAAATGGTAGAGCGCTCGCTTTGCATGCGAGAGGCACGGGGTTCGATCCCCCGCATCTCCATCATATTTTTATTTATTAATTTCATATGGTTCAAATGCATCGATCACACAAGACAACATCAAATCAAGTTTTGTCACCAACATGCTAAGTTACCTAGTGTTGCCCACCAACAATATCTGGAATTTAAAGACCAACCAAGGATATACTTATATAAAGATAAAAGAAGAAATCTCGTCACATATGTGCCAACTTTCCTCCAAAAGAAATGACCACATGCTTGTGACGTAATTTATTTATTATCAAAAAATTATAAATCACGTACGATTTTTATAAAAGGGCCCAACCGGGTTCGAACCGGTGACCTCTTGATCTGCAGTCAAATGCTCTACCACTGAGCTATGGACCCATTTGTTCAAAAATGAAACACAAGGTTATGTGTCACTTCAATCTCAGTAAGTATCAAAACATATGTGCTAACATTTATTGATGATTTATCTAAAAAAAATTAGGTATATTTTTTCCCTAAGAAATCAAAAGTATTTGAGAAATTCAAGGCTTTCAAGCTGCTGGTAAAGAATGAGAGCATATGCTCACTAACATGCTTAATGACTCGTAGGGGTAGAATTCACCTATGTTGAGTTTAATGAATTTTGTGAATCAAATGAGGTAATAAGAAATCTCACAACTAACCATACGCCTCAACAAAATGGCTTCAACAAAATGGCTTGACAGAGAAAAAAGAACCTAACCATTATGAATGTTGTGCGAAGAAGTATGCTATTAAATAAAAGAATACCTAAAGATTTCTAGCCAGTTCAGTGGGGTGTACACATTCTAAAAAGAAGTTTCACAGCTTTTCTAAAGAAAAAAACACATGAACAAGCTTCGAGCAACATCACTCCATCTTTATGCCATTTTAAGATTTTTGACAGCCTTAGTTTTGTGAATATTCCAGATCAAAGGAGGGTTAAACTAAATAAAAGAAGACACTTCATTTTTTTTGGAGTAAGTAATGAGTCCAAAATTTATCGATGATATCCAATCTCCAAGAAAATTGTAGTTAGTAAAGATGAGGTGATTGACGAAAATGTATATTAGGATTAGGATTTGAAAAGTTATTTTCAATTAGATTCTTGATCTAGAATGAGAAGAAGAAGAATTAGATTAAGATACCCGATGCTGCATTGGCATTTTCCTTTTCAGCCACCACAATCTCACATTATGTTCTCTCTGCCCAAATCTCTAGATGATCACTAGCAGTGGCCCTAAATGATCACCCGCTGCAAGCAATATCAGGCAATTTAACAGAAAAAAGCATGCCTTTGAAGGATACAATGTTACTTATATAATGATCGAAGGATAAAAAAATAAATCTCTTCAGAAAAATATAAGGCATTAGTTAGACTATTTGATGGAAACAAGCATGGACAGATATTCACCTTTTTCCCTTCCTTCTATAACCTACCTATGTGCCAGCTTTCATGCAAAAGAAATTACTACATGCTTAACTTCATTTTTATCAAAATATCATGTAGATCTTTTAAAAAGGGCCCAACCGGGTTCGAACCGGTGACCTCTTGATCTGCAGTCAAATGCTCTACCACTGAGCTATGGACCCATATGTTAAATTGACTTCATTTTGTTTTCAAGACGAAAAACAAGGTTTTCTGAGTGGTTCTGGAATTTAAATAGAAATGCTCTATCGAATCAGATTGAATTAATATATTGTAACATGTGTAAAGGTCATATTTTATTAGATATAATTATTTTATTATAAGTTAGATCAGGTAAATTGGTTGAGCTTGTAATGTTATGATCAACAAAAGTGGGGTTTCTAATATGAATATATGAATATATGAATAAATGAATACAAGCTTGTAATGTTAGATGTTAGAGAATTTCAAAAAATGAAATGGATATCTAAAATAAGTTTGAACCAATAGCATTAACAATTAATTAATATGAATAAAAATTTTAAGCATACCACATAGCCTCCTCTGGGATCAAGCTTTGTCACATTCAAACCAGTTATTCCAACTGCCTGTCAATTTAAGAAGTTAATGTCATCAACAAAAAATGTTAAATGGACCCTACTGGAAACAAAACAAATATGCAGCAAGAGATCACAATTTCTTCAGAAACAAAGAATGGCCATGCGCAGTTTGTGGGTTAAAAGTTAGTGAAGCTATGAAAACTCATTGTTTGTTATAAAAGTAAAACTTAGTCCAAAAAGAAAGAGAATGAAAGTCACCTCATTGAACTCCCTTTTGCTTGTGGAAGCATATGCAACCTAGTTGTTCCATCTAGAACCAAAAGGATCTTCTGTAAAAGTTCATCATAAGACGTTGGATGTCTAGCAAGTTACAACATTCCTAGGTAAAACCTGTATTATTGGGTGTGTTTAATAAAACTGAAAAATCAAGTACTAAAGGTTGAATACTGAAATTTAAGTATTCAATTAGTTAAGTGACTGAAAATTAAATGCTGAAAAAACTAAATAAAAATATATAAATTTAATAACTTCGATATTTTGATTTTGGTAAAATATGGAACTAATGTTAGAAAGTACTTAAAACTATTTTACCATTATTGTGAAATAATTTGATAAATTTGCATGTGTTAAAGTTGTCTTTAAACGCTCTTACTCTATTACCAAGTTAAATAGTAGATAACTTACCGAATTAAACCAAATCTTTTAGCTTAATTTGAACTCGGTCTAAATAATTAAGTGATTTTTAAATAACAATTATTTGAACAAAATAAAGCAGTTTGCATCTTATTTCACCCAATCTCGGCTTTTGTCGGGGGGGCATGTCAGAACTATAGACTTATGCAATGTAGCCTTTACAAATCAAATTTTTTGAAGATAATGTGTAAACTAGTGGAATTGGACAAAAGAAAAGATAAATTTACTGCGTACATGACAAAATCATAAGACTTACATTTGGTGCACCAGAAACAATTTTGGTTACAGTTTTTTTGCTAGCAATCGATTCTTCCATCAAGCTGTAGTTAGTGAGTAAATCTATACAAGAAAAAGAAATAGTTGCTACATCATCATTAGAACACAATTACAGGTGATGATGGAATATAATTTAAGGTTCAAATGCTTACATCCAGATGTATGATACAAGACAACATCAACTCCTTGCTCTTTACCTCTTTTCACAGCCTGTGAAAAACTATCAAGGAAGAACTTAAGAATGATTGCCAGAAGTTTTGTCACCAACAAGATAGGCTAAACTAGATAAGACAGACTCATAATCTTAAGATGCCCTTTTCAGCCACCACAATCTTACATTCTGTCCTCTCTGTCCTAAAATTGAATAGACCAACACTTCTACTCACAAAATCTAGATTGGAAGCTACACATACAGAATGTTAGAGGCTTTACAAAATTAAACTTATCCATAATCAATGTTACAGCAGTTACTTTAAGGAGATATCTATATATGAAGTGGAGTATTAATGATTTTGTCATATATTACAGAAAACTTCTATAATTTTATTTTAACCATTAAAAATGGTTAACAGGATTTCCCCAAGCCAATACATGTTAAGATCATCATTTATATTGTTCAGCTAGCCCATTAGGTTAACATCAATTTTAGCAATTATGATGATATCAAGGATCAATTGGTTGATCATTTAGTCATCAATAATGTTCTAGTTGGTCAGGATCAAGTCAAAGAAACCTGGTTTTACAACTTTGCTCAACAATTCATGTTCCCTCCCCCATAAACACTAAAGGAAGAAATAAAATCTTAACCAACCTATTCAACCCATTGTTAGAACAGTAACGTATTGTAACTTTTCATTCAAGAACTCAGACCTCCCTCTCTCAGTTTTGTTGTCAATTTATGACTTGAAATGTTAAGGAACTATAAGGGCAGAAGTGTCTTACTTACCTCCATTAACACCTGCAATCATGATCAAGGCTGGTTTCCTTGTATAAGACACAAATGCTTCCAAATTAGAACACCACATAGCAATGCATGTAATATCAATGTTACAATATCACCAACTTGAAACCAAGTTGAATCTCTGTTTTCTTTGATTTCTTAGTTTAAATGTCCAGCACACTCCTTTTCAAGACATTCTAGAAAGAAGATAAACTTTAAACCTAAATCAGTTAAACTCCCCACGATCTTAACAGTAATCTTCGGTCCAAAATCCCCACGATCAAATTTCTTGAAGATAATATGTAAACTAGTGGAAATTGGACAAAAGAAAAGATAAATTTACTGCGTACATGACAAAATCAGAAGACTTACATTTGGTGCACCAGAAACAATTTTGGTTACAGTTTTTTTGCTAGCAATCAATTCTTCCATCAAGCTGTAGTTAGTGAGTAAACCTATACAAGAAAAAGAAATAGTTGCTACATCCACATTAGAACACAATTACAGGTGATGATGGAATATAATTTAAGGTTCAAATGCTTACATCTAGATGTATGATACAAGACAACATCAACTCCTTGCTCTTTACCTCTTTTCACAGCCTGTGAAAAACTATCAAGGAAGAACTTAAGAATGATTGCCAGAAGTTTTGTCACCAACAAGATATGCTAAACTAGATAAGACAGACTCTCTGTCCTAAAATTGAATAGACCAACACTTCTACTCACAAAATATAGATTGGAAGCTACACATACAGAATGTTAGAGGCTTTACAAAATTAAACTTATCCATAATCAATGTTACAGCAGTTATAGCAGTTACTTTAAGGAAATGTCTATATGTGAAGTGGAGTATTAATGATTGTCATATATTACAGAAAACTTCTATAATTTTATTTTAACCATTAAAAAATGGTCAACAGGATTTCCCCCAAGCTAATACATGTTAAGATCATCATTTCAACTAAGCCCATTAGGTTAACAACAATTTTAATTTTTAGCAATTATGATGATATCAAGGATCAATTGGTTGATCATTTAGTCATCAGTAATGTTCTAGTTGGTCAGGATTAACAAGTCAAAGAAACCTGGTTTTGCAACTTTGCTCAACAATTCATGTTGCCTCCCCCATAAACACTAAAGGAAGAGATAAAATGTTAACCAACCTATTCAACCCATTGTTAGAACAGTAACGTATTGTAACTTTTCATTTTATACTGAATAATATAGAATGTAGCCCTTCAAGAACTCGGTCCTCCCTCTCTCAGTTTTGTCGTCATTTTATATTTGAGTGATTCTCAACATCCATCTGTTTGACTTGAAATGTTAAGGAACTATAAGGGCAGAAGTTACTTACTTACCAAGAGATGTTGTCTTCACACCTCCATTAACGCCTACAATCATGATCAAGGCTGGTTTCCTTGTATAAGACACAAATGCTTCCAAATTAGAACACCACATAGCTAGCAATGCATGTGATATCAATGTTACAATATCACCAACCTGAAACCAAGTTGAATCTCTGTTTTCTTTGATTTCTTAGTTAAAATGTCCACCACACTCCTTTTCAAGACATTCTACAAAGAAGATAAACTTTAACCCTAAATCAGTTAAGGAATTCATGGTTATAGATGAAAGATTCTGTTGCTAAGAGAATTTGCATTGACATTTAGAACATATGGAGGCAAAGGTTATACAAAAATCCCCACGATCTTAACAGTAATCTTCGGTCCAAGGCGGGTGAAGATTCCAGTCTGGCCAGCGGAACATCTGAACCGGGAAAGGAAGGACCGACTGGTCAGAAATGAGGGGAACTGGTTAGGAGGAAGTTTGTAGACGTTTATACCAATGGAGGGAATTGATTGCATGATGAGATGAAACAGACGCCATTACTCTGACTTCGCCGGCCGGCTCGCTCCGAAGATGAGAGACCGCAAAAGGAAAATTTGAAAATATACCTGAAAATGGGTCAAATTCTAAAAATATCCATACTTATGAACTTTGCAAAATAGCTTTTCGGTCTGCGAAATGTCCGGCTTGCCCTCGTGAATGCCCCGGTGTCGCGTAATACGGTAATATGTAATACGCGTGAAGTTCATATTACGCGTTAAGTGCATTACACGTAATATGTAATAAATGTATTACATATTAACTCTAATATATAAACTTTACCTCATTGGGGACTCTAATTTTAAAGGCGTTCTTACTCTCATCCCCGACTCACTCTCCAACTCTCCATGACTCTCTCCAACGCAATCGTCACGGACTCTCTCCTTTCTCGATCTCGCTCCCAATGATTAGGTTTATAATACATTCAACTTTCTAGTTCAAATAATTATTGTTTAATTGTTTTCAATTACAGCTCAAGTAATTTTTTTACTATAATGGAAAGTGGAAAATTACGAATGGTGTTAGTCATTTTGATGCAAAGTCATCCAAATGTTTGAATGTTCCCCTAAATTTTACATATGCCGAATTAGTTGATATAATTTATTGTGCAACTAATGTTGACAAATTTAGATATAATTTAGTGTTTCAAACCAAGTATAATACTCTGGGTATGGATGCCAAATTTTCTGTTATAACTGATATCAAACAATATATGTATGTAAAGTTCTTTTTAGCAGAAATGATGTCAATCCACCATCGCACTATATTGTATATCTCTTTAGTAGAGAAGTCACTATCTAGAAACCCAACAAACTCAACTCGAAAAAGTGTAGTGATTCCAGAAATTAATGATCCTGACGTATTCCTAATATTTCAGTAGCAAGAGTTTGTCTTTGAAACTCAAAATGACATATTAGTAAATGAAGAAGACTCGTCTTTGCGTCTGAATGAGGGGGTTGGTGATTGGGTTGCTAGTACACATGTTTGCGTCTGAATCAAGGGTTTGGTGATTGGGTTGCTAGTACCAAACCAACTAGTGAGTGGGTTGCTAGTACCAATCCAAGTAGTGATTGGGTTGTTAGTACCATATCAAGTAGTGAAAATCCGATACTTGAGACATTGACTTGCAAAAACGGATTGGAAGTCAGTACGTTGTTTGAGAATAAAAAAAAATCAATTTAGGTTATATAAATATGCGATGTCTAATCATTTTGAATTCAAAGTGTAGAAGTCAAGAAAAGATTTTTGGTATGTGAAATGTTTGGATGAGAATTGCAAATGAATTTTGCGTGTTGTGAAAGGAAAAATCCTCGGAGATATTTGAGATTCATAAATTTGTAAAAGATCACAAATGTTCAATTGTGACGAGACAAGAGGATGAAAGAAGAGCACCATCATGGGTTATTGGGGAATGCATGAAGAGTAAGTACATGGACCATCATCATGACCACATACCTAAGAAAATAATGGAAGACATGCAAAAAAGTTATGGAACAAATATGAGTTATAATAAGGCTTAGAGGTCTAAGGAAAATTCCCTAATGTCGGTGCGAAGAACTGTAGAGGATTCATATGGTAATTGTCATCATACTTGTACATGTTGGAGATGAATAATCCGAGTACCATAACAGACATCCAGACGGATAAGCTCGTCCATTTAAGGTATATGTTCATGTTCCTAGGGGTTTTAGTTAGGGGTTTTAGAAGTTTTGTCGTCCTGTATTGTGCGTCGATGTTAGTTTTCTTAAGCACAAGGTTGAAGGTCAACTATTGGTGGCTATAGCATTGGATTCGAATTAGCAACTATATTTTGTTGCTTTTCACGTCGTTGATTCAGAGATTAATAGCTCATGGACATATTTCATGCAAAAAGTAAGAGAAGCAATTGGGTCAGTCCTGAATCTCATCTTCATATCCTATAGACACCCAAGTATTGTCAATGTCTTGTGCGCAGTTTTTTAAGAAACATATCACGATGAATGCACATACCACATCAAGATAATATTATGATCAAATTTAAAACTGATCACTTCCAGACAGATTGATTTGGCTTCTCGTGCATACATAGTCTCAAAGTTTAATCGATATTTTGACAAGATCAGGGCTAAGGACCCTCATATTTCCGTCTATTTGGCATATATTGAGTTGGAGAGATGGAGTTGTGTCTTTTTTCCCTGGTAAACGATATAATCAAATGACAACCAATTACGCTGAAAACTTTAGGCTTATTTTTTCGATCGAAAATCTAGTCCAAGCTAAAAGTCCATCGGTCGGGTGTAGGGGAAGGTTTGATTTTCTCGGTGGGAAATCGAACCTAGGAAAGACCCTTGATCGGACTTCAAGAACATCAAAGTGTAGGTTTGATGATTTTGACGGAGGACTTTATCCTTCAATCCAAGGGTATGGGGAGCTTTGTCTAGTCCCAGTGATCATTTATAACATCATCTCGATGTATCATTCGATCGGGATGATGTTCTATTTGGTTTGAACAGTTTTTAAGCAAAATCAAGATTTTAATTATTAGGGTTTAACAGGGTATAATGTGTTTGACAATAGCTTTCTTATACCTCATAGGATCAAATGGAACCAAAACAAGAACATTGTGTTTAAGTTTTGATCGATTTCAGAACTAGGTTTTTCCAGATTTTCGAAAATCTTGGTTTTTAAGCAAGCATGCTTAAAATCGATTAGGCTAACAACATTTAGAAAATGTTAGGAAAGTTTTCAAACTGTAATTTGAGAGTTATAACTCAAAAATAAAAACCCAACATTGAAATTAGATTCGGGTATTTTTTATTTAGCTTGATTTACTTGAATAAGGTTTAATAGAAAGCTTATAAATGACTTTAGAATTATTTTCAGATCAAGAAATCGAACATTCGAGCAATAATCAAGACTAACTAAACTGAAATATGAAAATTTCATTTTTCAATTCATAAGTTGAATTACAACATGAATGAAATACTCCTAAACTCTTTCAAAAACTTTTTGATTAACCAAACCGAACATTAGAGCCTTATACAAAATTTCAAGAAAAACTTAAAAAATTTAATGACGGATTTTGTATGAAATGGATTGAGGGGCTTTAGATTCTGATCATCGCCTTCGGTTTTCCTAAGGAGGGTATTTATAGTCTCCTTAAGTCGGTTGATCGATCAAGTGGATCGAATTTTAGATAAAATGTCATTAATGGTTTTTGTTTGTTCTTCATCCAACTTGATCGTGCAAGCGATGATGGAGCCTATGATCGTAGGTGAAATGATCACTAAAGTAAGGTGATTATTTCAACCTTTGAATCAACCGATTTGGTTAAGTATCGGTTGAGTTTTACTTTTGAAAAATTAAAAGTTTCAGTCGATCTCATTACTATTCGTCGCGAGGAAGAAGACAGCTAGAAGACGGAATGTCATCATTTTGGGCTGAAATACAAATGCCTAGGCGTTCTGTTCGCATCCCGTCAGCGCTACGTTGCGTTTGGGAATTCCTTTAGCATTTGGGCTAACGACGCTAGGCACACGTTAGTTGATCCGTTGCTTCGCGAATGTGTGTCACTTCTATTGTAGCGGGTGACGCATCTAGACACTGAGTGTTGGATGATATTAAAGCGCTCATTTGATGGCTATAGGGTCTGTTGCACTAGTTTTTTATAATTTCGGCTATAGTAGATCACAATCTTGTTCCAACTTTAGGACTTGTTTGAAATTGGTTTTTCTTTCATCTCTTTGGCTTTGTTTTCAAGCTACAAAATATACAAAATATTTTAAATAGACATAATATTTATTTTGCCTATTTTATTTTTTATGTTTTTTACATTTTGGGATTTTTTAAATAACTAATTTGGGATAAAATGGATACAACATTTATTCTAAATTATTCATTTTAATTTATTTTGACCCCTTGAATTAATTTAAGATAAAATTAATACAATATTTTCTCAAATTATTTTATTTATTTTTCTTGGCTTTTATTTAATTAATTAAGATTTAATTATCACAATAATTATTCTAATTAATTATGTAATCATGGTTTGGTCTTAATTTTAATTATCTTGAATTTATTTATTATTATTTTAAAATTTATAAATTGAGTACAAACACATAACATTGATTTGGACAAATTTGAGTGAAATTGGTTATGTTTTGATGATGTTCTATCAAAAGGGAAAAAATGGAAACGGTTGTGAAGGAGATGAATACAGGCGGTTGGAGTTTGATTTTGTTGACTTTTGATAGTTGACCAAGCCAATTCAATTTGGACTTCGGTTCACATTTGAACTAGTTGATCTGATTAACAGTTTTGATATTTTAAGTTATTCTTGATCTAAGAAGGCCTTTAAAAATTCAAATTTTGAAAGAATAGAAAATTACTTGAAATAATTTTCCAAATTTTATGAAACTCCGATTATGGGCAATTTGATCATTTACCTCATTTTGCCTAACTTGTAGTGTTCATAACTTGTGATACAGGTGTCCGAAAAATATGAGGTAAATTCCATAATGATTCTTGAATTATTTCTGAATTTTTTATATACTAACATTAATTTTCAAATACATTGTTGGTTTAAACCATTTTTTAACTAAATTGTTTATCGGTTTTCGTTCCATATTTTTTTACCTACGCTATAAGTACTTTTGCTAAACCTAAATGAATATGTTACTTACTGATGTTTTGGTCTATATGCATGTTAGGATTAGAAAGATCATTCTCCTTTAAATCACAGGCTAGGGCATAGGTAAGGAAATGAACAAGATTAGGTTAATTATTTAAATTAAATAAAATATGTGTAAATTGTCATTATTAAAATAAAAAGGCTAAATTTGTTTTGTAGTAGAGACTTTTCTTTCGGAAGGGCATGTGGGTCATAGTACTAAATGGTCTTTTCCCACACGTAACCAAGCACCAAGCCCAAAAGAATTTTAAAAAAAACTCTTAGTTTCTCTCGAAGTAAACTATTTGACGACTCTTAAAAAAAGTCAAAATTATGTCTATTGTTAAGTTCTATTTCGGTTCCTCATCTCAATTTAAGATGAGAGGACTCCTGAGAGAGTCGATCTCTCGTTTAGTTTTACGAGATTTGAGAGGAAGGTAAGCCACGAGACTTAACAAAGTAATCGATTAAAAATATTTTCTAAAAGTGCATAAGTCGAGCTTACCATTTTGGTTCATCATCCCACTCGTGATTCAAGAGGAATATAAGGCTTGGAGCCGACTTCGAATCACACGAACCACCCTTAAAGACGGGGGAAAATGTTTTGAATCGAGAAAAAATGAAAAGAAAAAAAAACGTGCAGAAACTGACAACTTTACTAGGGATACGCGATTCTTAACTTTAAACAAACAATTTGGCCAATCTTTTAATCATGTCATTTACACACAAAAATAAATGATAACCTAATCGGAATGTACATCACCCAAATAATTCAAATGTGAATCTTGAGTTCACATTTTTTTTGCTTGCATGGGGTTCCTACCCTACAAGACACATCGTCATTTATATTCCAAGATAGTGTAGATTGTATGTTGTGCTACGTCACCTACACATCTATATTTTGCTTGCTTAAGGTGTATCGGCGTTGCTCAATACATCTAATTACAAAAGAGATGTTGCCAAGAGGAGTCTTATCTCTTCTAGAACCTTGTGAGATCTAAGATATCTCGACTTTCTCGGGCTCAAAATATGGTTATGCTCATGGAAGACACTAGTAATCTAAATTGCACATTCATTCCTAACAGCAACGTTTATCTTAGCCTTACAATCGTCTTGGTGGAAAGTATAACTTGTAAAATATTTTTCCCCTTTGTAGTAAATATTCCACTTTTAGCACATGCAATGGAGAACCACTTTTGCTTGTCATATTGACCACTTTTTGCTGCTAACTTATAAATGTCAAAACCCTTGAATTGAGCATAAGCCTTATAATACTCACGAAGCTCATTCTCGAAATGAAAAGTCATTCCAATAGTGGGGATTTGAACATCGGGATGTGATGATGATGGTTGATCCATGAAGCTAAAGCATAAGAGAGAAACTGTGTTAACAAACATTACATTTCAATTTAAAACACGTTATAGTTCAATTTATAAGACATTACAGTTCAGTTTATAAGTCATTACAGTTCAGTTTATATAACATTATAGTTCAGTTTATAAGAAATTACAGTTCAATTTATAACAAATTACATTTTAATTTAAAACACGTTATAGTTCAGTTTATAAGACATTATAGTTCAGTTTAAATAACATCACAAATTCAATTACACACAAAATTGGTGCTTAAAAATGAAGTGTCTTACCGACTGGAAAAAAAAATCTATTGTTAATATTGAAGGCATCAAATACCAATTAGATAAGCAAGAGATTTTGAGAGAGTGAATAACGTGTCATCACCTTATTGGTTGGAAAAAGTAAAAAGTGTAAGGAAAGAGAGAGGAGAGATTCAGATTACAAATTACGACATATAATTTCTTCACCCATTGCCTCTTCTAAATTTCTTCCCCTCAAACATTTCTCTATTTTTTGTTTGAACTAGTTAATGGAAGGATAGTTATTCCACATGTTGAATTCCAATATATATATCCCTTGATAAAAATATATTTTATAAATATTTAAATTCATATTTATGTTTTTTTTATAATTATTTACATTTTTTATCAAGAGATACAAGAAGAGACATAACACCATGTGGAATAACTAATCCTAATCCTCTCCTAAATTCATTTGAAGAAAAAGTAATAAGTTTATAACCAATAAAAGAGTTTCAAGAAATTGATATAGTCTACCAGATTTGATCATCATCAAAACTATTGTAAAGAGGAAGATCTAAATATGTACTTTTAGAGCAATTATTTACAAAATTTGACATAAATGAAAGTAAAATAGTTTTTAATGACAAGAAGAAATAATGAAGTATGTCTTGTTCTTAACTTTATCAATTCAATGTATATCATAAAAATAAAGTTAAACAACTTAAAACGGACATTATCCAAAGAATGAGGTTGGACATGATAAGATTATAACCACATATACAATTTGCTTAGGTTAATATAAAGAACTCATTCAATGTCCCTTTAATCATTGTAAAAACTAAAAATTTCTGTTTTTTTAAATAAAAAGTAAAATTTCAAACATAATTCTATGTGAATCGATCCAAACAAGAAATTTCACCTTAAAAAAAATGCAATTTATTCATTAGTATAAAAGGCAATGTAGACCGTTACTCTCAAAATTTATCAATTTCTTCAAGTGACATTGTTTTGTCACGAAACAAGATGCCCATCCATTCATCCTTCATTCAATCTAGGACCAAACGCAAGCATTCTCATTTGATTGTGAGAATTTCTCCATTAAAGATTGTATGTATGATCTTTCCTTCATTATTTTCTTCCTCTTGAATCTTTCTATTTTCTCTCTTCCACTTCACTCTTTTTTGGTTTGATTTGGTTTGGATTGATTTGATTTGGGTTGGTTTGATTTGGAAAGGAGAACCCACAAAATAACTTCTTTTCAATTTGTCTCAATCACAGAGAAGACCGTATTTCTCTACTTTCTCTTCTGGAGCTTATTACAAAAGGAAAACAAGCGAGAGGAGGAAGCAGATTTCAGCGGCAGTGTATCAGGGTCCTCGTTCTTCGAGCGGAGGAAGGCCTTATTCACTTTCTCCATGCTTTCTTTCTTGTGAAATCTTCACAGATCGTGCGAGGTCAGTGTAAAATGAAACGTTTGAGATTAATGGGTTATTTTCACTCCTCTTGTTTACATCTACATATATATACGAATTCATACAAAAGAATAAGAAAATGATTCTCAAATCCTCTAATCATTCTTGATTTAATTCTCAATTGAGGATCTGGAAATCAGTGATTCTATCATGTTACTCTTGCTCATTGATTCTATCAAAAGCTAGATGCAGTTTCCAATTCCAAAGTAAACCCAATTAAAAGGAACTGTAGTTTTATTTAGCTTAATCAAGCAATATATATTGTTGGATGCAGAAGTGAGGAAAGAGGTGAAGAAGTGACCATAAAGATGCTATTATTGATTTCTTGAGCTTCTTCAGTTTCAAAGAAGGAATCAATAAATTTATGAGGAATAACTTCAAAAGAATATTCTAAGAATTTTTCAAATTTGGGAACCCATATGTGACATCAACTTAAGAATGACCACAGTTTCTCACAAGGGAAGTTCCACAGTGGCTTCCTACCCAAGGACACTTTCATCGATAATGTTCTTAATATGTGGACTAGCAGCATTCTTAGTGGTTGTCTCATTGCTTTTGGTTTCACACCCATTCGTTCGTGGGTACTTTTACGAGGTTAATCATTCAAATAAAATCGATACTCAGAGTTCCTCTAGCTTGTTTTTTACATCGGCAACAAAGGAGCAGATAGATAATGAAGGTCAAAGGCCTGCTGATTCTTTAAATGTTACAAGAGGTGTAGAAAATGATTTATTTTCTGGTTCCATACCTGATGCTGTGAATGATAACAATTCAATGGATCCAGGTACATATAATTCATCCTAGAAAAAAAAAGTACATATAATTTTTCTTCTGCATTACCTGCAGTAAATATTGTTTCGGTGTAGAAGTAGACGATTTTTGTTGCTGTGTTTTTAAGTAATTGAACTTAAATCATATGTGGATACATCTTTCTAGTTGTGCATGCAAAACTTATGCATTGGGAGTGAAGAAAAAAACTGTGATAAATTTGCAATAAGAAATAGCAAAACTAAGACAAGGATCAACAAGTTCTTTTGAACTGTTTTTTGTTTAAGGACCTAGGAATGTATACTCAGCTCCTTACATAATGCTAGGGATTCTTGGGAGACTTTTGGGTCCTATTTGGAAACACTTTTTAATTTTATTTTTAGTGTGATCCAGATACAAAAATTAAATTTCTGAATCATGGAATCTTCAGGTTATGTGCCCGATAAGTAGACTTTCTTTCCTTGCCATAGTTGAAGAAAGCAGTAAATTTATTCCAAACGTTTCTTCATCTTGATCCAAGATACATAAATATGTAGTGTTTCCAAATTGGGCCCGAGTGATTTAGCTTTGACTTTCATATCTCCTTTGCTTTTCTTGTCTGGTTTGCTTTTTGTATAATACCTGTTTGTTGGGTAATTTTTTTTCTTATCTTCTGTAAGGAATAAGGTATGAATACTAAGCTCCTTACATTATCCTAGTGTTGATTGAGAAATTTTGTCAGTCTGGATTATATTTTACTTTCATGTCTTATTTGCTTTCCTTGGCTTTTTGTATAGTAGTTATTTTCTTTTGCGATACTCATTTTGTTTGTTGGGTATCTTCTTTTTTGTTTTCTGTAAGGAATGTGGCATGGATACCAACTAACTAACCTCCTTACACAATCCTCGTGATGGTTTGGAGATTTTGTGCGTGATGGTTTGGAGATTTTGTGCGTCTTGATTAGATTTGACTTTCATATCTTAGTTACTTTCATTGGCTTGTTTGGCCTTTTGTAAAGTAGTAATTTTTTTGTATCTTTTGTAAGTGACCCTAACTTTTCATTTATTAAAATAAGGATTCAGCCTTTCCAAAAAGAATTTGCTTTTGAGGTCATAGGAACCTTTGGCTTCTCGTTTTCTGAAAGAGACTTCTGTAGGCATCTTTGTAGATATGATTTTGGAGAACATGAAGGCAACCTGAAACATTGATGTAGCCTTGATACAACAAAAAAAAAAATCGTTTTCTTTTTTTGAAATGTTAAAATTTGTATACAAACAATGTCTATACTATATACCAAGTCTTGAACACGTTGAGTGAACCATCAAGCCATGCTGAATTGGTTCTATTCAATAAAAGTCTAGCTTGGAATTTCCTTACCCATAAAATCTGAAATTCTCCTCTAGAAAGATGAGCATGGTTAAGTTCAATACGAATGACCATGTATGGAAAATGATCTTCATTTGTTTATTTTGCCCGGAAACAATCAATTGTCTTTCTTTTTGGTTAGGTTGTGATTTGTTCAATGGAGAATGGGTATATGATTCAACTGGACCATTATACAGCAACAATTCATGTCCTGTCTTGACACAGATGCAGAATTGTAGAGGAAATGGAAGGCCTGATAAAGATTATGAAGATTGGCGATGGAAACCTGCTAAATGCGACCTTCCTCGTTTTGACCCAAAAATGTTTTTGGAATTAATGAGAGGGAAGACTTTGGCTTTTATTGGCGACTCAGTAGCTCGTAATCAAATGGAATCACTTCTGTGCATCCTTTGGCAGGCAAGTAATTGGACTTTTGAATTTTTCATATGCTGTCACAGGTTAACAAAAAAATGAACTGGACTCCACATTGTGATACACTACCAAATTATAATAGATAAAATTGGGAAAAGACATAAATTAGAAGATAGAAAAATGAAGGGTGAGAGACTCAGGCTCAAATGAAAGAGAACCAGAACTAGCAAAACTAGTCTGTTATGCAAGTTTTGGAACCAAACGAACTTCTATCCCATAATAAATATTATAGAGAGAATATTTTTTTTTTCAGTTTAACATGATGTTACATTTGTGTTTGCCTTATAAAAGTTCACAGTTGCTGCATTATTTATCATGTATATAAGTCATGGGATTATGTTATTGAATTTCAGGTTGAGGTTCCCAAAAACCGTGGGAACAAAAGAATGCAGCGATATTATTTCAAGTCAACATCAACAATGATCGTCAGAATATGGTCATCATGGCTAGTTCACCAAACAACCCATGAATTTGATTTTGCTCCAAAAGGTGTAACCAAGCTCCATCTCGATTTGCCAGATGAGACCTTCATGAATTTCATCTCCGGATTTGACGTGGTTGTTCTGTCGTCTGGCCACTGGTTTGCAAAGCAGTCTGTCTATATACTGGAAAACAAGATCGTAGGAGGACAGTTATGGTGGCCAGATAAATCGCGTGTGATGAAAGTTAACAACATTGAAGCTTTCAAAATATCTACCGAAACAATTCTAAATGCTATGGCTACTCATCCGAATTACACTGGTTTGACTATTGTTCGTTCTTTTTCACCTGATCATTATGAAGGTGGAGCTTGGAATACTGGTGGATCGTGCACTGGAAAAAGAAGGCCTGCCTTAGATAATGAGCTTGTGAAAAATGAGTTTACGGACATAATGCACAAGAAGCAAGTAGACGGTTTTAACAAGGCAATTAAGAAAGCTAAAGATAAATCTACATTGAAGCTGATGGATATTACAAAGATCTTTGCATATCGACATGACGGGCATCCAGGCCCGTATAGGAGCCAAGACCCTAATAAGATTACTAAACGTGGGCCTGATGGGCAACCACCGCCTCAGGATTGCTTACATTGGTGCATGCCTGGTCCAGTTGATACATGGAATGAGATGGTTTTTGAAATCATAAGGAGGAAATTTTGAGGATAATTAAGTTTTTATCTTCATGTAATTTATAATAGGCTTATTTGCTTAATTCAATTATTTAAGTAGAAGCTTAAATATATTAGGAGTGAGTGGTCATGGTTGTGATGGAATAAACCATGATTTAAGATATATTGGAAGGTATTTTATAATTGTTAATATTGGTTACTTATTATATTTTTTATTCTAACAGAAGAAGGAAGCTTGTGTCAATGTTAGGTTAGGCATTTCTGAAATCCAATGCCCTTGATCAATAATAAGGCATAGTGATCTAAAGATCTTAATACCCACTTCTGTATTCAGATGCTATTGATATGGGCTGAATCCTCCCAGCATCCTCATACTTTCCATGGATGCTTCCTAGCAGCTTATGAATCTGTATTTGGATGATATTAACATGGGCTGAATCCTCCCGGCATCCTCATGCTAAGGTTTTCCATGGATGCTTCCTAGCAGCTTAAGAATCTGTACTTAGATGCTATTGACATGGGCTGAATCCTCTCAGCATCCTCATGCACAAGTTTTCCATGGATGCTTCCTAGCAGCTTAAGAATCTGTATTCGGATGCTATTGGCCCGGGCTGAATCCTCAGCATCGGATAATATTGACATGGGCTGAATCCTCCCAGCATCCTCATGCTCAGGTTTTCCATGGATGCTTCCTAGCAGCTTAAGAATCTGTACTCAGATGCTATTGACTTGGGCTGAATCCTCTCAGCATCCTCATGCACAAGCTTTCCATGGATGCTTCCTAGCAGCTTAAGAATCTGTATTCGGATGCTATTGACATGGGCTGAATCCTCTCAGCATCCTCATGTTCATGTTTTCCATGTTGTTCCTCATCTATTAACCTTACACTTTTGGCAATTGGCTCTAAATGGAACGAAATATCTGATAACTTTTTGAGTTTCTCTTTCACTAAGTTTACTACTCCTACCCATTAGAGAACATACCATTCTTTTTTTTCTTCTTTTTTCTAAATAGTTATGAATATTCGAATTTATGACATTGTGGAATGATCCTTGCACTCTTTCATTGAACTATGCAAGTCTTCTTATTTGTTAGTATTGTTTGTTGCTTAGGTATAGACTTCGCTGTGAGGGATGAGTGATTTATGATGATTGCAGTGATTTTTGTGTTAACAATGTTATAAAATACGTTGGTAAGCTGCCTTTGGTGTACAAGGAATGAGAAATTATTATATATGCAGTTGTTACAACCAAATAAAATCACACTAAAGTCAATCTTCCATCACCCATGTTTCTTGGTTCCTTTAAAAACAAAAAGGAATGACTTTAAATTAAAATTGGCTGTAATCAAGAATGTTATTACAGATGTAACCTTTAACAGGTCTGGAATTGAAAACAAGAATGAAAGTTCTTAGGGTTTATATGAATGAAACTGCAATATGGGTTTAGATATGCAATTAAAACAGCAGTTTTCTAAACAAACACAGATTTTTGTATGACTAACAAGATAACCATCTTTCAAGAACATGTAGGGTTCCAGAGTTTGAGAGAATGAGAACATCATAGATCAATAAAAGATTGTTTACAACAAAGTGATTGTCTTTTGTTATTCAAGTAAACCACTTAACTTGATAACACATCAGTGATAAATGTCTTCAACTTCAGTTCTTCATCAAAATTAGCCTTCAATGAAAAAACAAATCTTCAATGACTATTAAAGTTGGAGTCTTTGAAAAAATAACTATTTCCAGCAAATAGACATAAGTCAAAATTAGTTTGGTTGTTATAAAGAAATTTTGACAACTCAAGTTGTTAGGCTAATTAATATTTAATGACACTTTGACTTAACAACCCAAAACTACATTGGACTAACACCTATGATGGACATGAAAAAAACAAACATTTCAATGATAACATTTCTTTATTAGCTCATTTTAATGTTGGTCAAAAACTCACTTAATACATTTTATTTTTTTAACCATGTAATGATCAAAATATGTTTATTTTATTTTTTTATAGAATTTTAATTTTAAATAATAAAAAATATTATAATAATTCAATCAATTAAAAATTAAATAACATACTTTTTTCATAAATTATTTTTAAAAAAATCTCGAATAACCAAACATCAAACAACTGTGATTGTTCTGGTTAATCTTTTCACATATTTGCTTTTCAATTGACATTTATCAAATTATTTAGCAAAATACCCTTAATTTGATTTTAAATATTTTTTATTATGTATTAATACATTTTAAGATTTTTTTATAACTTAGTCTTATATCTATCACCTACTCTTTCTTTTGTACATTTTAAATACAAATAATTTAATTTAATTGATTAATTATATTTTTTTACAAGTCAAGTGAAAATAAGTGAAGAGTTCAAATATTTAAAAATATCTATATTTTATTTTATGTGGCCTATACAAATGTATATGTCCATAACTGTACTACTAACCCTACAAAAATGCATCACAAATAATAAAGTAATGTATCTATTTAGTTTTAAAATTATATGAATATAGTTTTGAAATTATTTGAATATATTTTTCTAATTATTTGTGAATTTGAATTATTATGATTTAAAGATCGAAATGTGTAGGATCACCTTATAGTCGAGCCTATACAAATTCATTGGTTATATTACCTTATAACATAGCTATGCAAATATATTGGTTGTATCACTTTATTATTGTTATGCTACAAATAATAAAATATCTATCTAGTTTTAAAATCATTTGAATATATTTTTTTAATAATTTAAGAATTTGAATTAATATGATTTAGAAATTGATTGTTTTTAGAAAAAATTACTGACAAAATGTATTTAGTTTTGATATTATTTGAATATATTTTATTAATTATCTGAGAACCACTCTATAGTCGAGCCTATACAAATGCATTGGTTGTATCACCATATGACCTGTTCACTTTATGAGTGGTCTCTATACAAATACATTGGTTGTATCACCCTATGACTGGTCTACTGCAAATAATAAAGGTAGACTATCTATAGTTTTGAAATTATTTGAATACATTTTTCTAATTATTTGTGAATTTGAATTATTATGATTTAAAGATTAAAATGTGTAAGTATCACCTTATAGTCGAGTTTATACAAATTCATTGGTTATATCACCGTTATGCAAATGCATTAGTTGTATCACCTCATTACTAGATTGCTGCAAAATAAAAAATAAAATAACACTATATATTTAGTTTTGAAATTATTTGATTATACTTTTCTAATTATTTGAGAATTTGAATTATTATGATTTAAAGATTGAAATGTGTTTGTATTACCTCATAATCGAGCCTATGTTAAGTATTGGTTATATGACCTTATAACATAGGGTTGTATCACTTTATTACTGTTATGCTA
The DNA here is from genome assembly GCF_907164915.1 of Impatiens glandulifera. Taxonomy (NCBI): domain Eukaryota; kingdom Viridiplantae; phylum Streptophyta; class Magnoliopsida; order Ericales; family Balsaminaceae; genus Impatiens; species Impatiens glandulifera. The sequence goes on along the minus strand of NC_061865.1, from coordinate 45,095,582 downwards.
CAAATAATAAAATATCTATCTAGTTTTAAAATTATTTGAATATATTTTTCTAATTATTTAAGAATTTGAATATATTTTATTAATTATCTGAGAACCACCCTATAGTCGAGCCTATATAAATGCATTGGTTGTATCCCCTATGGCTGGTCTGCTCACCCTATGGCTGGTCTGCTCACTCTATGACTGGTCTCTATACAAATACATTGGTTGTATCACCTTATGACTGACTGGTCTGCTGCAAATAATAAAGGTAGACTATCTATAGTTTTAAAATTATTTGAAAACATTTTTCTAATTATTTGTGAATTTGAATTATTATGATTTAAAGATTGAAATGTGTAGGTATCACCTTATAGTCGAGCTTATACAAATTCATTGGTTATATCATTGTTATGCAAATGCATTAGTTGTATCACCCCATTACTAGGTTGCTGTAAAAATAAAAAATAAAATAACATTATCTATTTAGTTTTGAAATTATTTGATTATACTTTTCTAATTATTTGAGAATTTGAATTATTATGATTTAAAGATTGAAATGTGTTTGTATTACCTCATAATCGAGCCTATGTTAAGTATTGGTTATATGACCTTATAACATAACTATGCAAATGTATTGGTTGTATCACTTTATTACTATTATGCTACAAATCATAAAGTATCTATCTAGTTTTAAAATTATTTGAATATAATTTTCTAATTATTTGTGAATTTGAATTATTATGATTTAAAGATTGAAATGTGTAGGTATCATCACCTTATAGTCGAGCTTATACAAATTCATTTATCACCGTTATGCAAATGCATTAGTTGTATCACCCTATTACTAGTCTGTTGCAAAAATAAAAAATAAAATTACACTATCTATTTAGTTTTGAAATTATTTAAATATACTTTTCTAATTATTTGAGAATTTGAATTATTATGATTTAAAGATTGAAATGTGTTTGTATTACCTCATGATCGAGCCTATGTTAAGTATTGGTTATATGACCTTATAACATAGCTATGCAAGTGTATTGATTGTATCACTTTATTACTATTATGCTACAAATAATAAAGTATCTATCTAGTTTTAAAATTATTTGAATACATTTTTCTAATTATTTGTGAATTTGAATTATTATGATTTAAAGATTGAAATGTGTAGGTATCACCTTATAGTCGAGCTTATACAAATTCATTGGTTATATTACCGTTGTGCAAATGCATTAATTGTATCACCCTATTACTAGTCTGCTACAAAAATAAAAAATAAAATAACACTATCTATTTAGTTTTGAAATTATTTGAATATACTTTTCTAATTATTTGAGAATTTGAATTATTATGATTTAAAGATTGAAATGTGTTTGTATTACCTCATAATTGAGCCTATGTTATGTATTGGTTATATGACCTTATAACATAGCTATGCAAATGTATTGGTTGTATCACTTTATTACGGTTATGCTACAAATAATAAAGTATCTATCTAGTTTTAAAATTATTTGAATATATTTTTCTAATTGTATCACCCTATGACTGGTCTGCTCACTCTATGTCTGGTCTCTATACAAATATATTGGTTGTATCACCCTATGACTGACTGGTCTGCTGCAAATAATAAAGGTAGACTATCTATAGTTTTGAAATTATTTGAATACATTTTTCTAATTATTTGTGAATTTGAATTATTATGATTTAAAGATTGAAATGTGTATATATCACCCCATTACTAGGCTGCTGCAAAAATAAAAAATAAAATAACACTATCTATTTAGTTTTGAAATTATTTGATTATACTTTTCTAATTATTTGAGAATTTGAACTATTATGGTTTAAAGATTGAAATGCGTTTCTATTACCTCATAATCGAGCCTCTGTTAAGTATTGGTTATATGGCCTTATAACATAGCTATTCAAATGTACTGGTTGTATCACTTTATTACTGTTATGCAGCAAATAATTAAGTATCTATCTAGTTTTAAAATTATTTGAATATATTTTTTTAATTATTTAAGAATTTGAATTATTATGATGTAGAAATGATTGTCTTTAGAAAAAATTATTGAAAAAATGTATTTAGTTTTGATATTATTTGAATATATTTTATTAATTATCTGAGAACCACCTTATAGTCGAGCCTATACAAATGCATTGGTTGTATTACCCTATGACTGATCTGCTGCAAATAATAAAGGTCCTGACCTTAAACAGAATGTTTTTAGGAAGGGTCAAAACCGAAGGTTTATTTGAAAATCTTCGGTTTTTACCCTTCCCCATATTAGAAAATTTTTGGATTTTTTAAAAAGGGTTAAAACCGAAGGTTTTCAAATAAACCTTCGATTTTTACCCTTCCCCATACTTAGAAAAATTTTGGATTTTTTAAAAAAGGGTCAAAACCGAAGGTTTTCAAATAAACCTTCGGTTTTTACCCTTCCCCGTACTTAGAAAATTTTTGGATTTTTTTAAACAAGGGTCAAAACCGAAGGTTTATTTGAAAACCTTCGGTTTTACCTTTCTCCATAGAAAATTTTTAGATTTTTTTAAACATGGGTCAAAACCGAAGGTTTATTTGAAAACCTTCGGTTTTTACCCTTCTCCATACTTAGAAAATTTTTAGATTTTTTTAAACATGGGTCAAAACTGAAGGTTTATTTGAAAACCTTCGGTTTTGACCCTTCTCCATACTTAGAAAATTTTTAGATTTTTTTAAACATGGGTCAAAACCGAGGGTTTATTTGAAAACCTTCGGTTTTGACCCTTCTCCATACTTAGAAAATTTTTAGATTTTTTTAAACATGGATCAAAACCGAGGGTTTATTTGAAAACCTTCGGTTTTGACCCTTCTCCATACTTAGAAATTTTTTAGATTTTTTTAAACAAGGGTCAAAACCGAAGGTTTATTTGAAAACCTTCGGTTTTGACCCTTTTCCATACTTAGAAAATTTTAGATTTTTTTAAACATGGGTCAAAACCGAAAGTTTATTTGAAAACCTTCGGTTTTGACCCTTCTCCATACTTAGAAAATTTTTAGATTTTTTTAAACATGGGTCAAAACCGAAGGTTTATTTGAAAACCTTCGATTTTGGCCATGTTGTTTTTTTTTTAAAAAGTGAAAAGCAAACAAAAATAAAATAATTCATGAACAACATATTAAAACCAAACCAAATATAATAATAATAATTCATAATTATTAAAACAAAACACATAAAAATGTCATCGTTCGTACGGAAAACAAAACACATAATTAATCAAACAATATAATCTAGAAATTATTAGATGGGGGGAGGAGGGGGTGGTTGATTCAGTCGACTCCTCAACAATACAAGTTTCTGTTCGAGATTCTCTAATCTCTGGGCCATTTCAGCCCTGTCCGCTTTAATTTCACTCAGCAATCGGCTTCTTTCCACATCCCTTAATCGGATTTGCTCCATTTCCAGCGTCATTTGTCTCACCTCTTCCTCACGTGCCGCAATTTCTGTTTGTGCAAGCAAATTCTGGTAACACGGAGGCAGTTTCTCCGGTGTACGCCGAAGACTATTCCATGAATTACCCATCCTAAATGCATTTCAGATATATGTATATATATATTAATCAAACAAAATAACTGTAATCTAATAATTTTAATAAAAAAAATAACAAATCTAACAAAATCATATATATTTAATTAACAAACAAACCTAAATCTAATCTAAACAATAACGTATAGACAAATCTAAATCAATGAAACAAACAAATAATTTAAACTAGCCTAAATCTAGATAATGTATATATATATATATATAAACTACGTACATTATAAGAAATCTAAATCTAATAATAAACAACAAATAAAAAAACAAATGAAACAAACCTGAACGCGAGAAGAGAAGAAGAGAAGCGGCGTAGAGGAGGCGGCTGCGGCGCGGGAGAGAGAGAAAGGAGAGAGTGAAATGAAAAAGAGAAGGGTTAGAGTTTGTATTTATAGAGGTAGATGCCGAAGGTTTTCATATAAATTTCGGTTTTGATATTAGTCAAAACCGAAGGTTTATTAAAAACCCTTCGGAAATAATCATTACCAAACTTAGAATTATTTTTAATTGAGTCAAAACCGAAGGTTTTTGAAAAACATTCACAAAAGAGAATTTCAAAAAAGGTAAAACCGAAGGTTCTTTGAATAACCTTCGCAATTAAAAATCTCCGGGATTGCAAAACCGAAGGTTTTTGTAAAAACCTTCGCAATTAAACCACATCCAACACTTAGAATTATTTTTGGTTTTTGGGAAAGTAAAACCGAAAGTTCTACAAAGAACTTTCGGTAATAATTAATAAACCCGAAGGTTTTACACCCCTCTCAGAATCTATTTTTAATACCGAAAGATTTATTCCTCTCGGGAGTATTTAGGAGAGTTTTATAAAACCTTCGTAAAAAACCGTCGGTAAAGGTCGATTTTTTACTAGTGGACTATCTATAGTTTTAAAATTATTTGAATACATTTTTCTAATTATTTGTGAATTTGAAATATTATGATTTAAAGATTGAAATGTGTAGGTATCACCTTATAGTCGAGCTTATACAAATTCATTGGTTATATCACCGTTATGCAAATGCATTAGTTGTATCACTCTATTACTAGTGTGCTGCAAAAATAAAAAATAAAATTACACTATCTATTTAGTTTTGAAATTATTTGAATATACTTTTCTAATTATTTGAGAATTTGAATTATTATGATTTAAAGATAGAAATGTGTTTGTATTACCTCATAATCGAGCCTATGTTAAGTATTGGTTATATGACCTTATAACATAGCTATGCAAATGTATTGGTTGTATCACTTTATTACTGTTATGCTACAAATAATAAAGTATAACATTGGTTATATCACCGTTATGCAAATGCATTAGTTGTATCACTCTATTACTAGTCTGCTGCAAAAATAAAAAATAAAATTACACTATCTATTTAGTTTTGAAATTATTTGAATATACTTTTCTAATTATTTGAGAATTTGAATTATTATGATTTAAAGATAGAAATGTGTTTGTATTACCTCATAATCGAGCCTATGTTAAGTATTGGTTATATGACTTTATAACATAGCTATGCAAATGTATTGGCTGTATCACTTTATTGACAAAATGTATTTAGTTTTGATATTATTTGAATTATTTTATTAATTATCTGAGAACCACCCCATAGTTGAGCCTATACAAATGCATTGGTTATATCACCTTATGACTGGTCTGCTCACTCTATGACTGGTCTCTATACAAATACATTGGTTGTATCACCCTATGACTGGTCTGCTGCAAATAATAAAGGTAGACTATCTATAGTTTTGAAATTATTTGAATACATTTTTATAATTATTTGTGAATTTGAATTATTATGATTTAAAGATTGAAATGTGTAGGTATCACCTTACAAATTCATTGGTTATATCACCGTTATGCAAATGCATTAGTTGTATCATCCCATTACTACGCTGCTGCAAAAATAAAAAATAAAATAACACTATCTATTTAGTTTTGAAATTATTTGATTATACTTTTCTAATTATTTGATAATTTGAATTATTATGTTTTAAAGATTGAAATGTGTCTGTATTACTTCATAATCGAGTATATATGACCTTATAACATAGCTATTCAAATGTATTAGTTGTATAACTTTATTATGATATGTTACAAATAATAAAATATCTATTTAGTTTTAAAATTATTTGAGAATTTGAATTATTATGATTTAGAAATTGATTTGAAAAGATTATTATCCAAATTTATTTAGTTTTTATATTATTTGAATATATTTTATTAATTATCTGAGAATTTGAATTGTGATAATTTAGAAATAGATTACTTTTGAAAAATTATTGATAAAATACTTAAGTATAAGATTATTGAAAATTTCAAATTGAGTTGAAGGATAGAATAGTTGGAGATTTGTGTAAGTCAACTTGAACACCATTAGTAAAAAAAAAAAAAGATTTCATTTATTTTCTTAAATATATTTAAGCTTTTAAGATTGAAAAGTTAGATTATTTAATCATTGAAGTTATTTCAAATTATTTGTAAAATCTTAAATAAGCAAAACTAAGTACCCTTGATAATCCTTTTAAGAGTAACAACCAATGTTGCTTTATTTGTACTTCCATTTTATTATACAAAAAACATTTTTCTTTATAATTGTTTTTCTACAATAAATATATTAATATTTTAAATGGTATTACAGTAAATTAGTGAAATACTAAGGGGCATATAATAATAAAATTGGTCAACTTTTTCTTTACTTGAAAAGACAAAGAATAGGCCAATAGGTTTGAAAAATAGAGTATTGGTTACAATGATACCTTTACAGCTTTTAATTAATAAATTTTGATATAAAATATTAAAGGGATTTTCATTTCCAATATTTTTTTGATTTTTATATTCCCATATTCACCAACTTTCTATTTATTTATTATTAATTAGATAGTCCTTAATAAATTTCTCCACGGACCTGACACCATTTACTTAACCAAAATTAATACCTTGAATTTTGCAAATAAAAAAAATTATCATTATTAATAAATTATTAATATTATATTCCAATTTTCATTATTTTCCTCCAATTTCCCCACTTTATTTTTCTGCTTTCCCTCTTTTCCTCAAAAACCCTAATTTCCATATCTGCAAAGCATTTTCTCAAAGCCAAAGCAGCAATTGTTTTACTTATTTAAAAAAAAAAAAACATTTCTGAAAATTCAGCTCCCTCCATCGAAGCTCTGTGCATGTTCATGGCGGTCTACCTCTGCTTTGAAACATAGTACAGTAGTTTGTTTGTACTTTGTATTTCGCCTGAATCTAAGTATAAGAACAGTAGTCAAGTTCTGGGATAGATCTTTGTAGATTCCGTTTCATAAGATCTTTGATTTCTCCTTTAATCTGTCGTGTTCGTTGATTTCCAGTTGGGTATCAGGAAAGATTGATAATTTTTTAAGGGTATTTTGTACACTTCTATGAATGGAGGCAACAGAAGGAAACAACAATTCTGGGTTCACTGTGAGAGGAGATGAAGCTCCAGACAGCTACAGGTTGGCTCCGAGGAGTGAGAAACATGATCAATCGAGAGGATCAAATATGGCGGCGCCGGCATTGATTTATACGCCGGTAAGCTTGGGTACGGACGTGCTGATGAAGAAGAAAAAGAAGAGGGGGAGACCGAGAAAATACGATCAAGACGGGACAAGAATTGCGATTTCCCCGATGCCCATTTCAGCTGCAGTTCCTCTTGGTGGTGGAGGGGACTATTCTTCTTCTGCTTCTGCTTGGAAACAGGATCGTCCAGTTGTAGACCCATTCAAGAAGAAGAAGGCGAAATTGGATTTTGGGTTTGGTAACATAGGTAATAAATCGTATTTCAGCACTTTTCTCTTATCTAAATTCTTCATTTTATCTGTTTTAATCACTTGAACTGCTATAACTGTTGCATTTTTTAGCATAAAGTATTTTCCTTGTAACTGAATCTGTAGATCTGCTAGAAAATAGACATCGGAGTGGGACCATCGGCCCCGATGCTGCTGAGGTTTAGGGTATTTGTGGTTGAGAGAAGTTTATGTGTTTTTGTCATGGAATCTTTGGTTTTCAGCTTGAAATCATCTTTTATAGACTTCTCTATACAGGACCAGGAAGAATGCCATATATAAAAAGAGAAAAAAAAAAGAGAGAGATAGATAGAGATAGTGAATGAAGACTTTTCATAGGTGCCAGCATGTTTTATTTTTGCTCTTAGGTTGTTGTTGGTTGATGTGACCATAAATAAAAGCTGTCCTGCACAAATCATAATTTGAACATATTTTCAATTCAAGTGTGACCAAACTTCTTGCGGCCACTCACCATACCTGTTTTTTTTTTTTGTTTTTCTTCTGTATTGAACTAAATTGCTAGTTGGTGTTGACCTGGTTGAACTTTTGCTGCAAAAAAACCCATTAAATTTCCAAGTTTCTGAAATCTAAGTTTAGTTATCAGGGATTATTGCTTTTCATTGAAGGGAAAATTTCACTTTGATTGTTTAAATTTTGATATTTCTTTTGTTATGGGCAGTGTAATTTGACTTGCCTACATCATGCTTGAGATATTATAGTTTTTGGCATGAATCACTGTTTGACTCTCTCCCTTTTTATCTCTGTCTAATAGGTGGTGATGGCCAGGGCATGCCTTATTCATTTAGTGCCAATTTTACACCCCATGTTCTCACTGTTAATACTGGCGAGGTAATTCCTTTTACTGCTCATAAGGTTAATTACATCGTCTGTATGATCTTGGTAGAACATAACTCTTTTTTGAAAGATTTTTACAAATATATTTGAAGTCCATGTGGTATGACTCTTTACATCATATGTGCTTATTTTTATTTCCTTCAGAAAAAGATGTGCTTATTCTTTGCGTTTTCAGCATGTATTAATAATGAAATTTCTTGTAAGAGTATATGTGGTATTTTTATTCTCTACTAGTCTACATTGTTCAGTCTTAACTAGATTCATGTCACAAATTTTCTTTTATGTCCTTGTAAAGAGTAATACAAAGTAATAGCTTGATGCACATCGGTCTCTTATGATCTCTCTTCTTGTATAGCGAGTTATCTACTCGGTAACTCGGCTATGTTTGATTTGGATAAAATTGGAATTGTGATTAGAATTGGGGCCAATTTAAATTATAAATTCCATGGAATTAAAATCAATGTTATTTCTTGTCCTTCAATTCCTTCCTAGAAGTAAAGGAATTTCAATTTTTTAATTATTTTTATTTGCATATCTCCTTGTAGTTTTATTACATGTTTATTGAAAATCTCTTATTTCAATGTTTTTTTTTATTAATTCTATAATTGCATATATTAATATTAATCAAAAAATAAATAAAGAAAACAAAACTTGAAAATGAAAGTATTTTATTAATTTTGTGATTTGTATATACTAGTAGTAAAAACGAATAAAAGAGAAGAAAAAGTAAGAAAATTATAAGTTTACTTAAAAATTACGATTCTAATGATTTCTCCAAACATAATTAGAATTCTAATTCCAAGTAAACAAACATAGGGTAAGACTCAATGATCTCATCTTTGACTGTTTTGCTAAAGTTGGTTGGGTATCACATATAGATAGAAAACATTAGCAAGAAGGTAAAGAGACATTCTATTCATGCATAAACAAGACTATTGTTGATAAAAGAATGTGCAGATTATATTGTTGGAGAAGGTAGGCTATGTAATTAATTATTGAGGCAAGGCCCATAAATAAAATATCTTTTGCTATGTTTGGTTATGGATTTGGAACTGGAATTGGGGTTTGTTTGATGACATAAAATTAGCATTTGAATTTGGAATTATAATTCAAATGGAAATGGAAAGTGTATGATTTTTTTATGTCTCAATTACACCCTTCCCACTTCGGAATTACAATTCTATGCTTTTTCCAAACTTAAGAATTGGATTATAATTAATTCCAATTATTATAAAATTAGAATTAGAATTAAAATTCTAATTCTAATTATGTTAAGCTTTGAATGTGAGAAATAGTGTTCAAAAGGATTTCTTTACTAAATGAATTTGTATTATGTAGTGTTAAGCATTGCATGATCTTCTATGTGTCAACTCTTGATTGAGATGGTGCATTTTGTTTCATACTTCTCTTGCTGATCAAATATCCTTATACATAAATGAACTATGTTGATAAAGATTAGATCCAATTTGTTGTCACTTGCATGTTGGAGCTGCCTCAATCTTTAAATGAGTATTCTTAGTAAACAACTCACACCCTGTTTGCTTATCCCAATTTCCTAGAGACCTTTTTATTTAATAAAGCATCCTATTTATAACATTCAAATGAATGAGCCTTGGATAAATGTCTTCTGTTGAGGTTTCTCTATTTGTGTTATTCCACCAAGTTAGGACTAGTGGACATATTATAAATTAAGATTTTGCTTTACATGTTTAGTATCTGGTTTACAACTAAGCATAAATATGAATTGTCACGAAATGTGACTTCAATCTTTCAAGAAATGACCCAGCAAGAGATATTTAAAAGAGAAAAAGTTTGAAAGAAGAGCCTCTACCTAATAGGCAAACAAGTTTCCAAGGAGAAAAGCTCTTGCCCACCAAACTAAAACTGCAAAATCACCTCCACATCACTTGATCATCAAAACCTTACCAGTTATGGTGAGAACATCCCAAATCTTTATAAAAATTTCAAACTCCCAAATCATTTTCTGCTCCAAACAAGCATGAACATCCCACATCTAATAGAAAATTTCAAACCCACAAATAATTTTCCGTCTCCCAACAAGCATGATTCTCTTTATATTCAACATTAACAGTGCAACAAAGGAAATACACAATTCATCATCATCCATAAAATAATCTTGGAGCTATAGTTCCAAGATAATTACATCATTACCCCATAATCCTCAAAATCATCAAACTCACTAAGGTAGCTCAAGTGGTAAGAATGATTTCTCACCTAAAACGCCTTAAGTTGGAGTGAAGATCATGGCTGAGAGGGCCCTAGTTTCTACATTAAATTTTTTTTCTCAATAACAAAGTTCAATCTTACCGTTCTTTATTCTCGTCCTAATGTATCATGCTGGACATTCAAGCTTAAGTTTTCCATGATATACATTTCCTTCTAGTGGCCTTTACATTTTATTCTTCTATTCATTAAAGCTTTTGATGGCTTTTATCCTTCATCTTCTCTTCTACCATTAAGTGTTTGCAACAATAAACTACCAAACTTACCTACTACTACCAAGAAAATAAGTTTTTTGTAATAGGTTAAGTACATCTTTCTTTGAGAGAAGGCATGCCATATCCTTGGTCAAAGTGTCATCTACTCATCCCAACCAAATTTTAACATCATGTCTTTATAAAAAAGAATGACAAGGATAAGAAACTGTTAAATAACAATTTAGGCTAATTCTACAAGTTAATTCTTTGTATTTACCATAAAGATAACTTGTTTAAGGTAGTGTTTGATGATAAAATTAAAAATTATGATATGAATATTGAATTCTAAGTACAATGACTTAAATATCTAGATATAAAAAATTGAATTAACCAAATAAAAATATCTAAATTTTAAGTACTCAATATTTGAATTGATTTGATAATATCTAAAATTAATATCTGAACAAAATAAATCAAGACTATTATATATATATTTCATCTCATTCCTCCATCTTTTCTATTTTATAATTAATTTAGATAGGATCATATTTTAATGTTTGAAATTAATTTTGTAACATTAAAAAATTGATAAATTATGATTAGCGAAAAAAAAGTTTGTTATATTTGTAAGGAGAAAAAAAATGAACCATTACAACTTTATATTTAACAGGAATTTTATTAAATTTAGAAGGATAAACTGGTCTTTTGATGATTATAAATATGCGTTATGAAATAGACTTATATTAAATAAGTTTGTAATATATTAAATCAAGTAGTTATCAAACATTGACTAAGTCTTATTTTCTTTTACATGTATCTATATAGTGTTTTACCTATATGATAAATGTATTTCACAATCACTCTCTTCTCTCAAATGTTTTCTAAGAATTATGATCCAAGAGAAGAAAGTTTGTTTGTACTTGTAAAGTGAAAAAAAAATAGAATACCTAATAAGTAAAAGAATAAAGGGGTCTTTGGTGATTTGTTTTAGAGTAACTTGTTTTCTTTTTTAAAATAAATATGATATTTTAGTTTTTATTTTTAACATATTTTCACTTAAATATGTAAATATAAGTGATTATAAATATCCGTTATGTCATCTGGAAGCTCTTTAAGTTTAAGTGGGGAATGTGAGGTGTTATACTAGTTCTCCTTAATATGAGGAGTTCGTCTTTAATATATTAAATTAAGTAATAAGTCGGTTATCAAATATTGATTAAGTCAATATTGATTAAGTCTTGTCAATATATTTTTTTGTTTTACATGTATGACATCGATGAATTATGATCAAAGAAAAAAAAGTAAAAGAGAAAAAATTGGAAAACCTAATACAACATTATATATATGAATAATTTTATTAAATTAAGAATGATAAAGTGGTCTTTTGTGATATTTTTTAAGATTAGCGTGTTAAGTTTTTTTTTTCTCTTTTAAAATAAACATGATATTTTTATTTTAACATAATTTTACTTAAATCTGTATATATATAAGTGATTATAAATATGCATGAAATCGATTTATATTAAATACGTTTTCAATATATTAAATTAAGTGATAAATTCTTATATTAAACTTTGACTAAGTCTTATCAATATTTATCAATATTTGTTTCTTTTATATATATTATATTAGTGTTTTACCTATATGATAAATGTAATCACTCGTTTTCTCAAATTCTTCGTTTTCTCAAATTCTTCAAATAGGAGAAAAAGAAGGAAGTTTGTTGTACTTATAAAGAGAAAAAAAAGTGGAAAACTTAATACACCTTTATATACAGTAATTTTATTAAATTTAGAAGGATAAATTGGTCTTTTGGTGATTTTTTTTGGAGTAGCGTGTTTATCGAACATTTACCTAGTCTTAGAAGGATAAATTGGTCTTTTGGTGATTTTTTTTAGAGTAGCGTGTTTATCAAACATTTACCTAGTCTTGTCAATATTTAGAAGGATAAATTGGTCTTTTGGTGATTTTTATTAGAGTAGCGTATTTATCGAACATACCTAGTCTTGTCAATATTTTTTCTTTTACATTTATTTATACGAGTTTTACTTATTTGATAAATGTATTCTACAATTACTCCCCTTTCTCAAATTCTTCAAATACTTAGTCCCATTGGAAACACTTTTGGATGAACTATGCTCAAAGAGAAAAAAAAGGAAGTTTGTTATATTTATAAGGAGAAAAAAATGGAAAACCTAATATAACTTTATATATAACAATAATTTTATTAAATTTAGAAGGATAAAGTGGTCATTGAGTAGCGATGCGTGTTTATCAAACATTTACCTAGTCTCCTCAATATTTAGAGGATAAATTGGTCTTTTGGTGATTTTTATTAGAGTAGCGTGTTTATCGAACATTTACCTAGTCTTGTCAATATTTTTTCTTTTACATTTATTTATATGAGTTTTACTTATTTGATAAATGTATTCTACAATTACTCCCCTTTCTCAAATTCTTCAAATACTTAGTCCCATTGGAAACACTTTTGGATGAACTATGATCAAAGAGAAAAAAAAGGAAGTTTGTTATATTTATAAGGAGAAAAAAATGGAAAACCTAATATAACTTTATATATAACAATAATTTTATTAAATTTAGAAGGATAAAGTGGTCATTGAGTAGCGTTTATCAAACATTTACCTAGTCTTGTCAATATTTAGATGGATAAATTGGTCTTTTGGTGTTTTTTTATTAGAGTAGCGTGTTTATCGAACATTTACCTAGTCTTGTCAATATTTTTTCTTTTACATTTATTTATACGAGTTTTACTTATTTGATAAATGTATTCCACAATTACTCCCCCTTTCTCAAATTCTTCAAATACTTAGTCCCATTGGAAACACTTTTGAATGAACTATGATCAAAGAGAAAAAAAGGAAGTTCCTTATATTTATAAGGAGAAAAAAATGGAAAACCTAATATAACTTTATATATAACAATAATTTTATTAAATTTAGAAGGATAAAGTGGTCAGTGAGTAGCGATGTGTTTATCAAAAACATTGACGAAGTCTTATCAATATGTTTTTTTTGTTTTACATGTATTTATACGAGTGTTTTACCTATGATAAATGTATTCCACAATCACTCCCCTTTCTCAAATTCTTCAAATACTATGTCCATTGAAAACACTTTTAGATGAATTATGATCAGTTGTAAAACCTAATACAACTTTATCTATAGCAGTAATTTTATTAAATTTAGAAGGATAAAGTGGTCTTGTAGTGATTTTTGTTAGAGTATCGTGTTTATTAAACATTGATTAAGTCTTATCAATATTTTTTTCTTGTACATGTATTTATAGAGTGTTTTACCTATGTGATAAATGTATTCCACACTCCCCTTTCTCATATTCTTCAAATACAATGTCCCAGGAAACACATTGTATATCTTTTCATGTTTCTATATATTCAGTAGAAAAAATAAATTCTAAATCTGTTTCTAACAAAGTTTAGTTGGCAAGGTTTGTATATCTGGATCCAATACCAGATACAAAATAGAAATAGAAGTGTTTCCAAATGGAACAACATGTGTGTCATCTCAAAAACAAAATGAACTAAGAGTAGTACCAATAAAACCTCTTGAGGTTGCATCGTTTCAAAGGTGTCCAATCAAGATCTTAAGGTTTATGTCAACTTATTGGTAATCTTTTCAACCTATGATCTTAAGGTTTATGTCAACTTATTGGTAATCTTTTCAACCTATGTTTAGTTTTTGTTGGAATGTGTTATAATATATGCCATTGTATTTTGATTCATAGTTTAAAATATGTGATTTGTGAGAACTATGAGTGCTATTTGCAATACTGATTATTTTTGTTTTAACCACTTTCAAAGTGGATATCAAGTTAGCATATTCAGTAAACCAAATAATAGATTTCTACAAAACAAACAATTTTTATAAATGTATTGAGAAAACAAAACCATTTATTACTTCATTTACATGTGTATTAATAATTTAAATTGTTACATCATACCTTTGTTGAGCTTAAGGCTGGGATTGGATCATCAAGTTAGAACTAATCACATAGAAAAACTTAACTAATTCCTAAACTGTAGGGATTATCTGCCTGACCTAGTTTGAATATTTTCAGACCCTTCTAAAGCTTCTGTGTTGCATTCTCACGGTCCTTCTTCATCTGGACCTTCTCACTTTTAGCTCAATCTAGCATTTCATGGCTTCCTCGTTTGAACTGGATAAAACAATTCACGGGTCTCCTTGATATTGAGAATATATGCTGCCTAGCTTGAGTAGTATGGAAATTCAAACTAAGCTTATAGATATTATTAGTTCCTAAATTATAGAATTGATTTATATTCTTTTATCTTGATGAATTAGCCTTTTTTATTTTCAGTAATTATCTTGAGAATTTAGGTGATATATATCCCTATTAAACGGGATATTCTCTTCTATATCTGAGTCTCTACCTAATGATATTATTATTATCCATCACTTTTCTCAACACACCCAACAGTTTGGTTGTTGGAGTTTATTACTATAAATATTATGGTAGGCATGTATCAAGGAATGTTGAGTATTGAAATGAAATGGAATATGATTTTTCTCATCTAAAGAATTTCTCTTATGATTCTCATCATTTTCTGTCATAAGATTCTACAATATGTAATTCCTTTCTTATGAATTTTCAGGATGTATCAATGAGAATCATCTCATTTTCTCAACAAAGCTCCAGGGCTATTTGCATTCTTGCAGCAAATGGTGCAGTCTCGAACGTCACTCTACGACAACATAATTCTTCTGGTGGTACTATGACATATGAGGTTTGTCTACTTAAAATAAGGCTTTATGTAGTTCCAGAAATCCTTATGCACTAATTTCTAATTGAGATACATTCGCTAGATGAACCTTTTACTATGTTTTTTGATTTGAATGCATTCCCATTTGGAAACAGTTCTAACATTCAGACAAATATGATAAATCTTAAAAAAGAGAATTGCATCCAGATTTCTGTTTTGGGTTTGGTTGGTTGGTCTCATTTTGTTGACACCAAATTCTGTTTGCAGGGTATGTTTGAGATACTTTCTTTAACCGGGTCCTTTATGGCTACTGATGATGGAGTGACAAAGAGCAGATCAGGAGGAATGAGCATTTGTTTGGCTGGTCCAGATGGACGTGTTTTTGGAGGTGGACTTGCTGGCCTTTTAGTGGCTGCAGTTCCTGTCCAGGTTATCTTTGGTTCTTATCTTTCATCGCTCTTTTTTTCTTTTTTTCTTTGTTTGAATTTTTGGTGATTACAAACAACAGGTTGTGATTGGGAGCTTTTTATCGGGCAACAACCAGGTTGAGGAGAAAGAGAAGAAGCAGAAATCTGAATTCACAATAAACTATTCAACCTCTGTCCAGACTAATCATAACGCCTCATCAGGAAATGGAACAGAAGGATCTTTCAGCATTCCTAGGCCGAACCAAACTCCTCACTCGTCCTACCATGGAACTGACGTAATTAATCCAACCCCTTTGAACAGCAGGCCAATTTCTAATTCAACAGCTCCAAACATTATTTCATTTGGCAGAGAAGAATCTGAGAATTGCAAGATCTCTTGCTGATTACTTTGTGCAGTTTGTAATGGAAGGAGGAGAAATATGTTCTGTTACTTACCTGATCCCTTTAGATAACAACATAGTTTCTTTTTTAAGGTTCATGTCTGTCTGTCTGTGTGTCTGTCTTAGACTTTTAGGCTGTGTTGTATTCTCTTAGGTGTTATGCCTTGGCTATGCTTTGTTCTCGAGTATTGTGTTGTGTTGTGCGCTTGTCCTTTAGAAATATTTATAGCATAATGGGTCTTTTATGTTTCAGTTTTTATTACTATTGTCTGAAGACTGTTAATTAGCGTAATATTTTTATTTTATCATATTTATGCGATGAATAGGTTGCACAAAATATGAAGACTTGGTATGCTGATGTTTTGTTTGAAGTCTTATTTCTCTGGTTTGTAACTTAGTGTTCATATCAAGGAATGTTTGTGTCTGAATGTATTGTCACTACAAATGTGATATTGAAATTAAGGAGAGCTACAATTCTCTGAATGATGAATTGAGTCTTTCTTTATGAAGAGCAGCTCATGTGCAGAAACTATATGTTGTTGATTTCACTCCTAGAGATGAAGAACATCATTACATGCAAGAAGAAGATTGTCAAATTCCTTTTTTCCTGACTATTTCAATCTCGATGATTGAATCTTCTATTGTTGAAAAATAAGAAGATGAACACACTTTATGATCAAACAGAAGAAAAATGGTCAAATGTAATATGATAAAAGATAAATAAAGAAAAATGGTCAAATGTAATATGATAAAAGATAAATATTGCAAACTTTGGCTTCTAACTATTCTAAGTTTTTATTATTATTATTATTTATTTATTTTTGGAAAAAGGGTGATTGGGTCAGTTTATTATGCACAACCAATTATTCATATCGAAACTTAAGTCCGAATCTGATATAATAAAAAACAGAACATGGTCCAAAAATATTTTTGTATTAAGGAATAGTAAATTAGTAACACTTTATTTTTCAAAGTAAATTAGTAACCACTAACCAAAATATGATAACAAAGAAGTACAAAAGAAGTACAATTGGCTATCCATCATCCAAAACATAATGACGGGCATTTTGTTATCTATGTTATATTCTCACTCTTGTAACGGTTCTTTACTCACTTTTAAAATTATTTATTTATTTTTATTATTTTTATATATTTATCTTTCTTATTTTATTTATTTTACTTATTTTATTTTATTTAATTATTAATTTTGTTATCATTAAATATAATTAATTAATTTTTAATATGTTTTTTTTACTTTATTTATTTAATTAAAAATACAAATATTATTATTTTTATATTATAGTTGTTTAACATATATAAAATATTGAAGATATTGAATAATGGCCTAATTTAATAATGTATAAATATTTAATATTTTATTTTATATATATATATATATATATTAAAATACTTATAAAAACAATAGTTGAATGATTCGACAAAATAAACGTTATTCAGCTTTATCCACATAAATGACAGATAATTTATTATTTTTATTAAAATATTTAATGGACTCTATGACTTTAGGAATTCTCATGGCATCAAGGTTGTTTGTATACATTTGGTGAGAATAATTGGAGTTGTTTTACTCACTTGCTATTGAACACCGAGAAATAGCTATCGCCCATGTACACCAGTTCCAGATCAAGAACACCGAGAAATAGCTATCGCCCATGTATACTTCGTGCAAGTTTTTTTACACTCTCATTACCCTATACCACCCTTTCCAATGTGGTAGTGCAATCATTCATCTGACAAAGCTAAAAGATGGACAACTAGTTATATAACACATGCTAATTTCTAATTTGTGGTAGGAAATAACGGGTACAAGACCTAACGGCGGCAATGCAGAATTTGGAGGAAATATCGATTAGAATTTGTATTTTTATATTTTTATTTATTTGGTGTATTTTTTTTCCTATTATTACATGTATTCTTTTAAAAATAAGGTCAAAATATTTAATATTAAGAAATTAAAAGATAAGAAAATCTAAAAATATATAATTCATTTTAAATATTATACATTAATAATAAAATTATAATAAATTAATTAAATAAAATAACAATTTTATATAAAATAAATATTTTTAAAATATTAAAAAAAATTAAATATGAAATATTTTAATAAAAAATATTATTAAAAATATTATGCAATATTATAGTATATATTATTAAGTAAAACATTATATTTAATTTGACTAATTATTAATATATAATATATTAAAAACTCCACCTTATTTATTTGATAGATAATTTTATTATATATATATATATATCTAATTAATATAATAAAATATAAGATATTTATATTTTATTAAATTAGGACCCACTTCAATATTTAATATATTTTAAACAATTATAATATAATAATAATAATGTTTTATATTTTTAATTAAATAAATAAAGTAAAAAATATATATTAAAAAGTTATTAATTAATTATATTTAATGATAAAAAAACTTAATAAAATAAGAAAGGAAATATATAAAAATGATAGGATAAATAAGTAATTTTGGAGGTGAGTTAGGAATGGGCAGAAATAGGAATATCAGATAGTAGAAAAAACACCTCCCTTATTCAAATTCAAACTCTTAAATGGAAAATTTAATACTGATTAGACATAAACTCATAAAATTTATAATTTTAAGAATTTATGTGAAAAAAATATATTATATATATAATTAA
Organism: Impatiens glandulifera; assembly: GCF_907164915.1. Taxonomy (NCBI): domain Eukaryota; kingdom Viridiplantae; phylum Streptophyta; class Magnoliopsida; order Ericales; family Balsaminaceae; genus Impatiens; species Impatiens glandulifera. The sequence continues at coordinate 45,076,667 of NC_061865.1, read as the reverse complement.
GTATAAATTAATAATAAATAAATTAAAATTAAAAGAAATTCATATTTACGAAAGTATACCTAATTCATTTTTTAAATAAATAATAAGTTTTTTAATTTGTAAATATAAATTCTTTTTTTTTATATAAAATTATAAACTTAAAATTATTTATTAACGAGTAAAATTCTAAGAATTTAACTAATTTAATAATTTTAAAACTCACTAATTTTTTTTTCTTTTTAAAGTAAGGATATACAATTTTTAATTTCTTTTTCATGTTTTCTTACTCTTTTTTATTTTTTATTTTTATAACTTATTAATGGTATATTTTTAATTTTTAAAATTTTTAAGATTTAGGATTTAAAAATTAAGATTTAGAATTAAAAATAAAATAAAATATATTATTAAGTAAAAAATAAATAGGAGAAAGAGGAGAAAAATTAAATTTCACTACATATTCGGTATAAGATTTAAAGAATTAAGTAAAAACATACTTTAAAAATATAATAATTATCTGATATAATATGAATTATAAAAAAAATAATTTGAGTTGAATAATTATTCATAATAATATATATATATATATATATATAATATATATAGAGAGAGAAATGATTGGAGAGGGAATTTGAGAGAGAATGGTGGAGGAAATGTTGTGACGCAATTTAATTAGCTAAAAAAATAACAAATTTTTTTTCTCTTCTCTCCTCACTTTTTATTTTTTTTTTTCAACCTGTCGATAATTTACTCTAAATAATTAAAATAATTTATACCGAACAAAATCACTAATAAATATTACTTTTCAAATAATTTTCATAATTATATGAGAAAAATAATAATATAATGATATTTAGCTGTGGACAAGTATGCAGGTTTGATGAGACAAGTTGAAGAGACCAGCTTAGCTTGCACAGACAAAGTTATACATCATGGCCGCACCCAACGTGCAATTGTATTCATGCTTTAATTAACCAATGCCACATATGTCCACTTTTTTATTTATTTACTTTATCAATAATAAAATTCATTTATAAATAAATCTTCTCTTTACTATAGAATATGACTACATTGGTATAAAAATATAGTATAATTGAATTTATAGGAAGTTATAATGGGTGTTTGGTTGGTTAATTAGTTTATGTACAATAATATTTAGGTATAATTTATACATTGAAAGAGATAAATATAATACATATTTTAATTTGTTACAAAAATATATACTTTTCATAAATTTTAATATTCCTCTTTACCCTTTAGTGTTATAAAATTATTAAAATTATAATTTTTTTTTATTATATTTTAAAATATAATAATAATAAATTATACTAAATATTTATTTATATTTGACTGTATTAATTTTATAATTTAAATAATAATAATAAATACTTAATTACTTATTTTTATTTGATTTTTAAAATTATATATATATATATATATATATATATTATCTCTATAATAAAAGTTATATTATAAAAAATTTAAATATAACAATTTTATATCTAATTAAATATAATAATTATTTTAAAAAATTAATAATGTTAATTAATAAATAATAGTCATATAAAAAATTAATTTATAAAATAAAATTTTATTACATTATTAATAAATAATATTTATAATTAATTACATAAATTAGTGATATTATTATTATTATTATAAATTAATACAACTTATATTTATATAATTTATTTTTGAAACTAATTTATAATTATACCATTTAATTTCAAATATTATTTTTTATAAAAATATTATTATTAATATTATATTTTATACAAACAATTAATATTTTTCAATTAACCAAATATTTATAATAATTCATAAATTTTAAAAATAATTATTAAATATTAATTAATATATAAATAAGTTTTATTTATATAATTATATAAGTTAAATTATATAAAAATAATATAAACCATATAATAGTTTTAAAAATACATTTATATGATAATTAAATATTTTTTTTTATTAATTTTATTATAAATAATAATACAAACTACATATAAGATAAGTATTAAAAAAAATTATATAAATATAAGAATAAAATAATCTTTTACATTTTTTACTACTTTTTTATAACATCCACCAAACACAAAATAATAAAATTATATAATTTATACTCTAACCAAACACAAATAATTTATATAATTTATAATTTTAGTACCTTCTTATAATTTATACCTCCTTCTAATTATAGGTATAATTAATACCACTTTTCAAACACTAAGTAGAATAATAATAATATTAAATAAGTTGGATATATATTAATTAGTGTTCTAAATACAAATATCAGTCTCTACGCTAAAATGTAGAAACGTTACCTATTGGAGGAAGTAGAATAATAATAATATTAAATAAGTTGGATATATATTAATTAGTGTTCTAAATACAAATATCAGTCTCTACACTAATGTAGGAATGTTGCCTATTGGAGGGTGAAACAAGAAAAGTGTGTTAATAATATATATATGTTATCACTTCAATAACAATAATAAGAGATTTTAAATTATGATATTTCAAGTAATAAATAAGAGTATGTGTTTAAGACATAAAAAGTCACATTTTTAGACAATGACAAAGGTCATACTCATTTTTAAAATAAATAAATAATAGAAATATAATTGTAATCTTGTATAATTGGTGAATGTAATTAGTTTGGGCTTTCAAATTAAGTATCTACATACAAAATATATATATATATATATATATATATATATATATATATATATATATATATATATATATATATATATAACTAAAATTCAACCAACACAAATAGTCTAATGTTTAAAGTGTCCACCTTCTACACTCAAGACTAAATTTCATATATATACAAATTTGTGTTGGAGAGGATAGTGTGTAAATTTGAGGGTCTTATTTGAAAAATTATAAAAACTTATATGGGTACAAATTTGATTGAATTAATTGATAAATAATAATTATATTATACTTAAAAAAAGAGTTTTAACATATTAATTAAGAGTATAATGTTAATTGTGAATTTTATTGACTTATTTCAAAATTTATTTTTTATTAAAAAATAAACATGTAGCACTAAATTAAAAAATTATAAAAGATAAATTAGTTGTCACGATCAAATAAGCCATACTATTTTATTAAATAACAAACTTTTAATTTTTTTATAAGGCATATTATTTTATTAAATAACAAACTTTCTATTATTAAAAAAAAGGACAAAAACCTGTGTAGACTGCAAAAAAAAATTTAATTAGGTTATCGAAAGACATTAAACTCATTATTTTGGCCCCAAGTTATTATTAAATTTGTCCAAGGATTGGACTTGAAGTTAAATTTAGTCAAATAAAAATTAAATACCCAATTGTTAAAGATTGAACTTGGATCTTTTTTATCGAATAAGGTCGAACTAATGCCTTCATATAAGTGTGTTGGGTCAAATTTTATTTGATTAACGTTATTTTGATGATGTATGAATAAAACATAACTATGATTAAAATCTGAATGAAAGAAGCTAAGTCTTCTAATTGTTTCTATGCAGGTGCATCAGATTTGTCTAACTTAAACGTGGTCTAAGCAAACTATTTAGACGTGATACGTAGTTAGACGTGTCAGTCTAACAGATACGTAGTTAGACGTGCTAGTCTAATAGATACGTAGTTAGACGTGCTAGTCTAACAGATACGTAGTTAGACGTGTCAGCCTAATAGCCAGTCTAACAGATACGTAGTTAGACGCGCCAGTTTAACAGATACGCAGTTAGACGTGTTAGTTTAACAGATACGTAGTTAGACGTGTCAGTTTAATAGATACACAATTAGACGTGTCAGTCTAACATATACACAGTTAGACGTGCCAGTCTAACAGATACGCAGTTAGATGTGCCAGTCTAATAGATACGCAGTTAGACGTGCCAGTCTAAGAGATACGTAGTTAGACGTGCCAGTCTAACAGATACATAGTTAGACGTGTCAGTCTAACAGATACGTAGTTAGACGTGTCAATCTAACAGACACGTAGTTAGACATGAGCGTCTAACTCCTTCAGATTAGTCTGAAGTGACACGTAGTTAGACGTTGCCGTCTAACTCCATTAGACGTGGTAGTCTAATAGGATGCGAAGTTAGACGTTGTAGTCTAACTCCATTAGACGTGGTAGTCTAATGGAACTTGTTGTTAGACATTGACGTCTAAATACCTTAGACTTGGTAGTCTAATGGAGCACGTCTAATGCCTCGCTTCAGCAGCCGTTTGAAGTTAGCATACGTCTACCCACGATCAACTAGCTGTACGTTACTCCTGCTCCACTTTCTTTGCAGACCAGTACGCCAACTATTTGCATCCAATGAATGAACGCCACGTACGCGAAGATTCCTCCCACTACTTGTTCAGTACATGATAGTTGTAGAAGGATATTCAGCGCACTACCGTTCAGTACAACCACGTTCCAGGAGCACAAAGTCTGTTGTACTTTGTCCTTTAGGCGGCCATTCTATGGGCGCGTACCACATGTCCACGAAGAAGATTTGGCCGTTGGTGTCCTTCTACTATAAATAGATGCTCAAGGACAACGGACGAATCGCTCAGTCTACTAGTTATCGAATTGAATTCCTCTTACTCATCACTCTTGCACTTACTGATTGTACATCATTTTCCAAGTTCAAGAGAGATAATCAAAAACACCGTCTAGCTGAGAGATATATTGATCATAAGGTAAGTTGAACAGAGTGTGTTCTATTTAACAAAGTGTTAGCTAGTTAGTAAGTTGTCTTTGATTCAAAGAAGTTTAGTGAAATCCTTCCGGTTGTTGAAAGAAGGGGTGACGTAGGAGAGTTAGCTCCGAACATCCATAAAAAACTTGTTGTGTTCTTTACTTTCATTCCTTTCAATCTTCTTGGTTCAAAGCTTAAAACCCAAACAAACAGTTCCGCACTTGAATCGTTTTCAAGAGTTTGTGAAGATTTGCGAAGAATAGAAAAAGATATTAATCCCTAACATGATTTCTATCAATCCGTTTATCCGAAGTTGTTATCAATAGTCAGACCCCCGTCTCTATTGATTACACCGATCCTATCAATTGGTATCAGAGCTCTGATTTCTATTCTCAAGCAACAAGAATCCGAATCATGTTTGGAGGTAACCAAATTCCCATATTATCGAAAGAAAACTATGAATGCTGGAAGATAAGGATGCAAGTGCATTTGGCTGCTATCGATTTGACTTGCTGCATGTCATCTCTAATGGTCCTATAAAAATTTAAAAGCCAAGATGCGAATGGACGACTGAAGAAAAGTTGATATCATAAGTCTCTTTCTCTTACAAGGAATGTATCTCTTCTTGCATTGCCACCAACCACTTGTTATTATTTTCATGAGACAATACTTCTTGATAGGTTTTTGGTTCTTTCCCGTTAGTCAACATCACATACTCATTGGGAAGATACCTACTAGAAGGTTGTCGTTGCCTATTAGATCTTCTAATATGTTGATCATCGGCTGGATTTAGAGAACTATCATCATCTTGTTCATCTTCCTTTGTTGGCTCAAAATCAACTAGAGGAGTGTCATCAACTTCAACTTGAAAATTCTTTCTCCATAGACTTTGGCTTTTCTTTTTTCTCAAATTCTTAAATGGTCTGATCTTCAAAGAATACCACATCTCTACTTCTAATGAGTTTCTTGTTAACTGGGTCCCAACATCGATACCCAAATTCTCCATGGCCATACCCAATATAGATACATTGTCTCATCTTACTATCAAGCTTAACTCTCTCATCTTGAGAAACATTGACAAAAACTTTACAACTAAAAACTCTCAAGTGATCATAAGAGATGTCTTTACATCTCCAAACTATTTCTAGAACGTCGCCATCTAAAGGAGTTGAGGGTGAAAGGTATATCAGATCAACTGATGTCTTCATTGCCTCTCCCTAAAAGAATTTTGGCAACTTAGAATGAAACAACATACACAAGATTCTCACATTGATAGACATGTTCATCCTCTTTGGGACTCCATTCTATTGAGGTATTTTTTGCACCGTCATCAAAAGCTTGATCCCATGACTTCTACAGTATTCCATGAATGGACCTCTTTTTTGCCACCATTGTCCGAACGAACACATTTCAACTTCTTCCCAGTTTCTCTCTCCACTTCAGCGTGAAACAACTTGAAGTAATCCAATTCTTGATCCTTAGTCTTCAAACAATAGGCCCACACCTTACTTGAGCAATCATCGATAAAAATGATGTAATAATGAGCACCACCTAAAGTCAAGGAATCCATAGAACATATGTATATGTGAACCATATCTAGGATATTAGGCTCCATAGATGGAGATAAACTCTTGAAGGAAAC